>NC_141703.1:71833018-73033018 GCF_971803275.1 Cyanistes caeruleus
ACTCCACCTAGGCCTTAAAAAAAAAAAACCAAAACCAATGCACATGTAGCAAGAGTCTGCCCTTTTAAATATGAACTCCAGACAGTGACAAAACCATCATTAATACAAAAATGGGAGGAAAAACCCCACCCACATATTTGTAGTAATAATATATAGTGCAAGAAAGATGATAGGATAGTGAAGGTACTGACCTATTCTGCAACCTAATTATCTCACCCCTTTTGACCTTACAGACAGAAATTCTTCTGAACCTTTACCAAGAATTAATGGCTGAGGACTACTCTTTGATATTATCCTCCCTGGAGACATTTCTAAGAAAGGAAGGATTGGCTTCATAAATTTTCCACTTCAGTGTTATCTTTGCAAGAACACGCCTGTTAGCAAATACAATAAAAGTGACAGACAAAAACTACTTGCTTCTGGAAATGGCATCTATTTCTGTACCCATGCTTGAAATCACACTGAACACAGCACTCACTTATAAAAGGTGGTCACAGTTCAGTACATCCTGGCTTCCTTATCTTTGCACTTCATTTTATAATAAGGAATATAAATGAATACACTTCCTACAGGTTTCCAGAAACATTTTCATTTAGATAACAATTTATAAGATTAACTAGTTCCTCAAAGCACAATATTCCCCCACATATACTTGTTTCTACATACACCAGTTTTGATTTTATAAAGCAATTCTAAGCCAGATAATGCAGCTTACTTTAAGCTTCATGGTGTTCGCCCCTCCATTCCCTGGCACATTTTTCCACCATGTATTTTTCTCTGGTTCGCATTAAACACTCACACTGAACACTGACAGTGAAAATGAAGACTGAGAACTTGTTCAAAACCAGTCCACACATAAGCCTGTGAGAACTAAACTAAAAATACTTCTTCCTGGTTCACAGTAAGTGTTGACTAAACCCTGGCATCCCCAGTAGAAATCTGAAGCTCCCTAGACCACCAGCACCGCAGAGTCTGTAGAAGGATGACATTGTGTTGCAGGGCAGACTCCAACCTGTCATCCAAACCTGCAAATCTTCATTCCCAAACTACAATGCCATGCTCTGCTGCTCTATAAACCCTACAGGGGCAGGATGAGCACAAGGCATTCCCACTGAGATGAGCTCTACTGTGCAGCGCACAGGAAGGAACTGGATGTGTCCCTGAATCCCACAGTGGAGGAGAACAGGCTGCATCGCTGCCCACAGCGATTTTGTCTGACCTTCAGACAAACGTCTGCCAAACTCCATCAGCCTGCCCAAACAATCCCATTAGCAGACATAAAAAAATAAGGAAAAAACCCCAAACCAAATCCCAGTAATACTAATTTAAGAATGAAGGCCATGATGCAACAAAGGAGCACTCACTGCAGGCTAACATCTTCCTTTAGATGAACCCTCTCCACCAGATGCCTGCCTGACCATGCAGCAGTCTTTATTTCTAAGTGTGACAGTCTTCAGGATCACCACTTCAGAGTTATCAAAACCATTATTGAACCACTTCTGTCTGAAAGCTGAACAATTACAGCTGCAAATAAACCTGAACTGAGAAACTGCACCCTCAATCTCAGGGACCAGTTTCCTGGAACAGATTTTACAGTGCTTCCTTTAGGAAAAAGTTATTTTACAAAATTAAAAAAAAAAAACAAAAAACAAAAAACACCACCAAGAAAACAACCAGCTGAGGACTTGAAGACTCCTGGGCTCAAACCACATTCTCTCTGTGAGAAAAAGCTCCAACCTGCACGTGTATTTAGCCACAATGAGTGCAGTAATGCTGGTGGAAGGGGAATGTACTTTTTTACTAGCCTATGGTTTCTACATTCTCTTCCTTTGAAAAGAAACTTACTGTAAGATAGAAAAATATTAATGATCCTTGGCCCAACTGTATCCTTAAATGGCATAATTTATTCTCCTCTGACCTTTCATGCAGTAGCAGACAATTTATTCTCTTTCAGGGTCGCAAACGACTAAGCAAATTCTAGAAGGCAATGGAATTTTATTGCACATTGTGGCAACTACATTGCATTTAAGCTTGCTTAAACATGTTTCTTCAGAAGGGTGCTACACCCCCAAATATTTGCCATTAGCACACAGATGATGGCTGCAGCCCTTCACAGGTCATGTTTCTGTCCCTCAGTTGCTGCCTGCCTTTGTGCAATGCAAATTCATCAGAACACAGCAGATCTTCCTACCTGTCTGGCCAACAAACCAGGGCTGTTCACATTGCCTGAATTAAATACTGGACACTAAGTATAAGCAGTAAAATTACAGTAAAATGACCACATGTTGCTCCACTAATATTCCAGCACTGTGTATGTGTACTAGGCCTCATGATAATTGTGGTTGCCACATAAACTATGGTTCTGAAGAGCTGAAAAAAAGATGTTTTATACATAACTAGCTTTCATGACTGACAAAATAGACCATGTCAAAGGTACAAAGAGAAAGATTAAAACAAATATTATATGGGTTCCATTTTATAAACACATACTTCCCTCTGTGTACTGTTTATCTGTTTAACATGAGCATTTTCAATTCAACAGAAAGGTACAGAGAGACAGTGTATCATGCAAGTGCAGAAGCAGAAAGCTAGCTGAATTTGAAACACGCCTTGTAGCAATATTGACTAGAAAGCCACTGAGTAAAATCAATGTTTGCTTCTCAAGTTTCAATGATGAGGCAAAGGTAGCAACTAACTTCATTTTTGCACACATGCAACACAGGAAATGACCATTTTACTATTTATTTTTAAAATATTTCAATTAAAAATTTTGTTACTTGATTCAAGTCCTCTGCCTAAGTAGAACCGCAAAGACTGTGAGCAGCTTTCCACATCATACACATATTTTATTGCCTTTTAACTTGAATGAAATTTTCTGTGCTCTCAGCTCTGAACACTGCTTATTTTACCTATGTTTTGCCTTGTGTAGCAAAAATTAAGACAGCCTTGCCTGCTTAAAAGATAAGCTGTGGAACAGCTTCTCTAGTGAGAGGTTATTGCCTTCACATACTTTCCATCTAATCTCCTTCCTATCTTACTGTGTGTAAGACAGTCAATATAGCAGAGTTTCCTGCACTCTATCCTACCTGTCCACAGTCTGCAATACCCAGTAAATCAGATCCTCCCCAAAAGACACATAATTTAGGTTGTTTCCTCTATAGGCTAAGGAACTGAATTAGTAAAATGCATAGAGATCATGCCTTGTTTCATTCTGTTTTTACACTGAACGTCTTTAGCAAACAAAATGAAGCAGAGCATTTGAAAAAACTGTAGTTTTTGACTGGGTTAATTACTTGCTTTAACCCAGCAAGAAACTTAAAATTATTATGATATACCAATTTGTGTTTGAGTTTTCAGGATGGGTCTGCAAGCTCATTTCCTACACAGACAGCTTACTACAATGTGATTACACAGCAGTCTGGTGACAGCCATGTATTGAAAGTAGCTCCTAGCCAGTAAATCCATGTTGTCTCCATTCTTCTACTGAAATGGGTTACAGTCAAATCAGCAGCTCCATTTCCCATCTCTACAGCCTCTACTAACCTCCTGAATTCCAAGACACAGATAATAGATGCTGTCAGGTGCATAGTTCTCTCCATTAGGCCTTCGAATTTCATTGACAAAATGTGTCAACCCATAGTTTAACTCAGCTGAAGTATGTGATAATAGATCTTCCTTTAATTTCACAGACTTTACTGTAAAATAGAGAAGAAATGCTACATTATACAACAGAATTGTCACACAGTGAAGGTGGGATGGGGTATTTTTTGACTGGAAACTGGCTTGATGTCCTCTCCATTAACCAATGAATGAGACTAAAATGTACTAAGCAGTTAAAATGTTAAGTCTGTATTAAAACAATCAAGGCTCCCATGGTAAAGTCTAGTTAACCAAACGCAGTAACACCTGCTAACAAATGTACTGTCATGCACAGCTCAGGATGACACAGAGGCAGCCCAAGATGCTGAAGTGAAGCCAGTGGTGTACAGGGACACCTTCAAGGGAAACAGCGGTTTCCAAAGATCCAAGAACACAACGCAAGGGTGCTGAGACACGTGTGGGAGCTGAAGAACAGCAGGAGTAGCAGCAATTCCCCTTTTCCCTCACAGTACAAATGTGTACAGAGAGGAGCGCTGCAGGAAGAGCAGCATGGCTCCAGGGGATCAAAGGCCACCTTGTGCCAGAGCTCCACAGCCAGGTGATGCCAGCCTCAGAGGAAGATCTCCTTAGAGGACAAAGAGTAGGAGGGTGTCCCTCCTTTGCCATTTAGAAGCCCAGAAATGGTGTGAACTCTGAAGTGAGTTAGAATATGAGGAAAAATAGGTTGCAAACAAAAAATCTAAATGGTCACAGAAAATCAGAATAGCCAAGAAGGTGCTGTCCTAGCTTTCATCAGAAGTGTGAGACCCAGAAAAAAAGAGTTTGGCAACTCTGTAGTAAAATAATCTCAGTCAAGAGATCTCAGTCAACATTAAGGACATGAGAACATTTCTATCAAAAATTCCAGCTGAGAATCACACAAGGATGGCAATTTTCCCTGGCAGGTCAGAATCTGGATGCCAGATTTTTGGAAATACTTACTTGATTTGAGTTCCTCTAACTCTGGAAGCTCCTCATCTAAATACCGAGACTTTACCCAGTGCTTCCACGCATTTACCCCGTAGGCGTATTTGAACGGAAAGCTGCACTCGGAGTTTTCAGAGCTGTCATCGTGTGACTGGTACTCTGACACGGCTTTTCTCTTCACGCCCTGCCATGGGAACACAGAGGTCAACACCACCAGCACTCTCACCAGCAGGGACACAGAACCTGGCACAGCCAGCTGCAGGCCCAAGTGCACACTGAACCTCAGTGCACCCCCAGAAATTCAGCGTGTTAACACACAGGGAATTAAAGATGCGACAGATCTGTGTCACTCTGTCAATTCATAGGCTCAAACGAACCCACCAATGGAAAAGCCAGCACTGGTTCCAGATTAAAGCATGCCCAGAAGTGGATATGTGGATAATGTCCAGAGTACAACAGCAAAAGCTTAGACTCCAGATTTGATACTAGAAAGACCCATCTATTATTAGAAAGCTTTAGTAGAAGTTGGCTGGTTCTTCGAAAGCTGCAGTATCTACTGCAGTTATTGGAACAAAACCATTTCAGCTTTGTGCCAGGAACAGGAAATTATTTCGGTAGTGTCCTTCTAAATAAAAGATTATGGCTAATTTGTATCCAATGTCTAAACTGAGACTGACTAAAAATAAAATCTGGGAAAATTACAAGCAAATAAAAAAAAATTTTCAACTCTTTTATAAAAGAAATGCTATGGCTCCCATTCAAAACCATGGTAGTGCCAATGTTTTTCCATCTTACCATCAAATTAAATCAAGACACCTTTGTTCAAAGTAGAATTTAAAAGCATTGCTAAGAATACAGTACGTATATATGGAGTGGCACATTTCATCAACTGTTCTGCCACTCTGAAGCAAAAACAGGACCAGAATTTACAAATGACACTCTTAGCAAATCCAACAATTATCTGCAACAGACATACCACTGAAATAATTTTATTACTTGAAATGTATCAACTTATGTCATAAAGATAGGATATTAGGTATGAGTAGACAGTAACATGCTGTAAATCAGTATGAGAACTAAAAAAAACCCTGGATATTATTTTCTACATACATTTTATGCTTTTCTTGATATTTTTAATACCATGAAAAATTACCTTCTTTTTGGACCGAGGCCTTGGCTGTTCCTCATATTCTTCACCAAAAACAGGAGGTAACAAAAACTCATTTTCTGTATCAAGCTCCTCAGTTGCTGAAAATACATTAACAGAAACTTATTTCTAAACATCTTTTAAATAACACTGCTTTGAAAAAAAAACCAATTAGCTATATTGGTGTGCCTTAACATGAGGCGTCCACAAAGGCACACAAATAAACACAACCAAACACTGGATTTTGGTACAAGGAAACAAACCTATTTTTATCTTCAAACTGAGACAAAGCTGTCAAACAGTTTATTTCTAAGTAAGTTTCAGAGGACACAATGCTCAACATTTCAAGTATTATCTTAAGTTGCTAAGGCAGAATTTCTTACTGTAGACTCTTACATAATGTTTTCTGCCCAGGCTGTCTTTGGTATCAAAAATTCTTAGGTATGGTGGGAACAAGCAGCTATGACTGGAAAAAATACAAATTAACTTAGTACGTGCAATTTTGTTCATGTATTCAGAGTATTTCTATTCATGTTCTGTTATTTCTTGTAGCACATTACACTTGGTTAAAAATATTAAGAATCAGAAAGCAAACTCCTTCAGTGAAACTGGTTTTAGTCTATATTTACACAATTGGTGGAGGTGTAGCTCATGATAGATATTACAGTTAAGTTTGGCAAGCAGATGTATGGCAATACATCAATATATTGTTTATTTAACACTTCAGGGGTATGATTGAGGGCTCTACTTCAGGCAACATTGAGGAATGAGACAATATATGAATGGATTTAATGTTACAAGTCTCACCTACTTTATTGAAGATGGTTCATCCCTCATTTAGCCATCAAAGAATGTTTTCACTCAAGATTGAACGTTCTTCTGATAATCTAATTTCACCACCTTATTTCTCATGACAGCTTTCCAACTGGTGCAGATGAAATAGCACTTACATGTAGAGATTTCAGAACTCTGCCCCAGACTCAAAAGCAGTCCTTTTAATACCACAAAGAATCTTCTCTCAGAAGCACTTTAGTGTAATCAATGCCTCTTACGGACTGCTGCTACTTACTACTCCAATTTTCTTATTTATTTTCTCCTGTGGTTCTTCTTTCTCACATACCCAGCTTTGCTTACAAGGAGGGTTAAAAACCTAGTATGCACCTGACTAGTAACCATCCCAAGATTAAGGTCAGGATAACCCCCAGGCTTTCTCTTTAAATTAGGCATAGAGCAAACTGGGCATCTACTGCAGATGTATCTACAACACAGTACAAAAGGAGCCTGTCAGCTCCTACAGAACCTGCCCAGGTGAGGCATGAGAGTCATGTGTTCAAGAGAAGCTGTGTAACAGGGACACTAACTACAGCCAGAAGCCTTCTTGGATCTTGGATTGACTGGGGTATGGTGTAGAGAAACAGACACTGCTTCCTGCATTCTGTAGAGTGGTAGAAATTGTACCATGTAGCATCAAGAGTTTCTTTCAAGAAAGGTCTCAAAACAGTGATTTTTTTTTCCTGCTAATTCAAATAACGCTACCATTTCAAATGCAGGTACAGGCATCACCGAGATATTAAAAGGTAACACAAGTGGTGTGCAGCATGCCAACTTGCAATTTTCTAACAAACTTGAGTGGGAAGTTGACCCTTCAGTAATTTCTTCTCTAAACCATGAAAATACCTGGTGATAGAAGAATGCATTCATTATGTTTTCCATGACACACGCCATCTGAGTCTTTGAGGCTTCAAAATAACTCTCCTAAATCCATGTTCAAAACAAATGATGCAGCCAAGTTCTTTGCAAATTGTTAACTTCCCCTTCTCTTTGCACTGTTTTGAATACTGTACTTAGAAAGATGGAAGAACTCATCCAGAAGTCCCCCATCTTACAAAGGCATGGCAAAGTTTTACCTAACAGTCAGTAAGGTGGATCCTGCAATCAAATAAAGCTCCTCTGAAAGGATGATTAAACAAGGTATAACGGTACCACAATGTCACAGTATTTACTAAAATCACAGAAGGATTACCTCTAGGAAAGTCTATTTCAATATCAAGGTCTGGCTCGTATGGAACATCAGGCAAGCTTGTCCGTGACTCTGAGTTTAGGAGATTTGAGTCAACTATCACACCTGTTTAAAAGAAAGGGAAAAACACATGGATTAGCCAAATGGTGCAGATCTCTAACTTCAGAAGCTGAGTTGTTCTAAAACTGATTGCTCTGCTCATTGCCATCCTACATTTTCTTCTCTTGAGATCTCAGATTTACTTCTCCAACCTGATTTCCTTCAAACATAAAAGATTCTTGCTAGCCCACTGCTCCATGAAGGTGAGTCAGCAAAGCACACGTATAGAAAATCAAATACTGGTGAACCTGGATCATATCAACCAATCCCAGAACTCAAACAATCTTGACAAACCTAACTATCTATTTTCCTACCTGATCCTGTCTCAACAGAACAGACTTTCAAGTCTGCTTTTCTAGGACCTGTTTCTCAAATAAGGCATGCAGGCAGGGAGAAACAAAGCTTGAACTCTCTCCAGCTTCTGGCAAACACTGATTGCTCCAAACTCAGTTCTCTGGAAGTGCGCAAGCTCTGATCCTGTCTGCTCATTTAGCTAGCTGTACTTCACAAAAGAGAGCAAGGAACTGAAAATGACAACCTTGCAGTGCTACCAGAAATGTGCAGTTTTAGTAGGAGAATGGCAATAGGCTGGAATACAGTAAGCCCCCTTGGACTGCAGCTCCACTGGCCTCCTATATAATGAGGCACAAAGTGTAAGTTTATGTATGGGCTCTTCAGTTTCCCAGGCTTTGCCAGAGTGCACAAGAAGCTGAGAGGGAGCATGTCCAGAACAGATGAGCTGAAGTGCCCAAAGGGGTATCCCACACCACACAGTGCTCTGTATGTAACCGGGGGAAGTTGGCTGGGAACCTACTTTTTGGTTTCAATTGCTGCTCAGGAATAGGCTGGGCGTGGGTCAGCGGATGGTGAGCACCTGTATGGTGCACCTCTTACTTAGTTTTTCTTGTGCTTTATTCCTCTCTCTCCTCTCTTTAATTTGTATTTACTAGTATATTTTTTATTCCATTTTGTTTTGTTTCAATTACTAAACCATTCTTGTCTCACGAGGTTTATTTTTTTTTTCCAAGTCTCTTCCCCACCAGGTGTGAGGGTTAGGGTAAGCAAGTGGCTGCGTGGTACTTAGTTGCAATGTGATGCTGAAGTACAATGCAACTTTATATAAACACCTCAATGACAGCATTGAACTTCCCCTAAAATACAAAACCAAACCAAATCCTCCTTGTCACAATCATCCCCCAGCACTCCAAGCAGTCAAAAACACCCAGGAAACTCACTGGCCACATCAGAAGCTTCAGCTTTTCCAACATGTTCAGGTACCACCCCTGACAAGTTCAGTAGCTCAGCTTCCAGAGGATCTGAGGGGACTTTTCCCCTCAGCTCTTCTATTGCTGCAAGGATTTTCTCAGTGCTATCCAGAGTAGTGGGCAAAAAAACTGGAACTGGTACCTGTGCAGACAAGGAGACAGAGATAATTAGAAAAGAAAAAAATGTCACAACAAAGCAACCAACAACCGTCAAAAATTCTATATTCTTCTTCTGAAAGACAGAGTTGATACAAATTAGAAGCAAGTCACTCTAACGTGAGCTAACAAAAAATGCTGACAGGTTAAAAACCCAATATGAAGGAGCTGGGAAGAGAAGGGAAAGGAGGAAAGGATACAGGGAAAAAAAAAAAAAAAGACAAAATATAGCTGGTCAAAGAAAGAAAAGAAGTGTCTTTGGAACTTCAAATCTGTATCTGTCTGTTTAGAACCTCAGACTAACACTTTGGACAAATCAGCATCTTGTTTTAGTGGCTTGTTTTTTCCTGCTGTTTTTCCCACTCCGCCATCCTTTCCCAACACAACCTTTTCAACTTCCTTATTACAAGAATAAAGCTTGCTGTTAAAGGCTTATTCAGCATATTCAGCAAAAGCAGAAGTATCACTCAGAACTGTTCCTAAAAAGCTCAGAGGCACAAGATTTTCACACTGGAAGAAGGCAGACAGGTCCTAAAGAACAATCAGGGAATGCAAGTGCCACTGCCAGATCCTAATGCTTTTTCTATAAGTAGTGCTGCAGCACCCTAAAATCCTTTAGATGGACCAGAAGGAAAACAACCAGCAACACAAGGTGGTCCCACACAAGCATGTGAATGGATGCCAATTTTAAAATTAAGCTTTTTTAAATGTTCACTTACAGGAACAGGAACCGTGGTAGGAACAGGAACGTTTTGACTATACATGTTCATAGGCACCGGAACGTAGACTGGTACAGGAATAGGCACTGGGACATACTCTTTTTTCCACTCATCTTCTATTAAAAAAAAAAGGAAAAAGGCAAATACTGCCAGGTATTTAAATATATTTTACACCTGCCATTTAGTGAAAAAAAAAAAAAAATCAGAATATTTGCAAAATGTTAAAAGACAGTAAAAGTTAAGAAAAAGCTGCAATGAGGAAATTAGTTCTAACACGGTTCAGGAGTTACCTGTCTGACAAGATTTTGTCTGCATATGAGGTTTACAGTACGTGGCTTTCGTCATTGTCAAAGGCTTGCAAAGAACTGCCTTGTTCTTCATTTCTCTGTTAGGTGTTGGAGAAGGTGGTGGAGCTGAGCCCTGCAGACAAGCAAATACAAGAAGGTGCTGTTACACCACCCTAATTCCAACACAAAGTCCTTGACTTAATGTATCAGCTGACACTTTTCATAAATGAGGTACTGAAGAGGAAGCACACAGAATCACAACACAACAGCACCAACTACTATTCTATAATTGCAAGCTATTCTACATTCCTCATATCAAGCTGCCACTGCCAGGATCATAACAGGAGGGTTAGCACTTCTGGCTCATTTTCTTTTTTTTTTTTTTAATTGAAGGTACCATAAAGATTTTTTTTACATGCTTGTTTAAGTGAAGGCACCATTTAAGCAATTTTGTAACACAAAAAGTTATTTTAGCTGTAAAAAGAATTCATTATAAGCAGCACGAACACACTTTAGGCTCAAGATATAAACTTCTTGAATTATGCTATAGTCCAAAGATCACTTTTTTTAAAAAAAAAAAATAAAATTCTGAATAATAATGCTCTGAACACTTTTTTATTACCTAAAGTATGAACTTCGGGCTCCCCCTGCTGGCTCTACAGCAGTGACAACAAATAACCTGGGAACATCCCATACTGTTCAATTGCATTCTTACAGTCAGGAAGTAAAAAACCCTCTTGTTTTTCAGACAAGGTTTTTGTACCTTAGAACCTCTTCTAGAACCTGATTTGAGAAACAAACTCTCAGTTCTATTTGGTCATATGTAGGAAGACTAGCCCCATATGTCCTTTTAGATATGGAAGGAAAGCCCAGTCCAAAGAACAACTCTACCCGGTTGTATCAAAAATACTAAAATGTATCAAAAAATACTGTCACACATAGCTTTGACACAGTCTTTAAAAATTTATGGACTGAATTAGCATCATGAAACATAAAATACTAAAAGTTTTTAACATGACATCTTAGCTTGTCTGTTGTCTCTAGTAGTTACCTAAGTAATTTTCTGTGTTTTTCATAAATATATTTATATTGTCATCAAAATCTTTCACTTAAACCTAGGATTTATCTTTAATGCCTATTTGCATTTAAAAGACAAGTCTCTCAGACCTTCCATACAAACAAATCAAAACAAAACTAAGTTTCAAACAAAATACACTAAGCTAACTGAAAAGAATATTAATAGTAGTATATTTGACAAGCTAAGAAAAACTGAAACTCAGAATGAAGGCTGCTGCTCCACTGATTATCCCCACCCTTCCAGACAGCAATCCTGCAAAAGTCTATGCTTCCCTACTCTGCAGCAAAGTCAATCAGACCTTGAGCACCTAGAGAATTATACTCTTGGGAAGGATAAAATTTAAGACCTGAAGATTTATTTTCAGCTTTTTAAAGCTGAGCTACCACCTTAATATTCCAGCAGTGAAATTCTCTTCCTTTTATATACTCAATAAATTCATCTAATCAGTCTAAACATGTGAATAAGATACATGGTTTGCTGATTAACTTTTAAGCAACATTTATAGGCACTATAGATGGAAAACACATGGTTGATGATTTAATTTCCCAGAAGACACTGAAAAGAAACTAAGAATATTTGAATTTTTTATTTCACCTACAGATGTGAAAGAGACTAAAAAGCTTCATGAATTTAGCTTAGGATCATTCAAAGACACTAATTTTTAGTTTTTAATAGCATCCCTCTAATTCACCAGGAACTCACATTTTAAGTACATCTAATTATGTTTGTATATATTTATATATATAAAAATATATATAAAGAGAGAGAGAGAGAGAGATTGAGAGAGAGAGAGAGAGGGTTAAATATATCAGTGTGTTAAATATATGTACTTACTGTTATTTTCGTTCGGGGGGTTTGACAGCCCTGATCTAAAAGTACAAAAAAAATTTTTAGATTTTTTTTTTCCCTTTTTCAAAATCAAAGCAAATTTCAGTAATCAACTCAAAAGAACACCTGTCACCAGTACAACATTAAATCAAGAGAACTCATTAGTACCATATTGCAGGTGAGAACTGCACATAAGTCTTTCTCTTCATGGACATTTCCCTACTGATCTCCCTCAATACTCCAGTATTGACCCTTACACAAAAGCAAATGATAAATCAGCTCTCTAGCCAGATGTGAATACAGCCTCCTTCAGAAGAGTAAACACCAAAACGTTCAACCATGAAAATGGATATACAAAGAAGCTGAGTTGCCATAACTGCATTAATTTAAAAGGTGGTTTGAGCTTTACCTGACTTGCCATTTAAACCACACAAACATGTATTCAGTGCCCATCAGCAAATTTACACACTACCTACTGCCAACAGAAAGGGAAAAAAAAGCAATGTATTCCTCTTATCTAGATACTTTCATTTTATTCTCATTCTCATTCTCATTTCCATTTCATTTATTTCCTTTAATTCCATTTCTTTTTTTCATTCCTAGTGCATCTGCTCTCTGTAACCAAAAGGCATTTTGAAAAGTGTTTCCACACAGCAAGTAAGGACAAACTGGAGCACAATGAAAGAGGAAAACACTTTCTGTTCCCATGATGATACAGCACTAAAATTACACTTAACCCAGAACAGCTCAATGCCGTCTCTGATGATAACACAGAAAAAAGGATAATCTCTAATGCAGTTTATTACAACAAATAAATAATTCATGCAGCTTTCAATTTTTCATTTAAAAGAAGCATCTGGCTTGACACTTCTCAGCCCTGCAGGAGCACATACCATAGTGCAGGTTCTCAGGTCCTTTCTGGGTGGCCAGATTGGGCTCGTTCTGTTGACAGTAGAAGCGGAGCAAACAGTGCTGATCGCAGAAATGCTTCATCTCGCCGCGCCACTGCACCTTCTCTTTGAGGGCTCCTTGTGACTTACAACAGTCACACCGTACAGCCTTAATGCAAAGGAAGAGGTTCACATTTTTAAACAGGCCTTGGGAAAAAATTATTTCTATACTTTAAAAGGCTACATTTTTAAGAGTACCAAAGATTCAGTACCACTATACAATTAAGTCTCGCTCATGTACAATAGTTAAGCTATCTTCTTTTGTTATGGGTTAGAATCTAGAATAAATCTGAGTTTTTTTATTGATTTGTCACTTTGTAAAAAAAACCAAAAATTGCTCACTTCTAAACAGTCATCAAAAAAAGAATTTTGTTCATTAGTTTTAATTAATTTTGTTGAAGCATTCTACAAAACAAGAGCAGAAAGTGACAGACTCTTTAATTATATTACTGAACTGAGGACAATACAAATCATCTTTTATCACTCCAAACTCTGGCAGGATTTTTTTGTTTTAAAAAGGATCAAAAGTTCTAAAAAGTTTTAAAAAGTCACCAAAAGAATCACTTCTCTAGGTATCAAACCAGCATAAATTTTTTTTATATTCCCATTATTTTAGTTGTTTAGCAACAATTTTAGATTCCAATTCTTTAGTTCATCCAAGTTTCTCTATGATTTATAAAGAACAATTTCTCTCAAAAAAAGAGGACTCCCCAAAATTTAGTTAGTACATAACTCAAAATTCAAGTAACCTAACTTTCATAAACCTGCATGTTATTATCATGAGGCATAACTAAGACAGACAACACTTTCCTCCAAAATACATTCTACTGCATTTTATCTGCCACATTATAAATTATTATTTGAACAGTGGTAGCCTCAATTTCACATCTTCAAGTAAGCAAATAATTGTTTGCACTACTGTTTGCCTCGATATTGTTTGCAACCTCCATCCTAAAGCTGACCTTAAAAAAATTAAAAACTTTAAAGATGCTCAGGAATCCAAAATAAGTCAATCTAATAATATAGCCAGGAAAGGAAGAGGGAAGTTATAATATATACAACACAAAACATTAATACATAAAACCATACACAACATTGCAGTTATGCACAAGGCTCTGATGGCTTAAAAAAAACAAAACAAAACAAAACAAAGTCCAGCTGTAGTTTTTGTGACTCCAAAAAAGTATGAACAGGCCAATTAGCTCTAATTCAAATTTTAAAAATAATTGAATGTTTAGTTTCTTCTCTGTACTTGAACAGTGTGGCACCATTCTCTGGCAGTGTAGGAAATTAAGCTCTCAGTTGTAATTTGCAAGTATTTAAAGATGATACATAGACTAACTTCTAACAGTATAACCAGCTTTAAATTGGGAGCAATTAAAGCTGCAGCTTCAAGATCCCCTCACACTGAGCACCAGGTGGCCCTGGAAGAGCAGGTATTTTTCTTCCCTCTTCTCTGTGCAGGTTTAGCAGCAGCAGTGCTTATGCACCTGTAGGGCACACAAGGTAAGAGACCTTACAGCACTGCATTATCCCCATCCTCCTTCAGTTCCTGTTATATTTGTCACTTGGACTTTCCACCGATACTGATCCACAGTTCCTTTTGCAGATCACCTCAGTGGGACAAAAGAGCAAGTAAGTTGTATTCTTAGAAGGGAGTGGGGAAGAAGATAAAATGTAGAGTGTTGCCAAAATAGTGCAGATTTAATCAGTTCAGGAAAGTTGTGAATTCACACCTTTAAGGCAAAAACAACTTCCAAAGCCACCAAATGACTGAAATACCAGTAGGGAAAAAAAAAAAAAGTATAATTCACTCTAAATTTAAATCTCAAACCCACCTAACACTGATTAAGAATGACAGCTGACTCACGTACAGAAAAGCCCATCTATTCTGACCTGCTGCACGCTGCTTGACTATCAAAGCACCACTTTCTGCTCATTTTTCTCTCCTTCAAAGAAAGAAAAAGGGGTCAAATCTTGTCAAATCCAGCAACTACAGCCTTCCTACTGCAGGGCCTGTTGTGATAGGACAAGGAGAAATGGTTTTAAATTGGAGGGTCAACTTAGATTAGATATAAGAAAGGTCACCTTATATTAGACAGAAGAAAGAAGTTTTTTAGGATGAAGGTGAAACACTGGAACATATTGCCCAGAGAGGTTATAGATAGGTAAACTTTTAAGATCAGGTTGGATGGGACTTCAAGCAACCTGATCTCACTGAAGAAGTCCCTGCTCATTGCAGAGGCATTGGGACTAACTAGGCAGCCTTTTAAAAGGTCCCCTTCCAACCCAACTATTCTGTGATTCTTCCATTCCTGCAACTGTTCTCCCCCTCTCCTCGTTTTCTTTTTCATTTAGGTTTTTGAATAAGTGTGTTTTTGTCTCTCCTGGATTTCTACTAAATTATTTAGTTATCACTATTCCTAAGGAAACCTAGGATTCTTTTATAGCAACACTTCACTTCTCATCTCTACATTTGCTACACTTTAATTCTATTTCCATAATGCTGCTTACAGTCACTGTTATACATGGTTCCATGCACTGAAGTTTCATGCTACCTGCCTGCTCACCACTTCCCTGACCATCAAATTTATTGAAAGTGAAAATGAATTAATAATTCTTGTGATATTTTATGATTTTTCTTTCCTTCCTTCCTTTTTTCTTTTGTTTTCACCTGGGGTACTGGCACTAAATGTTAACTGAATCTCCAAAATACCTGCTTCAAGTCTTCTTATCCGTGTTCCACAAAGCCCACCTCTGCTTGTGATGCTATCACTGCACAAGTCCTGTGCCAATCACAACTGCTTTTTGGTACATTTCTTTTCCCATTACTTCAACATGTTCAAATGGGCATGGTGATTAGTATAAATCACTAATATGTACCCCAAATTTGGGTTAAAGAATAAAATTTTCATATGTGGGGCTTTTATTTACATTTTTAATCCCTCCATCACCTGTTCCTAATGTTCTCCAATGGTATGGACTACTATTAACTTGACCTAATCTTAGCTGTCTATTCCAGCTTCAATTGCAGTAAACAGGAAGCAAAAGATGTTCCCAGAGAGTGAGTGATTATAAGAGAAAGGAGATCAACTGTTCTGAAAGAGTACTTACTGGAGGTTGAGGTGTCTAACTAGAGAACGGCTGAATTCCGACAAGAGAAATTCCACAAGGCTGTCTTTGCTGTCTTTACCATTTTGATTAAATGCTGGCTCCACTTTCAGATTTTACCACTGCTGACAATCATTGCTGAGCTCACTGGCCAAAGTAATTTTTCCTTTCCTTGGACTGTAGCTCCCCACCTCCTACTTACTCTTTGCTGAAGACACCTGAGCCCCACTGAATACAGAGTCAGCACTGCATGTGCTGAGTCTAATCAATTCTCCACTGTAGCCTCGCATGACCTGTGTGCACTCCAGCTCTAGTACTGTCATCAGTGTTTCCCAGTGGGTATTTAAAGAAACAGATTTCTGTGCTGTTCTCAGAACTGTATACTCTTTTTCAAGGTAATTTCAATGCTCTAATGTAACACCAAATGACTGAAACTGTCACCGAACATCAGGCTGCTAAATGATCTACATTGACATTTCCCAGGCATTTTCTGGATTAACATCCAAACCATTGCAAGCAAGTTTACAGGAGGAGCTCTAAAAACTTAGGGAGCTAACCTCAAGACACCTAAAGTTTTGCCTCTTGTCTCAGAAGTGCACAGAACCCACACAGTAGAAATTCTGGCACCAAACAGTAACTGCAGCTGTTGCCCAACAGATGATCAGGACTAAAACTATTCTTTTACATTTCACTCCCTCATATTAGGTTTAAAGGACTCTTATCTTGGTACGTTTAATGAACTGTTAATACTTTTAGATAAGCTGTTGTGCTTCTACCATTGCTAATTTCTTTTGGCTTTCTGAAAAGAGAATTTTGGCATTTGGGGAAGTGCTCCCATAATAATACTTCATTATTTTATAAGGTTAAAAGGTTTTCCAGATAATACTACATGAGAAAGATGTGTCCATAAAAAAAAGTAGACAAAGAAGATGGAGACAAACACTTGTTTAATGAACACAATGATGGTGTTAAAACATTACTATGTTATTACTACTTATTTCTCCTCATGTATACATTCACTGAAACTCCAAAAAAAACACTGAACATTGCATAAATGAGACAAAGCTCATACATATGTAACTATTCTTTTAAGAAGCTAACAGACAAAACAGCTAATGGAATACAAATTCAGATAATGGTCCTTATCTATTCTATGTTTCTATGTTTTGATCATTGTGTATTTGGGGTAGGTAAGAATGAGCTAACAAAGCACTACAAAATCCAAGGTATCTGGAGTGACTTCCATAAAGTAGGAGAAGTTACCAGCAAGAATGTAAAAAAATAAAAAAAGAAAATTTTAGCAGAAGACCCAATTTCCCAAAACCTATTTTGTCTTTCCCATGTAATAAATCTCAAGCTTTTTAAACCAAAACACAATTGTATTAAGGCTTTAAGAAGCACTTGAAAAGAATTACAATCAACAATTCTTCATAAGGAACACAAGTTCCACTAACAAGTGTAAGATTCAAAAAGTAGAAATATCTAACACTTCTACATCATCAAAAGTATCAAAAGTCACTAGTTACCAGCAAATCTGTTTAAACTGTCTTTTTATGACAGCAGATCTAACATTTCTGTAACACAGTACCAACATCATTTAAGCAGACTTCATGGGCCAGTTATTACCTTATCCCATGAATCAGGATAATCTGAGGTCTGAGTTTTCAAGTGGTTCTCAAAGCTGAATCACAGTACAAGCTTCCACAGAAGCTTAGCTACATGAAAGTAGTTTGGTATGCACACCTACAGACTATATTCTTTGCTGAATCACCAGAAGATTTCTAAAGCACACCAGAGATTTCAGTTCTCTATCAGAAGGCACTTTTTTCACAGGGATAAATTTCATCCCACACCCCAAGTTTTAAGGCATATAGATAGATTAAATATTATTGTGTAAAGTTAGTATTTCAGTTAAGAACTTTGCAGCCAAGCTTTGTCACTCTATTTTCATATGAGACAAAAGAAACACATTGTGGTCTTCAGTAGTTTTCTTTTAGGAATGTCTAACAGGACCCTACATACATTATTCAAAATAAAGAAGTTACAATGTTTGGCTGTAACATTTCTGGAATCAGACTTTCCAAAATATCAGATATGTCTTCATACTCAGTTCTTTTATGGTGGGTAGATCGTCTTGAATTACAGGACTTGTATCTAGCCCTCTAACATTTCAAGTTTTTTACTGCCTTCCAGGCTGTGTGCAGAGTTTTGGTACGGTGATGAATTTTGTACTGTCTTTTTTGCAACTGCATCCACAGTGTAGTTCTTGTTTTGAAATTATCAGTGTAGCTTTCCAGGGCGTTCACACCAGAGATCAAATATTTTATCCATGGCACTAATCGCAGGTTAAGCCCAGTCCAATTTCATCTTTTCCTTTCAAAAAATGTAAACAAAAAAGCTCTTATTGTGAAGTCTTTGTTGGTTGTGCTTCACAAGGCAGTTAAGCTTCCAGAGACTTAGAAATAGATGCCATCTGTTTGATTTAAACTTTTATTAGAAATCCATTTGATCTTGCTTTTTCCTTTGGCATCCTTTCCACTGGGAAATACTGAACAACCAAAGCCTCTGCAGTTCAAACTGTGGGAGAAGGGAAAAGGCAAAAAAGGAGGCAAAAACAGGAACAAGAGAAACTCTGCTAATGTCAGTGAACTCAAAAGTATCCAGCTGCTACTAACAGCGTTTTCAACATTCTGAATACACATTCAAGAAGTTTTGACAAGAAATACGTGGTATCAAGTGAGAAAAAACTGGAATTGTAAAGTAACAAATATACAAAGTAATTTTTTTTTCTGTAACTCAAGATTTCCTTGCCAAACGAATTAATAAAATCAGATGACAGAAATGCTGCTCTAAGTACTATGAAAACTCAAATGATGAAATTAATACATTTGCTAATTCTATAGCAAATGCTTTGCTGAAGTAAGCCATAATTGCTGCACAGTCCTTGATATATCCTCACATGTGCATTTTTGGTTTTTTTAACTGTGGAGCTCTCGTCAAAAATTCTGAGTTACTTGCCTTGTAGTACCAGTCCTGAAATTTTTTACAGCACTCTTCACTGCAGAAATCTCTCACTACACCATCAAGTTCCTTAGTTGCTCCCTTTTTGCACAGCTGTGAGCAGTAATTACAAGTAACACATCTCAGTCCTAACCGTCTTGCAAAGTCTTGTTTATATAGCAGCTTGCAGCCTGGAAACAGATTTTAAACATTAGGAACAAAGTAATTTTTACAGAGAGATAGCACAGTTAAGAGTTAAATATCGAAAATTAAATGAATACAACAACAGCTAACAACTGGGGCTTCAGACAAATTCAGGTGGCACAGTAAGGCTATATTTCAAGACATTTTTACCCAAATACCTTCCCTACACAACTCAGTGATATCATCCTGTCATGCCTGCATCTTTTTCAAAACCCTTCCTGAATCTTTGTTTATCAAAGCCCTGAATAAACAGACAAGAAAAAACCCCGTAATTTTCTTTTAATATAGACCCATGCAAAAGCATTGACTTGGAGTTACATTGCTCAGGTACACATCCTCAAAATGCTAGAGATCCAAACAACACTGTCTACTACAGAAATACCTATCTTCATGAATCAACTTAATTTTATTACTACTTTTATTATATTAATAAAACATGCCACCTAAGATAATTCATTAATATTTAAGAACACTAATATGTACAAGATGATCTAAGAACTGAGGGATTTCTTAAAAAATGTAACTACAAAGCAAGCAATGGTCAGCAGTGAGAGTTATGCAATGACAGGAAACTACACATGAAATTTGTTAAGAGTTTGCATGTAATTAATATTTTAATTTTTAATTTTTTTTCACATTGGGATGGAGGTGTTAGTTGTTTTGGTTTTGGTTGGTTGTTGTTTTGTGTTGGTTTGGGGTTTTTCTGTTTGTTTGTTTTGGGTTTTTTTTGCTTTGTTTTGTTTTGGGTGAGGGCTTTTTGGTTTTGTTTTTTCTTTTTCATTTACTATACAGTCATAGTTTCAAGGCTGCTATAATGACAGCTGTATTCTTCCATAATCTGACCATCCCTGAAGCAAACTAGAAAATATAGAAAATATATAGAAATATATAGAAAATATATTCTAACACATCAAATGTGTTAAAGGATGAATACTGTAGCTATTATATAGACTATTTTCAAAATGTATTTAAATGACCTTAAATCCTGTGCCACTCAGCTGAAGCCTAAATCATATACTGCATACCTCTGTAATTGTCCTGATTTCATGGGAGATGACAGAATGAGAAGATGAAGTAACTGTCTATATTGAACACTGGAGGGATAACATTTACACAGACCTTTAATCTAAGGTACTGCACCTGTTTTTATGATCTACGAAATATCACAGCACCACCAAAGACTAGAACTCAAGTCTTCCAAATCTCCACTCTGCTAGGACACATATATAATCTAACAGATGCAGACTTCTGTAACTCTGATAAGTTATGAAACTCAGTATGTAACATACATGCTGTTCTTCCTCTGCCATACAAAATATGAAACTACTGTGATGTATTCAGTAATTTCAATTATGTGACTTCTGCTGTTGTTTATTAGGATAGAATTCATATGTGTGAAAATGAGATACTATTTTTAAATCACTAAAAGCACAAGAATGCAAATGGAAGATGCAGCAAACTGAATCTTCCAAAAACAAAAGGTTATTGAGGAACTTTAACTTGCAATGCAACAAGCTTTGTTAACAAATTGAATTTGCTATTAATGTCAAAACAATACATTTATAGAATATTGTACAAGTAAGATTCTGTAGGTAATTTGGTTTAAAGTGGTTTTTTTGGGTGTTGTTTTTGTTTGTTCTTTCAGTTTCTTCTTTAACAACAGAATAAAGAACATTACTAGCACAGATGGAAAGTCCCATATCCAGCAACCATCCTTACAGTGTAACTAATTTAGACTTTAAATACATTATTTTGAAGGAAATAACAATCCTAAAGATAATAGAGTGTGCAAGCTATTAGTTAAAAATACCAATTAAAAGCAAAATTTCCTGTTAGTATCTTTTCCTGCTGGCTATAGCTCTCATTATTGCATGGAGCATCATATTCTTTCCACTTATTTGAAATTCCAGAGATATCTTAGCATCACTATGTATCCTCCTCTTCAGCTATCTCTTACAAAAGCCCCCCAATGCTGCATAACCCTTTAAAAACTATAGACAACTAGTACTCCTCTACTACCAACCAGGCAACCTATGTCCACCTGGCTAAATAAGTTTACAAAAAGGAATGGACAAAATTTACATTTTTCTTGGCTGCTGAACTACAGGCAAGAAAGTTGAAGACAATGCTGCCGTTTTATTAATTAAGTTACCAGGTAAGAAATTTTCCACTCTACAGTCAAACATCTCCCACATCTCTGTGACTCATAGAAAATAATGATCAGTGAACATTAAGTAAGGGGAAACAAAAAGTCAAAAATTCCACCCCTTAAGACCTAAATGCTTGGAACACATGGGGTTTTTTATAGATGACTGACTGAAGGGCTTCTTGCTGAAGGAGGCCTCTACAAAAGATAAAAACCCATTTTTACAAAACTTTATAGACATTGACAGCAGATTGTTACAACCCTGAAGACTGCTGAAGTAGCATCTTTACAAAGCCTTTCTTTTGCAGCATCTTGAGCAAGATTCTACAGATTTGTCTGAAACTCTTTTATGTGCTTGTAGTAGGTAACTTAATCCACAGAGCCAGTGAAAATTTGGTTTAGCTTCAAGATCTTGTGACTTCAAAGAGAGAGAAACCCAAATGCCTTTCTTAGGTCCTTAGTAGTCTGCAACCCAGGATACACATTCTTATTACAACGCTATGGTTCCGACTGAAAAAGTAAGACTTCTTTGCATGGGAAAAGGTATTTGCCTTTGTCAAAACAGAGTCTAAGCTCTAACAACTTGGTCTTCTCTTGCACAAGAGAAATCTTCAATCAATGTAACAGTAACACCCATGCTGGCTACGTAGACCATGGAATGGGCTTTGTTGTGGATAAGTAATACAAAAAGCACTGAACCTTTCTAATATCAGCACTAAAATCCTGAGGGGTTGTTCAGCCTATCTCCCCTGAGGACTTCGGGTTCATGAGTATAAGCACTGCCTAAAACAGAGAGCTGACAGTTCCAACATTTTGAACAAAAAAATCTGAGTAAACTCCTCTGTACCTCAAGATTTCTCCTACACCACCAGACCCACAAGTTACAGTGTGATCAGATAGAAACCTCTACTGCTTTAAAGTGCCTCTGAGAGAAAGGAACTCCTTGAAAGAAATTATAAGCATGGGTTATTTGGCTCACCAGTCATTAATTATGGTCATTATTGGAGTTGTAACACCATCCCACACACTGGCTGTCTCAGAAAGACCACTAAGGACCATTTACAGAAGTATCTTGAACTTAAAATCTGAATCAAACAAAAACCAAGTAGGTATCCGCTAACTTAACATATATCCTTAATTACACTATTGCAATTTTGGCTTCCAAGCAAAGCCCAACACAAAACCCATCCCTTAAGACCCCTGAATTTTGGTTCCCCACATAAATGGTAGAGAGAAAACAAAGATCTGAGCACATACAAGGGAAGATTGCTGATAAGACAACACCCAGGCAATTCCTCAAAACCTTTAATTCAGGGAAGTTCCAGTTTAAGAGAACTTCCCTTCTCTTGGCAGATCCAAGAACTGCCAGGTTCAGCTGTGCAGAGTTGGCAGAAAACCTGCTTCACTCTTCTGACTGCAGACTCAGTACAAGCTACTATGAACATGATCTTATTCTATCAGCAGTACCCACTTCAGGTACTGCTGTACATTTCTACATCAAGTAGTGTGCAAAAAGGAATGCTGAACCAGAAATAATCTCAAGTCCTCAACACCAGTCCCTTTTTACCACAGAAACTAATATTTTTTCTAGAAAGTAATTGTTCTATCCTAAAAAAAAAATGGTTTTTTACCTCTGAAAGTCTGTCCTTGCTAAACTACCTTTTTCTTTCAAGTAACATCCAGGACTTGCTGTTCTCCCATCTCATAATAACCTTAACTGTTACCTGTTCTAGAGAAGAATAACAACAGGCCTGTAGCATCACAAGCTACGTCTTGGAAGCTTTCTGGAGCAATGTCCCATGCAGATCTTTCTGTTCTATCTCCCTCCATACCGATTCACATACAAAACCTCTTCTGTACCCACACTGCTATCACTGGGTGTCTCTGGATTCATAATAAACATTATAATTTTTAGGAAAACAGATGGATGCAATGTATCCAAATTCTGGGTCCTGCTTGGATTACTGTGAAAGTAGACCCTACCCTCTTCTGTGTACAGAGCAGTTGTGTATACCCCTTCGTGATATTAAGGCTATCTCCTTCCATTCTCCTCCCTCCTACTCCAATCCAATTACTCAGGTTTTGCTTATTCTTAAATCTTTCCAGGTTGATAATTCTTTTACGTAAATTAAAAGCATCTTTATAAGTTTCTTTCTTGTGCTCATAATCTCAGCACATTAAATTGCATCACCCTTTATCTGCAACAGTCAATGCTGCCTTTGCTCAAAGAACTACCTCAAACCTCTTTAAAAGACACAACAGCGGAATTAACATTGAAGAATGAAAATCTAACAAGGACCACTGGTGTCGAACAATGCACAGGATTTCACTTGATAAACTTTACTGTGTTACAAATTATCTCTCCACAAATAAAGACAGAAATTTCAACACTCAATACCTGTACAAAAAATTTAAATTATACTGCTTGAACACTATCAATGTTCTCACTCTACAAAGGGAAAGGAAGATAAACAATCTCTTCCACATAGTTCTCTCTTTCCACTTCTCAACTACAAGAACACTGTCAGAAATATCAAAATCCAGATTAACAATTTAAAACTGTCAAGTAATTTCAGAAGAGATGCATCCAAGAAGCACTAATTGGAAACTACATCTACAATGAGAGTCTTCCACAAGTGGAATACCACAAGAAGAAACTTCCCAGCTCTTCCATGTACATTTGTCTAGAAAGTGCAGAACTATCTTTCCTTCAGCATAGCCAAGAGCCTTCACTTGGTGGATCTGTAGCAAGGGAGCTTGTTAAATACCCCCTAAGTGACTTGTCAGAATTGAGTATGCTGTCCCTTTTACCTTACTTTTAAAAGCAAAAGTGATTATTTTAGCTTTTACAGTAACAAAATTTGTTTAGAATAGTCATCTGTGACTCAAAGATTATAAACCAGACTAGTCAATCAGATGACATGACCTGAACGGCCATGGCCATGACCATGGCCTCTGGGCCATCAGAGTTCCCGAAAAAACTGTGAAGGCTCAAAGAAATGCCAGGAATGTCCCATTCCAGCTTCTGTCCATAGCAGTCAAAGGAGATCATAGTGTCTCAGAATAGCTCATGCACCTCTAAATACCTCCAACATTCACTTCTACTTTTCTACTAACCCAGTTTGTAGGTAAGGAGTATCTTCCAGCAGTAACAACATGAAATTGTTGAAATTGCGAATGAGTATTTTTAAAAATCATGCATTTTGCAGTATTTAAGACATGTTCTGCTTTTTACTTGCCCCCTTTTGCCAGGATATCCCAACTCAGCACCAAACAAAGCTTCAAATGAAAGCCACAAGGACACTGACATTTCAGGTTACAATTTATCTCAAGAGGGACACTGCCAAAAGAAGTGATCATGAGCAAAACCAAACTAGGCACCATAGGAAGATAACAATATTTGCATATGGCAGGCCTCTATCAAGAGCTGTAGAAAGGACTTAACAGCTCTGTGAAGCACAAATCCAAAAGTGTGTAAAAGGGTGATTTCCTACTGTCTTCAAAAATTTCTATATGCTAGGCCAAATTCTGTACATTTTATTTTTTAAAGCACTATTGGTGCCTCTAAAAAAGATAGTTGCTAATGCTAACAATTAAAAAAGCTGTGTTTGAACAGTTCCTGTAGCTCTCACTTTAAAAATAATGAGACTGAACATCAGGAACAAAGAGATTCACACAAGGTTGATGGCAACTCCCTTTGTCTAGGGGAACCAGCAGCTCAGCACAGCAGGGCCAGTGCACCAACTCTTTCTTGGCCCACCCACCACAGAAGCCCAGCAGCCATAACTATTACCAAATCTTAGCAACATCTCATATAACACATATTTACATAATTTTTTTGCCATTTCTAATAACAGTAAGTGCTATAAATATCAGGTAGCACCATAACTGATTGTGAAATACTGGTATGTAAGCACCTGTATAAAACTTAACACAGCTGTTTTTAGGCTATCTCAGTATCTGTAATCTTTTCATACAAATATAAAAATTAATCAACTGATCATTTAATAGTATACTTTACCAAACTATCCACTGTGCAGTACTGGTTGGGAAAATCCCATTTTAAAATCTACAGTGCTTTTACTGAATGCACACCTTTCCTAGAGGAAGGTACAATTACTTAACTTCCTAAATTTATTCTTCCACTTGTTGACTCTACAGTACTTTAAGAGGTTATCTCTACTTAGATGAAACATCAGAGACTTTTTCAGAGAAAACTCAATGTCTGCATTGAGTTTCATTTGCAGAAAACCGTAATTCCCAGAAATTTATTAGGAGTCCATCAGGGTGATAGTACATTTGCTAATTTGACAGCCATCTTTCATCCGTATTATCCATTTGAAAGTAATTCCCAAGCACCAGATAACTGAGTTACTCCAACAGCTTAATGACATTCTCCTTCCTAGAAGACTACCAGATATGAATCAGTGTTATTAAAATTTGCATTATAAAATTATTAAGCCTGTGTTGTTTAAGTCATAACACTTAGTTCTACTGGAAAGATTAATTAAATAAGTCTATAAATAAAATTATGGTGATAACATAAAACAGTTTCATTGTTGGATTGCCAAAGATTCTCCCAGACTTTCAGAAAGAACATATACTAATAAAAACAAAAAAACCCACCCCACTCCCAAAATACCACAAGCCCAGTAACTTAAAGATTTCCTCAGGATTAAAAACTTGTACAGCCTATCCTCAACTGTCACTCATTCAACTACAGATTCATAAAAATCCACAAGCTACTTTTTATTTTAGCATACATAATATATATCTTTTTAAATTTAGATACAGATATTTTGGAATGCAGCATTCTAGTGCCAAAACACCAGGACAGCCTCAGCACCAGAGGAACAGATTAAACTCCTCCATCTAATCTGTTCAGGTTGTAATTCTCCACATAGCATCTCATTTTTGGACAAAGACAGAAGAAACATCCTATATTCCATGAAAGAATTAATAACCATCTTTAGCACAAAATCTAGGTCAGTTTAGTCTATGTCTAGTAGACTAGTAGACTAGTCAGTTGTTTCAGCTACTTCCTGCACATTTTTACGTGCCTCAAGAGAAACATATTAAGAAACAGAGCTGGAATAAAACTTCACATCAGAAATACTGATCCAAGAGAGTTTAATGCGGGTGCCAAGATTTGTGTGTAAATATATATGCATGTGTGAAAAAAACCCTCAGGTATGAAGAATGTGAGCAACGATGACATCTTCAGTACTTCAGCTGGGCAGCTGTAAGCAGTCAAGAGATATCTGTGGTTGGTCTTACGTATGCTTTCTCATCAGTTTGCTTGAAGATGAACAAGTAAGTACAAGTAATTTGCACCAATTTCAACAGGTGTTTAACTTCTGATTTTATCTAGGAGCCTTTCATAAACACTCCCCTGAAAATTCCCCACATTTTCCCTTGTGAGTTCGATTATTCCCAAAAACGCCAGCAGCTTTTGTGACTGAGTATCTCTGGCTCCTCCTTCTCAAACATTGTCTTTTGATGAAGAATAATTGCATGCTCAAAAAAATAATCTGTGTTGGTGAGGTTCCTTGAACAATCTGCAAAATCAAAACCAGGATGGCCTCCACATCCAACAAATACTTTGTATTTGTACTGATTTTGTTATTTCACAATCAGTTGGACAGAAATCTGAAAATAGGCTTTGAAATTAAGGACAAACCAGTGATGTTTACGTGCCTGGAAAAGGGGGAAGAAAAATCTATCACATCTGATGATGGAACTTCTATTTGCTGACCTCCAAAAGTCCACCAAAAGTCCTATCCCTTTCCAACCCACATCAGACCTAAGCACTATTAATTCTTGGATTGCACTATTTCTGCAGCCATTGATGACAACTGATGGTTTTCCTTCAAAATAAGTGGTCTAGGGTTCCTTCAGAATTTCTGTCCGTGTCATTGGTTTATTTGCAACAGGAACACAATCAACTCTATGTCATATGAATCACCAAGCAGACCTCAGCTACAGCTGGCAGGTATGCACTGTATTCATTCAAGTTATGATCTACTTAATGGTGCTTTTGACTATCCTCTCTCTATTACTCAGTGCCTCAGAGCATCACAGTAAGCTGATAAACTTTGTCTTTACGGGAACATTTTGCACATCCACACTCATAAATATAGCATTTGCTCTCGAGCTGGCAGTCCAGCACCCGCAAACTCAAGACCCACACTAAGACATTTGGCAACAGATTCCCCCCCACTTAGTATCTGTTTTTATACAGGAGAGAATGGTTTTCTTTTTCTTCCTCTAATTTTCTAATAGGAAACACAAGTCCTCGCTTACTTCAAGCCTCCTCGTACAGAAATAATAATGGCAGTGGTGGCATTATGAATCCTACTCATTTCATTACAACAGCCACCCGGCTTTAAAATGAGGGAGTCAAATATTCACAGTAACAGAAGCACCTGCTTTAATCTCCAGAAGAGTATCTTGCTCTTGTTTGAATGTATTCTGTGGAATTGTTTCAATCACAGAAATAATTTCTAGCTAGAGGTTGCTGAGTAATGCAATGATACACTGCAAGGCTGGGCCTTAATCTGTCAGTTTTTTACTCTCCAGCTATCACTTTGCAGTCCAGAACACCACACTCCATTCTACAGAAACAAAAGACTGCAGACTCCCAAGCTGTAAGGGAATGGCATAGAGGGAAGACTGCCTTCAGCCCTGCATTCCAACCCTCTCCAGCTTAACAGGATCCTCCTACAAGTAGACTCCCATATCTAGTACTTAATCTGCCTGAAAGCAGAGATGTTCCACAGATCTTATCAAATTACATTGGAAGTGCTGTTGTTATAACTAAAGAAAAAATATTCACCGTATTTGTGAATGACAGTTCATCCAAATTTGTAGTTGAACTTTTAAGATCATGATTAAATACCAGTATCAAAGGAGAGCTCACCAGAAGTGGAAAGGATAGGTCCTTCTTAAAAATCTATTTGGCTATTTCTATTAAAACCATGATTTAAAGCAACTTAAAAGAATCATAGGCACATAGAGTTCCCTTTTAGTTTGTTTTCTTTTGGAAAATTCAAGTAATCAGTTAAGCAAATTGCAGTGACAGTAATCAACACACAGCAACAGGCATCATTCAAGTTATTGCTTAAGCAACCATTCTAAGCCAACATAGAACTTCCACTGTTGTACTTAATTTAGAACATACTAATCAAAAAGAAAGCTTGGTGTTCATCAGTGCAGTTAATGTTGTACATGCACTACTGCATACATATTTTAAAAAGAATGTATAATGTTTTGTGCATATGTATATATGCAATGTACACACACTGCAAAGTGTTACCCTTAACCTGGACTAAGTGGTAAAAAGTTCTAAAGGCAGCTCAGATAAATTAAAAAGTAGCAGCACTAATAATAACATGTATAGTCACTTCAATAATAGTAATGAAGAGACATCTGGTTTAGCCTCATGTACAACAGAATGAGTTGTTGCCTTAAATTTTAACGTTATATATAAATAAAGTAGAACAATGACCAGTCCCTCAGGAAAAAATACAAATACATACATACCTTCACTGCAAAAGGGTCTTTTGATACCAGAGAAATTCACTGTTTCATGGAGCGTTTTCTCTTCCTGACAGTATTCACAGTATGTAACTATGCAGTGCAGTTTCTTATAATCATCAGAACATGCTCTGCTGCAGAACTGATACACTTTGTTCTAAACGCAAAGTTGCAAAACATTGTAAATAAGGTTAATGGATAAAATCTTAAAAGTCTAACTAATGCAACTTGAAATAATAGTTGCTATTAAGACAGCTTACAAAGTAAACTGAAGTGTGAACATGTAATTCAGAGTATGACTTCTAATGCTAAACATTTACAAATCCCAGTTAAGCTGACAGTGCTACAAATACTCGTAATTTCACATGAAAACACTGAACAGAAAATATGCTACTTAATCTCAGCATATCCTCTTTAGATACTTCCCTCAGTTCATAAAGAAGTGTAATAATGTTCTATCATATCTACAATAACTGAAGATGAAAGCAGACTTACAGCTGATCTGAGAAAATATTTTTTTTAAAATTCCAGAGATACTATTTATGAACAAAGACTTCTGATTTTATCCATACTGAAATTAAATTATACTCTACAGAAGCAGGTAGATTTTAACTGAACTTTCAATAAGAAGCTTCAATACCTTATAAAACAGCTAGAAAAACCATATTAAAGTTCGAAGTTTAAACTTTTAAACACATCATCATTCTAATAATAACACCAGCATTGCCCCTTACCTCCCATTCCAGTACTTCTGGTTTTGAACAGAAAGAACTTTTGCAATAATTACATTTCAACTGAATATCACTGGGGGAGACGAACTGACCATTTGTTGAAGTCTGAACACTGAGAGTCTGAAAAACATAAATACATATATGTACATCACTAAAAAAACAAAGTTACTTTTAAAACATGGGGTTTTTTTTCAATTAAGCTTGCAGTGTTTGAGAATTTAGTAGTTTATTTATAAACTCAAGAGCATTTCTGGCAAAAGCACAGCAGGTCAGTTCTTTACCTTAATTCCTTTTCCCTTGTCATCCCAGGTTTTCCAATTTTGAATCTTACCCTTACTTCCACCAGAATTACTTTAAGTCTCATTTTTTTGCCTTACCTTTCTTATGCCTTTTGTTTAAGGGTAAACACATTTTTTGTAAAAATGAATAAAAAGTATCCCCAAACCGATCACTTTTGTTAATTACAAAACATATCTTCAGATAAATACATTCCACAGCTTGTATTATTTTGGTGACAAAGACCAAAAAACAAATATTTTCAAAGCCAAACCCCACCAAGGCAGACTATCAACATCTTATGTAAGCATACCACTTGAAAATACAACTACTAAAATAAAAAGCTTTCAGCCAGAAACCTCACATCCACTCAGTTTAAGAAAAAACTAGCTCACAGTCCTTAGTAGTCTCAATCCCATGGCAGAGAGGTGTAATTATTCATATAGCCAGCCCCTAAACAATCCAGGTGTTTAAAACTGAGAAAAATACTATAGATTGCAAGTCTAGTTATGAGAATTTAATTCTGTAACTGAGTAATTTCTTTGATGCACTTCTGAGACAATCAGTAGGTAGGAGGACTCAGTTATACAGTACCTGTATCTTTCAGTATGTCTTATATGTGCCAACAGAATAGTGTGGTTTTGCATATTCCTTGATTAAGCACAAACTATTGGTGTATTATAAATGTATTATATTAATAGATAGATGTGATTATATATATAAATCTGAATCAGCAGTAATCACAGACACTTGAAGACTCCAGGACAAACTTCCTACGTCTTTCCTCTCAACAAACTTTCCCACACTATTTCCAGCAAAACAAATATATTAAAAGAAAAATCCTCTTTAGACAATTTTGTTACTACCTCTCCACTGTGTAACAATGAAAATTCAAAACATTTCTGTTACAGGATACTTTTCTTCAGACTCTCATGTTAGTAAGGGTTTACCTACACTAAAAAGTAAATAAAAAACTCTGCTGAGACTTATTGCTGATAGAAATCCTGATCTATGTGGGCTGGTACTGCTGAGTGCTAGATGGCAGTGCAAACAGTATCATTTTATGCAGAGGCATTTATTCTGTGTCAAGAATTGGCAGACATTAAGTAGTCACGCGTATTTCCCAACCACAGGCAGGACCTGAGAACCAAATGCCAGGCAGCAGGAAGATCACACCTGTATTTCCATGGCCCATTGGCCTATAACAACTTTTTATATATAAACTTCTACAAATTTTTTTTTTTTGATGCCTACACACAATATTATCATATTTCTCCCATTATATCCAGAAAATGTCCCTGTGACTGAGCAAGGTTTGCTTCACCTTGGCTGCTCTAAATAGCTGAAGACTTGCAAGGCTTGACACATGCTGCTGTGTGGCTTACAGAAGCCTTTGAAGCTCTCACCAAAAACGAGAAGAAATCAAGAATATCCAGCACCTCCAGTTCAGGAGTGAAGGAAATGTAAAGAACTAGCAGATGTGTATAGAAATTTCTGTACTTGTACAGAAATACTGAAGACATAGGGAGGAATGAAGATGAAATACACTAAGTGGTCATCAAATGAAAAGCAACCCTTATCTTTCATGCCTGTAGTGATCTTCAAATATGGGATCCAAACACCCTGTTGTGAGGGCTACAAATTAAAATTCAAACACAGCTTTTTGTTGTTTTCTCAGTCACAGTCACCTTCTTTTATATCTTTCAGTTACTGTTTACTGGGGTAGAAATTCAGACTCACAAAGTCTATGGGGCTGGTAACCCAAAAATAACAAAAAGAGAAGTGAGAACAACACTGATGTTCAAGACTATTTAAAATCAGAATTTCTTTTAAAGGAAATTTACACATAACTATAGATTGAACAAATCTAAGTTATTAAGCATTATTGCTTCTAAAAATAGCCCAAAAGCAGTTATTTTTTTATTATGAGCTCCTCTGGTTATTTTTTTTCCAGAAAAATCTGAAAAGAACTGCATTCATATTACTGAAAGTTCTAAACCAAACAGAAGATGGTTTTTAAATCAAGTTAATCACATTTGTTTGTATGCTTCTTTAAAGTTTCAATTATCCTGCTCACAATTAAGGACTCCTTCTGCATAATATTTTGAGCCAAGATGACACACATGTAGTATTTTCACCATCTTGCTTTGCTTCTAACTTACAACGTGCTTAAAATACCTTTAGGAATTATTTGGGAGCATAATTACATACAAACAGTAATAAAAGAAAAAAGATCATAAATTCATTAAAATCTTAAAACCAGTCACCCTGAACACAAACTTTTATCTATGCTATGTCATATCAAAGGCATCTTTGAAGTCATGTACTTCTGTTTGTTCTTTTGAGAGCCTGCCCCGAAAAACAAGAGCATGGGAAGTGCAAGCAAAGCAAAAGAAAAAAAAAAAAAATTTTAAAGTCCTTTTCAGCCTTCCATGCAACCAGCTCAAATTTGCTTTAAGCTGCCAGTTTAACAATGAACACTAGGCAAGCATAGCCCAGGATATTCTCCAAACACCACCAGAGCAGCCCAGCTTCTGGCCTGCCCCTGCCATGGCAGCCTATGTGACAGGGGGTTATCCTTGCTCACAGCAACATGAAATCAAATTGTGGATACATTTCTGTACCTAAGTGTACATGTGGAAGAACTAGTAGGCAGCCAGACTGAGGTTAGGTGTTTTTTTCCAGCTGAGGGAAAAAAACCCAAAAAACCTTTGAAAGAATCAAGTTGTTCTGAATGTGCATGAGAGAAGCACTTATGAGGAATCTTTTACATGCTGTCATTCACCAGGACTGTTCCACAAGCAAAATCAAGGGCACTAAATAAAATAGGGAAGGAAGCAAACATTTCTCTCTCATGCACACACACACACCTTCAAGTCTGGGCATGAAAGCCTCAAATATTTTTACTATTCTCAAATTTAGAAGAGTATTTGTCTGTGTGCACACATGTGTGCAAAAGAAAGAGAGATGTAATGTATATAGCCAAGAACACTTCCAGGCACCATCACAATGGTGAAAGAGAACAGCATTAGTGAAAAACCAGAGAAGAGTATCCTGCTAAGAACCATTGTAGTTTTAATTCTTACCCATACTGGTCCTACAATTCCCCAATAAATTCCAATAATTTTTTTTATTTTGCTTACTTATTTATTTTATTTTGTTTATTTATTTTTGCTAACTTCAATTTTTTTATATTGCTTTCCAATAAATTGGAAGCAAAACCCAAATCAGTTAAAGCTTTAGCATGAATTTTGCACAGACTTGTGTTTTACCAGATAGCTGGCACTGTCAGACACTTAGGCAGCTGCTAACTTTGGGAAGACACTTGTATTACAGCCTCCATGTTCACAATAAATAATCAGTAGTTTATTTTTCCCTTAACAGCAAGACCTCTAACTGACCCAGTAAAAGTCCCAGTATCGATACTGATTTAAAACAATACACCTTGGGAACAGCTCATTTTTAACTCTGCAAAAACATCCTCCAAGACAGAGTGTGGAAGACAAGACTCAGTCCCACTGTTCTACCACCAACAACCAAACAAAAACCACATAAAGCAGTCTGTTCTCTCTCTCTTTCTTACAGGATCAAATACTCTTAGAGGCTGGCTGCTCAAAGGACAATGTAGATATGGACATAAACTGTACAACATGCAGTTCAGCTGAATCTTTCCAATATTTCAATACATTAAACGAACAACTAGCTAGAAACAAAAGGTTATTTTTAAGACACAATTATAAACAATTCTGAAGTTCTGTAAAACAAACTTACTCGTTTGTAAACCAAAAGTACCAAAATACTTGCAGGAGGGAGGAAACACAGACCTGAAATAGCAATTATTCTGTTCTGAGAGGCATAACCCTTAAAGAAAAAAGTCTAGGAAGAACAGGCACAGCATGAAAAAGGGATGAATATGAAGCCAGAAAATTAAAACAAGAGTTGTCTCCAATAGTAAACACTGAAAAATATCGTGCACCATAGTAAATCGACTATTTTTTCAATTTAGGTTCAATACCTTACATGTCATTTAGGTACAAGAGAAGCCTCAAGGGAACACTTACAGTCCACTGCTCACATTGTGGTATACCATCCTTTCCACCTATATAGATAGGTGGAATATTAAATGAATAGAACAAAGAAGCTGTTCTCATACATTGAACTCTAGCCTTATGGTGAATACATTTTATTCTTCTACACATGATTATACAAAAACTATCAAAAGTTAAAATCCAACAGTGCTGGTTGAGCAAACTGCGTAAACATGTGACAACCTACTCATTCTTGGTCTTTACTGAGAACTCACAGACTGCAAGGCTGCTTCAATTCAACTCCACTGCAAGACTGACAAGAGGTCTACATGCAGCACTGAGACTGCAATAGAAGCACGAGCACAAGGACTCAGTAAGACCACAAACCCACAACCAGCATTAAATGATCTGGCAGTTCTATTCAATAATGTTGCTTAATGTTGACTTATGTCTAAATCCAAGAAGGCCCAGGTTGAATTTGTCATTCCCTGGCAGTATTTGTTCCGAGAGCTCTTGGGGATGCAATTAATTGTAAAATCATATACATTAAAATAGATCTTAAATGAGCTTGCAAGAAGTATTACAGATCTGTCATTACATACTAACAATACATTTGTATTGTTAAATACATTAGTATTTTGTTAATCAGTTCCACTGACAGACACCTACCAAATTGATTATGAAGGAAACACACAACGTGGCTACATGATAGACTCCTACCCAGGGTATATTAAAGAAAACCAATTTGCTGTCCAGTTGACAGAAAACAGCAAACTTCAATGATAAATGGGAAAACCCTGTGTGGGTGTAACTCTTCAACAACACATGAGGAAACAATTACCAATTATCCAGCACAAATCTCAGAAAAATATTTTTACATACAAAAATTGAAACATACTCTTTAAAAATATCCTTTGATCACCAAGAGACTAATGGCTGTAACACATTTCACTTAGGCTTTAACCTTAATTCATACTAATAATATGACATTTTCAACAAGCAGAGCAGCCTCATTCAGAGTGCATGTCATCAGCCCTGCAACCCCAAGTTTCTGGCCATAATTTTAACAGCAAGTTTTGTCTATAAATGAAATGGCTGAGGCTCTAATCTTTGACTTCAGAAGGAATCACTTTTCTCCATGGCTATCCTTCGTTAGTTCCACATTGAAAATGAGAAATTTGTTATTGTGTTTAGTACAAAAGAGGCTAAATTTGTTAATCTTCAATGCAAAACAGCAAGGCTCGCATCCATGAAGAGGCTAAGGTGGTAAAAATAAGATGAGCAGTGATACAGCTTTGTGTTTTCTAACAATAAAAAGCAGAAATTGGTTATTATTATCCAATTTTATAAGTTTAAGACAGCTGCTAGTGTTATCATTATGAAACAGCACTTCGATCACTGAAATTGTTATGAGCCAAGAACACCTGCTGCATTAATTGTAACTCTCAAGCATGTATATACAAGCAAGTTAGTTTAATATTCAAATACTTAACACAAACATAGGCACACAAATATTTAGGGAGGAAAAGATTTAACACAACAGCTAACCTGAAATTTAGCTACACAACTGGAACTGCAAAAGTTGTACAGTTTTCCATCAGGCATTGTGGCTTGATATTGAGGTAAAGAGTTTCGCTTACAAAAGTGGCAAATAATTTCCATACCTAAAAGAAAAATGTAGTTTACAAACAAAATAAACAGAAAATAATAGGAAAAAAATGAGTATTACAGGTGAGCCCTTTTCAGTTTTTAATGTAGAAAACTAAAATTAGTCTGTTTTCCAGTCAGCTTCTACAATTCACACAAAACAAAAGAAATTACAGAAGTTTAGATAAGTACCTTCACTAAAGATTAGTACTAAATATGAAAACACCTTCTTCCATAAAATTCACTGGAGCATTTTCAACTTCAAGTAGAGATCTGCTTTGCATACTGAAGAACACATGTTTTATTTATTGGATCAAAAACTTCACATAGAGAATATCTATATGCATTCTAACTACCTCCCTCCTTATCAATCTCCTTCTTGACTGAAAAAAAATTAAAAAATAAAAATAAAAAAAAAATAAAAATAAAAAAATCCAGGGTGGGATTCACAGGAGAATTGAGAGAATATGAATTCATATGCAAAAAACCTGCATTATCATCCTGTGACACATCAGAGCACATTATGCTATAGCATTTTTTTCACAGGAAGCCTTAAGACAGTTGAAAATTCTTTCTGATGTCACAAAGAAAGGCCAGTGAGGAAAATTAATCCTCACAGGTCCATTTACTGGTGTTCAACATAAGATGTTTTGGTTTTTTTAATGAAGTTAAAAACTATAAAGTCACATCTGCAGAGACTAACTGTAAAAAAACCGCACCCACCCCCAGTGTTCAAACTTCTAAAAAAGTCTACTCTTAGCAGTGATGAAAACCCATCACCCTTTTCACTTACTTTGTGATTTAGCATATTTTGATTTGTGTGTGTTCATGCATACAGTTGAGCAGTATGGCTCCATATATCCATTAGGTCCTATGCACTGAGTCATGTGAAAAAAACTGCACTGAGCTCTGCAGCCAGTACAAGATGTTAATTGGCCACATTTCTAAAAACATAAAACAAAGCAAAAGAATGCGTTAGTTAAAACTATGCTTAGCTTTTGACTTAAATTATGATCAAAAATAAAAAAAAAACCAAAAAAATACAAACAAAACAAAAAAAGAAGTTTTATTTCTGTCATCTGCTTCCTCATCAGATCCTGCCTGTATTAACTCCCCTCATCATCCTCTAAAGAGTATTCAGCATTATGGTTGGGTCTTTTACTCCTGGGAAAAAGCCAGCTAAAACTAACGTTCTGTGTAAAGACACACACACGCCCCTTCAAAAAACTCCAACCAAAACATCCCAATTCCATCCCAAATCCCACTGCCTGCAAACTGAACTGTGGTAAGATGCACAATGCAACAAGTTGTGCTGAGTTGAAGAGTTTGAAAGAACTCTATTCTTCTCTCCTTGTTGATGGGACAATGGTTATAAGAGAAGGAACAGGAATCTGACATGGCTAACGTGCTTCACAGAATGGGTAAGCTTAGAAAAGACCTTTGGTCCAACTTCCCTGTTCAAGCAGGGTCTTCCTAGAGCACATTGAACAGGACTGCATCCCAGATGGTTCATGAATATCTCCAATGAGGGAGACTCCCTAAATTCTCTGGGCAATCTGTTCCATTGTGCAGTCACCTGCACAGCAAAGTTACGAAGAATTAATAAACTTTGGGGCTATAAAAAATTGTATCTCCAATCCTCCAGGCAGAAGGAACACACTGCAGAGTTTCTATGCTGAACTGTGACTCCATGAACCTGATAACAGACTCGATTTTGACATCTCTCAACACAGCAGTCAGTCCATCAACAGTTTTCCACAGAATGGAACAAACGTTCTATAAAAAGCACAGAAAAGGCTACACAGAGCAGAAATACCAATGACATCGTCAACATACAAAATCAATAATTCTGATGTGCTACGTGTATTACATATGCCAGTGTAAAGCAAGTATCTCAAGCACAATAAAGCAAGTTTCAGAAAAAAATATCTAGACACCTTCTCTGTCCATAGAAATAGTATCATAGTTTTGACAGTGATAAAGAAAATTCCTCATCAAAAATGATGGGCCTCCTACAAGACAGACTCTCACCTTATTAAGTATTAGAAAATCATCACTTAGACACTTACCATCTCTTCCCCTCTAAAGAAATTATTTTGGCACTCTCTCCCTCTTTCCCTATTCTCAAGGATGGGAAGGGCAAGAAAAGGCAAAGCTTGTTTCATAGATGCTTCACTTTGCTCAGAGCGAGACAAGCTTCAGAGGGTATCTTTGCTCTTCCCATTTTTCAGTACCCAAATTTGAAAACTAGTTAAACCCAGTCTTACAGACAGCTAGAGAAGAAATTTATGGCTTTATAATGTCATCTTTCCTATACTAAGAGCATCCACACAAAAACATACAAATCCACATGCCTGTGACAGAAATTTAATGTAGCACCTTGCAGAGACCAGTAAAATTTCTACACAGCTTCATAATTTCCACATGCTGTTTTCATGAAACCTTTGCTAGGGATTTCCTCCAAAAGGGAGTACCTGTCAAAATATCAAACTCCTACCTAGAAGAGAGTATAAAATACAACTCTAGGATATTTCCTTTTATTTTAATTTTTTCCATTTGCCTTTGAACATGTTACTTGTGACATCATGATCTTCCTAATCAGCCACAATATTGACAAAATTCACACGTAATACGAGACCAAAATGTAGTAGCTATATTGTTCTGTGAGCTGGAGCTACTCTGCTGCTATACATTCATCTCCTCTGGCAGGCTAAGAAACAAAAGCAAAGCATAAAAAAAAATTCTGAGTTATATTACTAATAATACAGGAGGCTACAATTTACAAAGAACTTGATTTCTTGGAACGTGCTTAATGGATAAACACCATAAAAAAAAAATCTGCTTGCACAAATAGCCTTGGTAGCTCCAGAATAAACCAAAATGAAAATCTAGAAGCATTGATGCAAATATGCTGGCTAGCAATTAAGAGCATTCAACAATATAATCAGAAAACAATGCACAGGCAGATGAAACTTTCACAAGTTCCATACCCAAAAGAGAAATCCAACCAAGGATACAGCGACTTCAAGAGACAGCAAGATGAAAGTTTTAATAAATGAATATATAGAGCTTTATGGAAAAAAAATTCATTGTCAGCAAACTACATGTTTCTACAAAAATTCCTTGAAAGCAGAAATAGCTTTTGCTAACCAGCATTTCAAATACCTCATCATTTAGGTGATATCAAAAAGGACCATGCACATAAAGAACAGTGCGACAGCATGTCAATCATTTCTGAATTTCATACATCTTGAAAGTTGTTTAGTGACTTCACGCCATCCCTTCCAGATTTAAAAGAGAGAAATTTTTTTATTGCTATCTTGTAATAATTTAGCAAACCTAGATCTAATTTATCAAGACTACAAAGAATAAAAATTTCCAAAAAACAAGCCAACTGTGCAGAAGATTCTGTGGGTAGGAGCAAAGCTGTAATAACAAAACTCTCATTTTATTCTTCTAATAACAACTAAAAAGAATGTTTCAGCATTTCTGCATTATTAGAAATTTAAAAATATTGTTACACAAGTGAAGAAGACAGGGCATGGTAGAAAAAAAGAAAATTAGAAGGCCCAAACCTTCTTTAAATGTATCACTCCTAAAATGTTGTAATCATCATCTCTCTCAAGCTAAACATCATTCTTGCATTTTTATCATTCTTTCTAGCACTCCCTAAACTTCCAAGTTCAAATATTAAAACCATTAAAAAAACCCCAAGAAGTACCACACTATTATTAAAAAATTAATGCATACCTGAAAGTATTCAATCAGTATTATACATGTGTCTCAAACATTTATTTTTTAACAGTCTAATTCAATGACTTCCTCCATTGACAACATCAACAGAGAGCCTCACTATATCTCTAATGGTTTTTAATACCCATAATGCAAACCAAGATTTTTTTTCTGTTCATGTTAAATTTCCAGATGAGACTAGCAAGTTTCTCAGCTAACCTACATTACACTACTCTCAAATTCCTCACAACATAACCTCTTTCATCTTTAAGACTCTGCAGTATTAATGTCATTCTCCAGAAAAAATAACATTTGAGAATCCTTTCTGTCGAAGTACCCTTCTAGCTGCCATAAACAAACAGAAGATTCACTAAAATTAAGGAAAGTTACAGTAATACAGAGGGTCAAAGAGCATTCTTATGAGGTAAGGATTTTTGGCCTGGCAACAAGATAGCTTAGGAGAATAATGACAGAACCAAAAATGGTATTATGTAGGGTACTATGGATCAACTGCTCAGTGTATTTGCTAATATTAACAACTATGCAAAATCACTGAATATCAACAAATTTGAAAATAAACAGGAGACAGCTCTTCATGTAATGAACAGCAGAACCTCTTACCAGAGATAGTCATGGATGGAAAAACTGTATGCATTCACAAGGAGACTGGACAAGCACTGATTAGAGAGATTTGCCAAAAATAGCATACAGGAACATTGCATAAAGTTCAAGGGATGCCCTGACCTCTAGAAAGTCAGAAGGTGAGAGAGTGCTCAGAGGAAAATATCCTAAATTACTGCCCTGGTCTTACTCTTCCATGCACACCCACTGACATCACTGCAGGAGTTTCAATCCCTGATGAGAACTGTAACAGCTTTCTCAGGTTCTTACTACAGAACATATTTAATTTAATATTTTAACCATCCTCAAAGGAAGAGTAAGTGTTTAGAAAAGAAATTAAGGAAAACACAAAGCTGTGTCAATAGTGTGTGTTGATAGTTTATGGCAGGACACAGAAGATCTTCACTGGCAGAAGAAAACCAGAACAAAATACCAAAATCTTCACTAGTGACTAAGTAAAGAGCAAAAATGGCAAAACTTCCTGAGTCTTTGTTTTAAAAATCACTCCTTCCTTCTTTGATTAAGAGAAAAATCACAGAATCATATGGACTGGAGGAGACCTCCTGAGGTCAAGTGCAGCCTTCTGCACAAAGCAGGTCCAAAGGTGTTTGCTTCCTTGGGATCTTGTCCAGTCAAATCTCAGCATCTCCAAGGACAAGCACTCCAAAACCCTTCAGGAGGATTTTACCATCCTTATAGGAGAAAAAAAAAAAACCAAAACACACAAAATCAAACAAACCACAACAATAAAAACCAAAACCAAGCCACCTCTGTCCTTATATAAGTTTCCCCTTGTTTTCAAATTGTGTCTCTTGCCTTTATTCCTTCCACTATGCAACTCATCTTAGAGGTCAACTTTGTCTTCTTCTGTCTCCTCCCATTAGATAATTCATCCTCCTTTACGCTTCTCTGGGCTGAACAAAGTAACCGCTCCTAAGCCTGTCCTACTATGTCAGGTACTCCAGACATCTGAGTATCTGATAGCTCTCCACTGAACTTCCATCATTATGACAATGCCTCTCATTCTGTCAAATCCAAAACTGGTCATTGTACTCCAGATGCAGTCTCAAGAACAGAAGGATGGGGAGAAAGCATGGGGCACAAAAATCACCTCTTCTGTCCTGCTGGCTGCAGTCCTGTTAATATAGCAATAGGTTGCCCACACAAGCTGGGGAGTCCCCATCCTTGGGATATTAAAAAACTCAAATGGGTGTGGTCCTGAAGGGCCTGCTCCAGGTGACCCTCTTTGAGCTGGGGGTGGACAAATTGACCTCCAGAGGTTAGGTATTTTAGGAGACAACACAGCACCCAGCTAGCCATCTCTGCTGCAAGGACACATTCCTAATCCCAGTTCAGCTTCTCCACTAGAACACCAAAGTCTTTTTCTCCAAAGCTGCTTTCTTGGCAATTATCTTCCATTTCAGATAAAGTATTAGCTTCATCTTGTGCTCCCCGTAATATTTCAACAGTAGAGAAAAATGGCTCCAGACAAAACCTGCACAGTCAAACTAGCCTCAACTTCAAGTTTCCACCAAAGATGAAAGTAACACAAAACCAATCTGCTAGAGAAATCATCAGTCATTTTCCTCCCATGTGCAAATTCACATCTACAGCATCCTATGCATCTACATGCACATTCGAGGACTGTAATTTCAAGTAAAATGGAAGTTAAAACACAACCAAATTAGTAAAGAAAGCGGTATCAATTTATCAATACAAATAAACTAAACTAATCCTGAAGCAAAATTTCAAGAGAATAAAGGCCCAGTGTCCTCTGAGGGGAAGCTTAATGCACAGTAGTCTGACTACACCTCTCCTTCACTACTCCACCTAGAATCTGCATTGAGATAATGTAATTTTGGCTAGATCCCATTGCATGTTTGACCTCTTGCAAAGCGTAAAGTCTACGATAGATGAAGAAACTGGAATATTCCTCTCATTATGTTTCATTCTAAATTAATTTATTCTTTCATGACTTGTTTGTACATTACAGACTTAATTCTAGGTCTATTTCATGATAGGTATCTCATGAGAAATAACAGACATTAAACGATGTGATATGAAAACTCTTGCAAATCACTAGTTCTAGATATATTTCAAATATTCCTTCCGTTCACTAGGATAGTGTTCAACTCAAATGGGCAACTACAAAAGCAGCTATCAAAATGCAAGATGAAGCAGATGAATGTGACATATTCCAGAATTGTTTCAACAAAAATACTAATTCTTGGAAATAAAATTCACTTAGAGGGTTTTTTGAGGATTCTTGCCACTAGAAGCAACTATTATTTTAGAAGGAATCTTGACCTCACTTTACATCTTACTGAAAGGATCACATAAGCTGAAGGGTACAGCACTTGTTACACATATCATACACCAAGAGTAAAAATCAAACTCCAAAATATATGTCAGAGCAATACCATAACTTCAGGGCATATTAGAATCCTCATTTCTGTTAGCAACTGAAACTAATGAAAGGCTCTGTTCTTCAACCTTCTGGCTGCAAAAGTACTTCAATAAAGCCATTACTGCCTTGAATCTAGGCATCTGTGCTAGACACTTTCATTCTTGACTGAAAAAAAAAAGCAGTACCATCTGCTACATCTGCCTTGATGAGGCTAAGAGAGCATTATGAAGGACATACTAGCAGTGTAAGAGTGCATTCTTGCTACAACTTCTCCCATGCAAGGGCCAGTCACCAGAAAATATCAGAACAGCAGCTGATTGCTACAACGCTATGTAGTAGCCCAAAGATTTGCTTCCAGTTAAAGGAAATGCTTTGTAGTTAAAACTCCACAGTAAAACAGATTGTTAAATACTTCTCAATCCAGGCAAACCTTCCTGGTAGCTTTATGGAATAAGAGGTTTGGATTAGAATTAAGAAAAACACCAGGAAATTCCAGGACAGAAACATAGTATCGTGTTGAAACAGAAAAGAAAGAAGACAACATTTTCTGTAAGCATTAAAGCAGATACATTTGCTACATGGAATTCTATGATAACAGAGATCCCTTAGAAAGGTAATCAAGAAAACAGTTGCTAAACTACTTCAGATTCATTTGAAAGGATGACCTGATGAATCCAGAGGCAACATGCATGTCTAAGAAAAGAAACAGGTATCAGCAGTCTGTAACAGCAAAGAAAGAACAAACTGTATAATTTATTTACTCTTAAAATACTGCATCCAAATAACCTCCCCCCATGAGTAACAACTGTAAACTCTTCCTCAAAAGCATTTGCCCAAGTCCTAAAAGCAAAAGATGAAGCTATTGCTTTTGTGGGCCTTGAATACCAAGTGATTTATGTTTACATTGCATCAGCTGAACTCTACAGACAGCGAGATAGATAACTTGTCCAGTACTTTTCCTTGGTATCTCCAACTGCCAGTGTTCTGTCTTTTTGCTGGTTTTGTTTCCACTCTCAAAACACTTGTCTTCCTGTCTCTGAGAAAAGCAGAGCTGAAAATACCTGCCTCAAAAAGCAAGTTACTTCTACATTAACTGAATGTTTCAGATGTTTCTGTTCTGCCTTTTCTCTCTTCCCCTCAACCCCACCCAGGTTATTACTCCAGGTACACCAGTGTATGGATGTGCTTATATCCATCATAACTATGATACCTAGTCATGCCACCTCCTTGCTTCTTCTTTCCAAGAAGCTCCTGTGCTCCCACAAAAACCATACCTCAGATTTGACTGCCCTGTGTAGTCTTCCTCAGAACTACAAAGCCATTTCTGATGGACCCATCAATTTTTTCTTCTAAAATATCTACAGAATAGTATTCTGAACAGTTATGATAAACCATATTCAGATGTTTAAGGCATCTGGTAATACAGTTTTTATTGAAGAGCAGCGAATTCTAAGGTTGGCAAACAGACATTTGAAGAAGAAATGGCAAAACAAATGGTTCCAGAAAGCAGGACTAAATAAATAGCAAAAGAAAAGGTAGAAAAGTATAATTTCTAGGACTCAGTTTGCATCAGAGATCCAATAAACTTGGTACATAAACACCAAGAGGTCTCAAAAAACCTCCCCATATAACTAAGCAGGAAGAAAGAAGAAATTATATCTTGGTTGATAAAGATTTCTTCCTTTCAACCATGTTAAATGGGATAAAAAGCATCTAGCTTTGTAGAACTGTGCATAGTATGAGACAACAGCATTATCAGAGATTACTTAAAACCAAACTGAGTATTACCTGAACTAAACAGAAGTGGTTTACTATATGAGGAAGAAACTCCACTATTAAACCACAGTTTGATCTGTCTGAAACCACAGAACTTCTCCTTAAAAGTGACCACAATTTAAAACAGAAAAAGTATTTCTAACATTTCAATGTAAGTGGGCTATTCAACTCTAACAATTACTGACTTTGTCAAGGGTATTCACTCTTGAAACAGACATGTGGAAATTAGAGTTTATAAAACAGTAACAACAGCAGGAACTGGTAGATTTTGTAGTTCATTGTACTATCAAGATAAAAAGGAAGACAGGAAGGACATGCTGTCTTAATAGGAAAGAAGCACAGAAAAAACCCCAGACACTGCATGGGACAAGACAAAGTCAAAAACCCTGGATGCTTCCACTGAAGTGCTAAGTGACAGGACATTCTCACATTTGTGATATTAAATATTACATTGGTGATATTTAAACCAGTAGATAACAATACACTTTTTGAGGCCAAGTACAAACTCTATGTAAGCAATTAATTATTAGCAGTAGAACTGATATGCATATTATTGTATACAGTAAAGGCTCTTAAACCCCTGCAGATTGATAAAATAGACAAATGAGTTAGAGAGTTTCACAAAAGCAGTTCCTTGTCAAGGAGCAGAAAGTGAACAAGGAAGCACAACTGCCTAGGGTGTTTTTTCCTATTGCTTGTAAGTGAATAGCTTAGGGACATGGCATAGCCTTGTTAGTTCTGAACCTAGTTGTTAGTACTGAACCTTGAAGCATGTTCAGTACTAAGTCTTCATCTGATCAATAAATAACCAAATGTACTTTTATTCAGTATTGAAAATTTTTTCATTAGATGATGCAAGCATCGTCTCCAACTAGAAAAACTCATGTGGCTTGCATTCATTCAGTAGCACTTCAGTCCAGAGCTATCAAAAAGCCTAAAGAAATACCTAGAGCTCCTTTCCCACCCCATCCTCCTTTTTGGAAGTAAATGAAGACCATCACTTTAAGAAGCTCCCAAAGCAAGCCAATCCCAGGTCGTACTTTAAGAAGAACTTTAGTTACAGAAGTAAAGTAAAAAAAGGAAAGGAACATTTTTAACCAGCAAGACATTAAATACTTTCTTGGTAGAATCAAGAACACCAGGGACTGATCAAGCAAGGAAGCAAAATATTTTTTAAAGCAGACACAAACACTGCATTAGCTTAGTTGGAAAAGCTTGAAATTAAAAGGTATGGTTGGTTGAACAAGCTAAGTCACAAAGTCACAGGATATTCTACTTGTTTCTTAAAACAAGGTTGTCAAGCCTGTAGCAAAATCCAGCAAACCAGGACACAAACAGGGGAACTACTTTGAAAAGAAAGTTAACTAATTTTGCGGAGATAGAAAACATTCAATAGTAGCAGAAACAAAAATAGTGAAATAACCTAGGTATGTGAAGCATGTGGTGAACATCTTTAAGGCAGGCAAATTTGAGGTCATGTCCAATGTACTGCACAGATAATTTTCAAATGAATCACTGAAGTAATTTTTTTAATGCCTACATTTTTATTTTAACTGTACAAAATATCTGCTCAAGAAATAAGGTATTTCAGTATTTGTAAAATAACAGACAATCTTAGCCAGCTCCCAGATATAATATATATATATATATATATATATATATATATGAATATATATCTCCAGCTATAATGTTATTCTCTTCCTCTGTGTTTTTGTTTAGTTTTCTATTTTGTTGGGGGTCATTCTTTAAGTTTCTCTTGACCCTCCATATGTGAAGAGTTTGAACCTCAGTGCAACTGTTAAGAGTATATAATCTAGCAATAATAGTAATCAATCTTCATGTTTTAAATAGATTAAACACTTCCAATATGAGTTTTGTTTTCACATTTTACCTAAATTGTCATACTTATTTTTTGTCATACTTAGTTTTTGAGAAATTATTTTATCATTGTTTTATCTTTTATTAGAAACCTTGATTTGCCTTTAGCTGTCTTCACAAATGGCTGTTTTGTCTAAGAAATTAACTTACTCTGGCATATAACTACAGTGAGCATTGGTTAATGTTATTTATAAAAAATGTGCCTAATTATTATTTTTAATAATTTCAGAAATCATTATTTTTCTTAACTTTTTAATACTAAAAGACACCTAAGCTTTGCAATCACTTCAAGTTTTAGGAAAGAAAGAACAACAACGTCTCAGAAAATCAAGATACATAATGCAATACTAAAGATTATATATGTCTCATTTTTAATGCAAGTTCTGAAACTGGTACATTAGACAGTTGAGAAAAAAACTACTCTATCCCAGGAATAACACTTTTTCTTACTCCCAGGACAGTCTAAAGCAGAGGAAAAACACCCTTTGCAGCAGATGGATTACTTGCAGTAATCTAATTACTTGTCATTTTGAGAGCCACTAATTTTTATTACCCACAATTTAATTTTTTTATTCCAAGTAAATATGAAAAAAAGTCCATGATGAGTTTTGAAAAATTAGGTGTTCAAATCAGTGTAATATTTATTTTTAAAAATTGTGATTAAGTATAGAGATAGGTACAAGTAATAAGGAGTTTTCATTTATTACTACTACAAATGTATAGCAATATTGATATGTGTGCGACATTTACAATATAAACTGCTTAATACAAAACTCACACCAGCAAGACCTATTTATTTTACAACTGTTTGTAAGAAAACATTTGCTAAAACTCTTGCGTGACACACAATAATTAGTTGTACAACACAATGCAAGAATCAAATAACATTAATTTTTTTCTGTTTATTTCTTCCATTAGGTTTATTTCAGTATGCAATAATGACTCTCCCAAAATCTCTCCTTCAGCAGCTCTCCTTTAAAGCAAGACCTAGTAATTTCCAAGGAAACACCGTTACAACTGAACAGAACAACCCATAATTTACCAATAGTGGCCCACTGGGTTGTCAGTGACATTTTCCAGTCCAAACTTCTTTTCTAAAAAACCAGAACTTGAACTTTCTCAACTAAAAACACCTAAATAAACTTCAAACCTAAATATTATATCAACTAAATATTCTCAAGTATTTGTGTCCTGAGCAACTTTGGACACCTACAGCATACACTAGAAGAACTTCCACTTTTTATGGTTTGACTTTCGTATACTCATAGAACCACAGAATGGTCTGGGTTGGAAGATCATCTAGTTTCAGATGATCCCTCTGTCAGGGACACCTTCCACTAGACCAGGCTGCTCAGGGCACCATTCAACCTGTCCTTGAACACTTCCACAATTTCCCTGGGCAACCTGTTCCACTGCCTCACTACCCTGTAAAGATTTTTTTCATAATATCTAATCTAAACCTAATTTCTTTAAATCTAAACCCATTTCCCCTTGTCCCATCACTATGTGCTCTTGTAAACAATCTTGTCCTGTCATTCCTATAAGTTCCCTTCAGTTACTGGAAGCTAACAATTAGGTCAGCCTGAAGCCTTCTACTTTCCAGACTGAACAATCCCAACTCTCTCAGTTCTTCCTCATAGGGGAGGTTTTCCCTCCCTCACTGTCCCCCCTCTGTACTAATTCCAGCAGGTCCATGTGCTCCCTGTGCTGGGACCCCAGAGCTGCTGCAGCCCTGCAGGTGGGGTCTGAGCAGAGCAGAGCAGAGGGGCAGAATCCCTTCCCTGGCCCTGCTGCCCACGCTGCTCTGGATGCAGCCCAGGACACCTTTGGCTTTCTGGGCTGGGAGTGCACACTGACAGCTCATGGCCAGCCTCTCACCCACCAGCACCACCAAGTCCTTCTCTGCACGACTGCTCTCCAGCTGTTCCATTCCCCAGCCTTTATAGGAACTGGAGGATGTCCTAAGCCAGGTGCAGCACCTTGCAAACTTGGAGTTTATTCTTTATCTGGACTTCTCTGAAGCCTTTGAAATGGGTGAGATTCCCATGCAGTCACATCAAGCTTGCCCAGTCCCTCTGGATTGCATCGCATCATTCAGGTGTGCCACTGCATCCTCAGCTTGGTGTCATTTGCAAACTTGATGTGGATGCACTTAGTGCCTTTGTCTGTTCCTTAATGAAGATATGAAAAAAACCCCATCCAAATACTGATGCCTGAGGGACACCACTTGTCACCAATGTTTATCAGGACTCTGAACTACTGACCACTGCCATCTGGATGCAACCATCCAACCAATTCCTAATACATCTAACAGTCCACCTATTGAATCCATCACTTTCAAATTTGGAGAGAACAACATTGTGGGGGGACCATGTCAAAGGCTTTACAAAAGTCCAGATAAACAAGATCTACAGTCCCCAGATAAGGTCCTCTGGTGTGGTTACTCCATAACAGAAAGCCACCTGGTTGGTCACGCAGGACTTTCCCTTAAGAGCTTCCCTTAATAATACCCGAACTCCTCACACTTCGTGAATATTTGAAACCTACCAGTTAAGAACTACACTTAATCACCATTCAAAAAGAGATGCACACAACACTCAAATTAAGCTTCTCATAGCCTATTATAATTGCACAGTAACACATATTTTGATAATGGAATTAGGAACTGGCTTGTGTAAAATCTGCTGTCAAAAGAGAATGAACTGAAACAATGTCTGAATTTTAAAGGTTCTCGCAATAATGTGCCAACTTGACACTACTTGTGAAGATCCTTGCTACTGCAAACTGCTCCTGCTCCCTAAATTAAACCAGAACATACAACTTACTTCTCATTTTCAAATACATATCTAAACACAAAATACAACAGTATGCCAACAAATATTTTGTCATTAAAGTACAAATTTATCATTCAACCTCAAAATTACATGTTCATTTCATAAATCCATGTGCAGTGTAAGTTATACTGGATGTGTGGGAATGTCTCATGTTCAAAGTTAATCTCCTGCACACTTTTGTTTCTTCAAGATACAGTATTCAACGTTTCTTCCAACTCTTTCCATGGCTTCTGGGCATGCCTACGTTTCTAGCAGCTTGAAAACCTATCCTGTACCTTTTGGTACCGCTGTGGCAAAGAAATAATGCTTATGTTACATTTCTAGTTAGACTGTTTGCATACGCACGTTTCCAGCTTTGCTCTTCACACACAGCACGTACACAGGAACGGCCATCTCCACAAACATCAGAGCTCAGCATCCAGTGAGAAAATATAAGCACACGATGCAACATTAAAGAAATTTACAACACAGCACTGCAATGCCTCTTCTCTTGGACCACTGCTTTTTTAAAAATGGGAAGAGATGAAGAATGAGCCCCAACCAATGTGCAGCCCTGGGGCCACTCACATACGTATTCAAGTGTGCAATTCAAAACAGATTTCTTGCTAGTAGAACAGCACTGTCAGAACACTACCCATAATAAACTCAGGGCAGAACATAGCAAGCAAAAGAACTCAAATAATAAAACTCCCCAAATCCCCATATTCTATATCATCCCCTGAAATATTTAATATTTCAGAGCTATCCTATTATACTGTAAATACTATGATTAACATTTAAAACTTCCAGCCAGCATTAGCAAAAGTTCAGAGCTAAGCTGGCTCAACAAAATGTAAGGGACATCAGCATCAGATTTCTTGATTAGGAATTATTTTTAAACACAATTACTACTATCTTAACAGTCTTAAATGCAAAACAAACAGAGTAAATAAAATGAAAGCACAAAATTTAACAGATGGAAGGATGAAAGTAACAATTTTTTAAATCCTGTATTATGATGATGGAAATGAGACATAGTGCAAGTACACAGCCAAACTGTAAACAGTTAGAGCCTTCTCACAGCAATGTCCAATCTGTATTTTCTGCATATTTTTTAATGTTTCAACTGCATACAAGTGAGCTTTTATATAAAAACCCCCATAACTTAACGACCTGTAAAGCCTGTGTGGTGTGCTTGCTATTAATATACTTCAGATACAACCAATCGGAAAAACTAGAAATTATTAATAAAATTTAATTTCAATTATACTTTCATTAATAACAAATACAGCAACATCAAAAAGAAACAGTAGTAAAAATGTCCATTACAGATTTTTTTCTCACTAGCATTAATGTCATTTTTAGAAGACATTGTTACTTATGTCTTCTTAGGAGAAGTAAACCTGTGCTATAAGTAACAGGATAAATTTAGAAACTATTAAGGTTTGTTTAATTTTAATTTATAGGTAAAGAAGTCATTACCTGTTTGTATTCACCAACGCAGTTCTGACAGCAGAATCTTTTCTGCTGACCATCAATAGTAAGGACATTGTTTCCAGCTCCTTTACTGGGCAAATACTCCCCACAATGCTCACAGCAATTCATTATTAAACCATTTGCCATCCTGTATCTATTGAAGCAATGATCACTGCACAGCTTATGAGTCATATTTTTAAAGCTAACTTCGTGACGAATCTAAAAAATAAAAATAAAAAAGTATTCTATCACTAGACAAGGACAAAGTTGCCTGAAACTAGTAGACCAGCCAGAAGTCTTACATTCAAATAACTATAACCTGAAATGACCATGAAATACACAGAAAGGGATGTTTCTATTGTCTCCAAAGTTCTAGGAAAACTCTTGGACTCATCTACCCTTTAGCCTAGAAGGAGAGACCAGAGGGAAGGATGTAGTAATTGCATATGACAGCAAAGGCCAATTTATGTGATTTTATAAAATGGTCAATCTACAGATAAAGAACCTGGCATATGAAGATTGGCCAGACAACATGCTGTGCAAAGCAGTAGCCTGAACTATGCTAGTCTCAGTAATCAAGAAGGCATCAAGAATAAATACATGCATTCATGGGAATTTAAAATTATTCCACAGATCTCTAGAACCATCTGCATTACCTTTCAAAACATACAGTAAAAACATAGGTAATACAGTGGATTTTGACATTTTTTCATCAGCAATTCTTTTATGTGAGAGATCTGAGTTATAATTACAAGTATCTATGCCTAATAGAACACATTATCAGCAAAAAGCACTTCGGGTTTCTGAAACAAATATCAGCCTCAATATTTTCCAATATCTCCAAATACTTAAGATTTCATATTTTCTTCTTTTCAGTGCTTGTATTTCAGTATATAAGCTATTAATATGTCATTTTTGAGAAAGTCAAAAAACAGTCAACCAGACCTCAGTTAGTTTACCACAGATTGTGCATCTTGATTTATTCAAGGCTCCTTTTGAGGGATTCTGTTTATCTTCATAGAAGGATAAACATGATGTACTGCAAAACTCCTGGAAAGACTCACTTGAATCTACTTGAGCAACAATGGTACCTTTCATTGTTGTTATATCTCTGAAATACAAAACAAAAACGCATGTGCTTATGTATAAATACATATATAAACAATAAAATCTTGTAACATGTGAAGTTCATTCTTTCATTCAAGGCTTACATTTCAAAGCAGTTTTTTTCATGTACAGTTGTTAGTCACAGGATGAATACTAAGTCTGATAATATTTTTACAACTACTGTAAGTCTTTACTGTGTAAACTCCTATTTTTTTCTTTAGGTTTAAGTTATTTCTTCCCATTAAATCATTCTAGAGCTAAGCAGTATTAATGCACCATCAGATGTAGTTATGGCAAACTCAATTTTATACAAAATCTAACACAGGAAATTTGAACTAGCAATTTTTAATGGCCTTTCCTTTTACACAAAAGCTATATATAAGTTCCATATGAAAAATTCAGATTTATAATAAAAAGCAAGAAATGGTCTTTGTTTGTAGGTACCTCCACCATTTCTAGCATTTATCTCAGCACAGAAAAAGTTGTTTTCTCCTATTTCTCAAACCTATAAACAACCAAAAAGCTTTGAACTCCACTATAAACATTCCTAGAAATTCTATCAGTCAAAATTTACAAAAGTTAATTCCATCATTCCTTTAAAAAGTTCCAAAGCATCTGAACAGTTCATGCAGTTGCCCATGAAACTGTGCCAATTTAATGCCTTAAACCAGAAAACCACCAATAAAAGTAACATGAAATCCAACAAACCTCATTCAAATCAGACTTACACTGACCCAAACTAATACACACCATATACTAAAAGAAGTAGGGAGAGGAAATAAAAGGCTCCTCTCCTTTGCCTTCTAAGCAAAAAAAACCCGCAGAAATCTAAAATGTATTATTGACATATAGGAAATTCTGTTGGGCAGTAGATAGAAAAAAATTGATTAGGCACATCTGAATCACCAGTTGGAAAACACATGCCCCACACACTCATACCTATAAGCTTTAAAACTTAAAAACAAAGGGAAAAAAAAAAAAAAAAAAAAAAAAAAGGAAAGCAGGGAAAATGTAAGTGTCCCTCTACACACCTTCTTGAAAATAAACTTGTACAGCCCCACTACAAACACTTGCAAGTTTGCCTTCTTCCATCAAATGGAAGTCAGCAGAGTGTGACTTACCCTTTGGAGAACTACTAAGCTTTGTGTCAGGGAGTGCTATCATTCCTGTTCTGCAAAACAAAGGCAGAGCACAGCTCCTGCCCTGAAGAGCTTGCTATTTATGTAGCTACAGAAGAGCTCAGAGGAATGCAAGAAAGGGGATTTATAATAAGATACCTAAGAATTTTGAGTTTTTCTGTTGGGTTATACAGAAGAACAGTGCCACAGAGGAACAATTTAGTACATATACTAATTTCTATTTCACTGTGATTGAGTAAAAACTTCATAGTGGTCAAAAAGCAAAGACTAACATCACCTCAAAAATTGTCAAAGATGACTCCACAAAGATTCTTTTTAACCTCAAAAGCTAGAAATAAGGTGTTTTCCTCATAACTCAAAAATAAAGCCTCTTCATTTAGGGCAGTTTTGTACGTAGTCTCTTGCAATACACAGCTTAACTATCTCCAAAGTGGCAAGGGAGTATGGCTCTAGCCACGACTTCAGTCAGAAAAGATTTGTCTCATCTTCATCTTGATAGATCATTCAGCTAGCTGAATACGGTAGCCACCAGATTATGTCTACAAAGATAATAGTATATAAACACATAACATGCCAATAAAAGAGCAATGATTACTTTTAACTAGCCCTATAGACAGGAGGATTCAGAAAATTTGAGCTCTTACATCTATTTTTAAAAAGCTAGAATAATTTACATTTTCTAGGTTTGCAGGATACTAAGGTATGAATATGCAGGATATCAATGTTTCCTACAGGTTATTTTTACTGAGACCCAAGGGAAAAAAAAGACCAATAGCTTGCATCTCAATACTAGCCATTAATCCAGCACACTGGACAGTGATATAAAAGGTTTTTTCACTAGTTTAAATCTGTGAGCAAAGATCACACTCTCTGGAGCACACACTAACAAAGGCAGTCTTTATTGCAAGCCTTCTTTAGTTCAGCAAAAATTCATCCTTTAACCAGTGTCACTGCAGCATGTACCAGACTGAGAATATGAAAAAGTACAAAAGCTCAGTACACAGTTCACTGAAAGAAAAAGACAGTACAGCCAGTTTATACACTTAACATTACAAGAAAACAATTACAGAAGACTTCTCTTTGGCACTTTCAAGTATGGCAAATCATGAAAAACTACAACTTAAACCTAATCAGTAATTTAGAATAAGCCACTTATAGCTATGCTTGTTACTCCCTCTGTACTGCCCACTTAACTTATCTTCAGCTACAGAACTGCAGCTGCCCCACTTACAGGGAAAATCTAAGGCTTTTCCTATCCCCATATGACCAAGAGTGGAAGAACTCCCCAGTTTCTTCCAGCTTCTTGCAAGTATGACTTTCTCATCCTTTTAAAGCCTCTTAATTTTACATGTTCATCTATCAAAGTAAGTGCCTTCTATACAACACAAAGTCCACTTTTTTCCATAAAGAACTTCATAGAAGTATATCTTGTCATAAGGTATGCCACAACTTGAACACCTTGTCTTTAAAAAAAAATAGCATCAGTTCTTTCTAATGTATCGGCTTTCAACAAAACAATATCCCATACTCTGAATTGAGAAGCTGGTATTATTTTGTTTGATACAGTGAATTCAACATTTCCAAACACTAAAGCAATATAAAGCACTTCTATAGTCAGATTTTTATTTCATTAATGGAGCAACACTTATGCATGCAAAAGAATCTTAAGTAGCACTGAATTTAGGTGATGGAGTAAAACAAAATAAACTCACTTTCTGCACATGACACAAAGTTTCTTTGGAGTGGGTTTGTGTGAAAACGATGAGAGGCAGCTAGTGGAACAGAAAAGGTGAGCTGATCCTTTCCGCTGATACGCAGTCTGTCCCTTTTGTAAAGGCTTTTTGCAGTTTGCACATGTGACTTTAACCTGCTTAGAAGGCTGCTGCTGGGCAGAAGGCTGGAAAATTTGCTTAGGAAGTGATGCTACAGGTGACAAGGAATCCACACCTGGTTGCTTCTGATTCCTAGGAAAGGAAGCTGACTGGGATATCCAAGAATCTTCAAGACAAAAAACCCAAACACACAGGTAAATCAAGAGACATAAATCATATGTATGTACAGAACAGTATTCACGGATGTACGACCATGAAATAATTTTTCTGTGGGAATCACCACAGAAGAAAGATATTTTAAATTCAGGTTTATTGTAAAAAATCCTGTTTGATGGTACCACTCTCCATTGCTACAAAGCTTCAAAACATGGACAAATTTCTTGATGGCCCCAACCTACATCTAGTGACAGGATTTCTAGATTTCAATTCACTTGCACTGAAATTGCAAATTGGCAATCTTATATTCAGACAAAGAAAACTGCAATTAAAAAAAAAGAGACCAGCAGATGACACAGAAATTCTAAATCAACGTTTGAGACAAACTCAGTAAATTTAGATCTGAAACTTTTCTTTAGTTATTTTGTTCTAAAGCTTTAACAAGCATAATGTGTCCAGCCTAGATGATAAACCCTAGAACTGGCTCCTAGTCCAGGCTGCAGCCAGAGAACTATACTGTGTAGCAGTGAACGTGCAAAGTCATGAGGGATATGTCTTCCTCAACAGAAATCAATGAACCTAGAAAACAATATTTTGTTAACTTCTGGCAGTACATAGATCCATGTTCCCATGTTTCCAACTCCAGTTTTCTATCTGTATTTTTGGAAAATAAACTACCATGGAACAAAGTCATCTTTGCCCAATCTTTTGTAGCATAACCTCCTATACATGTAACTCACATAACAAGAATATAAGCAGAACATTTTTCCTGAAAGAAATACATCTATAAAGATAATTTGTTAAATTACATGCTCCTTATCTTGGTCTGGAGCAGAAGATACAGTTCTGGGGGAGGGGGGAAGAAACCCCCAAACAAAATGTCATTTCTATGCTTTTCTCTCGAATTTAAGCTTTCATTTAAAGTGACTGTCGTCAATTTAGAAATGTTTACCTTCTGAAAGCTGTCACTTCTAATACATTCCTTAAGCACGAATTAAAACTGAATAGAATCAATTTTGCATTATAAAAAACATTTGCATAAATTTTCAATAGTGTGTGTGGCAGTTATACCAAATACTGTGACAGCACTTGGGACTTACCTAGCCTTGAATGTCCTACTGCAGTGATTCAGAGTATTTCTGGAGTGTTATTACAACCAATACCCAAATATAAGGAAGATTATTTTAAATTCTATGACTTCAGATAACAAAAACATTAAACTACAGACATGACCAGCTGCCCATACCTTGTTCTTAAACGACATTATTTTGGTCCATAATCTTTCATTAAATAGAAGGAACCCTTTCCTCCTATTTTTCTGAATTCCTTTCTTTCCCCAAAGGATTTTATTAACAACATATTCTGACCCATAGCTTTAAAATTCATTTAGGGACAAAGTTCCAAGATCACTTGTTAGTGCAAAAACAACATACATTCCTTAGCAGGCAAAAGATAATTTTCTGGTATGATTTTTTAACTGTCAAGGATGTCCTACTACTCAGGCATTTAAGACAAGCTAGAAATTTACCTGTTGTAGTGCTTGAGAGTAAATAGAAGAGCTGCAATTAAGAGGTGAAAGGAGAAGGACACAAAACAAAACACATTTTTCTTTAAAGCATTGAAGATGTTTACCTTTGAAGGCATGAATATCCTTACTGACAAACTAAGATGAGCTACCAGAGTGTTTAGAATTAAAATCAAGTGCCCTCTTCAAACTTTTTTTATACCTCTACTACTTCTAATATACTAATATCCTGGTAGAACCATAACACCCTGAAACATTTTGAGATTCTCATCTTTTATTTTTTATTTTTCATTTTATTATATTCGTCTTTTAGATTTCAAGTGAAAGCACATTTGTTACCACATCAGAAATGCACAGCAAGCGCAATAGAGCTACATCTGCTTGTAATTCCAGTAGCACTCAACTGCCACTCATGAAAACTTGAGTTTGCTACTCATTTGGGTTTGAAACTTTCATCACAACCAATACCTAATTAAGGTAGGTAGTAATATCTCATTAAGTTTATTTCAATTATTCCTTATTTTCTTAAGGCCTCAGATAGCCTTCTTCTGTATTTTGTCGCATTTCTTCTTCCACAAACATACCAGAAGAACATATAAAACATTTCCTTTTACTTTTTCCATATTCCAGTTTCATAGATACCCATTTTTATGGGTATTTTTATGAATATTATTATCTAGAAATGCCTTTAAGAAAAACAAATTTTATATTATGCCTTTTCTTCACATCTCACTTATCAGCCATGTTATCTCCTTGGCTTTAAGTTCTCTACAAAAGATGAGTAAAATCCAGTTTTCATGTCCTTGAACTGAGGTGTATCACACTTCCTTAGTTAATTCCTGGTGAATTTTCATACTTCACTGCCTTATGTGTTCATCCTTCAGGTTCCTACCTGCAATTCTGTAATGGCCAACTTTATGAGACTATACAGTTTCATGTTCAACTACTTCTTATTGTTATGGCTTTTCAGGTTGCTCCCCTTCTTTCTTGCTCATTCCTGCTCCAAAGTGCTTTAAAATAATTCTCTCCTGTCATTTATACAATTTATTTTCAGAGTCATCTTGCAAAAATGTTATCTTTTTTAAAAAGCTGAAAAAAATGTGTCAGTACAACTTCGGGCAGAGGTAGGGAAGAAGACAGTACTGAAGTTTTACAGAGGCATGCAGCTCTTGAAACATATTGAGCTACATATATTTGCATTAATAACCTGGTCCAGGCCACGGCAATTGTAAACTGCATCCTCAATTTACTAGGTGTTGGCTCTTTCTCTGGAGCATTTCTGAAGCACAAAAACTAGATTCCACTGAGAGAAACAAAACCTGAATTCCACTCCAAAGTACACCTACATGGACTTCATCTACCTGGACCTCTCCCAAGACGTTCCCCACAATGTTCTTGCTGCTGAATCGGAGACACATATATTTGATGGATAAGGAATTGGCGGGATGACTGCACCCCAAGAATTACAGTTCATGGTTCAATGTCTAAGTGGAAACCAGTAACAAGCTGTGTCCCTCAAATCTGTACCAGGACTGATATTATTTTTTTCAACAACACAGAGAGTGAGATTAAGCAGCTCTCCAGCAAGTTTACTGGTGACACCAGGCTGAATGGTGCAATTGACAAACCAGAGGGGATAGTATGCCATCCAGACGGATCTTGACAGCCAGGATGAATGAGTCCATGGAAAACTGAGAGCCCAACAAGGCCAAGTGCTAAGATCACTCAGGGCAATCCTCAATATCAGTACAAACTGGGGGCTGAATGAATTGAGGGCAGCCCTGTGGAGAAGGACTGTGGGAGACTGGTAGATGGAAAATTGGACATGAGCCAGCAACCTGTGCTTACAGACCAAAAAGTCACTCATATCCTGGTCTGTGGTGATTCTGTCCCTCTTCTCTGCTGAGACCCCACCTGGAATATTGTATCTAGCTCTGATGTCCCCCGTACAAGACAGAAATGGGCCTGTTAAAGCAGGCACAGACAGAGGAAGAGAGTTACAGAAGTGTCAGAAAGCTTGAACATCTCTCCTGTGAAGACAGGCAAAGAGTTTGGAGTTGCTGTGTCTAGAGAAGAGAAGGCTGGGGAGATCATATTGCAGTCTTTCAACATATAAAGGGGGGGGTTACAGAAAAAGATGCAGTGAGATCTGTCAACAAGACCTGTAGTAACAGGACAAGAGGCAGTACCTTTAAACTGAAATAGCATAAGTTTACATTGGACACGAGATAGAATTCTTTCACAATGAAGGCGGCAAGACACAGGAAAAGGTTACCCAGAGAAGCTATGGATGCCCCAACCTTGAGTGTTCCAGGTCAGGTTGGATGGGGCTTTGAGCAACCTCATCCAGTGAAAGATTGTCCCTGCCATGGCAGGGTGGTTGGATGAGGTGACCTTTAAATGCCCTTTCCAATCCAAACCGTTCTAGGTACTCCAGGTACATTCATAGGTACTCCAACGGGAACATCAGACCCTAAATTAATGTGATGGACAGAAGTGTCTCTTGTTATGCACGTACTGCTTCATATAAAGGCGAGAGTCTGTTCTCCTCAGTGTCTCCTACTCAAGGAGAACAGACTAACAGTGATCCAGAAGAAATCTTCCAAACCACATATATAATCACAGAATCATTTCAGTTGGAAAATATGCTTCAGATCATCAAATCCAATCACTAACCCAGCACTCCCACACTAAACCATGTCCCTGAGTGCCACATCAACACCCCTTTTAAATATCTCCAGGGTTGGAGACCACTTTCTTGGGCAGCCTGTTCCCATACTTAATAATTCTTTTGGTGAAGACATGTTTCCTAATATATTATGCCACTGAGCATACATTATTCTAGTCATGGACAAGGTAGTGATGGGCATGAAGGGAATTAATTGTTTCATACATATTAAGCTAAAAGACTAAGCAGCATCACTGCCAAAAATACATTAATCAAAAATTTATAATCAATTTATTTTCACCGTTTAAGTAAACATTCAAAATTGCAACTTACCAGGATTATGATGAGTCACAGATTCTCCATTTTGAAATACATCTCCAGCCACGTTCATTCTACCAGGATTGAAAGGTCCTACACCAGTCTTGGTCTGTGAAGTCAAAGATGGGGTGTATGTTTGCAAATTAACACCAAAATTATCTGACTGCAGTCCGTTAGATACATCTCCCAAGCTGGCATTCTGCAGTGATGTTACATGTGTAATCATTAGGTTCATGTCACGCACATCAGCATCATTTTCTAAATGACCATCACTGACAGAGCTCATAGCACCTGTTTCTAAGGTAGTAACATTAGCAATCTGAATTTCAGAGTCTGGTTCTGTGGTTATACCACTATTACCTATTCCTGAATTTACCTTACTTCTCGAAAAACTGGAAGGTGAGAATTCCATTTCGTTGGTTCTATTTTTACACTCTGGAAGTCTTCGTTCATTAAAACTGGAAGCATTCTTCTCTTGTCCTTGATTTGTTTCAATGTCTTCTTCATCATCAATAATAATAGTTTCACTTATACTCCCCTTTCGAGAATTTAAGTCTTTTGGAGAAGGAAGCATTTTGCAATCATTTCCTTTAAGTTCTTCATTTTTAGATGATGTAAATGCAGCGTTCCTTTGGTCTGCTACCAGCGACGTAGAATTTTGCGGAGGTTGTATAGGTTCAATAAAAACGACATCATCATCATCTTCTATAGGTGAGTTTTGGAATTTATTAGGTCTAGAAACTAAGGAACTTGGTGGACCTCCAAATGTATTTCCTACATTTGTGAGACCTGCTGCCATGGTGGTATTCCCTAGCAGACTAGGAGTATGTTCAGACAAGTCTAATCCTCCCAGAGGACTCGTGTCCATTCCAGATCTGCTGTTTGAAGAAAAAAATAAAGCAAGAAAAAAAAAAAAAAAACACATCCAATTTCAGAGTAAGACACAACTTTCCAGTAACAGTTCTTAAAAATAACTACAGAATTAATAGTTCCAGCTTTTACTTTATTTTCTTTCTGAGATAATATGAGGGAAAATTAAGTTTTTCTATGGTCTTCTTTGACTGTCTTAACATCCATTTACTTTCTAACCTTATACTAGCAAAAAATATACAATTGCTGCACATGACAATGTTCTATCACTACATACACACACAGGAAACAGAATTTTCAGTGCTATTTATTACATGATCCTGATGTCTCAGTTCCTTTCCCACCCCACATACACAAGAAATGACCTTCTAACACTGCTTTTGCTAGACTGCAAAGCAAGATCAAGATTTAGGCACACAGAAAGAAAAACTGAATTCCTATTAAATTTCAGCCCTATTAGGAATGTCAATGAATTTGAAATTCAACTGATTTTCCCCCAGTCCCACACTGCCAAAAAGCTCTTTAGGTAGCCACAAGATGACTGGAACAAATAAGGAAGAGATATATTGGAAACCCTTGCACACAACAGGAATAGATACATTACTGAGCAGCAAAAGTGGACAGCAACCTCTCTCATTTGTAGCCACTACAGACTGGCAGCTCATTTGAAGTCCTGACTTATCTCATACTCCTGCAACCTTCAGTGACTTTGTCTTATTTCTTTTAAGAGCAAGTAGTGTTTATTCAGAATACTTCCCAATGGCTATTTAGCCTGGAGAGACCTGTTTGCTTTCAGTAATTGTTCAGTTTGGGGAATCTGCTCTTCATAACTGTCAATTCAACAATGAATTAAAAATTATAAAAGTCAACCTGGATATAATCAAATCTAAAAGACCTAACATGGCTCTAAAAAACATCCACAGTGAAGATCAGTAAGTTAAACCAATCTTGATATAATATCACAAGAAAAATACAGACATAATTTGGGTACATCCTGGAGTATATTCGGATGTGTGACATCACTAAGTTTGTGTGGAAGAAGTAGCTATCTGTGCTTTTTTATAAAATCTTTATACAGGAAGGTAAATACAAGAAGTAGAAATACCCTGCTCATCTATACTTACCCATCCAGAAATCCACAGCAATCTGTTTACCTTAATAAGTCGCTCCAAGAACTTTTATTTTCTTTCCTGTGGGTAAACTGCTCTTGTACCAATTTGCTGCCTTTCACAAAAGTACTGTGGTCTGAAACAGGGTTAAAATAAACATTAGCTAACCAACATGATTTCCTCATATCAAGCATCATCTGCTGGCTATGTTCCTTAAACTGACTTTCTTCTAAATTTACAGTTTAAGTTCAAACCTGACTTTCAGCACTATGAGTGTACAGTAAGAGAAATGTGAGTCTATTCAATCCCTGCTGTGAATAAAGCAGCAGGAGTACTGTTTGAGATCTTCTACTCTGTCACATCACATTTCCAGAAGACTTCTTAGAGGGAAAAATACACCGTGTTTGGTAAGAGACAGACATGCATAACTGCAATTGAGTAATCAAACGTTAGAATTAAGAAGTAGATCTGTAATAGAATATTAAAGAAATAAATGATTCAAGGAAACTGAGCAATTGAGGAAAAAAAAAATCTTAGCAGCTATATTGCCTTCTTTTTTATCAGGTCAACTTCCTTGCTGCCTGTAGCAGAATACACAATAAAATTAAAATATAAAAGGAAAACTACAGGACATAAAATCAGGCCTACAATGCAATATAAACCTTACACTGCTAAGATTTTTCAGCTTGAATATATGCACTTGCAGTAATACTTAGCACAGCTTCAGGCATCCATAGATTGTATTAACACATGTGATCATTCACAAGAGACTGAAAATGTTCAAAGTGTCTATTTATTCTTCAGGTTTTATAATGGTCATTAGGTTTTCCAGACTTGGCAGCATTTTTAAAAGAGAAATCATCAACTTCTGTGGTCATCTACTGCTTGAGGACAGCCCCCAAAATCCCCAGACAGTAAAGATGCCCAGAGGAATAAAGCTCAAATATTTTTCTACACATTTACATTATTCAAGCCCTGCTGTCCATTAACTGAGCAGGAGCAGAGAGAGAAGGACAAGGACCAAAGAGTAAAGCTGTGAACCAGATTAATCCTAGAAGAAAGGCGACCACCTTTTAATTCCTTCCTATGTTAGCCTTACAGCCAAATGCCATTACGTAATAGCATTTGAACCACAATAAATGTAACATTAAAATGGAATGAAAGAAGGTTTCTCACAAAAAAAAATACTGTATTATGAATGTAGTTGGTTTGTCCCTCCCTGGAAATCAGTCAGTTACACTGAAGATTAATTTAATCCAATATTCTCTTTCACTTTTACTTTTTCCTCTAGGGTTGAATAATTTAAAGCCAGATTTTTATGCATTTCAGATTTTGCTGAAAAGAATTAATTCAATTTTTAAAGTTTCATATGTTTATTCTATATATTTTCTTTCTTTACAAGGACATAAGCATCCAAAACAAATAAAGCTTTTAATAAAGTTTTAAATACACTTGAACAGATGTGAACAGATAAAAAAATGAGACTATACCAAGACTATATCCCAGGCCTGACTCAAAATCTTAATGATTCCTATTTTCACAAATCCTCAGTGGAAAGACTGACTTGGGCTATATTACAGTACTTGCACATAACATGTAGCAAAGTTAAGACTCAAAATATGTATCTTTTTGCCTAAATCTATTTACTTTTTCCACAAAGCTCTTAGGTTTTAATGAGCTGTACCATTAAATATAAAAAAAAAAAGAAAAAAATTGTGTTTAATTACTAGTGCAAAATAATAACACATAAGCAAAATCTGCATCTATTTCCCTGCAAATAGCTCTCACCTCTCAACAACAGAATTGCCCATAAAATGTGCAAAATTATGTAGCTTGTTTTCTAAAAGTAGGAGTAACAAGAAGAAACACAAAAATCACGTAAGCAATGTCACAGCCAGTATTTCTAAATGAAAAGCTACCAAAAAAACCAGAGTGAATTAGTTAAAAAAAAAGTTTAGAATGGAAAACTAGAAAAAACTCACACCCCAAAGCTGGCAAAAGCAGAAGATGCTTTACAATAGAAATACAGTTGTTAGAAACCTGTGAGATTGATTAGACTGATCACTGGATGAATTGCTGAGATTCAGGTTGAAAAAACTAAACTGAAACAGAAAAAACCCAACCAACTAATAAACAAACCTCCAACAACAACAACAACAACAACTACTAATAACAACAACAACCAAACACCTCAAACAAAAAAATCTCAACCAACCAATAACAAAAAAACCAACCCGCAAACTAGTGAGACCTAGTTTACAGAAAATGCATGTTCAATACTGCTGAAGAACAAGCTCAAGGCTTTGTGGTGGTACACAAACACCAGAATCACAGCTGGACAGAAACAGAAGCATTACCAATATTCAATAGCCCTTCCTGAACCAGGTGTTGTGAGCCCCTCTTAATTTAAGCTACATCACTCACCTATTTAAGTCTTCACAATGAAATGAATTACGATCCCATTGCTTTGTTCAAGGCTTAAATGCTGGAAGAAATAAGAGACAAAATGCAGACACTACTTTAGAATGATGACAACTACAGCTCTTAAGACAGCTAAGTAATAATTGTAGGGTCAGTTCCACTGATGAATGATTGAGTTAAATTTATCATGAATTGTAGAAACCCAGGTGAGGTGTATAACTACCTCAAAAAAACAAAAAAAATCTGCTTTAAGAAAAGCAGAAACTGGAATTTAAATGCCTTTACCAAGTCCCATTAATAACATGTGGAATGAAGATGACAGAAGATCAAAGTCACAGTAATGTACACTTGGAGCAAAAACACAAAAATCAAAAGGAGTCACTGAAATCTGGCTAACTACAGCTCCACCAAAACAGAGCACTGGAAACAGACACCAAAAGTAGGACCAGCAAGTACACATGCTTCCATATAAAGGCTGTAAGCAAAACAAAAACGAAGAACTTGAAAGACTTTGGAGATAATGCATAACTGAGATCTTCAAATGTGAACAGATTAACAAAATTTAGGAGACAGTGTCCTAAGACACAAATATAGGAACAAAAAGGGGCTTATTTGCCTCAGCAAAATAATATTACTTTCTGCTAGGAAACCACAGTATCATAACTAAAATATTTACCTCAAGAGATATTGGGCTACATTTAAATTCCAAATCCCAAGCAGAAGCAACAGCAGAAATGGTATACTATCAATCACTTCCACTCAACAATGAGACCATAGGTGAGATAAAAGGAATGAGACTGCAAAGTAATAACTGAAGATTTTAACTACAGCTGTGCAAACTAGGGGGGGAAAAGCAAAATCACCCTACCACCAAATGATGGGAAAAATTTTCACAACACAGCCAACTTCAATCACCTAGAGAACTCTCTGAATAAAAAGCAAGTCCTAGTCTAACTGAGCCACACAACATAGTTCAAGATGGAATTATCCAGATAGCACTCCATAAAAGCATATTTAAATTCCATGGGGAATTAAAAAATAAAAATACAAAAACCTCATTACTTCAACATCTGGCTTCAGAAAGAACTTTTGTGGGAGGAAAAGAAATAGAGCAGCTAGAACAAAAAGCTTGAAAGCACAAAGGCCGTTTAAAAAACTCACTGTATTATACACACAACCAGCCCAAAGGCTCCAAAAACCCAATAAAGAGTTCTATCGGGAAGTCTCTGACCAAAACAGGTGCTGGAATTGTACTGGGGGGATGTTTTATATACATTTCATACACCTTTTGGCTAGAGACAGGCTACTGACCTAGCAACTACTAAGCTACTGTCAGAGCAACAGTTTGCCTAAAATCCCAATTCTTGTCAATTTTACAATCAGTAAAATTTTCCTGAAGTAAAGGAGTATCCACGGAGCTTAAACCGGAGAACACAGAATAAATTCTTTGCACTGATATTCAGTAAGGAAAAGATCAGGAAAGATCACATCTAAGCTCTCTTTCTATGGGTCAGGTCAGAGGAAAAATGTTGATCAAAGTGCTAATACAAGAGGATTTTAGAACAAATCACTAGGGTCATGTGGCAGTCACTTAAGATTTCTAAAGGCAATCAGCAATTTTTTATTTCAGTATCTGCAACCAATTACTTAAGCAGAAGGCAAGAACAATTACTCAGATTACAGTCTTATCTCTTTCACTAAATATATTGATAGAAACTACAGCTGAATAAATATAGCAAAAAAATGTGGGGGAGGGGAGTAAAAAGAATTTTGCAATGAAAATATAATGTCTCACAGGACTACTACCAAAATTTTTTGAAGAGTTCACATACTTTTTGACCAGCCCTGATTGAACTGGTATATCCCACTAAAGTCTTCCAAAAGGCATTCAAACACTGCACACAGTGAATACTGCCATGGAAATTATCTATAATAAAGATTTTGAGAGGAGGTTCTCTGGGGGATTTAATTATTTAAAGAGAAAAATATCATGTATCATTTGTTGTTATCACAATAAAGTTACCAGGCGTTCTGTACTAGTTTGAAATCAAACCAGTGAGAGATCGCAAGTCAGAATTATAATTTAATAGGAAAATGATAAAAAGAATAAATGCAATAATATCAAAAACACTGACAGAGTCAGAATACAGCCTGGAACCCTGTTAGGGTGATGGTAGTCGTCCAGATGAGGTGGTCTTGTTGAAGCGTGATCCTCTGGAAGAAAGGGGGTCTGGTCTTCAGCTGAAAGTCCAGCAGTAGCTCCTGTCCTCTGGAAGTCCCGTAGGTAAGGGCTGCTGTGGTGTTCGAATTCTCAGCTTATATCCAGTATGGAATGCTTGGCTCCTCCCTCGGGGAGGAGCATCTCACAATGGGATGGTGAGTCATGAGATAAGGCCTTGATGAGCCATTAACAGAAAACAGTCCAGGAGGAAGTTATCTCTGAGTCATGCAGCAAGGCAGTGGTGGGCCCATTAACAGGGGACAATACAGGGGGAAGTTATCTATGAGTCATGGGGCAGGGCATTGATGGGCCCATTAACAGAAGGTAGCCCGGGGGGGGGGGGGGGGGGGGGGAGGCAGGGGGCACTGCCTCACCTGGTTTCAACAGTACATGAGGATGGTGATAGAATATACTGCAACCCAGGACATAATCCACCCCTTATTCTATTACCATCTACATAATTCCAAATCAGTACCTTCCTTAAACTCCACACACACATATATATATATATATACAATGGAACCTTACACACAGTTCTCACTTAAAATGAGGTCTCCTTGTGGCACACATCGGGTTTCCCCATCTTTCCGCATTACCCACCAAGTGCAACCAGGTCCTTGAGCGAAGACAATCCCACGGATAGGTTTGCTCTTGCCTGAGGTGGGATTAATCCAAACAGTCTTTCCTAACATACCTCTCATGTGTACCACAGGGACTTTATCTCCATCCACCGTGTGCAAGGGTTCAGACTGGGCAGGACCAGCTCGATTGATGGATCTTCTGGTGTTAACCATCCAGGTGGCCTTTGCTAAGTTCACTTCCCAATTTTTGAAGGTTCTTCCACCAAGTGCTTTTAGGGTAGTCTTGAGTAGTCCATTGCACCGTTCAACTTTCCCAGCAGCTGGTGCATGATAAGGGATATGATAGATCCATTCAATTCCATGTTCTCTGGCCCAAGTACTTACGAGGCTGTTCTTGAAATGCGTCTCGTTGTCTGACTCGATTCTCTCAGGGGTGCCATGTCTCCAAAGGACTTGCTTTTCCAGGCCCAAGATGGTGTTCCGGGCAGTAGCATGAGGCACAGGGTATGTCTCCAGCCATCCAGTGGTTGCTTCCACCATGGTCAACACGTAGCGCTTGCCTTGGCGGGTTTGGGGAAGGGTGATGTAGTCAATTTGCCAGGCTTCTCCATACCTGTACTTGGACCATCTTCCACCGTACCACAGAGGCTTCACCCGCTTGGCCTGTTTGATTGCAGCGCAGGTCTCGCAGTTGTGGATAACCTGTGAGATGCTGTCCATAGTAAGGTCCACCCCTCGCTCACGAGCCCATCGGTACGTTGCATCTCGTCCCTGATGACCAGAGGCATCATGGGCCCAACGAGCTAAAAATAATTCTCTCTTGTGCTGCCAGTCCAGATCCACCTGTGATATTTTCACCTTGGCAGCTCGATCCACCTGCTCATTGTTACGGTGCTCTTCATTAGCCCGACTTTTGGGTACATGAGCATCCACGTGTCGAACCTTCACGATCAGCTTCTCCACCCGAGCGGCGATGTCCTGCCAAATCTCAGCGGCCCAGATGGGTTTCCCTCTGCGCTGCCAGTTGGCTTTTCTCCAGCGATCCAGCCATCCCCACAGAGCATTAGCTACCATCCAGGAGTCAGTGTAGAGATAGAGCCTCGGCCACTTCTCTCTTTCAGCAATATCTAAAGCCAGCTGGACAGCTTTAAGTTCTGCGACCTGACTCGATCCACCCTCTCCCTCGGTAGCTTGTGCAACTCGTCGTGTGGGGCTCCATACAGCAGCTTTCTATTTCTGGTTAGTGCTTACAATTCGGCAGGAACCATCGGTGAAGAGGGCATATCGTCTTTCACTCTCCGGTAGCTCATTATATGGTGGGGCTTCCTCAGCACGTGTCACTTGCTCCTCTTCTTCAGAAGATAATCCAAAAGTCTCACCTTCAGGCCAGTTTGTTATAATTTCCAGAATCCCAGGGCGGTTCAGGTTTCCAATACGGGCACGCTGTGTAATGAGGGCAATCCATTTGCTCCAAGTAGCATCGGTGGCATGATGCGTGGAAGGAATCTTTCCCTTGAACATCCACCCCAGCACCGGCAGTCGGGGTGCCAGAAGCAGCTGTGCTTCAGTACCAATGACCTCTGAGGCAGCTTGGACTCCTTCATAGGCGGCCAAAATTTCCTTCTCTGTTGGGGTGTAGTTGGCCTCGGATCCTCTGTAGCTTCGGCTCCAGAATCTCAGTGGTCGACCCCGAGTCTCACCAGGCACCTTCTGCCAAAGGCTCCAGGACAGACCATTGTTCCCGGCTGCAGAGTAGAGCACGTTTTTCACTTCTGGCCCCGTTCTGACTGGACCAAGGGCTACCGCATGAGCGATTTCCTGCTTGATCTGGGCGAAAGCTTGTTGCTGTTCAGGGCCCCAATGGAAATTGTTCTTCTTGCGGGTAACCAGGTAGAGAGGGCTCACAATCTGGCTATATTCAGGAATGTGCATTCTCCAAAAGCCTATGGCACCTAGGAAAGCTTGTGTTTCCTTCTTGTTGGTCGGTGGAGACATCGCAGTGATCTTATTGATGACTTCAGTGGGAATCTGACGCCGTCCATCTTGCCACTTTACCCCCAGGAACTGGATCTCCCGGGCAGGTCCCTTGACTTTGCTCCTCTTGATGGCAAAACCAGCCTTCAGGAGAATCTGGATGATCTTCTGTCCCTTCTTAAATACTTCTGCTGCCGTGTTCCCCCACACAATGATGTCATCAATGTACTGCAGGTGTTCTGGAGCCTCACCCTTTTCTAGCACAGTCTGGATCAGTCCATGGCAGATAGTAGGACTGTGCTTCCACCCCTGGGGCAATCGGTTCCAGGTATACTGCACACCCCTCCAGGTGAAGGCAAACTGAGGCCTGCACTCTGCTGCCAGAGGAATGGAGAAAAACGCATTTGCAATATCAATGGTCGCGTACCACTTTGCTGCCTTGGATTCCAGCTCATACTGAAGCTCCAGCATGTCTGTTACGGCTGCACTCAGTGGTGGCGTGACTTCATTCAGTCCACGGTAATCCACCGTCAGTCTCCATTCTCCACTGGACTTACGCACTGGCCATATGGGGCTGTTAAAGGGTGAACGAGCCTTGCTGACCACCCCTTGGCTTTCCAGCTCACGAATCATCGTATGGATGGGGACCACAGAGTCTCTGTCGGTGCGGTATTGCCGACGGTGCACTGTTGCTCTGGCAATTGGTACCTGTTGTTCTTCAACTTTCAGTAGTCCCACAGCAGAAGGGTTGTCTGAGAGACCAGGCAAGGTACTCAGTTGTCTGATGCTTTCTGTCTCTAGAGCAGCTATCCCAAAAGCCCAGCGATAACTTTTTGGGTCTTTGAAGTACCCGTTCCTGAGGTAATCTATGCCGAGGATGCATGGGGCCTCTGGACCAGTCACGATGGGGTGTTTCTGCCACTCATTCCCAGTTAAACTCACTTCAGCTTCCAGTACCGTGAGCTCCTGGGATCCCCCTGTCACCCCAGAAATAGAAATGGGTTCCGCTCCCACATACCTTGATGGCATTAGAGTGCATTGAGCGCCGGTATCAACCAAAGCCGTATATCTTTGTGGGTCAGATGTGCCAGGCCATGGGATCCACACTGTCCAATAGATCCGGTTGTCCCTCTCCTCTACCTGGCTAGAGGCAGGGACCCTCTAATCCTGGTCATGGTGCACGTTGCTCTCCTCCGGTGAATATGCTCTTGATGTCCCTTCAAGAGGATCACTCATATCATCATTTCTATACTTTCTGATGTTCTGGCCACGAGAGACCGGAGCGGCGCTGGCTCTAGATGAGCTCCTTGTGGTAGTTGTCTTTCTTTTTAGTTCACGTACCCGGGCTGCTAAGGAGGAGGTGGGTTTTCCATCCCACTTCCTCATGTCTTCTCCATGCTCCTGGAGAAAAAAACAGAGGTTACCTCGTGGAGTGTATCCTTTCTCCCTGGCTGGGGAATGCCTACTCCTAATAGCAGAGACTCTTGTTGGTTCTGGGGAGACGTGGTAAATTTCTTCCTTAAGTTCCTTTTTTAGTTTCTGATGGCCCTCTTCAATCAAGCTCCGGACTTGCTCAGCCAGCCTTGTTTCCACAGATGAGACATGGGTGCGAAACGGGGCAGTGACAGTGTCCTCGTAGATTCTTAGTTTATTGGCCAGGACACCCACCCTGTCCTCACCTTCCCTCCATTGCAGTGTTGCCAGGTAACGGGAGTACATCTCTGGTCTAAGCCGTGCAAATCTCAGCCACATCTGTGACGTGCACTGGACACCATCTGGGCTCTTAGGAAATCTCTCATCTTCTGCAAAAATGATCTCCAGCACAGCCAACTCCCTCAGGCATCGGATACCCTGTTCCATTGTGCTCCATTTTCCCTGGTGCACCTGGAGGTCTTCTTTGCAGAGGTATCTGTCCCTTACACTTGTCAGCAGTCGCCTCCAGAGGCTGAGAGTTTCTTGGGTTCTCCCAATCTCCTGGTCAATGACCACATCCCGGGACAGCGATCCCAGTTGCCTGGCCTCACTTCCATCCAGGATGGTGTCGTTTGCTGCAGCGTCCCAGATGCGGAGCAGCCAGGTTAGGATGGACTCGTTCGTCTGGCGGGTGAATTCCCTCCGCAGGTCACGCAGCTCACCTAGGGATAGAGAGCGAGTGATAATCTCTGGTTCTGTCTCCTCCGCTGCGTGTGAAGGTCCTGCCTCACCCTCATCAGTCACTATGCGGACTGATTTGCTTTTTGATTTCTTTTTCTGAATGGGGGCAAATTCTACCGGTTTAGGCTGCTCTGGTTCAGTGACTGTTTGTGTGGAGGTGCTCATGGCCCTTTTGGTTCCTTTCTCCTCTGTGGTAGTCTGCGTAGACATGGACGCTGTTGTTTTGCTCTTGGTTCCTTTCTCCTCTGTGGCAGTCTGAGTGGACACGGATGCTGTTGCTTTGCTCTTGGTTTCTTTCTCCTCTGTGGCAGTCTGCGTAGACACGGACGCTGTGGCTTTGCTCTTGGTTCCTTTCTCCTCTGTGGCAGTCTGTGTGGTCATGGATGCTGTTGCTCTGCTCTTGGTTCTTTTTTCTTCCTCCTCAAGAAGACGCTGTACCACACCAAACAGTGCTTTGTTTCTAAGCATGGTGTACATGGTGCAGGCCATGCAGAGAAAACAAAACAGCAAGACTAGGCTGTCCTTGGCATCCAGAGAGAACTCAATATTTTTAAAAACTGCTGTGCCTGACCTGAAAGGCTGGAAGAAACCACTCTCCACTCTTCCCGCCAAGGGCAGGGTGCGATTGTTGAGAAGGTCCCAGATGTAGCAGCCCAGACTAGGACAAGCAAACAAAATTGAGTATATATTCCGAATGGTATTCATTGCCTCACAGGTTATCATGCCATAAGCATAATAAACCAATAAAGCAATTCTCATACCATTCCCTGGTCTCAACAGGAGCAATACAACAGGCAAGTAGTTCCCCATGTGCGGGAAAATATAGAGAGCAAGATACAGTACCCATATAGACAAGCCAACCACCATGGTGGATAGGTTTCTGTTAATATGAAATTGCAATTCTGACTTTCTCTCAGGTTAATGCCCCACGTTGGGCGCCAAAAATATGTACTAGTTTGAAATCAAACCAGTGAGAGATCGCAAGTCAGAATTATAATTTAATAGGAAAATGATAAAAAGAATAAATGCAATAATATCAAAAACACTGACAGAGTCAGAATACAGCCTGGAACCCTGTTAGGGTGATGGTAGTCGTCCAGATGAGGTGGTCTTGTTGAAGCGTGATCCTCTGGAAGAAAGGGGGTCTGGTCTTCAGCTGAAAGTCCAGCAGTAGCTCCTGTCCTCTGGAAGTCCCGTAGGTAAGGGCTGCTGTGGTGTTCGAATTCTCAGCTTATATCCAGTATGGAATGCTTGGCTCCTCCCTCGGGGAGGAGCATCTCACAATGGGATGGTGAGTCATGAGATAAGGCCTTGATGAGCCATTAACAGAAAACAGTCCAGGAGGAAGTTATCTCTGAGTCATGCAGCAAGGCAGTGGTGGGCCCATTAACAGGGGACAATACAGGGGGAAGTTATCTATGAGTCATGGGGCAGGGCATTGATGGGCCCATTAACAGAAGGTAGCCCGGGGGGGGGGGGTGGGGGGAGGCAGGGAGCACTGCCTCACCTGGTTTCAACAGTACATGAGGATGGTGATAGAATATACTGCAACCCAGGACACGTTCCAAAATAAAATGACACAGATCAACATATCTAAGTCAGCCAAAGAGATAGTGACTCCCAAAATGAGTGCTTCCTAATCATACAAACTTACTCACAGCAGCTGAAAACACAAACATTATAAAGCATAATGGTAGGCAAAATCACTAGTGATAAACGCAAGGTAATGAACGGAGTGGGGGAAGAATACACAACATTTAAGATCAGAGTTGCAACTCTCATGTTTTCAAATTGAAGCTACTCAATCATCAACAACCAAAGAGGGAAAAAAAAATCAAACAGAGCACGTTTGTTACTACAAAAAAACCCATACCTCACCAGCATCTTGCTTATCATGAGATGTTCAGATCACTCACTTTTCAGAGAAAGGGAAAAACAAGTAAGTTACATGAACAATTTATTCTCATGGAGAACACTTATCATTGAAAGGAAAACAACTCAAGGAAGATAGTACATCTGAAACAATAAAAGGAGTTACCTAAAGTCTTAAAAGAACAAGAAGGAGCCAAATTAAATAATTAACAAGCTTCAATAATCTGTTGTGCATGAAAACATTTTCTTCTTGATTGGGAGAGTCACTGCTGTGACTACAGAAGGCTACAGAGGTTAGAAATGCAACCAGTTCAAACAAGGATTGGGCAAACATGAAATAAATACATTGAAATGACTTAAACACAGTTGTTCAAATGAAACTACAAAATTCTTGTCCAGCCAGCTGAAAACCAGAATACATCTGCAGAAAAATCAGGCTATAACTGAAAAGCTTCTATTCTTAGACACCGCTGTGGCAATGCAAACAAGTTATCCAATTGTCTATTTGCCTAGTACAACAATTACCCTAGACTAGTAGAGTAATAATGATCTTCTTACATACAAAAGAAATATCACTAGCCTCATGGAAGTTCTACCCATTTACCTAAAAAATCTAAATTCCAGCCTATGTCTCTCAAGATGACATTAGCTGAGGGATGGGTGCCAACATTTTGGTAAAAGGTTGGAGACTATCTAAACATGTCCCAATGTTCCCGAGGCTATCAGTTCTAATGATCACTTCCTAACCCTGACAATCATTTGACCATAATATCATCAACATTTAATTCCTTAATTCAGCTACTTCCTAAATTCCTACCCTTATTACAGAAAATTACTTGTTATCATTTGCCTTATGTCTGATGACCACAAGCTCAGTAAAGACTATCGGCGAAGCAGCTATCAAGAAGCTCTCTAGCTTAATGTCTTGCTACAGCTCAGGAGCACTCATTCCCTACACAACCAGATGCAACCCACATAGCACACCTTTCTTGGGGTATGGAACCCCAGTGGCTGGCTGAATGCATGCCACAGTTCACCCCAAAAGCAACGTAAACCACTCAATGAAAATCACCTAAAAGCAGCACTTTCTCACTTCAACCGAAGCAAACTAGTAACCAAACTATACCCACATATAAGAAGTGAAAAGTGCTAGAAAAACCACAAGTAGCACAACATTTTTAAAGGGTTGTAATTTAAGCCAGCTTTAAGCTAAATCTGCATGCTACTACTGCAGTCTCAATTTGGGCATAATGAATGATATATACTGTGTATGGAGAGACTCCTACTTATGTAAATAAACTCCAAGTTAGAGACAAAGCAGTTGCAGGACCTTTATGACTCACCAGATGTAAAACCCTTACCACAGGCAAACATATAAACTGTTTTGCTTTGTGGATTTTTTTTCCTCCTTATATACTTCCTGAGGGATACTCAGACATCAGCCTTAGCTTTTTATGTTCAGATACGCCTTGGATGCCTTGGTAGCTCTGATTTACAGTTAACTTTTACATCTCTAACAAAAGTTTCAACACTTCTGAAGGTCTGCCTAGTTACCAGGTCCACAGTCTCACTGTTATGCTATCATGTGGCACAGCTGTTTCTGCAACCACACGCATAACCAGACAAAAGAGACTTTCCTGCTGGAATCCTTTCCAGACAGATCAGTTTTCCATACGAAAAATTTCTGTGCAAGAACACTACAGCTGTGCCTGAACATATCAAGGTTGGTGCCACAGCTCTGAACTTCAGCACAGAGATCATTTCAGCAGACAGGACAGTCATGACAAGCTGATGGCCATAGACAGAAATGGAACAAACTCAGCAACTACCACATAAAACACTCCAACATGCATGTCCACCGACAACACAGCAAGCAGTGACAGGCTAAATATTAAAAGAGGTCAGACTGAATTTTACAACGTGTATATCCACTGGCCACACTGAGTAGTGTAGCCGAAGCAGGCAAGGCTCTAAGCAAGCCTCAGATATTACATTATGGCCACAATGACTCAACTATTTCATCTGCCAGTTTCACACACAAATCACGCTAATGAGTTCAACAGGAATACTTGCATATTTTAGGCTAACCTCAAGTGCCAGTATTCACAACACCAAAGTAAAACAAATTACTATACGAGCTAATTAAAGAGCCTGAATAATGTTTAACACAAATCCATCAATGTATTTATATTGCTGGTGGTTTAGACCATGGGTAAAAGCTTTCAGGAACAGGATACTAAGTTTAGGTTCACAAATCCAATTTATCTATTTATCTGAGTACCATCATTACAAAAGCCTGGTATATCTCATTATTTCAGTTTTGAGACACTACTTCAGAATTTATTTTCCAGTAGATTTGAAGCTGCTTCAAATTTAATTATTTCCTCTGATTTTCAAAGAAGCTGCATGGATTAAAGAAATTAGCTGACTAGAAGTCATTATGTAAGACTCAAAATGTGTTTGTCATGCAGATTTCAGAGAATTCAACAAAAAAGCATATGAAAAGACCTGTAATCCAGCAGAGACAGCAACTAAGAACAGTTAATGGGCAAGATCTATTTAGTGAAATATTTTAAAGCAAGTCAATAAATTTTGATTTTATTCACAAGAGTAACTATTTACACACAGCTAAAGCTTACCGAAAACATGCAAACTTTGATATCTTCTGAGCATCTTAACTGAACTGCAGACACCACTCTTACATGCGAATGCTGACATCTGTTTTCCAACTGATGCTTCCAGGAATATTTGAATAATTTTACTTAACACAGCCTCTTCTTTGAGTCTTCCTACTCAATGAATGCTAAGAAATACCTCCTTGCATGCACAAACAGAATCGAAATAGAGTCAACCTCAAACTTCATTCTGTGAAGGGGAATCCAAAGCAAGCACCAGTAATTCTCAAAACTACTAATCAAATAATGAGTAGCTCTTGGCATAGGAATTCATGGCAAATCAAAATTATAATGCTGACCAACACTGTTTTAGGGCAGCCATACTGACATGTCTCTCCTCCTTATCCACACACTTTCTATGTATTTCATGGCTGTTTAATCTTGGAAAGACACTGATCAGCAAGAACACAGCACCATTTCTAGCCTTAAAAGCCATTATGTGTAATGCAGTAGACAGTAAATTTTATCTACTCCTCAAGCAGCAAGCTGCTGCTTAAGGATGTTCTTTCATAAATGGGATAGAAAGGTGAAACAAGACAGAGAAACAAAGGACCCACAATAAATGCTTATTACTTATGTCTAAATGTGTATCTATTTCCAGAAAATAGGTAACACAAGACCCACAGCAACAGACTTGAAAGATGGCTAAGTGGAAAGGGAATACAGAAACAGTAGAGAAACACTATGTTAAAGATACAGAAACAGGAAAAGGAGATGTAAAATCCTGAAAAATAAATAGAAAGTGGCATTAATACAGCATGTAAAAAGGGCAAGTTGTCATTTGATGGATCTTAACTTTAAAAACTGCAACACTTAATAGGAAAAACAAATACTGAGTGGCTAGATGAGAAACAGTAAATTTATTTAGATGTCAGGCCTGGGCAATAGAACACAGGCCATTGGTGTCAGTGTGTCACAGCACACATTTCAAAAATATGCCTTACCCTTACTCCACAGGGAGCAATGAAGATTAACCAAGAATTCAAATTCAAATGAAGTCCCTAGCTTTTGCTGGCAATTCAAAAAAACCTGGTACACATAATCTTTCAAACTTGTCAAGTTAAAAGAAACTGGGTGTACAGCCAATCATACATAAACCAAGCAAATATGAACAAGCAACTAGAGACAGGAAACAACAGAAATCTCAATTCCAGTGTTTGGTTATCTTAGCTATTTACAATTGTTTACCCTGTTGCTACTTATGCCTATTACCTGCCATTCTACCAACAGGCATCTTGGAGAAGAGCTCTTCTCTGTATTTTCCCACTAATTAGCTGAAGACAGCAGTAACCTGTCCCTTCAGCCTTCTCTTTAGACTGAACTCTTTCTCAGCTTTTCCTGCTGTTATGTGTTCAAATGCTCAGGTCTTACAATGGGCTTACTCCAGAATATATTTTCATTAGGATGGAGTCTAACCAAAACCAGACTAAACACTACAGATGTGCTCTCCCAGTATCAGACAGTGCAGAACAATCACTTTCCTTCAACTGCTGGCTACTACCTTGCTTATTTCAGTCCAGTGTGCTGTTTACATTCATCCTGCTAAGGTGCACTACTCGTGTTTAACTTGCTTCTTACCAGGACTAGCCAAAACTGTCTCCTATCCTATTAGTGCCCAGACTGTACTATTCCCAAACATTTTGGAAATGAAGACACTTTTTAACTAACAAGATGGACATTTAACATTCTTCATTAATTGGCTTCCTCTTAATTGGTTGGGAATTTTTAATTTTTATTTTAAACTAGCATTCAGTCTACATTCATCTATGTACAACCCACAAACAAGTAGCCCTGCATGGGTAACTGGCATCCACCATGCCTAATGGCACACCACTTCTCATGCCTGATTGCACCAAATCTTTTTGACTAATGCTTCTAAAATACTTCATTTTTGCATATGCTTAGAAAGAGGAAAAACTGTCATGCCAAAGTGTGCAAGTGAACAAGCCTGCAGACAGATCATTTTCCTTGCCTTTAGCATAACTAACATTAGGCTAATAGCCTGAACCAGATTTTTCATCCCTGAGAAATAATCAAGTATTGGCTTAGAACCTAGAATTTTGGGCCTGGTATGGACAAGCTTCTTCAACACAATTCACTTGCAGTGATTAGTATTCAATGCATCAAGTAATTCAGAACAAAGAAAACCGAATTTAAAAGAGTATGTGAATATTATGCTGTATGTAGGAGGGAAACCCATGTAGACTAAGACCAAGTAAACAGACAATGAAGCTATAGTATAACAAAGGAAAGAAAAACGTATCACCACAAACAAAATGAGATGGAAAAAGAAGTGGGAGAAAATAAAAAGAAAAAAAAAAACAAAAACAGCCACAAAATAGTTCAAGTTCTGTATGAGGTAAGGCTGACTGGAAATGGAATCCAAGGCAAGAATAGATCTGGTCAGCAAGGCAAGTATGATAGGTTTTCACAGCTGCACTGGCTGGCTGGCTGCAAGCTACATTATGCAATCAAGACTCCAGCTTATCCAACTGTTTTTAAATTGTAAAAGGTAGTCTTATCCAGTCCTGGACAGGACTACTGTGGTTTTCAATTCCTAGTCCTTTCCCCTTTTCTTCCTAGAAAAATCCTGTTTAAGGATTCTAACAGCCAGTCCATCATGGGAGCCAAGATGGTAGAAAGCTGAAAAAAAGAGCAAATACTCCACACCTACATAACTCTTCACCCCTAAATTTCATTGTGACGATTCATAGCCCTAAATTCACTCCCAAAATTAAAAACACAAAACAATCAAAAAAGCCAGAAAAGGCTGATGTTGGTACAAACACAAAAGGACAATGACAAACCTAAGTTTTTGACAAATCTAGTCTGGTTTAAATGGTCATACAACCAAGGATATATACATTAAATTTAAACCCATGAAAAATATATGCAGTAGTATTTAAGCCTGTATTTTGTCTTTTGAATCCACATATGCAACTGGAAGTATATTCTAAGCCTTAAAAAAAAAATAAAAATCTATTAACTTTCCCAGCAGGAAGCTTTTCAAATCCTCTATATATATCCTTTTGCCTAAAAAGAAGAAAATGATGCCTCAATAAGCTATTCCAACTCCTAGTTATTGTAACTGCTGAAAGGCTACACGTTGATCCCTGTTTCATTTTGTACTGCTTAGGCAATAACTGACACTCAGAAATTCAGCCTTTAACACCAGGGATGGAAAGGGAAATGGAGGAAGCACACCCTATTACCTAATGTTATTTGGTACACAGTCTCTCCTAGATCAGGATTAAGTCACACCCTAATCTAGTCTCTTTTAATTGAGAAATAGACTGAGTTTCTGAAGTCTGTTAATAGAAAGCATGTTTTCTGCTCCTTCACAAATAATTCTTGTGTATCTTCACCAAACTTTATGGTTCTTTTAAATTGCTATAAAAGCTGAATTTAGTTCAGATCATTACAGTACTATACACAATATTAGTCAAACCATCTCAGTATTTCTATTTGTTAATTCTTTGCAGAGAAGTATACATAGCAATGGTCAAACACAGTGATGATGGCAAATATCCAACTTTTGCTTCTGGTTAAAAAAAAATCACCTTTGTTGTGCTCTCAATTTTCATTCATTTCTAAATTGTGGGGGTTTTTATTACATGGATTATAAAGGACTTCTTACCTAGCCTCTCTAGATACTACTTAGCTTCCTTAATGAGGCATCACCTGCCAGAACAAAACATCATTTCCCGAATGAACATTTTTTTCAAAAAACATAACCACCCTAACAAGCAAAACTACTACTAATAATAGTAATTATTACAGTAAACAAGATCCGAAACAATGCACACATGCAAACACTTGTTATAAATTCAAAAGACGTCTGGTAAATTCTGACATCATAATAAGAATTATTAAACATTTATAGATTGGTATATTAACAATCAATTGTTCCTCAAATGAAATGATGATGTTATTTCAGGTATCACAGAACACTGTTTTCTTCCCCTTTCCACAGGGACATGCAAAAAAAAAACCAACAACAAAAAAGCCCAACAAAAATAAAAAACTATGAAAAAGCACCAAAAAGAAAGAAAAAAAAGACACCAATACCACACCCATAGGTCTCAACTGTTATCACAGACTCCCAGGAGCCAAAGCTGTAGACCACATCATGCTAGCCACTGTGCAAACACAAAGTACAACTGTTCAAAGAGCAAACAATCTAAACATAAGGGGCAACAGATGGAAAGAGACAAAAATGAGAATACAAGGAAACAGCACCACCATAAACAATGGTTACAATTAGTTCTTGTTCTAAGGATGGTGTGTTTGAGTCCCAGGGTGACAGGAAAGGTAGTGGTTTGGGATTGTTTTCAGCAGGCTTTATTTCCTAAAGCCAGCTTCTTTTGCATTAACAGGTTGCAACTGCTTGCTTGTAAGGGTGCACACACAGAACTTCTTCAAGCATGAGGAGCACCACAGGAGAATGGATGAAACTGTTTAACTGCCCATGATGTCTCTTCCTAAACAGCACTTATAATCTCATTAACAACAAAAAAACAGATAGTACCTTTCACAGTTAAATCCCAACATTAGATTAAATGTAAGTAAAACCTGTTGGTTTTACCACCATAAAATGCAAAAAGACTGGACAGTCAAAAGAGAAGTCCAGGAAAACACTCTGGTATACAATTATGAATCCATATCAACAGAACAGGATCATTCTTACCATATCTGTTAAGAAAAATGGTTACCACACAACACAGAGATCAAAGGCACAGTATGAGATGTACTCAAGTGATTTATTAACACAGCTAAATAACAAACACTTAATTGCTGATTAACAGTTAAGACACCACTTATTATGCGAGAGAAATCCACAAACTTGCTTAGAAGAGTGTGTGCTATGTCTAAAACCAGGGCTGGATTATGGACTTGAACCCATGATCTCATGACACTGCTGTCTATAAGCAACAGCACAGAGAGTTTTCCAAAGTCAAAAGCACACACAGAGATTTAGATAGTTTAGAGGGCAGCAAGTCTGGAAGAGAGAGACTTGAAGGTCATCCATACAAGCAGGACAGCTGAGTTTATGAATGAGATGAACAAGATGACTTTTAGAGAAATCTGATGTAGTACTAGAAGTAAATACCAAGCTGCAAAGATCTTACACAGGTCTAAGGAAAAGGAAGTCCAAAAACAAGTAAGTTTTTTACCAAGGTTACTTTCAATGAGAGGGGAAAACAAAAAGCAAAAGAAGCACAGTTACATTTTGAGTTACCTCAAATGAATTAACTTTTCTTAATGTTCAGTATGGTATGGTTGCATTGCATAGAAGAGCCTAAAGAAAGGTAAGATACCAATACACTTCCAACAAAAGCGTGCAGGAGGAAAACAAACACGTCCATGTTTCTTGGACTGACTGTGAGCTGTAAGCAGCCCTCAATTAGTAAAATCTGGCATAACCCATACAATTGTATGTGCACAATTTTCTATCTTCTTCAATGCCGTTTTTCACAGAAAAAGATTAGAGGAAACTAAACGTAGAAACCAACACAAACACAACACAACCTCTTTCATAATGCCACTGATCTCTCCTAAAGATCTGGCCCAGCAAAACTTCCATCAGTAGCTCTGGTTCAAGTACCCAAGCAGCTGTTGTCCCCATTAGTGCCCCACTGATGCCCCATCAAATGCCAGCATGTGCCCAAGCATACATCCCTATTCTGTACACGGGAAGGGTGGAACTGAGATGACATACTGCTTAGCATGTGTTGGGGATAAAACTGATGAGCAGGGATTACACCTAAACAGACTTCTGTACAGCACTAGGTACACAAATGTCAGTATTACAGCCTTTGGAAGCTACGGCGATGCTAACTGAAGGATTCAGACAGCCTTCTAAGGGTTAAAGAAGCTGTATAATAAAGTTGATTGTACTTTGTATCCCTTAAATAAAGAAGTAACATATTACATGTTACATTTTTAGAGACCCAAACACAGTTTTGCACAACAGCAAACACAAGTAGTCTCTTCTCAGACAAACTTAAAAATCCCAAACAAACCCATCAAAATCCTTCTGCGTTAGTGACACTCAGTAGGGCTGGCTAGAGCACTGACAATGCCTGAGTGTTTCAAATCAGTATTGCAGCTACTCTGTTCAGATCACTGAACACTTGCTTCTGCACCCCACCTTTGTGATGAGTCCCTGCTATCTCTAATAATAATATAATCTAATAAGATTATTCTCTAATAGCTGATGGTGAGAAAGGGGCAGAGAAAGGAGTCATGGTAAAGCTAATCCCAAAAAATTTAGGAGACATGGACAAAAATTAAGCATTTAAGCATGAGGACAAACTTACAAAGCACAAATGCTCTCTGAATCAAGAGAATTTGAAAAATATGTTGTGGCAATCTTGTCATTGGAAACTGTCACTTGAACACAAACATTACTGATCTCTGTATATTTTACTTACATTGGACTAATAAAATCTGTATTATAATGACTGATTGAAATAATTTTGTTTTGATAGCAAACTTCTTGAAGCAAGAAAATAACTTCCATCATTAACACATCCAGTCCATGAGACACCTCAGGTGAAGGCATAAAAAACCCTCTGTGGACCATGTCCATAAAGGACAGTCACTGATTTCATCCATTGTAATATAATCAAACTCTTTATGTGTCCTATTGAACTCTGGTGGCATTGAGTTTCACAGAATACATTTAAAAATTATAATTTCTGGAAGTTCATAGAAAAGAAAAGCTTTAAATTGTCAAAATCATTTAAGTATAACTAAGTGGCAATGAAATCATAGAATCATTTAGGTTAAAAAACACTTAGGATCAAGTCCAACCATTGAACTGACATCACCATGTTCATGACTAAACAATGTTCCCAAGTTTCATACCTACACATCTTTTAATTACTTCCAGGGATGGCAACTCCACCACTTTCCTGGGCAGCATGTTTCTATGCTTGACACCCTCCCAGAGAAAAAAAATCCCAAATATCCAATCTGAACTTCCCCTGGTGCAACTTAAGGCCATCTTGTCCTGTCACTTGTTCCCTGGGAGAAGAGGCCGACCCCAGCTGGCTGCAGCCTCCTTTCAGGCAGTGCCAGAGAGTGATGAGGTCCCCCCTGAGGCTCCTTTTCTCCAGGCTAAACACCCCCAGCTCCCTCAGCTGCTCCCCACAGCACTTGTGCCCCAGAGCCTTCCCCAGCTCCGCTGCCCTTCTCTGGACACGCTCCAGCCCCTCAATGTCTTTCTTGCACTGAGGGGCCCAGAGCTGAGCACAGCATTTGAGGTGTGGCCTCAGCAGTGCCGAGTCCAGGGGGACGGTCACTGCCCTGCTCCTGCTGGCCACACCACTGCTGATCCAGGCCAGGATGCCATCGGCCTTCTTGGACACCTGGTCATACACGGGATTGTATCCAACCAAGCCAACCACAGCAGCAAAGAATGCTGCTTAACCATCTGAGTAGGAGGTAAGGGATGGAGAATTACACGACAACAGAGACACAAAGCTTGTTCATGCATTAGAAACCACAGAAACACCGGAGAACAGTCACAGATGAATGGGCACTTCACTCCCAAAATAGGTGGCAGGATGAATAGTCCCAATGAAGTGCATTTACACCAATACATACAGCATGGGTAACAAAAAGGAGGAGCTGGAATCCAGTGTGCAGCTAGAAAACTGTGATATTAAAATCAATAAAGTGAAAGAACTAACTGAGGAGGCCATAACATGCAGCTGCATTCCAGAAGTCTCACACTTCTTCCTTCTACCAAACATTTCTTTTAGAAGTCTAAAACACACTATCTGACAAACTTCCAAATCTTGATCCAAAATGAAGAATGGGTCCAAAATGAAGAAACTAAATTGAGTAAATCATTCATACACCAAGTTGGCATCTACTGGTATCTGTGCCACCAGCACACAGGGCAAGCTATAAATATGGAAGACAAACTAAGCTTCATCTGAACTCTAATGTGTGAGCAGCCCAGTTAGCCACATAAGCAGTCAGCTACTAAGATTAAATCACTGAAACAAAGTTGAAGAAGGTGAAAAGGAAACACTTTCAGCTGCAGAGTTAAACACAATTTCAGTGGACACCGAACTCCCACTGCAACTTAGGGGGCTTTTAAGGCCCTCATAAGGCAAATACAACCTCAACCTTCTCAGACAGGACATGAGTAGTCTTTTGAACTCTTGTCAACTCAAATTTCAATTCCTTTCCACAAATTGGTTGCATTCATTGTCAACTGTAATGGAAAAAATAAATAGTTCTCCATGAACAGAGAATTTTCTGTTAATAACAATTCTTGATACAAGTTCTTAATCAAACTCCCTACACTGCTTTTGTTGCAGGGTGTATCAATTGAGTGCAAACTCAAACAATGTGACAGAACTTCAGTAATTCTGTACTTAAGTCCTCAAAACCAAATTGAAAACTTCTCAAACAACACAAGATGATTCATGATGCTGCAGGACCAAAGAAACACAAACCCAAACCAAACAACTCCAGCAAAAATCTGAAAGACACTGTACCAGCTTTGTACTACATCCATCTGTACACTTGAACAAGCTCTATAAAAGACAAAGAAACTTGATTTTTACAGCCACTTTGACATTCTTGCTGATGCAAATCCCTCGTAGCATGTTGTTACAGGGTAAGCAACAGCAGAATGCAATCATGTATTTTAGGTCTAAGAGGATTAATAACAACAATATAAAGCAAATTTAGTATATAATAAAGTGAATTTATTGCTCTAATTAAGACAGTCCTCTGCTAAAACAAGTTACTTTGTTTAACCACCTAATAAGGTAGCTGATGAGTTTGGTTCCTAGAGATGACCTTGCAGCACTAAGCATGAAATACATTCCCTCCCAGAACAGCATGGTCCTATCACATGCCATAAGAAGGCTGTACCATCATCGCAGCTGGAGGAGGACAATGTGCCACCTACCAGGATGCTTTTATGCAAGACATTTACTGAGCCTTAGCAAGTTTTACTGAATCTTAGCTATATGGCTGTTCTTGGCAGTATTCTCATCTTTTCGTAAGCAGCCACACAAAGCTGCAATAACTTTTGTCAAACCAGCTCCAGTACACAACAGTCCCCCTCCTTCCAAAGCCTTATTTGCCTTGATTGCTCCTATAAGTAACTTTTTTTGACGTGAAGGATCATCAGAAAAAACAGAATAGCTGTTAGACTGGAATGCATAACGAATCAGAAATAAAATTAGATGGTAGCCTTGCCTCCAAGATATGGTAAGAGTTAGAAAAATTACTATTAAAATTTTTAAACTGCTGTAGCAAGTCAAGGGTTGGAACAGACCGCTTTATTAATGATAACATGCCATGCAAACTCTTACAAGTCCTTGATGCGGTTCGTAATTTTAGATGCTCAGAATAAATCCAGATCTGATGTCCTCATTGTAAGCAGTGAGGTTTTGCAGCGAACCACTCATTCTTTGTATACGTAAGCCACCAAAAAGTGACAAAGAAAGTTGCGAGCTTTGCGAAATATGGAAAATCTACCATATAAAACGGCAGGGGGACAGAAATAAAACTGAAAAAAAAAAAAAATAAAAATTCAAGATACGAGTGGCGTGGAAGACTGCACCACCTGAATCCGTGGTGTACACCCAATCAAGGGACCCAGAACGCAAGAGAGGCGCTGCCTTTTTGTTTTGTTCTCGGGCTGCACGTTCCCAGCGGAGCCGCCGCGCTGCCCGCCGGCGCCTCTGGCGGCACAGCCCGCGCACCGCGCCCGGGCCCACCGCGGCAGCTGCCGAGCCTCGCCCCGTGCGCTCTCGCAGCCTCACCTGCTCCTTCGCTGCACTACCTGGCCATTCCGGAATCCCCCCATGCAGCTGAAAAACAGCCCCAATACTAACAAGGGCAAAAAACAGAGTCAAGTTACATCCCAGTCCTACCCACAGGGATTGGCAACCAGCTTCTCCTTAGCCAACCTAACACCCAACAGAGATCAAAATCTGCTCTGAAAATCCCACACAGACAGAACACCGAAAATCCTCGCTATTGAGAACCTGTGGGTCTCCCCAGTGTCCTTCACCTTTTCGGGGAAGGGGCAAAACGGATGGCTCGGAACCCCGGCCAAGGAACCCAACAAAACCACCCAAACAAATCTGTGGTGTAGAGAACCAGTCTGAATGCACAAAGAGACGATGAAGTGCGCTTCTCCATCGGAAACCCCTGGGTGATTTTAAATCTCCCATGCCTCTTCTTAGCTTCGAGATGATACGCGGGACACGCGATTCGAGCAATGGGAGGGGGGAAAAAAAAAAAATTCAAGATGGCTGAAGGTGTCTGGTCACGGATTTTCATACACGCTCCAGAACTCTAGAGGGCACCCGAAATATGCCCTCCTCCTTCCTCCTCCCTCCCGAGCCGGGTAACGTGAGCAGCGGCAGCAGCCCGTCGTCTGCCTGCCGGAGTTGGAACTGCAGGAGCGATGTCTGCAGCAGCAGCGCCCACCCCGAGGAGGAGCCGCCTCACAGCCATTACTGGGGCTTCGCCCCAGGGCAGCTGCTGCTGGACCCAGGAATTTCCCAACCCAACCTCATTCCACCCCTGCCCGCGGAGAATACGGGGTGGAAGGAATAGTTCAAGCCCGCCGTAAGCAGGTCTAGCAAAGGCAGAAATAGATACACAAATAGCATTCACAATGGAGCTCCCTCTCCTTGTTGGTCGCTGCCAAGGCTGCACCAAACTGGGCTGGAGCCTAAGGGAAAGACACGGGGTTAAGAGGGGGCAGCGAGGATCAGGCAGCGCCCCCAAGGAGCGTTTCCATCGCCTGGCCAGGGCAGGTACTGCCTGCATCACTCACCACTTCCCTCTAATCCCAATCTTTCAAAATAAATAAATAAATAAATAAACAAACAAACAAATAAATTCACTGCCCTCCCTGGGGGCGGTGGGGTACTCCTCACGGCACACCCACGCCGTTTGTCCCCGCTGAAGGAAGGAGGGACGAGGAGCCCTCCCCGGGCGCCGCCGCAGCGGGGGCTCCTACCGCGAGTGTGGGGGACAGAGGCAGCGGTGGCACCCACGGCGGGGAGCAGCGAGTGTTACCTGCGAACTTGCCCTATCAGCCCTGAACCGGCGCCCGGGGGCCCGCGGGGCCCTCAGCGGCAGCGCCCCGGCGCCGGGCGAGCGCTCGCGGCCCCCGGCCGCTCGCTCAGCAGTTGCCCCTGGTCTCGGGTTTGCCCCCCTGCAGTCGGCCAGCAGCACTACCGCCTCCCGTCCGCCATTAGAGGGACCCAGCCGAACAATACGGGAGGGGAGCAGCGGCGGCGGCAGAAGCCGCGGAGCGCCGGGCAGGGGAGGGGAGAGAAGGGGAGGGACGCACCCGCGGGGGGGCGGCGAGGGCGGTGGATGGGGGAGGCACCGGGGCAGAACAACAGCCGAGGCCCCGGCGGGGAAGGGAGGGAGAGAGTTAAAATAGGAGGCGCTAGAGCAGACCCGGCCCTTCCCCCAAATGCCCCTGCCCCCCCCCCCCCCCCCTTCGGGGCTGCCCCCGAGCGCCCCCCATTTACCCCCACCGGCCCCATCCGCGGCGCAATGGTTATGCGCGGAACTGCCCCCGGTGCCGCCCGCACACCCGCCGCCAGAGGTGGCGGCGCGGCAGCGGCACCGCGGGGTACTTCGCCCGGGTAGCTAGGAGGCACGGCGGCTGCTTTCCCATCCCCGCCCTGGGGGCAGCTGAGCACCGCCAGTCCCCCGCCAGCCCGCCCCGGTGAGGCGCAGCGCCCCGCGCCCCCGCCTTACCCGGCTCCCCTCCGCCTGCGGGCACGGACCCCCCCGCGGGGGACGCACGCACTCTGCGCTACTCCTCCGGCGCCTCAACTCTAACTCGGTCCAGTCCCGGGCGAAGCGCAGCTGCTGGCGAAGGGGAGGAGGAACCGGGCCAAGGGAGCTCGGGGAGATCCGCCTCCCTGCCCCGGCATTGGCTTTCCCAGAGGGCGGGCTCTGGCGCTGGGCTAACCGAGTGGGTGCGCCGCCCATCCATCAGAGCCGCCCGCAGCCGGTTGACCCTATAAACTGCCAATCTTCCTCCTGGCCATGCTTGGGGTTCTTCCCACTTTGATCCATCAGGTTTGAGGAACCCGGATCGCTGCCCACCGACCGGCTCGTTACCCATGCCCGAGGGTTGCGCTGGCGCTCCCCGCACCGCTCTTTGACAGCGGCAACTTGCAGAAGTTGTCGGTGCCGCCGAGCCGGCTGCGCCCCGCCGGCCGCGGGCAGGGTGCGTTGGCCGTCCCGGCCGTGCGCTCGGTCCCTGCGGACGCCACCGCTCCGGCCGTGGGGCGCGGGCTCGCCTCTCCCGCTCCGCCGCTGAGCTATAGGGGCTGGCAGTGCTTCTCCGAGGGTTCCCATTCCGCTCCTTCCCTCCCCTCGCCAGGGCTATGAACCTGGGGCCATTCCCATGGTGGACAGAGCATAGCTAATGGAAGCGTTCCCAGAGGGAAAAGGGAGAGTTCACGTCTCCTAAGGAGGGCGCCTGGCCCCGCAGCCTGCCCCGCCAAGCAGCGCCTCCTCAGCCGAGGACGCCTTAGTGCCCCCACCCGCCGGGGGGAGGGCGCCATATCAGCCGCCGACATGGCTCCTGGAGGAGGAGGTGGTGGTGGTGGTGGAGTTGGTGGTGGCAGTGGTGGTGGCGTCCTCCATTTTGTCGGAAGCCGCCGCGGGGAGCTTGGTACCAATTCGAACCAAAGTGAGGCGCAGCGGGGCGTCCATTTGAAGAGCCTCCGTCCGGCTTCCCCGCGGGAGAAGGAGCCGGGTGCCCTCGGCAATGCCACAGGGTGGGGATGAGCGCTCCAGCCAGGCGCCGGCAGCCAACTCTCCGCCCGCCCTTCACCAAAATGGAGGATGCGCGCTTCCCTTGCGCGGCTCCTTCCCCCGCGCTGGCCATGGCACCAGCGCCCGCTCCTTCGAGGACCCGGGGCGCGCAGCCGCCCGTCTGGCGCACTAGTCCCGCTCTGCCCCGTTCACCCATCCTCCTCTGCCCAGAAGAGGGAGAGAGAGAGCGCAGTAGCCGCCCTGCCTCTTCTAGCCGGGATCAATCCGTGTCAACCACGCGGATCAGCGTCCCCCGGCGAGAGAGAGCCTCTTGTGAGCGCAAGGAGCTGGGTTTCAGCGGCTGGCGCCATTTCCAGTCGGGGGCTGGAGCCTGCCGCGGGATCAGCCTGAGGGACAGCCTTCCGCACGGGCGGCGCTGGGGTCATTGAAGGGATGTTTCCTCTCTCTACCTTTGATGTGTTTGGCTAGTAATTTTCATGTGTGGGAGAAATAAGAAATTTTCTATTATCCATTGTCACAACAATGCATCTAATTTCTTCCTAATGATGACACCCGGGGACACAGGCTCCAGTCAACAACTCAAGCCAAAAGCTTATCCGGCACTGTTACTGTGTGTTGTCGAGTGGAATTAATGTGGGTTTGGTTTTGGTGGTTTTTTTTCAAGACATACTTCTCATCAGATGAAGCTTGGAAGGGCTACTTGGTGTGGAGGGACAGAGTTCCCTCAGGGCTGGCAGCATCTTGCTCATGCCTGCAAAAAAATATGTGAGCTGGTGGTAAAACAGCTCTAATACAACCACTGCCAAGGAGGAAAGTGCCGTGGAGATGCATCATCACCCATTTTGAAGGTCTCAAAGTTTCCCTAGAAATTGAAATACATTTGATCTGCAGTATCACACTATCAAACTAATTACGTAACCAGAAAACTGTTGGAATTTCAACATTAAATCCCATTCACTTCATCGAGTCAGCTGGCTCCTGACCGTCTTCATCATTAGCCTGGAATATCTTCTACCTTGGTAAAACTCAAAGCCATTTTAAGTTGTCCTCCATATTACGTATTTGTCAACATTGCTAGTCATATGTCTCAGGAAGATGTCTTTTGTTCTACAACAGTGCTTATTTATAAGCATTTAAGTTCTCATGGAGTTCAGAAAGAAATTCAAGAAGACTTAAATACTATCAATGGATGGTAGAAAACAAATGTTTTTCTAATTAAGAACACATTAAGAGAAGTCTATCACTCTTAGTAGTCATTAAAAAAGTAGCTGGAGAATCCTTTTCACCTTGCCACTGCCCTAGCAAGAGACATTACCTAACAGTGTTATCTAGGACTGTTATGTAGCAATAGAACATTTTCCTTTATGTTTTAGATTATGCAGCTCAAACAAAATGTAATGGTTTTGCTTGGACTTTTGGAACCGTATGAAATATGTTTATATATTATAATACAATATAATATATGTATTTATAAGTTTATAACTGCGGAGAACTGTTGTCCCCTTATAGACATGTAACCTTAGTTTGAAATTTGTATGTTGAAATATAGTCAAAAATAATTAAATAGACCATGATTTTTGTCTTATTTTTTCAACTGACATCAGGGAAAAGGACAAAAAGTTCAGGCACCCATATAAATTCCTCTTCCTCTATAGAACCACATATAATTCAGATTACTTTTAAGAATAATTCATGTAGAGTAATTCTTTTTATGGTTTGAAATAGTTAGCATTAGCTCAAACACTAAGCAGCAAAATCTGTTCATGAGCACCAGAGAACTGAAGCATATGTATTTATAGGCTTCACACCACTGCTTTCATGGACAGGCCTGATGTCAGTAACCTTACTAGAAAATGTCAAATGTATTGACTGGGAGTAGATAAATTCAACAAAACTGAGCCAACAGTTTGTTCATCAACTCACAAAAAGAGTGACATCCTTCTTTCTGTCATGGAGGAATATTTTCTCAAAAAGTAGTCAACTGTATTTGAACTGAGAAGGAGTAATCTGATAAATTTTGAAAAGTTTATGTTTGAGCAGAAATCTTAAAAGCACTTACCAAGCCAACCTTCAAGTGATGCATATTGTATTGTAAGAACAGGATGAACAGAGTTTAAAGCTACCTCCTGCTGTCAGCATTATTTATCTATGATAAAGAATAGTGGCATTTGTTCCAGGTTTAGAACAACTTTTCTTTTTTCCCCCCTACCATTTCTTCCAGTATTTCTCTTTCTTTTCTGTCCTTAATCTCACTTCTTTATCTACTTATCCTCAGTCCCTCTTGGCCATGACAAAGAAGAAAGATGTGAACAAACTGTATAGATTGATGGAACATGTGTTCTCATAGTCATGGCATAATGGATTTCTGGTCTGCTAGTGTTTGCTCAACACAACTTCAATAAATAGTAGTGGATATAAAATAAATTAAAAGCACAAAATCAAAACAAAAGAAAGCAGAATCTTAAACACCTATGATCAGTAAGAACTTAATCATTTTGGTTTTATTATCTAATACTTCCTCTATCGATATTATGATTTTTGAGTTTCATCCCGCATAGCAGCTATTCTTTGTAATCTAAAGCTCTTAATGAAAATATACTTAGGAAAAAACTCCTTACTATGAGGGTGGTGAGGCTCTGGAACAGGTTTCCCAGGGAAGCTATGGATACCCCATGTCTGGCCATGTTCAAGGCCAGGTTGCATGGGGCTTTGAGCAACCTGGTCTAGTGGAAGGTGTTCCTGAGCATACTACAGAGGTCGGAACCAGATGCCTTCAAGGTCCCCTTCCAACCCAAATCAATCTATGATTCCATGATATCATATCTGTGTGTGTTTGTAGTCTACATAACAGAACCCATAGATTTTTTTTTTAAATTGCAAAAAAATGCTTTGTACAGAACATTACCTGTGGTTTTCATTATATTTGTTGTACTACATACACATTTTGTAATATTTATAAATAGATTACTATGTATCTATAAGTGGATTGCAATCAGCTGTTTAATTTGCAGTTTATTTACCCAAAAGTGATTGTTCTAAAGGTTAAATAAGGAGACAATATATCCCATCCTATAAGATTATCATTCATTGCCTAATATAATATGCTTTCAAATGACCTTTATGCCACATCCCTTATTTAAGTTTTGAAATAGTAAGTAACAACTTCTGATCTGAGCAACTTCCCCACAGAAGACATTCCAAAATTGAAAGGATCAGAATGTAATACCTACCAATTGCTCTTCTGAAATAATTTTAAGAGGGTTTACAAATATCAACATAATCTTTACTTGCAAAGTAATTTTTATTAATTTTTAAACATTTGAGGGTTTTAGTTGGATAAATCTCTTGTCTTAATGAGAAATGGTATTACAAAACAGAAGATAGGATCTTAAAACTGAAAGAGATTTCTTAGGTCATTGAGTCCACTATCCTGCTATTAGAGGAAACTGTGTCATATAATCCCTTGCAGAAACTTTTCAAGCCCCATCTTATGGTAGCCTGATATGTTTACCCCCTACTTCTGTTGCAAATCTGTTCCAGAACTTCATTGTTTTGGTGGTTAGAAACCTCCTTCTAATTTTCAGATTAAATTTATTCAAGAATCCATTTGTTTTTGTGCCAATATTCATCCTTCGGCTTAAATAGCTCTTCTCCCTCCCTGGTGTTTAGCCCTGATATATTTATAGACAGCCATCATATTCCCTCTCAGCCTTCCTTTTGCTAAACTAAATACAGATTTTTTAGTCTCTTCTTGCTCAACAGATCTTCAGTCTACTGGTCATTCTTCTAGGCTTTATTTCTACTCATCTGAGTCTGAACTCATCTGTCTGAATGTGAATTCAAATTCCCATAATAATCCATTTTAGGTTAAATTACTACATTGTGCAGTAGATCAATATTTCCATATCTCCATAACACATTACAGTCTTGGGTCTGTAGTTGCCTTTTGTGTAAGTACATTAGATAGCCACCATCTGTTCTACTGGTACCTATCTTCTTTTCTACTACTCAGTTACTGGGAAAGTTCTCCATTAACAGCAAAATTTTTGTTAGCCTCCAAGTGCATGACCTTACATTTTGCATTATAGCAATGTGGTTTGTTTCCATTAGTTCAATCATCAAGGTCATTAATTGTTTTTTCATACAGCATCCCACTGCAACTTTGTTGATGATGCTGCCTAGTTTTGTGAAACCAGCCACTGCAATAAACTTATTTTCTCTTATTTGCCAAACAATAAGATCAATCCCAAGACTAATTCCCAAATAAATCTACTAGAAGACATTATTCATTTTGGTACTCTCCTGTTTGATACCACCTGCTGCCATTTCCTTCATTCTGCTCTGATAAATATCACCTTATTTCTGTGATTCTCAATGTGTAGCAAAACTCTTCTGCTACTCAGTCCCTCTTTCCCCAATAGCACTTTACTTAATGATCCTTTTTGTGAACTGTGTTAGCACCTTCCCCTTTAAGAAAGGACAAATAAGTTTCATTTCTAACTTCTGAGCTCTGCCATTCAGCTGACTTGATTAACTAGATCACAGTTTATTAAAATTTGTCTTACGAAATCAAGGGCTTTACATATAGACCCACTTTATCTTCTTTCCATACAATTTACACAACATCAACTTTTAGGATCATTTTTTACTACCAGTTTTTCTATACTGTCCTGTTCTCAAACTGTAAGTCCAAGTCTAAAATAGCATGATTTCATGTTGGGTTTGTGACATCTTGCTGAGAAAAGCTGTCAGCTATGACACTCAGCTATTTTTGGGGCCCCGCCACCATTAATGTAATTTGTTCTCCAACCTACTAAATCAATTAAGTTAAAAAAAAGGGCAAATAGCTTTTTGCCACCTTAATGAGTTGAAGTGACTTAAGTGTCAGCCAGGTACCAAAGACTCCACAAAAAGAGCACAGAAGTGTGTGCAGCCTGAAGGAGGAGAGGATGACTCCATTTCAGCATGAGGGACCTGTTGCATGAACCTAGCTTCTCATCTTACCATAACCTATCTTTGGAGCAGCATCTGTGTATGTATTCCTATATATAAAGAAAATTGCCTATTCTTTCTAAATCCTATTTCTTTCTAGATTTTTACTTGTGGATCTCAAAAACTATTTGATCACAAGTATTAATCAAGTGCTGAATTTGGTTAGTTAAACCTTTTCTAGTTTCCTAAACAAGATCTTTCTACATAAGAGGTTTAAGATCTCCTACTGTGGGGTGTGTAAGAACAGTGCTGAATGAAAGAGCTTCTGTGTACCTTCACCTTTGTTTCTTCCCATTAAGTCTGGCTTATGATATTCCATTTTTTATCCTGGTATTTCTCATACTGAATAACTTGAGTAAGATCATGGTCCATGGTTTCACCCCAGGCAAGTTGCTGTATGATAAAGCTGCTGCCAAAAGTAGTAGTCCTGACCTGTTCTCAGTAACTAGCTATTAATTTATGTCACCTTTCAATGGTGACATGAGCATTCTTGCAGCTAAAAATTGGCCAATTTTCAGTTGGACCAACATGTTGATCTTTCTGCATGTGGAGTCAGATGAGTGATAGTACCTGATAAGGGAATGCAGTAGGAAGCGTAGGGAAATAATGTGTATCCCAGTTTTGAAACAGCAATATAAGTCTGCAGAAATTGAAGTGATGCTACATATATATAAAGGAATCAGTAGTTTTTGGCTGATGACCTGGCTTCCCTTTATCCACAATGTAGTTTTTAATTGGTTATTAGCATTGTTTAGAGCTGAGAGAAAAAAGCAAACTTGCAAAATATGAAATTACCAAGTGAATTTTATTTCATAATGCTTAAACTTGGTCCGTTTTTAAAACACTCTTTAATATATTTATTGTAATAAATTTAATTTAAAAATCAAATTATTAAAATCATAATAAGATTCTCTTACTGCAAATCACTGTAATGATATTTGGCAATATTTTGATATGTACTTTATAGACAAAAACTGGAAAAAACAGTAATTTTTTTAGGAACTTTTTCACTTTCAAAGAAAAGCCATTTTTCTTCAGTTTCATTTAGTGTCTGAGCCTGTTCTAGCAATGAACAAATTTGCTTTTTTAGGCAACACTTGTCCTTTCCTGTTGGATGAGGACTGTGCCGTAGTCAACAGGACCATCAGGTTGGATTAAGGCACTGCTCCTTTATATTCTAAAAGGCCATTTGGAAATATTAGTTAGGGTGGAACACAGTCAGGGCATTTACTAGAGAACCTTTCCACAATGGCTTTGTTAAACTGAAAGGTGGATGAGTGAATATTCTAAACAGCAGACTCCCTTCCTTGCCAGGAGACTATGTCCTGCACAGAGCCTTGCACATGGGAAGACTGCAGCTCTACTTCCCACAAAGAGAAGATTTTGTGATGACACTCTCATAAGACTCCTGACTGACTTGACCATTTCTGCCTTTAAAAATACTACAGTCTTGGACTTGGGCTTGTGACGAGAAAACCAAAATTCTTGCTCTTTAAACACGTCATCATGGTGCAGCCTCTTTTTCACATGCACAGTTTTTTTCATCCTTCTTTGTAATAACAATGCTTTATCCTCAATTTCAGACCCCTCACTAGTACACCATCACCCCCAGAGCTGAATCTGTTGTGATGTTTTTATTTTTGTGATATTTCAACAGTCCATAATTTCCTTTTAACTTTCTTGTCTCTGAAGGTACCTTCCCTCAATCCCTTGCTCTTACTCTTAAATTCTAATTTCTTTCACAAACTTTTCTTCACTTAGTTCTAAACCATTCTTGCTCATCATAAATGTGTTATACATGAAAATGTAATTGAAACAATAAAAACTTTGCAAAGTGTATTGCCTACAGGTTAGGAAGTTCAACATTCCCTACATCCCCATGCAACATCAGTTCTAAAAGGCCAATTCTTAAAATCACAACGAATTTGTGACATGGCTTTTAGGAACTGCCTTCTCTGCTCTCTGGATTTGCTGTTTCCTATCCTCGTGTCCCACTTCCTATGTTCAGCTCAACAGGCAGCTCCTTGTCCCACTTTGTCAGCTTATGGTGATTCAGGCTCAAAACTCCCCACCCTGTGATCCTACCCTCAAGCTGCATTAGTACAAATTCAGCTTGGATATTAAAAAGTTCTTCAGTGAGAGGGTGGTCAAGCACTGGAACAAGCTCTCCAGTGAAGTGCTTCTGGCCCCAAGACTGTAGGTGTTCAAGAACACCTATTTGAACAATAGTCTCAGATATATGATTTAACTTAAGTTGTCCTGTGTGCAGTCAGGGGTTGAACTTTATGATCCTCATGGGTTGCATAGAATATCCAACTCAGGGTATTCTGTGATTTCATAGTTCCTTTGACATCTATCACTAGCACATGACAGCTTCACAAACATTAATGCATTTATCCCATTTTATACACAGAGAGCATACCATTAGTGTCAAAAATATGTGTTATTTGGCTGCCTGTTTTGGATGGCTGCATTTGTCAAGGATATAGCATTTATTTCTACACTTTATTTGGCAATCACATCTGACATCAACTTTGTTTGCAGTTGAAAAGTCTTCATAGCATGGGGCTGGGTGCCCAGAAAGTGAAAAATACCTATTTCTCATTGCCTGTCCCAAAACTGAATTAAATGAGATTCAGCCATTGAAACAAGACAAGAAGATAATCCAGTTGTTCAGAAAATATTCTTCTGCCCAAAGAACACACTTTTTCTTCACGAAACCAAATGCCTCAGTCACTGTACTGTGTAGTTTTTGTACTAGAAATGGGAAATACAAGGAGTCACACGATCAGCAGGCTACTTCACATCTTATTGTGAGCACTAGATATCTTGTGTACTGAAATAAGTAAGAAATGCCCTGTGGTTCAAACAGAATGTGATCTCTCACAGATGAAGAACTGTATCTTCCAGGAGTTTGAATTAAATCTTCACAAATAACCTCAATTTGAATGCTCTCTGTTTTCTGAATGTTCTGATGTCTGTATTTTCAAAACTTCCCAAATTACTTTTAGGAGTTAACTAATCCAGAAAAACAACTATCAGAAATTCTGTCTTGTTAAAGCAAATTTACATCCCTGGGGCTCATCCAAAAAGTTCAAAACTCACAAGTTTATAGAACAAATCCTGGTGGCATAAGCCAGTAGCAAATGAAAGCGGGAAAAAAATACAATCCGTGAATTCTGTGTAGATTGATCATTTGGGAGAGACAAGGTAAAATGTTAGGTTGTCTCTTTACCTTAGGAATCCTGGGTCCTGAGCTGTGTTCAAAAAGACCATACATTCCCCTTTCTTCTGCACCACTGCCTGCCCTGCAGCCTATGTCTCAGTCTTCCATTTTCTCACATCTTAATTTCCAGTTTGAAGATGTGCATCCTGGCACAGTTGAGCTTATATCCTAGTCCCCTATTTCTTGAAACACCATTCCAGCTCCAATTCTTTCCTAATCTCAGTAATCATTCAGTCCCTTCAAGCATATCTTCTCACATTTATGTATTCCAGCACTGTTTCCCTGCTTTCAGTTCTTGGCATTCGGGAATAATGACAGAATTTGGACCTCAGACTGGAGCATATCAATATGTATGTAATCAAGAATGTATCAGTCACAAGCTAACTTGTGCAAACAGAAAATTTTCAAACTTACAGGAACATAAAAACATAAAAGCAGTCAAACCAAAGGTTTGTTTAGCCCAAGATCCCATCTCTCACTGTGGCCAGTGGTGGACATCTAGAGAACAGCAGAAGACAGCAGCACATTGATACCTCCCAAATACTGTCCCAGCTTCCATCTTATCACTTTTGCAAATATAGGTCAGTGAATAGAAATCAAGAGGGAGGGAGGGAGGGAGGGAGGAAACAACAGGTTGCATATGTTGTCATGGATCATAGTTAAATACATTGGTTTCAAGGTTTCTTTTAGAACAAATAGGACTTTTTTGTGGATTTCAATGAGCTCTGCCCCATGGCATTTTGTTAACATTATGTCACATTTTAAAGATATGGGATTTTCAAGATGCCTAACCTTGACCATATTATCAAAACAACCCACCCAGCCCAAAGTCATTGTTCTGCTGGAGAACAGTTGATCCACTAAGGTAAGTGGCTTGTTTTCCTACTCAATTAGATACCAATTAATCACTGGACAAGGAATCATAGAATAGAATAATGGAATATCCTGTGTTGGAAGGGGCCCACAAGAATCATCTAGTCCAACTCCTGGCCATTGTGGAAAATGAACTGACTGGTTGTGTCAAAATAGAGATGCTGTGAGACAGTGGAGAACTGATGAAGCTGATTCAGCAAAACCACAAGCTTGGCCACTTGCTCACCTGGGCTTGAGCAAGGCTTAACAACCGAATGGTGCCTGGGCTGAAGGAAGGGCCCCTCAGCCTGATGAAGCCTCAGTGAAGTGCAGAAGAGCACCCACGTCTCTGTGCCAGCCCTCAGCCTCACTGTCCCTTCACCATGCACAACAAGCCTTGCTTTAGATCTGCTCCTCTGAGGAGACAACGATGGCAGTAAAGACCTGATGAAGGTGTGATGGCCACCACTGATGACTCAGCCGTGTGGAGGAGCACACTGAAGTACCACAGGTCTGTGATGTGTTTATTTCAGCCGCAAGATAGGTAGTTCAGTTTGATGAAGGTAACCAAAGACCCTCATTAGTCCCTTGTTTATAAATTAAAAACCACACCCACCAATATGAAAATAAGAAAACAGATATCCCCCACCCCACATCTATGATGGTGGCAACAGGAAGCCAATGATTTTTAACTACGGTCGTTCATCCATTTGCCCAAGAAGTATAAAACTGATATTTGAAATTCTCCACTATGGAAGGACAAGATTACAACCCCACTCTGCAGACAAGTCAATGTGCTTGTCCCTCTCCTCTCCTCAAGGCAGGCACAACTCTGTGGTAAGATTTGCGTCTCTGACTGCATTGGAGCTTACCCGGGAACACTTGTACACAGAGCTATGCACTGATATTTTGTAGTTGAGTGCAGTTATTAGCAATCCAAGAAGAATCTATGACCTATTTTTTCAGTAAGCTACACTATTCGTGAAGCTGTGCTTGTGAAAGTTCTTATTCAACATGACCAGATTTATAGTGTTGAATTGGTAAACTACATTATTCCTGAATCTGTGATTTGTGAATGTTCTTGCTGAATGCAACCAGACTTTAGTGCCTAATTGGTCATAAATCAGAAATTAAGCTCAGTGCACCAAGCCTCTCTGACCTCTAGGGACTAGTTGGAATGCAAAATTTTTTTTTTTTGCATTCTGAGTTTTCTGCCATATTTCATATACTTCAATAACTCTGCACAGGACATCCCTAAGAATCACACCATATGCCTGTGAGCATTTTTCAAAGAATTCTTCAACTCTGTCAGGCTTGGTGCTGTGATGACTTCCCTGGGGAGCCTATTCCAGTGCCCAAACATCCTCTGGGTGAAAACCTTTCCCTGATGTCCAGCTCAAACCTCCCCTGACACTGCTTCATGCAGTTCCCTCAATTTCTATCACTGGTCACCGGAGAGAAAGAGATTGGCACTGTGAGAAGGTCTCCCCTCAGTCTCAGGAGGAGGTAGAACTTTGATGTAGCACATAAAAAAGGAAGATTAAAACCATGTAACCTACAGGAGAAAGTTTCATCTGAACTTAAAATATAATTTCTGATAAATCCCTTTATTACAATGCCAAATGCCACAAATTTTAACTCTCTGCAGTATAGAGATCTTTAATGGAATGGAAGAATGTCAACAGATACATTTTACTGATTGAAAAAATTGAGTATGAGACTCACTCTCTAACTACGTTGGTAAAACAGAAGTAAAAGTGTAGAACAAGTAAAGCTGTGAACACACCTATGAGAAAAGATCCTAGGCTGGAAGCTGCTCTACAAAGATGCTTCAACATACACAATGTAAAATGGCTGGAGATAATTAGTGGAAATTCCCCATTATGAAGACCTATTCATCAGGAAATGACTAGGGAATCAGAGAGCAGAAATTAATGTGATCATGTACTTCATACAATCTGGGAATGGGAAAGATAGGAGTTTCAGAGTTTTCTTGTGCTATACCTGATAGGCTACCGATAATAGCAGCAAAATTTATGATGGCATAATTTACAGAAACTCTTGCTTTAGCTTTTGTGGGGACTCAAGAGATGAGAAGTCACTTTCCACTGTACATAGATGTAGCACATGTGATCCAGTAAGGCATTTATAAAATTTAATTGGAGGTCTTCCTTTTGACTATAAGCTACTACGTTAATGCTGTTAATCTGTAAGGATATGTCACTCTCATAAAATGATACCATCTTTCAGTAAGAGAGTGCAAGGAACAAAGAGACATTTTAATATTTCTACATGCAAACTTATCAGCTGGGAAGGAATTTTACCATCTTTAGAGTCTGAGTGCTCTGTTCTGGCCAGTCACAGTGAAATAGGATTCTTCAGCATAGTCTTGTAGGCAAGAGGACCATTATAACCCTTAAATGTATAAAGAATAGCGTATTAAGAGGCTGTAGGGAAGTTTTATTACAGCTGTACTTGCCAAAGTTGTGGACTAGTACTAAAACGACCATTGACTGTTTAGGGTAGTTGGTTTCCTAATTGTAAACCCAACCCAACTTTTGGATGTCATGAAGCCAATCTGTAGTGACAGACACCATTGTACTAAGAAGCTCAGTTGATTTTAGCTTTGTACAAATCCTAACTTTCCTTAACATTTCTTCCCTGGGAAACTTAAGTTGGGTAGAACCAGAGCACCTTGCTCTTTGCTTAAATGTGGAGGTCAGAAAGAACAAAAAGAAGAAAAAAAAAAGACACAGGCTGTGCTGGAACTACTGATCAAGCCTTTGTATGGGTTCCTCATCACTATAAATGTTTTAATAATTTTTTTCCCCTAAACTTGTACTATAATTCACATGGGAAATAATTCTGAGAAGTCTTTATTATGTTGTTTTGGCACCCAAAGGTCTATTCTAGAATCAATCAGCAGAGGAGAGACAACATCCCTTCCTGGCCTTCTGTCAATAAAGCCATTCTGGATATTCTTTTTTTTCCAATAATAGGGCCCAGGTAGTTTAGCTAGAATTAAGAAGACAAATGGAAAAATGTCCTCTGACACTTAAAATACATGTGATCTAATGAGTTCTTCAGAGAAAGACTGATGGGTATCATGTCACTGTTTATTTAGATGTGATTATCATAAGTAGATGGTACATCAAGTGGAAAAGTTCACAATGTAGACCTGTTAAAGAAGACTTAAGATCACTTTCTTGTTCTGCTATAAAAGAAAAATTAAGGTTTTTTATATTCCTCAGAACATGTATCTTTTTATTTCTTTGGAAATAAGTGGGATTTTGTAAAGAAAAAACTGACTGTGTTACCAGGTTTTCTTCTGGAGGAAACAAATCAACACCCAAAGTTGTTGGGAAACCCACTGACTAAACAGAGGTATTGTATTTCCCTCTAAGGAGCTTGTGTTGCTGGTTTTGTTGTTTGTAGCTATTACTAATTTTGGAGAGCTTTTCAAGCACGATTAAATTCTAAGAGAAAGATAGCAGGAAAAAACTTGTGCTTTATTTACAAAGAGCAGTTAGTAACAGTTGACCAGTTATTTCTCCTGAATTGGGTTGCATTTCTTAATTCTAATTTTCCTGCAATGACAAACATCAAGGGGATTAATTTTCTTTACAGTTATCTAGATGCAAGTTCAGATAGATATTTTAAATTAATAATTACATTGTTGTCAATGTCTATATTTGCTAGAGAAAATAATCTGATTCAGACATTTTTGTATGGATTAATGGATGCACTAAGAATTCACTGAAGTTCTGTATCAAGTCTGTCACTGCTGTGAATATCATAATCACAATAACCAATGTGATGTGTCACAAAAACCAAATCCAATGTGCTGCTTTCAGAATTAAAATTGAACTATTTTACTAGAACTAGAAGCAGAGAAGTAAACAGGAATTTGTGTAACACAAATGAAATTAATGTCAAAACCTTTATTTGTTTATTCTAAGATATGCACTTTTGTAAAAAACATTTCTTGGTGTATGGAATAGAATTTCAAAGTGGTTTAATTTTCTTTCTTTCACTGATTCAGGGGTGGGTTCAGAACCTTCACAGAATTCCTATCCTTCCCAATTCCCTCAGCTCTAAAAACTCTAAAGCAGGTTTTTCTCAGGTATTGATCACTTTTAAGTTTCAGACTAAATGTGATCAATGTAAAAAAAAATAGAGAAACTACAGTGTTTTCTTGTTGTAATGTTTTTACTTTCCAATTGTCACTAAGAAGCTGATGTACTGAATATTCCCAGTTATATACCAGCTGAGGTAGCAGTTTTCTTGTGTTTGGCATTGGCCCAGGGAACTGAGATTACTCTTCTTTGCTATAAAATGAAGGAATTATGTACTATTTGATTAAAAGTGATTGTGAAATATTCAATCCTGTTCATCACTTACAAAAATACTCCGGAGGAAAAGGGGAATTAGCTAACCTTTTAGAAAAGATCACTATGAAATTTTCTGCACAGCACAGGCTTTTTAAATGCAGGAGTGGAATATTGCTAACCCAGTGTGTCTTGCATTACAGAGAAAGAAACATGAAAGTTAAGTGTTTGGACAGTACTCATTTTAAATGCAAGGTTAATAATACTGCCTTGAGATTAACCTTCTTTCTCCAAAATACTCAATGACTTTTACTTACTAGCTGTTGACAAGCTTTATTCCAAGATGTGTCTAGCCGAAGTCAGCGGATGCTGAAAGCAGAATTTTGAAATTAAAACACTTTAAATCATATATATTATATTTTAATAGCTGCAAATATTTCCACCTACTATTTCTCAACAAGCCGTAGAACACGCAAACAGGCCACAGCAAAACCCATAGGTTTTCATTGGAAGAAAACACTGAATTCCGGAAGGCAGAGCTGTCAAAGGATTTAACACATCAAGTAGTCGGTCAAGTGCCCACTGACAAAGTTAAAAAGAACCAAAGAATGTTCTAGTGCATGCAGAGGGCTGGTGTGAATTGGTCAAAAACAAGTGCCACTAACGGAGTGGCAGGGAAATAATACAGGAGCAGAAAGCAGATCTCAAGAATACCATTAAGTGCTCAAGAACAAAAGCCAGGAGCATGATTACAGCCTAAATGCAAAGATAAGCAAAGAATTACAGTGCTCATTAAATGCATGGGGTGGATCTCCTGCAAAAACAAACAAAGCTCTAGGATCAGCTTCTAACTTGTCCACTTGTGAGGACTTGAGGTGATCAGCTAGGGAGCTTTCAGCCCAGGAAATGACTCCCAGAGCAATCTCACTGGAGGACACAATAGGATGTGAGCCTTAACATATCGATGTGACTTGGATTTCTCAGTGGCACAAGTGAATAACACCTCTCAGCTCCACAATGTATTTTGCAGCTGAGCATGGTTTTACAGGGAACAGAGTAAAGAGCTGAAAACCGAACAAAGTAGAAATTCTACTGTGGACTTGTGGCAATACTTCCACTTGAATATAAGGAAGAACTTTTTTACTGTGCAGGTGACCAAGCCCTGTAACAGATTGCCCAGAGTGGTTGTGGAGTCTCTCTCACTGAGACTGATATTCAAGAACAATTCTCTGCTATGTGCTCTAGGATTAACCTGATTGAGCACAGAGGTTGCACCAATTGACCCATTGTAGTCCCTTTCAACCTTACCTATTTTGTGATTCTGTGAATATCACTTAAAAGGTTAATTCCATAATGAAAAGCTGGTTTTAGAGGTTTTGACTACGTAGTATGATTTGCTGAAGTTTGTTTCTAAGAATTTTAGTCATTGGAGCAAATGAAACGTTAAACAGTAAGGAAGAAGTGAGCTGGTCTCAGCAGACCAAAGTTTTCGGTTGTCATTACATTTTTGTAATCTGAAATGATCCTTTAACATCATAGTACCTGCTTGCAAATAACTTGTCATCCTCCTCTAGAAGAGGAGACAAGAAAAGTAATATTTTTAAATAACTGAGGATGATATTGAATGCTTTTATATTTTTAACTCTTTACCTATGTAGAACACAACCATTTTTACATTGATAAGATGTTCTGAGAACTGGAAAAGTGTCACCAGTATGGGTATGGAAAGCAACTTACTTCACCAGAGGTATCATCTACAAATTTTAATGTTCAGTATTGGAGACAGCTCCTTTGTTGAGTAACAGCTGCATCCACATGGACTCTTATCCACTGTGTGACAGAAAGAGTGCACCTCAGCAGGGTGCGAATCTGAGACTGGGTGGGAAGCTGGGTGGGGTTCAACACGGACTTTCTACTCTTCCTTGTAATTGAAAAAGGGATACCTGGAATGGCAAGTTTCCCATTAGAGAAACAAATGTTTTCAAAGACTTGATGAAAAAGAGATAAAAAGTAATGACCAGCAAAGTAGTGGACTTCTCACTACTATTTGTATCACTCAGGGTAGGTGAGATTACCAAGATACACAGCTAGAAGTGTCTCATCTGTTGTGTATGGCACAAACGGAATCCCGTGGAAACAAAGGGATGCAACATGAAATCAAAAGTGTGATAGTGCTGGCTATGATGTTATTATATTGAGAAAAAGGACTTGCTTACGTGAACAACTTACTCCATCATTATTTGTTTAAAATTACAGTTTAGAATGTACCAGAGATAGTGTGAAGTACCAGAACAGTTAGTTATTCCTGGCAAACTTAGCACTGTGAGTAGTAAAAATGACAGTCATTATAGAAGTAGTGTAGTATCTTCTGCAAATATAAATTATAAAATCAAGGAGAACGACATCAACAATAAATGTAAAAGAAACTATCTGACACCTTTGGGAATGGCTAATTACCCTGCAGAAGTCTGTGCACACTGAGTGATCAGAAGGGGTCAGCATGTGACAGTGTGCCAGCTCTGTTTAGAACATCAGACAAATATTCTGGCACTCTTCAGATACTGATCAGAGAATTAATAACTAATTCCATTTCAACTACTGTGCTGTATATTTAGGTGCAAAAGGTCTAAAATATTCTTTAAATATTCTATGTAATGAACTGTAAATTGTGGAAGTAATAAGGCCCTCGAAGAAAAATTCCCTGAGCAGACAATAAGTTACAATGGCTCAGTTCACATACGAATAGTTCCAGCTGCTTTTTGAGGAAATGGTATCAAAGTGACACATCAGCCTCTCACTCTCCTGCCATGAATGGATTAGTGAAATGATTCATTCAGCCATTTGAGAAAGCAATCTGTGCTCCATTCCTGCATGGTATTAAGCTAGCTAGCTCAAGCTAGTTACCACAACACAATAATCTTCTGTCTGTAGAAAGGCACTCTGGCACTATCCTTTGTAGGACTTAAATTAAGACCTCAACAGGATTTCCTAATCCTTAATGTACAGGATACTGAATAAATATTATGACTGAATAGTTACAACTGAAAACATCAGAGCTTTCATGTTACAAAAAAAAAAAAAAAGTAAAATTTGGAAGCATTTGGAAAGGTGGAGTAATTAGAACAGAAAATGATCCCATCCTCTGCTTCACTAAGCTGAAATCTCATATAACTATTTAGGTTGTGAAGAAGACGTGGGATGTTAAGGCTGAAAGAGATCTCTCAAGGTCATGTAGCCCATTGCTTTGGCCAAATGCAAAATGAATTCTATCTTTATCATTCCCCACCTGCTCTTAAAAACTTTAGTTAGCTTGGTTTTAAACGACCTCTACAGCCTTTTAGTTTTATTCCAACATTTCAACACCTTCAACATTCAAAAGTTTTTTCTAACATCTAATTTGAATATTTCTTCCTTTTTCAGAACAAATAAAAACAGACTATATTCCTAATTTCTTCCAGTCTCTACTCTCTACAACTCAAGTAATTCTTTTGGTTTTCTCTGGACTCTTGCTAGTTGATACAGGACCTTGCTCAGAGCCACAAACTGGACATGGCATTGCCTTAGATGAGCCTTCAGAGCCATATAATGTGTGTCTATTTCCTTTGTCGAGCAGACTGTACTACTGTCCATCCACTCCAAAGGAGCCTCATATCCTTCTTTGCAGAACAGTCACCTGAGCACTTTATTGTTCTCCATTCTATATTTGATTATTTTTGCCTGAAGGTAGCATCTTTTCTCTGTTGAATTTAATTTTTTTTTTCCTTCAGATGATTTCTCTGATTTACTTTTTTGAATACTAATCCTGACTAAACACAACTAAAATCTCTCCCATATTTGTGCAAAGTTGAGGTTTCTATTTAACTACTCAGATACCTTTTGAAATAGGGAAGAATACTGAATCCTGTCCTTGCAGGACTCCAGTTAATACACTATCCAAACAGTTAATAAAAACTCTATCAGTGCAGATTTGCATTATAGTAGTTTCATCCAGGTCATCTTTCTCCAGGTTATTTATCAGGCTCTCACATACAGGAATATCAAACCCATTACTTAAGTCAGTATACAAAACATCAACCAGTTCTCCATCTGTAAAACCAATTAATATGACACAGAAAACAATTTAACTAGCTTGCTATGATTTGTTTTATGCTAGCCAAAACTTTTGTTCTTTCTGATTCTTACAAGTCATTTGTTCCAGTGTTCTTACAGGAAAAGACTGATTGGTTTATAATTTTATTATTTATCTTTCCCCATTTTAAATGTTTTCCCTTTTCTAATCTCTCAGTACTTTTTAGAATTTGTCAAAGCTAGCTGCTAACTACTTCACCCACATCCTAGACAGAGATTTCTTAGGCTTAGACAGTTTGAGAGTTCAAACACAATTTATATTACATACAATTACATACAATCCCAAGTATTTTCTAGTCTGCTCATGCTTATTCTTGGCTGAATACTTACACCTTTAGCAATAGGTCTTGTGTTACCATCTGATTGCAACTAACCTTGATGGTAGAACCTGATGCAAGAAACAAAAAAAAAGGCATTAAACTATCAGATCTGTTAATAACTTTCTTACGTATTGTTCAGTGGGCCAATTATTTTCTTAGCATGGTATTGCTAATGTATTTAAATATTTTTTGTGAGTCTTGGCCTCTCTGATTTTTCTACCTTTATGCTATTATATTTTAATTTCTGGTAATTTGACCTATTTTGCACTTTCTCTGTGTTCCCTTGCTGTTTAAGAGGAACTCATGGTTTAACCAGGTTGGTCTCTTTGTACATTTACTGTCTTTCCTACACAATGAAACAGTTTGCATTTGTGTACATACATTATTGAGGAACTGGTATCATGCCCTAATTTCTGCCTACTTTTACTTCCCAAAAGTCTGGAATTCATATTTTCTATTTTCTTCTTCCAAGGTGTTCTCCTAACTTCATATTTTCAACCAGATCCTCAGTTGGTGAAAAGTATCCTGTAGGATATTCCTTCAAGGTTCTTTCTCCTCCTGCATCAACAGGTTTTCACTGTCTGGACAGTCTGTGTCCCATTGTGTTCTTTTCCCAGCAAATAAAACGCCTAATTAATAATCTACATCATTATCAAATAGTTGCTCTTAACCATCTGTCTACATGACCACAATTAGTTACAACTTCTGGTTTGCTGGTCTGTGATAGGTTCCCACAGTGGTAACACCCATACTTCTTTAATTCTTTGTCCAGAGATCTTCAGTATAAGATGCCCTTCTACCATCTGCAGCTCATAGCAAAGATAAGTCTTTGCTTATTTCATTGTCTATGTCATTTAACAACAGGTTTTACACCATTCTAGTTCCCTGAAAAGTAATACAATCTGTTGCTCCGATTTTATGAGCATTTGAATAATGGATTAGGATTTAAAGGTCTTTAGACATAGTTGTATTTAGGTGGAGAATTTAAAAAAGGGGGTGTTCATCTTCTAAATATCAGGTGAAGACTGAAGGCTCACGACTGCTTACATAAACATGAACTGTCAGGGGTTCTGTTTAATTTAAGATATCCTCATCATCCTGTAAATTTTTATCCAGCAAAGCTTCAGAGGATTCCCCAATCCTTCTAATGCTATAGTGGGGGTTAGCAAATTCTCAGGTTAAAAGACCTTTCTGACTAATCCCAGTGCACCATGCATAAATTTGTGTGGCGCCATCTCCTAGCCCTTGAAGAAGTCTATGGACTGAGGTATATCATGACAGGGGACTCCCGTTCCGCTGTGGGTTCTCTGCTGGAGTAGCGGTGGCAGGACCTGCCTTCTCCACTGTCCTGGCAAGGAGAATCCTCGAGTATCCTGAATTGGAAGGAACACACAAGGATCATTGAAGTCTAACTGCTGGCCCCAACAGGTCACGCCCAAGAATCACACACGTGCCTGGGCGCCCTCTGTTATCTACTCCCAGACGCGCCTCAGGGGATGACTCTGCTCAGAAACAATGAAGTGACTACAGGAATCCTCATCTCCCTTCAGAGCAGAAGCAAGAGCAGGAAGAGGTATGCATAGATAGTACTCCTTTGTAGCTGAGCTATTCATGTGCCTTAGTCTGGAAGAAATCATCTGTAAATCCTTTTGTTCACGTAGTTCTTTCACTAAGTGGCTGTTTCCTCTCACTGCTCACACTTCTTGTTTAGGTTTAGAGATTACACACCTTCAGACAGTCACACCTAATTTATGATTGCAGTGTTTCCCACAGAAACACATGACTGGAAATTAGCTTTTTAAGTTTTAAATACAACTCGGAGGGTTTTTTAAAGAAGATTTTTGCAGGAGTTATACAGCAGGCACTAGGATATAATATCTATGTTTTAATCCTACCCTAGATAAAGTTAGCTCTCAATGTCCCAGAAAAACTCTGAAATGCATTATTCAGATCAGGTAGGTTTTCTATCATGGTCTTAAGCTAAGAATGAGATTCTAAGATAGATATTGAATAACCAACTGATTTTCAAATGTGACACCTGATAGTTCCTAATGAGCTTACTGGTAGCTCTTAATTATTGTTGCCAATAAAAGCAAACTATGCATTTAGAAAAATAAATATGGATAGAAGATACTAATTGAAATGTCCATTAGAAAACCAGCAGTTTTTAAGGAGCTATAGGGCAAGTATACAATCAGTTACCACACACCGAAAACTTCTCTTGCACCCTGAGATTACATAATGAACTTTCTATATACCATATTCTATTATGAGAAGGAAATTTTACTTGAAACTGTCCCTATTTAAGTAATTTTCACAGTGCACTATCTCAGAAGCATTCTGGTTTTCTTTAATCTTTCTCAGACTTTATATGGTGCAGCTGGAACTGTTACTCAGGTGCTTTAGTTAAAACCAAACCAAACCACACCATGCAAATTAAATACAATAGGTAATTACTGAAGACGTGTGTCCTCTGCTTGATTGTCAGTGGAGGTAGAGAGCAGACACAACTTCTGACCTTTAAAGACAATCTGCACAGAAAGAGGTGCTAGGCTTCCTGAAGTTAGCACCTCTCTCTGGAGAGTTTGCAAACTTCTGTACAAGTGACAGCAAAAAAACCCCTGCACAAAACTTGATCTTGACTAATGCATTTCTACACATGTGCCAGCTATTCACTACATAGAGGCAATCTGATATTAGCATGTCAGGTTCTTCTCAGGGGTGTAATTTTTATCAATGTAATTAATCTTTAGTTATCTTCAGGCAGCCTTGCTCTCTTCTTCCCAGTCACCCTAGACAGGAGGTGGTCCATCTTCAGCATTAGCACAGCCTTGTCATTCTTGTGGTACCTTGCTGTCATTCTCCACTCTGAGGACCAAAGTATTGCATCACAAACATTGAGGCCAGGTGATGCAAAGTCCTGAGCTCACAAAACCTACTCCGAAATATCAAATGTATAAAAAATGTGAAGGCAGTCCTAGAGAATTTGATATTGGATCAGCTATTATCAAGCTACTTTTGACTTCTTGCTGAATTAAGAATACTTTGGCTTCCTATAGACAGTATGAAAAATTACAGCCTTTATAAAAGAGACTGTATCAAATGCTATGGTAGTGTGATGGAAATGCAGTGCTTTGTTCATGCTTGCTCTATATAAATCTGAACTGGAAGGTGATCCACTATGCACAAATTTGGAACCAGGTCAGAGGCTTCTCCTGGTCAAGGGAAACACTCCAATGAATGATCAGTACACTTATTGCACTCATTATAATTACATATAATTTTACTTAGTTACAGCTCTGTTTAGGTAAAACATCCCTTTCACTATTTTTCCCAGGACTTTTAAGGGTAGAAGATAAGACAGAAATAGATCCTTCTGAACTAGTGGATCAAGATACTACAAGGTATTTGTCTCTCACACTATTGTGGCTTTATAACTTGAATATTTTGTGTTGAAGCAATTTTAAACCATATGTCAGTGCTGCACAACATTAGGGTTGTTTCTCCATCATCTGGAATTCAGAACTAGTCTGCCCAACTTTTCGAGTCAGACAAATTAACTAAAATAAAAAATACAGGGAATTTTGATGAAACCTTAATTGTTCTGACAACAGCTATGCAGCAGTAGCAGTACAGTTTCCATTGGTAAGATTGAACCAATTAGATTGCATATTTAACTACAGTAAAAAACAGTGTATTCTAGTGAAATAATCACGAAAATAGGAGACATGCCCCAGCTTCAGCTGAGTAAATGAAGATGCAATATTTTGCCACTTAAAAGTCAGGTAAGTAGCCACAGTTTTACTTTAAAGTCACTCCCAGTCAGTATCTGGAAGGTGAGTAGAAATAGATCTGTAATCGTGTAACTAAAAAGAAATGTATTACTTTACAAAATACATTGTCTGCAACACCTGGTATTTGGGATACTAGGTACATTTACCATGGTATCTTTGTAGGTAGATAGGTAGTTTTGTGACTGGTTCCATACAGATCTTTAAACCAGCTGAACCGGGACAAATGCAAAGGCAGGAGACACACTCCCACAAATACAACAGCAGCTCCAGTCTCCAAGAAAAAACAGGCTGATGAATGTTCTTCCTTCATCATTACTTTACTGTGCAGCATAACTAGCTGACTGTGTAATGATGATCTCCAAACCACTTTTTAATGTAATTCCTGTCATTCTACATCAAATAACTTTGCATATCAAGAAGGCTTCTGTAATCTTTGAAGGCAATTTTTTACTGAGACTTCATTCAAGCTTGATCTCTATATGCCATTCACCCATTCATTTAAGCTACCCTGGAGAGCAAGTTTCTATTGCTTTCCACAAGTTTAGAGAAAGAATAAGAGTTGTCTTTGATGGCCTTACTGTATTTCTTTGTATAATATAAGCCTTTTCCACACTGCTGCAATGTGCTTGGTTTTCCTCTCTGTACTATTTATTCCCCTGATCCTCAAACATATGTTGGAAGAATTAGCAGATTCATACCATAATATGGAATATATATTTTTAATTCTTGAATAACCAAAACTTTTATCACACTCTCAAAATCATTTGCATCTGACGATGCTGGGATAGGCTTCCCTGGAGTGATTCTGAAATACACAAAGAATGTTTTATAACAGTAAACACAGTGCTTCTCACAGGCAACTCTTCTGTAGGTTAAACATTCACACTGTCTGGATGGACTGCAGTCTGTGTTCACAGATTTATGTGTATTTTTCACCCATTCTGCACAGTATGGTCTTCTGAAAGTTAACTTGGCAAGAAACAGTTTTGCTAAGTATAAAGTGTGAAATCTGGCAATAAAGTTTTAAATTAAACCCAGCATTTTTCAGCCCACATTCTGGCAACTGCTGTCTTCTTCAACAGTATCAATTTCTAGCCAGTATTATGTGCCACGTCCACCACCAATTTTTCAGAGCAACATACTCACAGCTACTGAGATACCAGGTATCACAAGGCAACAGGATGGGCAGGGATGAGTATAACACCTCTGTTGAAGATGAGGTGAATGTGACTCTGAAGAAAGAATAAATTGAAAAAGAAGGAGTAAAATGACATTATTATTGTCTTTCAAATGTATTTCCCATTGGATAAGTGTCTTGTAAGACTAAATATACCTGAGCGGATCCTGGCCAAGTAGCCATTAAGGTAAGTGATGTTCAGTCCTGTTGGCAGAAGGGATTCTGTCTTGGGGGACCTTTCTCAGCCCTGACATTTCCATGTGTGAACAGTGATCCATCCACAGATGGATCAGTGTAGACTGAACCTCTTTACTACATGTATCAAAAAGATAATATAATTCTGAGTATTTAAATGTTCTCTTCTTGAGTACAAATCAGTTACAGGATTGTGTAAATCAATTACTTAGCCAACAAGTTAAAACTGATTATGTTGGAAGTTATCTATACCATGTGTAGCATTAAACCTTAACTTTTGTCCTAATATGGAATCAAAGTGGATCATTTTTCACTGTTGAGAACCACTGGGACCTCCCGTACTGTATTCTCCCAACATCATATATGGGACTGTGCTCCATCAGTGACCATTTTCCAGTACTCCCAGAGGTGAAAATGCCCTCCACAGAGGGCAAAGCTACAGTGCACCAGCACTCTCTTTAAAAATAGCGTCCAATTCTCATAGTCATCAAAAGGAATGAAGCCACTGTTGTCCCCAGGCCTCTATTTCGGCAGTTTTGTGACCCTTGGATGGGCTGGGTCTGCCCCTGTGGTAGGGTGGTGAGCTCAGTTCATCAGGAGAAGCAGCACAGACCTGGAAAATGGCAGAAAAAAACAAATCAGCCTGCACTCTCAGGAAGAACAGGACATGCTGGCATTGTGGAAGGGATCAATTATTCATTAGGTTCCTCACAGGTGACTTTATGTACTGCCTCTGCTAAGCCTCCAGTTACAGCAGAAAATAAAGTAATTAAGCAAGGAGTTTGATTATTGGTGCTAAACAAGTATTTTAAAAGGCAGCCTATGGTAGCATATTTGCTAAAAGATGAGAGATTAAGATAAGAGAGATGCAACGATATGAGGCTATAGGGATGTAGAATAAAAGAGAGAATAAAAGAGAGAATTTCCATATACATAACAAAAAGTGTGTTTTTCACACATGAAAGGAATTCCCACTTCAACCTGGTCACTTCCTGCAAGTGCAGCTTGATCTCTTTCTGTTTGCATAACCCAGCTCCTTCTCACAGCTCGATCTGCTGCTTTCTCAAATACAGCAAATTTTTGTGCTGACTGAAGCATTTTTTCCTCTTAACACTGTTCATCCTTCTGTCTTTTATGGGAACATTCACTGAAGTGAATGGTGCGGAGGACACTAGTGTACAACCCATGCCAGAGATAATAGCTTCGGCTGTCAGAGTATTTTGGTATTTTGACCAGCCATCCCCCCATCATCCAAGCACTCTGTCTCAGGCATCTCCCACAAACAGTAGAAGCATGAAAAAATGATGGTGATGTTGCCATGCTGTTGAATGAAGACTTTCATCCTGCCAGTGCACTTGCACTGCATGTTGGCACATCCTAGTTCCTCACATTGCTCATGCATCTTCTTTCTTCTTTCTTTCCATGTAAGGCCAGAATATGTTGCATTTGGTTTTCTATCACCTGTGTTCTAGACATGTTTGTCTTGATGAGTGGGCTGGATGTCACTGTTCTCCAGTTAGTTTCCTTTCTGTTCCTATTATTGACCTATTATTGATATATTGATTATTGAAGTGTCTGTAGCTTCCTTATATTACCCATATGACAATGCAACTTGGAAAGGTTGCTATTCTTCAGTGTAATAAAGTGATGGCTGTACTCACCAAATGCTTGTGTGTCCCTAATATCAGGTCTTTTTCTCTTACTATCACAGAAAATCTCCTTTGCATTATCTTCTCTTAATTTAAACATACTCTTCATAATTTTTTTTTCTATTCTTAATTGAAAACAGGAAATCTGTTCTCTAATCAGTCAACTGGTTACCAAACCAAAGATAATCAATGCTAATCACTTTAGTCCCTGAAATAATACACCTTGATAGTTCAAAATTGATTAACAGCACTCCAGGTCTCAACTTCCCATACTCAGTTTTGCAGCTGTCTGTATGGCAAATTTTACCTGTGCTCAGATTCTTTCCAGTGCAAAACCATTTACAGTCCACTGCAATGCATGGTAGTACTTTGTGCAAGTGTGACCACCAGCCAAATTTAGGTGACATAGTTCAGGACCAAATCATATAAAGATCCTATTTGATTAAATAAGAAAGCAAAAGTAAAAATAAATACAAGGAGGTTATTATTATTTTTTTTTTAGCCATGAGAAATACTGAGAAAGAATATTTTATTTTGACACAGAGAGCTCAGATATAAGTAATCAGGTTATTGAGATATTATAAGCAAACTTCTCTCACCAGGCCCATTTTCTATACACAGGCTCAGAGATAGCTCAAGATCCCTTCTCACTTGGACCCTGGCCAGTCTATTCTCTCCTCCCTTTCCATCAAACTGGCCTCTCTATTTTAGGGCTTCACTGAAACCTGACGTGTCTTAGAAAGCGTGTGCACATGTCTGAGGATGCTCTCCTCATTGTGTTCTGCACTCATCATACTCAGGATAGTGTGCCATGATTGGGCTATTTTGAGAAAAAGTATCTCAAGTGTTCTGGTTGCTTGCAGTTCTCCACTGAGTATCCACCAAGTAAGTTCATCTGCAAAAAGCTGAATTAATGACTTTTTGTGACCTTATCATCTCAGGTTTGATTGTGTCCGTTGGAACTGGGCACAGGACATTCCAGAACCCTGAGTTCCAGGTGCTTCTGCATCATCACAGTTTTTTCAAATGTTGTGCAATTTCCCATATATACTAACAGAGGCATTCATCCCTAGCCTATCTAGGCTCAGAACGTGGGTCCCACTGTGCAAACACTTTAGGTAGCTGGGTTTGCTTGTGATCTTCTTTGTATATTGTACATGGAAAAAGAGGTTGCATGCAGGATGCCCCTGTGAGCACCAGGTGATCAGGTGAGCAGATTTGCAGAGTTGTTGTATGGGTATCTGGCTTTAAGGTTGGGTTTATTTTTTTTTTTATTTTTTTTTTTCTTTCTAGTCCTGTTCCTACAAGCAGTACATTTGGTCCTTTGTCTTATTAAAAAAAATATGACCACAGTGTCCCAATTTTTCTCAGAATTGGAACATCTAATGAACATCACTTGCTTTGGGGATTTGTCCTGCTCACATTTCTGCCATAGGACAACTGGGATTCTGTGTGTGATAACACACTAGTAATCTTGGGAATTTATACTTGAAGAATTCGCTTCATTTGAGAATTCAGAGTGCTTAAAAGTTAATTCATATTACATTACTCATGTGAAATAAGTAAACATTGTTTACTTGTGTAGAGATACTATGAAGATCAAGACTTTGTAAGCTGTATGTCTTATAGACACCTGTATAAACAATGGAATTATTTTTGAATGAAGTAGATACTTAATGCTTCTACTGATTTTAGCCTCTAGCTTTTATCACCTGCTTTGGAAAATACTGACTTAAATAAATTGTGCTGCATCACAAAATGTTGTGTTAAATGTGTTCACATCAAGTATCTGCCTTTGGTCTGACATTCAAACAGAAATCCTTCTTTAGTTCCCTTTACAGTCCTTAATATTAGGAAAAAATATACCAGGGGAAAAAAAACCAAAACACAAACCACCACAATCCAAACCAAAAAGATATATGTATCTTATCTAACCAGATATGATGTACTGTTGTCTTAAATTTCTCTATGGTATAGAACAATTTCTAACAGATTTCTTTATTGCTGCGCAGCAAAGCAATCTTGCTATGCTACAGATTTAACCAGTGACTCCCAGGAACTGTCACAGTGTGTGGAGCACCACCAGGACCTGTGGGAGCAACTTATTCCAGCCTGTAACTAATCAGTCAAGGGAGCAGTTCCCTGCTACGTGGCTTAAACGAGATTCCATCAAGGATAGAAGCTGGCTGGCTGCAGGAGAGTTGTTTTGAAGTGCAAGAGGTTTTCTCTGAGATCACATTATCGTTGCAAGGCTGCCTGATCTTCAGGCATGTACAGCAGTTTACTGTGTTTGCTGAATGAGCTAAACTGCCCTTGCATTTACTTTGGGATTGGATCTTGCTTGAGAGATTAACTGGGGAGCCTGTGGCCTTCTTTATTCTGGTCTGAAAAGAGATAAAATGGACTATACCACTCAACTTTGGACTACAACTTTAGGCAAAAAAGTGGGTCTATATTTAAAGTTTTTGCTCAAATTTCATTGTTTATTTTACTATCATGATTCAGTGTGTTACAGTCATCAACTACCTGCTTGGTCGCTGAGCTATTTGCTTGAAAAAGTAACTTTACCTTAATCTAAAGATGAGTTGGGGGCAAGAAATTTGTGCTCAGGTCTCATTTACTCCAGTCCACAATTTCAGCTCAACTCGACTTTAATGAACATTGTACCAGATAGCTGGCAACACTTACCTGAAAGATAGCTGTCATAGGAATAGAAAAACTTTAAGCTGTAGCAGGATATTCTGAAATGCCTTAGGTGAGGTTTTTACAGGGACAGACTCTTTGTCATGCTCATGAAGATGGATACCTCCAAATTGCAGACACGGAAGGAGCTAGTACCTTAGGGAGTGCTTCTTTCTTCCCCTCCAGTAACAGGAAAACTCTAACAGGTACTGTTTGAGATGAGGCTGGAACAGTAATATCACATTTATTAACCACCAATGCCTGCTTAAACATTTCACTTGCTCCTCTTCTCCCTCTCCCTTTATTCCTTCAGATGGATTAGTTTCCCCATCCCATTTACATGTGGCTGTATAAGCGGGAGAGTAATGTTTCAAAAAAAACCCTCCAGTAAGAAACAAGACAGGGACAGTCTGGTGAAATGTCAGGTGAAAGAATGGAGCAGAGACTCTACAGAGCAGTGGTGCTGCTGGGCATGGCCATACTCACAAAAACTAGATTCAAAGAGTTTTTTAGGAAAAAAAAAAAAAGTAAAAATGTTTAAAATCTGATATAAAATCTGGTATAATTTTACACATGCACCTGAATTAACAAGTACTGAAGAGCAACTATTAGCAAGTTAAAAACAGTTTAATGACTTGTTACATAATGTGAAATTAGACTTAATTTTCTGGTATCAATTTTAATGTATCAATTTAGAGATTATATATCTTGCTATTTTATTTTATTTAACAGTTAAACTGTACATCTTCTTCCTACATTTCCTTCCTAGACAGGTCAACACTTTTCCCTTAAACGTTTGGTATCAACTATCTGTCAAAAAAATAGTACAATTAATAAGAGGCCTTGAGGTTTCTCTAATATGGCAGTTCCTAAATTCTTGAGTGCTACACTACAGACAAACCACATTCCATTAAAAAAAAATCATCAAAGTTAACTATTTAAAAAAGTGTCAAAACAATATTCCAATTCATTTTTTCATAATTTCCTAATTTTTTTCTAGGTAAAATTTTCAAGTTACTGAGTTTTCAGGATGGTAAAATATTTTGACCTGTAAAAAATGTTCAAAGATTATAAATACTATTTCTTCTCTAGCTGTAAGAGTGATTGACAGATATGAGCGAAATCAAAGAGGTTTAGGTAAAAGTATTAGATAAACTCCTGAAAAATTGAGTTCACACATTCCTAATTCAGTTTAAATTTCTTCCCTTGAAAAATACAAAATTCAATCCTGGAACTGGAAAGCAAATATAAAGTCCACAGAGAAATATCTTTTAGCTTTTAAGATCACAGTCACTGTTCAGATTACAGAACATTTTCAGCCCCATTGGCACTGTGGAAGAGTAAGTCAATTCACAGAGAAATAGCCTTATGTCCCAATTTGAATGGAAAACCAAAAGAAAAAATACAGTGAACAAATAAGAATAATGTAAGAAAATTTACAGAATACATTAGCTTAATTGAATAATCAAATACAAGAAATTTATTTTGGGCTACAAATTGTAAAAGAGATTATTTGGAGTAAAAGAGAACAAAACCCCTGACCAGTGGCCATCTACCAAGAGATTATTTGGAGTAAAAGAGAACAAAACCCCTGACCAGTGGCCATCTACCATATTCTACTGTATGCCAAATTAAAGCTCTACTGCCTCATATGCTGACAGGATACCAAATGATTGTTTAGATGTAAATTAAGGGCTGAATATATTCAGGAAATGCTTCCTTAAGTCTCTAACTTCCTGCTTGCCTTAGTACTTCACTGTCACTCTTCTGCAGAAAAGGTAAAGACAATATGCTGAAAAATATTGTAAAAGGAGTGCACTGCATGCATTGATTATATTATTGGAGAAAGTAACTTTGGAAAACTCACGTAACGTTTGTTAAACCTATATGTCTGTCTGACAAGTACTTTCACAGACACATATATTTTCATATATTTTCAGTCCTTGTTTCCTTGAGACCAATGTTGTTTCAAACACTAGTACTGACTATTGAAACATGAATAATTCCAAAATACAGGTCATCATTCCCATTAAAATATCTTTTAATACGGCATGCATTTAGGTGACTACTAACCATATTAGGTTAGGTTGTACAGATTTTGATAAATGTGATTCATGTACATTTCAATCCATGTAAAAACAATGAAAGAATGTTGCTGAATTCTGCTAGTGTTAAGAAAAGAATACAGAGAAAGGCAGCTTTCCCGCCAAGTTTAAAAATAGAAAATCCAAGTCTTGCTGTCCATCTGGGACTAGAGAGATGGTATTATTGTAGGCTTGTCATGTTTATTTATTATTTATTATTAATATTTATTTATTATTATGTAATGTAATTATTCTATTACAGTGATAATTCCAGTATTTGTCACCAGATGGCACTGCAAGGACATGAGCCCGTAACCTCTCCTCATACTCCATTAGTAGCCGTGAGGTCACCCACAGGCAATCACAAAGAATGCATTGCTCTTTCAGGTTGCATTTAGCCCCTCTTCCTCCATGCCCTTATGATTTAATATTTTCAGCCAACTGGACTTGGTAAGAAAAGCTCAGTAGTGGAGACCAATACCAGCCTAAAGTTAATTTGCCCAGACATTGCCATGAGCAATACTGAAGGCAAACACTGTATGTAACAGCAAGAGAAGAAGCTCCCACCTGCGCTAAGTCATGCACAGAGGTTTGCCTCAGTCCCCTCGCCTTGCAGTTGTGAATAGAATTCCAGCCTCAAGCTGTCAATCTAACCGATCTGCCGATCTCATTCCCTACTTTTTCAATGCAGAATTTTGTGGTTTCCCTTGTTTCCCTTTTCTTCTTGAACAGGAAGAGAGCATCCTCCTCCATGCCCTAATTTGCCTCTCAGTTCTAGAGCTCCCTGTTACATTTTGTTCACAACCTACCACTGCAGCTTGAATTACAAGTACTGATCCTAACTGTGACTCATTGCAGATTTTAGGAAGTAGAAGGAAATAAACCTGGGAGTCCAGAGATGTGTTGAGCACTAAGCTACAGTCGCCTTTTGAGGAGTCAGTTTCAGCACTATCACCGTTGTCATCACTGGGGTGCTGGCATCAGAGCAATCACATTGAAGTTGTACAAAGCTAACCACAAACAATGTCAGATTTTTGTTTGCAGATCAAGATGTGTAGCATTTTTAACTTTGCAGCATAAAAAGCTCTTACGGCTTCCTTTTAGAGATTTGATGCATTCCTGATATTCAGCAGGATGCTGATATTTGGTAGGAAAGTAATGCTATGATACAGAAAATTAAAGGCTAGGATAGTTCATTCTGTCTCATATGGCACATGGCTAGATGGTGTGTGTTTTGGAAATACAGCCAAATCTCTTGATAGCATGAACACTTTAGCATACACCAAACATAACCCAGCTCTGCAGCAGACAAAAAATACTGCTGATTTTCACAATTCCTTTTTTTTTTTTCCAATAAATGTTCTTCTCAATAGAGCAAAAGTGATTGTACTATAGATACTCATGCATATGCAGAATATTTTATTTATGCTAGCAAATTTAAGTACAAAACCATCTGTGAGATGATAATCCAAAACAATAGATGAGTAAGAAAAGAGAGTCTGGCAGTACATGTAAAGACAGAAATGAAATTAAATGAAATATAATGACATGAAATGAAATTGCAAAACCCTAAAATTCCTAAAGGAAATGAAAACAATTAAATGGAATTGGAATGACAGGAATGAGCTGAAACTTCACAAAATGATTTGTCATTGCAATCTCTGGATTTAATTTCTTTTCATGAAATTGAGGATTTTCATCATGGAAGGATACCAAGATTTCTCACTTTTTGAATCCTGGCCAGCCATGGCCTATGGGCCTTGGCAGCAGACAAGCTAGTTTCAGGTTAGGGTTCAGAGCTGCAGAGCCTACAGCTCCTGGGACACTGACGCTCAAAAAGGCAGTGCAAGGGCATCAGGGTAGGTTGGCAACATTGCTAACTCAGCACTTTTAAGGCTGTGCTACCTATGGAGATGATGACATCTGCCACAGCGCCAAGCTGTCATTGGGGTTAGGGCTGCGGTTAGGGTTAGGGTTGAGCAAGTAAAGGAGCCTACAGCTTCAGGAACACTAGGGCTGGAGAAGTCCTGACAAGTCTGTTCCAGCACAGCCCCACCATTGCTGCTCCTACATCTTTCTAATCTGGACCACCTATGGTGATGAGCATTTCAGCTCCAGAGACCAGGTGCTATCAGGCTTAGATGAGTTGAGAGAGGAAAAGAGCCTCTAGCTCCAGGAACACTGGAGCTGGAAAACACGTGCCAAGAGGATCATGGCAGAGCCATAACATTTCTGCCTCAACACCTTTCAGCTTAGGGCCATGCATGGGGATGGACACCTCAGCTGCAGCCCCAAGCTTGTTATAAGATTTGTGTGAAAAAAAAATAAAATTCTGAAATGAAGTGAAAACAAATAAATGGTATACAATGAGATGAAGTGCAGTGAAATGAGTCAAAACTTCATTAAATTGTATTGCTTGAAATCTTGTGATTTCATTTCCTTTCATGAAATTAAGGATTTTCATTTCAGGAAAAGAAATTAAAGGAGAAATCAAGGAATGAAGTGAAATGAAATGTCAGGAAAGGAAATATAATGACATGAAATGAAATTGAAAAAAAATAAAATTCTGAAATTAAGTGAAAAAAATTAATGGGGAAAAAAGTGAAAATAATGGACTGGAAAGAAAGGAAGTGCAATGAAATGGGCTGAAACTTAACAAAATTATTTTCATTGAAATCTTGAGATTTAATTCCTTTTCATGAAATGAAGAACTCATGACTGTTTTAATTCAAAATCAGTGCTGCCTGTTGTGGCCTTTTGAATGCCAAGTTGAATAAATTCAGGCTTCCATAAAACCCCTGAAGAATGACAGAATGAATGTCAATTATGATGTGATTATAACTGTTTCTCCCCCATTCTCCTGAAATCACTTTAATGTAGTTCAACTACATTGAAAATATTAAAGATAATAATACCAAACTAATGGAGTGTGGCTGGAACAGCCTAGGATATCTCTTATCCCTTTCAATGATCTGAACTTGATTTAGTAAGCCATAAAGATTTCAGTGGATGTTTATAGCTGAAGGAAAACATTGGGATAAGAACTTTAAGGGACCTTTTTCTCTCCTTTCAAAATATTTATTGGTTAACTAGTGTCAGTGGCAAAGTGTAGAAGTCACCAAGCCATCAAGACTTTGGGCACTTAGGGAGATAAACTGTCTGGGGCTCTTCTGATGAATGAGTAAATTATTGCAATGTGTAAATAAAGGTGAGAAGTGACTGAAAGCAGCAGATATCAGGTTCTTTTTGTATGTTACCTTTAAATGTTTGACCATGGGGCATGTGCAAGTACCTCCTTCTCAAAAAAGCTAAAACAAGTGTATGAATTATAGTTGTACTCTGAATCTGACTAATTATGTATGACAATGTATGGATCCATGAGCACATTAAGTATATATATATTTTTTCAGATATATTTCCTTGTTTCTGGAAGGTGGGATTTTGTTGCTCTATTTTACTAAACTATAATTTTTAAAATTGAGGTATTGCTATATTAAGGAAAAGTAAGAATAGTATGGAATTTGTAAACATTCTTTCCTCTTCCTATTGACATTTTTATAGTACACAGGAAATTGTGGTTGCAATTTAAATGGTTGCAGCTTTTACTACTAACCTGTTTTGGAAATCTCTGTTTGAAAACCATGACAATTTTATTATCCCACATTGGTAAAAGCTTAACAGCCAGACTACCTTGCATCTCCTTTTTCCCCTCTACTGATGAGTACACATCTACAGTGTATAGACACATCATTTCTAGCATATATTTCACTCTTTTTCATGCTTACCCATTTTAGAAAGTTATTGGTTTGGTGTAAGTTGGTTCCTTTTTTAAACGCTTTTGTCTTACCACTTGCTATTGAATCCTAAATATACTTCAAAGCATTGTTCTTTGGACAGTCAAGATGCTTTAGGGATCCTATACTGTTACTCTAACACCTTCATCATGTTCCTATACTACCTGACTTCATGCCTTTTCTATGAGTAGATATCCTTCCCCTATCATCTGTATTTTCTGAATTTAGAGGTTAAAATCTGCTTGGTTAAAAAAGCTTGGTGTCCTACACCTACAAGTCTGCTTCAGAAAGAGGTGGACTGATAAAACTGGGAACTTGTGTCTTCTCCAGGTCCTTGAACAAACTCTGAGCTAGGAAGAAAGGGACAGATCTTTGTTGTACCTCAAGTGGTCTAAGACAGGGGAACTTAGAATATTCTGCAATGGACAAAGTAACCCTCAAACAACATACCTGTAGTAGAATTAATTTGTTATTGAATGTCATGCTTGATATTGCTTTTTCCAAAGAACAGTATATGCCACACACTAGCTGAAGTAATTACTACCCTCAAAAGATGGTCTGGACTTTATGTGCTAGAGTTGTATTAATGAAACAAATAATTCAGAGAAACCATGCACTGGTTGTACTATTGCTTGAAGCACACAAGCCAAACCAAGCAGCCGTGAATCTGGCAGGAGAGCAAATCACAGTCTCGTGCTGCAGATGAGGGAGATCCATAGTCTTTGCTATAAGAGGAAGGAAACATTTGACTTTGCACCTCTCAGAAGCAAGCTTCTCCCTTTATAATGAAAGCTATTGCTCTGTTACAAGTTGCCCTGGAAGCTGTGTAAAGGGCCTCTCTTCACTCAGGTTTGTCTCCCACACCTGCCTCGCTTTCTGTGCCCTGTCTGTCCTCAGGTCCTCCTACGCTGCACAGCAGTGCCCGAACAGTCCTTCCTGGCCTGGATCAGCAGTGGTGTGGCCAGCAGGAGCAGGGCAGTGACCGTCCCCCTGGACTCGGCACTGCTGAGGCCACACCTCAAATGCTGTGCTCGGTTCTGGGCCCCTCAGTGCAAGAAAGACATTGAGGGGCTGGAGCGTGTCCAGAGAAGGGCAGCGGAGCTGGGGAAGGCTCTGGGGCACAAGTGCTGTGAGGAGCAGCTGAGGGAGCTGGGGGTGTTTAGCCTGGAGAAAAGGAGCCTCAGGGGGGACCTCACCACTCTCTGGAACTGCCTGAAAGGAGGCTGCAGCCAGCTGGGGTCGGCCTCTTCTCCCAGGGAACAAGTGACAGGATGAGAGGAGACAGCCTCAGGTTGCATCAGTAGAGGTTTAGGTTGGATAACAGGAAAAATCTCCTCACAGAAGGAGTAATTAGACACTGGGCTGCCCAGCGTGGTGGTGAAATTACTTTCCCTGGAGGTACTTAAGGAAAAACTGGACGTGGCACTCAGTGCCGTGGTTGACATGGCAGTGCTGGGTCCCAGGTTGGACTCGATGACCTCAAGAGGTGTTTTCCGACCTGATTGATTCTGTGGTTCTGTGACTCCCTCGGCTGACCCCGCCTGCGCCGCCCCAGCGTCTCCTGTGTCACGCCTGCGTCCCTCTCCCGCAGCGACCAGACACTCCCAGGGCATCCCCCCGGCTGCCTTTCCCTCGGGAGAGACCCTAGCGAGGGGCTCCTCTGCCTGGGGGCGGCCTGAGGAGACCACTGCTCTAACACAACACGGCGGCGGGCAAGCATCTGTCCCTAGGGAGGGAAGGAGGGCTCTCCGTGGGCGCGGGGCAGGTTCGGCCGTGCGGCGGGGCCGAGGGGGAGCAGCGGCGGCGGCGCGGCCGTGAGGGGGAGAGGGGCCGGGGCGGGGCTTCCCGCGGGGACGGCACGACTCGCCGGGGTTGGCGGCGGCGCCATTTTGAACTGGCTGAGGGTCGGAGGCGGCGGCTGCCGAGCAGGGTTCCGCGTCCCCGGAGGGAGAACCCGCGAGGAAGGAGCGGATATGGCCGCGAATAGGAACTTGAAGCAAGTGCGGATCGAAAACAGCTCCCCAGCGGCGCCGCTGGGCATGGTGGGGGGTGGCGGCGGCGGCAGCCTGAAAGGATTGCGCGGCCTAGAAGCGGAGAGTGAGGCGGCGGCGGCGGCCATGGCTCTGGCGCCGAGCAAAGAAGGTGGCGGAGATGAGGAGCAGGAGGTTGGGTTCACCATCGATATCAAGAGCTTTCTCAAACCTGGCGAGAAGAGCTACACGCAGCGTTGCCGGCTGTTCGTGGGGAATCTGCCTACTGATATCACCGAGGAGGATTTCAAGCGCCTTTTCGAGCGCTACGGGGAGCCCAGCGAGGTCTTCATCAATCGGGACCGTGGCTTCGGCTTCATCCGCCTGGTGAGGATCCGGGCGGGCCCCTGGGGCTGTCTCTGTAAGCAGGAGGCTTCAGTCCCCTGCCCCCCGCCCCCTTCCCCTCCTTTTCAGCGGGTGTGAAAAAAGGCAGCATCTGCCTCTCATTCTCTTCCTCCTCGCTGCTAGCGCTGGTCCCTCCGCCTCTCCTTTCTTCCCCCTCCCCTGTTCGCTTCTCCACATCCAAGCCAGACCCCCTGCATCAGAGTAGTCCTACTAGCCCCTGGCGTTTCGGCCCCCGCCTTACCCCACGGCACTTAATACAGTTAATTTTAAAGAATGGACAGGATTGTTTCGAAATACAATCGTGAACACAGAACATAAAATCACGGAGTTGAAAAGGTTGCACACCGCGGGTTGTTTAAATTACTTGTGCCCGGATAAGACTAGATTTTTAGGGGTAATACAATATTTGATAAGGCATGCTCGAGTTAAGCATGCAAAAAAGGGAATCATCCGAAAAGCTTCTGATACTGTATTTAAATGGTAATTTAGTGTGCGAGATTAGTTTTCACGATTGCTCTGTTTAAAATGCACAGATTTGTATCATTTTGGGAATAGCTTTAAAGTGCTTTACGTGTCTGGTTATGATTTTTCAATATATTTTACTGATTAGTTTTTTTTTTTTGTTTGATTTTTTTGTTGGTTTTTTTTTTTCCTTTTTGCTTGACATCTTAAAATACTTGTGGCATTCTGCCGAACATCTTTTACCCTGAGAATTCCCCGGCCTGAAATAGCAATTTTATGGAGGAAGTGAGATATATTTGCATCTCGTTACTCATTTTTGTGTGTAATAGAGATTAGATTGAGTTTTTATGTGAACTTCCCTTTTCCATTATGTTTAGGGAATATACATACATGCATACATACACACATACATACGTATATATATATATATATGTATGTATATGTGTATATATGTATATATATTTTAGCAGCTTGCCTAGCCAGTTGAACTGTGAAGAAAGATATAAAGAATGTCTTTAAATGTCAGGGATTGCTGCTGTCAAACCTGGTGAAGATTTTTGAAGTGAGAAAAAAGGTAGTTGTTGACTTACACATGTCTCATGGATGTGGGTGGAGAAAGCCCATTGATGTGAGACGAATGAATATATGGGCAAAGAAGGTAATTTCATCATTTGTTGATGAAATTTGAATTGGACATCCATTGAGACCAAGTACTTACTTAAAAGCAAAACACCTTAGATCATGTAGTGTAATATTTGAATACCATTTCCTGCTGTGGGGGGGCTAGGGATGCAGAATTAGAAGCATTTGAGTAGGTAAATGTGAAAAGCGTCAGGTTTTCAACTCTACTCAAAACCTTTGTAGTTGCACCATTAAGTCCTCTAATTTGCAACAAAAAATTTGTGCCTATGTTGTTTTTTAGAATAAAACATAAGGGGTAATGAATGCATGTTTTCAATCAGAGGACAGGGACTTTGTTGGGTTTTTTGTTGTTGGTTTGTTTTGTTTTTTTTTTGTCTGGGGGGAAAAACATTGAATGATCCTGGTGCCAGTAGCTTAAGTGAAGGAAAACAACTTTGCTACTTTTGGAGGAGGGCACACAAAAGTGATATTTGTTGTCTTTGAAAATAAAAGATATAAATTATTTTATATCTTTATAAAGGAATCTAGGACCCTGGCTGAAATAGCAAAGGCAGAACTTGATGGTACTATTTTGAAGAGCAGACCACTTCGAATTCGATTTGCTACCCATGGAGCTGCCTTAACTGTGAAGAATTTGTCACCTGTGGTTTCCAACGAGCTCCTGGAACAAGCATTCTCACAATTCGGGCCAGTGGAAAGAGCGGTTGTTGTAGTGGATGATCGTGGCAGAGCTACAGGGAAGGGTTTTGTAGAGTTTGCAGCTAAACCTCCAGCACGGAAAGCTCTAGAAAGATGCAGTGATGGGGCATTCTTGCTTACAACGTAAGTTCACAGGTTTTTGTTTGAATTTGTGAGTATATCTTCCTGATGTGAGCAAAAATTGCATTCATGCTTTCCTAGTTCTTATTTTCTTTTCAAAATCTGAAAGCCATGACATTAGAAATTAAAGTGTTTTGCATGAATACCACAAATACTCTTTATTTTTTTTTAAAGAAAACCATCTTTCTTTGATTTCTGTTTATAGGATTTCTTATTACCATATGAGAGTCTGAGAGCAAAATTTGTATTTTTTTCTTGTTCATATGCAATATTACTTTTCCTTCACTATATAATATGGCATTTTCTGTTGAGACTTTATTTTCATTGGTTGCACTCTTCCTCATTCCAGTAACAAAGTAACAGAATAATATTCCTTCGTTTCTTAACAAAACAGTGCATGACATTGCTGGTATTTCTGTAGACTAAAGAAAGTGTTTTTATCTCAAAATGTATCTGTGGCTTAGAAGGCCAGGATTTTCTTGCTGTTTAGAAATGAAGACTGAGATTCTGAAGAGGTTTGTACTAGTGATGTTTGGAAAACAGTCTATTTCAAGGACAAGCAAGCTTGCAAATAGCAGCACTTCTCTTGCATCTCCTATTTCTGTACTTGCCAAAGAGAGTTTAACTGCTGTACTTCACACAGTCACAAGTGACATTTTCAAATGCTTTCTTAAAAACTGCATGAAATGATACATATTTATGATTATTTTTTACTTTTCTGATTCTCACTGGGAAAATAAGGCTGTGGTTTCACAGCATGAAAAACTTGATGCCATTGAATTGGGCTTGGAGTTCTTTTCCTGCCCTGGCTGTGCTGTTCTTTTATGTGCTGGAGAACTAAATAAGTTCTTAATAAGTAATAAGATACTTTCGTAAGCCCCTTGTGCTTGCTAAAACAACTGAGAAGTATTTATTTGTATGGGGGGTCCATTGCAGTCTGTTCAAGCACAGGAAGATGCTTGCTAATGTCAAGTCCAGCAGAGAATAAGGCAGGAGAAAATGTTGGCAGGTGACTAAGGGGTCTGGAACTCCAAATCTTGTGTGCTGGTGAACTGATTAGATGGTTACATAATTACATAGGGAATTTAATCTGAACACATCTCTACTGTTACAAGGAGCTGCCCGTAATTTATTCTTATTCCCTGGGTTTTCTTGGCATTAGTAATTTAATGGAAGTGCGGTGAGCCAAACAAGGGAAGCAATGTAGTTCAGTGTTACATGAGTGCTATTCTTGGCATGAGATATGTGGCAGGGAAAAAGAAACTGAGATACGAGGAGAAGGTATTCCTGTTTTACCGCCTGGATAGATCAGTTGAATTGAAATGACCATCTAACCATGGCCTGAGTGAATAAAAAGCACTTGATTGTTTTCTTGCTCAGGTGACTTGTTCCCTGATGCACAGTTGCAAAGATGATTAGCATGAATCTGCTACCATCAGATACTACACCTTTATGTTTTGCTTCAGAGTCTAAAGTTTTACCTTTTTTATCTGAAAACTCTTTGCCTGATCAGAACACCTTTCAGTTCCTGTTCAAATGTATCAAAAGTAGACATTGAAAACATTAGTGTTTTAACATTGTTGTTTTACATCATAACTTGTTAACACCACAGTTCAGTTACATTGAAATAGCAGAACTGTCAGCAACTGCCATGCACATAGCATCAGAAAAAACAGTTGCTGAGTGGTGCCCTGTGATTCTGGACTTCATCTTTTTAATAGGAACTTGAAGCCCAGAGTAGGCTTTGGGGGGGAGTCATTGGTTTGGTTTTGGTTTTTCTGTTTTGCTTTGTTTTGTTTTTTCTCATGAGGGGCATGGACAGTAGGGGAAGATCTGCAAAGTGAATTGAAGGCATGGAGCACAACAAAGTGCTGGTGTTTGGAATTTTGTGTCTGTAGTGTTCTGTGTTCTGTAATCTCTGCTCCCAAGACTGATGCAAAGAGCTTTTTACACTACTCAGAGTTCTTACGTTGCTCTCTTTGGCAGTACTGGCTCATGCTTACCTGTGGTTACTATGTATCAAGAAAGCTGTTTTTCAGAGATAATTTAGGATTCTAATTTGTGAGCGTATGGTTGTTCCAATAATGGATTTGAAATAACTTAAACAGAAATGTTTTTCTTATTATCACTGTAATATTAATACCAAATTATCAAGCTGTTTTCAGTTGTAGAGTAACTAAAGCAAAACTAGTTGCAGAAGTCAGTAAAAATATGAATAGGTTGTGCTGCTCTGTTTTGGGTTTGGTGCTTTCCCAGAAAGTCACGGCCTCTGGTGCCTCACTGATAAAAACAGAAAGGTAATTCTTTCCTAAATAATTTGTAGTTATTGGTAGATGGTTTTGGTATTTAAAAAAAAAAAAAAGTAAAGACACAGAACTGTGTCAAGTAAATTGTTGTTTCTAGGCTGAATAGCTGGATTTGGGCATAGAAACAATTATTTTCGGAAGGTAATTCTTAAGATTGGGATTCATTGGAATTCTGTGATTTAAGACAAGATACAGGAATTACATATTAGCTTTCTGGATTTCTGGATTTCTTCAGAATGCTAAAATGAGTTGTAATTGCTTCATTAATGATTCAGTTATTAAATTAAAAATGTTTCCCAGAACACCTCGACCTGTTGTTGTAGAACCAATGGAGCAATTTGATGATGAGGATGGACTCCCTGAGAAGCTAATGCAAAAAACACAACAGTACCACAAGTAAGTTGTGGTTAGCCTTTTTTATAAAATGTGATTTATGCACTTAGTTGCCTTTGTAAATATACACTAATTAATGAAATTAATTAAACTTTTGAGTTTGTGTAGCAGGAGGTAGTGCTTCTGTATGTTGTGCTGTTTTGTTTCAAAGGATTAAACAGGGCTTTCCCAAATTTCCTAATCATAATAAAATTTAGACATGGCTCGTTGGTTTAACATTCTGTGCATTTATTGTAGTAGAGAGGTTCTTGGCCTACACTGCATTCAGTGGAAGCTTGTTGCTAGCTTTTATGAATTAGAGGTGTGGTCTAATCCTGCAGAGATTTAGAATACCCACAGACCTTTATGTTCTCTGAATAGCCCCTGAACTATTTGCAGCCTCCCTGGCTTGTAAATCTTTGCACCTTCCACAGGTCAGGTAAAACTTGGAGCATGACATGAGAAAGTGAATCTCAATCATGAGATAAAAGACCCCTAATCTGAAAATACTAGTTTTTAGTATTGTAATTTGCCATTCATGTTGTTTGCATCTGAAATGTTCATGTTGGTAAGACTGTAGAACACCACTTCTTAAAAATTTGTCACTGGTAGGTACAGTATTAGTGTTAGAATGGGAAATGCAGGCTCATTTTAATGGGTACAGATTCTGGCTAATATTCTGGGCTGTCTAGTAAGCATTTATGTTTATTTGAATAACTGGTTTAGTGAATTGACTGCTTGATATAGAAGGCTGAACACTGTTAATCTAGTGTTGCAGCTTAGTCTTTTGTACTGATGTCAATACAAATTTTTATCTTATAATTAAATAAATTGAAATTTTATTTGGGCGATTTTTGGAAAATTGTCTTTTTACTTGTCTTAATGTCTGATCTAAGCTGTGTCTGGTTCAGAATGTAGTCATCTGACAGGTTAATGAAAAGTGAGATCTGCACTTGAAGTGATTATTTATACATTCTCTAGCTGTTATAGCTGTTGATCTAAATGTGTCCTTCTGTACATTTTTACTGCAAAATTTTTATTAGGGAAAGAGAACAGCCTCCACGCTTTGCTCAGCCTGGAACATTTGAGTTTGAGTATGCTTCGCGGTGGAAGGCTCTTGATGAGATGGAAAAGCAGCAGCGTGAACAGGTTGACAGGAATATTAGAGAAGCCAAAGAGAAACTTGAGGCAGAAATGGAAGCAGCTAGACATGAGCATCAGCTAATGCTGATGAGGCAAGGTAAAACCAGATAATCTACTAGTATTAAATTTGTTTTGTCACAGATATTTTTCTTTTGTGTAGCATATTGAGCTGTATACTTGGACATTTTGCTGGTCACCATTTAATTAAATGCATTTAACTAAGAAAAAGGAATACTTCTCTATGCACATATTCCTTGATGATTTGCAGAAATTAAGCACCTGATAAAGAGGTGATTGTCTAAGTCTCTTTTTCTTCACTTTCTATCTAAATATCTAAATTTATCTTGAGGAAAAAGTTTACTTAGCCTATTTTTCCTGAATAGGAACATGTGCTCGCAATGTGGAGCCATGCTGTTTTTCTGAGGTTCTGTGCAGAGCATGAGGTCTTGTGCAGAAGATAATAACATAAAAACATAATACATAATAACATAAAGAGCATAAGGTTTTATAGAAGGTGTAATAACATATATATATAATGTTATATATATAACATACATGTTCAAAACAAAAAACTGTTTTGAAATGCCAGATAGTTGCTGCAGCACCTGAAATGACAACTATTTCTTGATTTATTTTCCAAGAAAAACTGTTAAAAGCATTTAATTTCCTTGTAAGCACAGGTGTATATTAGAGGTGAGGAATGTGCATGTTAATATGATCCAAGAATGTTGCTGACAATACAGTACAGCCCTCCCCTGGCAGCTAGACACACAGTGTAATTTTGTGTGTGTGACTGACATTTGTAAAGATAGTTCAGTGCCTAAGATAAAGGTTGGATAAATCTACTCTTGACTTACCTAATTGTTAATACTTAAAAGTGTTATAATCCAGTTCCAGAATTTATGCTCTTTAATTTCCTTTGAATTTATTCACCTGTTGCCTGTACTTGAGGGCAAGAGTAGAGATTACTTTGTCCTAAATTCATGTCTTAATTACATGTTAAACTGAGACAAGATTACGATGGCCTCTTCATTAAGATAGAAGAACAATTGATGGTGAAACATGGGAAAACATCTTTCATGTGTTTTTGGATATTAGGGTTTCTTTTAAGGACAACATGAAGGAAAAGATAGTCTGCTTTTTCAATATTTGTTAAATGCCAGTTTTATATGAAAAATGAGAGCATCATTCCTTCCATTAAAGAGCCACTAAAACATGAATGTATGTGTGAATTCCAGTGAGAAAATATGGTTTTTTTTAGTGTAGGGGGAGGGATTTTTCCCTCTCACAGTTTGGTTCGCAGAGTACCTCTTTGGTACCAGGTAAACTTAGAATTTTGTTACAATAATTAGGTTTCTTCTTAGTTGCCTGCTGACATTTAATTTTCAGGGATCTAGGGATTAATAAGTATTCCTCTGTTTTAATCTTCTTAATTCTTTGGCTTCACTATGCATTTAAATAAGGTGTTTTTTTCACTTGCATTTATTTTCAAAGATTAGCTTCCTCTTGTTGCTCTGAACAGTGTGGGTTTAAGTTCATGCCATTCCAAGAATATTGATTATATTAATGGGATGCATCATATGATGCTGTAGAAAGATGCAGTGAAGTTTCTAAGGCACCAGAACCTAGAATTAATACTTTTGTATCCCTGGTGCACAAAGTCAAAATTAAAGATGTATTGAAGCAGTCATTATGAAACATGAAATAAAATATAAAATGTCATGTTTTAGTTGTGGAGTTAAGAAGACAGGAAAGATGAGCTTACTGGTCCATGTACTCTAGCAGGTGCAGGTTGTGTTGAAACTGCTTCATGAGAACTAATAGGACTGTAGCTTTCATGAGCTACATGTTGGTTTGAGTACTCAGGTTTTTGTACTGTGATATTAATTCTGAAGGTAGATTTAATTCTTTTGATATGTGTAATTTTTCACTTTTAAGTGTCATATTTTGACAGACTGAGTCAGAAGTAATTTGTAAAGCAGAATACCTGTTTGCGTGTGTAAGTAAATTGCATGGTATTTCTCATCTATGTACTGGTGGTATACATCAAACATTTGTAAATATTTCTCATAACAATGGTTAAATAGATTAAGAAAACACTGGAAAACATGACTGAATTTATCAGAAGCTTAATTTTTTAATCAGTTATATGGGAACTTGGCATTTATTTTCCATCTTGAGAACCTGAAAAATCAGCAGCTTAAACTGCTTAAAAGTCTTTGTGAAGCTGATATTCCAGTTTGTAGGATTTACTTCTGAGGTGAGAGAACACCTTCACATTCTGCCCTCTGCTATGTAGAAGGTTGAAGGTAAAATGAAGACCTTGCCCTTTTATAAGCACAAGAAAGTGCAGAGGCTAATAATAATGCTCTCTCTTTGTTTTCTCTTTTTCCCACAGCTGCTTTAGTGCAGATTTTTTCTGTTCAGAGGAAGGGCCTGTCAGTCAAGAATTACCATCATTATAGGTCTTCTAATATGAATGGCTCTTGTGCGGAGTTTGAACCTCTATAACTGTGTTTTCACCGGGCCTAGTAAGGCTTTCTGCCAAGATTTGGCAGTTGTCAAATGATACTGAATCTTAATTTTCTTTGTTGAATCTTTAACATAGTAACAATTTCCAGAAAGGCAATAAGCTATGCTATAAAGAAAAATTAGGAGAACACTGAGAAAAGTAGAGTGCTACATCTTAAGAGCAAAGGGGACAGTAAATTATATTGGTAGAGAGAAAGTATGAAATCCTGTGCCTGTGCACACAGGCACAAGAAATAGGGAATGCTATATAAATTTGAAAGAACAAAGAACTGAAAAAGAAACATCTTTTCCCACAGTGGACAATGTTACAGAATGGGTTAGTTCTTGATCTCAGTAATACCATAATCATGCTAAAGGTTAATTTGAAAAGTACACTTGTACTCTGAAATAACCTATAGGTTATTTAAAAGCAAAAAAAAAGTGTGCTTGTGACGCTGCCCAATGATCAGAATACCAGTGGCCTGGCCTTCTATGGCACGCACAGCTGGAAAGAAGCAGCTCTCAGACTTTGTGATTTGAGTGAATCTTCAGTGTAGTCCTAGTCTATATAAGTGTGAAATTTGTTAATTTTGCAGGAAAGAATAGAAAAGCAATCCTGTAAAATATGCTTGAAAAAGGACTTCTAATGTCAACAGAGATGTTGTGGGAATAAATATCTGATAATAATCTTGGTTCAAAAAGAAAACAAATACATTATATTTTGGCAGAATGTACTGGCTGTTGTAATTTTTGGATAATAAAGTAAAATTTGAAGTTGTAATGATTTATGCTGATGCAAGTTTGAGGAAACCGATTTGCGTGGCTAAAAAGATACTTTAATTAGTGTAGTGAAGAAATGTGTAGTGAAAATGTGCAGAACAGTTGAACTAAAGCATAAAAGGCATGCAATAGGTGGCGTGGTAAGATGTTACTTGTGGTTTCTATAAATAGTATCATGTGGCCAATGTCCTTCCTATATAGTTAAAAAATAAAAAAAAAAAAGCCGTTTTCTAAGAAATGGTGAAATTATTATTTATTGAAGAAAGTATAAATTTCCAGGCAGAAATCAATAATGTGACTGGTCAGCAAAAGTAATTACTGTGAGTTATGCCCTTTTTAAGGGCATTCTAAGTGCTTCTTAGGTGGCTATGGCTGTGCCTTTTTTGTGGGGTCAAAACACTAGTCATTTTTAAGTTGCAGTAAGCAGAGTTGTGATAGGTCTTCATGGAGGCTCAGACTTCATGCACATGAAGTTCATATGACTTTTCTGATGTGTGCCATGAAGTAGGTAGTGGAGAGTGTAAAAGTCCATGAATCTTGCAGTAGTTTCCTTAGTATTTTTACTTTATCAGTATACGTACAGCATTGTGAGAAAACTGATGCAGTATCCTAGATGTAAAACTAGGATGTGATTTAAGGGATTGAGAGAGGTTTTTTTTTCCCTTTTCTTTGTGAACTTTAAACTTCTGTTTCTGTTACCTACTCTGGGGGCTTTGCCCCTTTTCTACCTTTCTGTGTTTGTAAGCCACAGATCCAGGGGGTTTTCAAGTACTAGACTTAGCTTTATGGAAAGAAACGAGTTAAATGCATTGAAAATTTTGTTTAAAAAATTGAATGTTAGAACTGTAATCTGACAGTAATAACAATTCTTGTGATTTTTGTTGCCACATTATTGATTGACAGCTTTTATATTTAAATACGCTTTTAATCCTGTTAGATCTCATGCGTCGTCAAGAAGAATTGAGGCGCTTGGAAGAACTTCGAAATCAAGAACTTCAAAAACGCAAGCAGATACAATTGAGGTATTTTGTCTTCTACTGTGCAGAGGTGTGGCATGCAGCCACTGTAGGCCTGCATGAATTTGGATATGTTAGCTAAACTTGCTTCTCGAAAGCATAATGTCTGATGTTTCTGATAACGTAATGCTGATATAAAAGATTGGTTTCAAGTGTTGCTTGATTTTTTTCACTTATTTCAGCTCTGCTAGGTTTGTTATAAATTTCTGAGGTTTCTAAATAGCATAGAAATATCTTAGACTATTTTTTTGTTTCATATTTATTTTAACATGAGTGAAGCATTGCTGTAATAGGAACAGGCTTCTAAATTTTATGGGTAGGTGATCTGCTTAGAGAATCATAGCATTGCAGTCTTATAGTCTGACATGGGATTTTGGAAGTTATTTTCACTTGATGTTCTGGTATGTTGAAAACAATTTTTCATTTAGAACTTGATTCATGGGAAAAAATGTTTTAATGCCTTTTCTAAAGTTTAAGAAAATAGACATAGTCTCATCATGTTGATTTATACTTTTTGTGTTAAATATCACAATAAATATCAGATAAAAAAATCAGCACAAATGCATCTCAGAATTAAAAATGTATATTTTGGCACTGTCCAAGTTTTAATCCATTGTGGCTTTTTAAAAATGGAAATATTTTAAGCTGTTTACTGATATATAGCTGGAAGAGTAGGTATAGAATGTATTGGTATTGAAATTACTTGTATTCCAGTAAAAAAGCCAGACTAAAACTTCAAAAGTACTCAAACTCATCAAGTTGAGTAGATTAGTGCCTTACACTATGTAAAAAATAATTAATGACCAGTTCTGTTTATATGCTTGATGTTACCTCTGAGACTGAGTGCAAGCCTGAACAGGTCAAGCGACTAAGCTGACATAATTTTGAATGATACCCTAGACATGAAGAAGAACACAGACGTCGTGAAGAAGAGATGCTACGCCAGAGGGAGCAGGAAGAGTTACGACGACAGCAGGAGGGAGGATTTAAGCCAAATTTCATGGATAATGTAAGTACAGTTCTATGGTGAAAGTCCAAATTGCAAAAGAGTTTTTTCATTGGATCTTTTTTTGCTTGTTATTGAACTGCCATCCTCCTGTTGGCTGTTTTCACCTCAGTATTTCTTCTCCTGAGTGAATTGCTACATATTCAGTAGTGTAGTTGCTCTTTTGTGTGATGACATCACTGTTATTTTTCCTTCAAGCTGGTGATATAACACTTCTGTTAAGTGAAGGTGTTCAGATACTTATTTTGTTTACTTGGGAATTGAAATGTTTCAGTAAAATAGTCTTTCTAAGTGGGAGGTGATAGGAATCATCCATCCTGATGTGCCCGACTTTGCCTGAAGGTTTAAATTTTAAACCAATTCATGCCGCTAAGCTTGTTTGAATTACTGGTTTTGATTTATGCTTAACTTACTAAGAAAGTTTTCAGAAACAAAAAGGGCGATGTTAATTTCATATGGAGCCTAAAATTGCTCTCCCTTTTGACCCTGTGTAAAACTATATGACGAGAACATCCAAATCATTACTAAAGGAGACTGAAAGATTATAAAGTTGAGGGGAAATTTCTCCTCTGCTATAATCTGTACATTATTTATATTAGTAATTTAGGCATGCTCTGTCTCTGAAGACTCATCTTGCACGATTAACAAAATGGTGCTATCGAAGGAGTCAGCTTCTAAATTTTTTGGTCAAAGGGTATGACTTTTTTCCTACTGACCAGATCAGTTCAGTGAATGCAAACTCTGTTGTAAATGCTTCAGTTTTCTCTTGAGTAGGATACCTTTTACTATTACAGCTATTCATACTGAGGAGATAATGTACAATGCTCTTTTACATTATTGAAACAACTATAGTCTGCAGGAGGGGATTTTGCTCCCCTTCCACAAGTGCAACTTCATACATCAATCAGAAATGAAGTGCTGTTTTCTCAGCTACTTCCTGTGAAAGAAAAACCTATTTTACATTCTATATCATGAATTTTCTGTAGAATTTATTATGTTCTGAGACATCCTGAGAGATCCTAAAAAATAAATGATTTCCTATTCTCAGTTTTTCCCCCTTAGTGTTTTTAGTAAAGATGGGGAGAAAGCAAAATAGTTGCTTTGATTTTACCGACAGGTATAATACATTTTTGCTCACCGTGTTTTGAGGGACTCACATCCAAAAGCAGATGGTAATTTATTTCCATATGTTCTGACTCTAAAAGAAAACTGCTTTCGGCACGTCTTTTCTTCAGGGTGATGAAGTCCAAGAATTCAGAACTCGTACTGTCCTTTAGTGTGTTCTAAATATTATTAAACATAATTGGGGAAATAGCATGTAACAGTTGTCTGATATAATTTGGTAGTAGTACTTACTTATGACTTCTGTAGTGCCAAATGTGAAATTTCATATAGCTGTAGTATCTTAACATAGCATCTTTTGGGGTTGCCTGACTTTCTGTCCCTGTAAGCTACTTGTTAAAACCTCCTGGCTCCTCTGTGAGACCTGTGCTGCTTGCTGCAAAGAGCTGTAGTAATAGGAAGCTGGGGAACCAACCCACAGCCCTGGCATGGTAGTAGCTCCCTCACATTCCATTGCTGTTAGGAGGTTGTGGCCTGTATTCTGCAGCTTGGAGTGGGGAAAACTAGATAATGGTAAAGGCCACCACAACCTTTATTGGTTTAATCTTACATATGTCTTGATATTATAGTATTTAGTCTCTGTGCTTAAATCGCTAACCACAGTTTCTCCATCCATGTTGCTTATCTACATTTTTAAATTCCAAACCATATATGAGTAGAAACTGTTAAAGTTAGTGTGCAGGACTTGGCAAGAATGTAAGATTAGAGAGGAAGAAGAGTGGTTCAAATAGAAAGCGCAAATGGAAATCACTGTGCATAATTGTTATGAATTTTATACATCAAATTTTTGGAGTGGAAGGGTTAAGGGTGGAAGACTGCTTTGCAAGGGTGTAGCTTTCCTCCTCTCATGCATTTCTGAAATTGTGTGTTCATCTGGACTTAACACACTGCAAGAAGATACAGATGTAGTTTTGCAGTAACAGCCCTACCAAAAACATTTTAACTTATATATAAAGGACTGTAGAGTACAGGTGGTGTTTTTTAAACATTGTATGAAATTGCAGTGGCATACACAATAATACATTAAAAAAGTGTGTTCTCTGGACTAGTCTTTAGTATTCTGGTTATGTCTTGACTTTGGTTTTATTTCAACTTTAAAAGAGGAAAAATTGAAACAAAGTGGCAAGTGACGTGTTTACTTTCTTTAGCAACAGTTTCTAATCAGGGCAGCTGTGTGTCTAAGCATGCCTATCATTTTATAGATGCTTGTTATAAAATGTTTTTAGATAACTGTAGTTATGTAGTGTGAATGGGAATTGAAAAAGCCTTTGCATTTTGCAGCAGAGAAAAACTGTAAATCTTTATTAGAGATTGAAAAATGACACATGAAATCTGATTTCAACTTAGAATTTCTTATACAAATAACTTGCTTTTATTTGTTCTTACTAATACTTATTTACTGTGAACAGATTCCATCTTGCACTTACTTCTACTCTCAGATCACCATTATACAAGTACTGAGAAAGTTATTCTCTATTTTCAGAGGTTAAAAGTTGACTCTTGGTGAGAATTTCATTTTTTTGATACTGTTGGATAGTTTTTTACCTTACCAAGTCTTGATAAACTCTACTGGCATTATACTTGCAACATATTACAGCCTTCTGCCAACAATGTATTTAGTAGGGCAATAATAATTGTTTCTAATCCTTCTTTTTGTTTCTTAAAAGCTTTGAAAAGTAAGCTTCCTTCACTTATACCCTATCACTTTTTACTGGTCAGTCTAAAACAGGAAGATAATGGTAAGTGCAATGGCAACCAGAATTGGACCCTGTCATGTAAGGCTGCAGTATTAGGCTTTCCTGTTGAACTTTTCTATCTGTGTCTTTTCCCTAACTCATTAAACTTAAATTTTTTAAAAAACAGAACTACTTTTGAAAAACATCTTGTAGTCAAGTCTAATGCAGCTAGCGGTTACTTGATTTTGTTAATGATGATAGAAATATTTTCCCTGAGAGGATTTCTTTTCCTGAAGCATTCTTGTTGATGGTGATGATGAACATTAGAAATTTGATTGCATTGACTGTTGATCTATGGGCAGCCTCATGATGCCTAAACAATTTATTAATCTAGTTATGTGACCCCCACTAGATAAATTAATAAACACTTTCGTATTGGTTAGGGTTTTTCCCTTCCTTTTTAAAAGTCAGTTAGTTGAAGTGTTCTCTTATAGCTCAATACTTCACATGCATTCTGATTTCACAGTAGCTTTATTGGGAAACTAGTTTTCCAGTAGTATTTTGCTAATTTTTATTTTACATTATTCTGGCTGAAAGAGGAACTGGCTGATGGTGATTTATTTTGCAACACAAAAATATTTTTTAAAAAGAAAATCCTTCTGAGTGCCAGTAACACACTAATTACTCAAATATGCAATGGTTATTATCCAGTTAGGGATGGCTTGCTTGGATTTACATTATTGAATCTCAATCAGAGCCATTTTACAAAATAATTCCAGTTCCAAGACTTGCTTTTATTTGTGTCACCAACTTAGTGGTTTGGATTTAGTGTATTAAAATATTTTCTATGTGTCTAAGACAACAAAAATATATGAGTACTAGTTTTGTATGCATGGATTTACTTCTGTAGTAAAACTGAAATAGTGTCAGGTGGGTATTGTACTTAGTGAAACACTAGCTGCAATACCAGCCTAAAATTTACAGATCTTCTTACTGATAGTTTAAAGAGGGAATTGAGAATTCTGGATGTCCTTGCCTACTTCCCTCCAAGGAAAACCGCTTTTTGAATGTGTAAGGGACTGTTGTTTGAGAATTCATCAGTTTCAATTTCTGAATGCTTGCTGTTTTTTCATGTAAGACTTTGTATATGAAATACTTTTATTTTTCATCTAGTCTTTTCAGGAATTATTTCTGGAGGTTGTTTTGCTTTCCTTTAGTTTTTCTTGCAGAAGCACTGCTCTCAAGTATGTTGAGTAATTATCAGCATAAAGTGTCAGCTGCTAAAGCAGTGGAGATGCTTCAACAGCTGCGGTTGTAGTGGACTTGGATCAAGAGCTGTAAGACAGATAAGAAGAAGAAAGTAAAAAAGCACATTGCAAAACAGCAAAGATGTTTATAACTTCAGGAATGCCAATGTAACATAGTTTTTGTTCTAAGTTTGGTCCTTTGGAGCAGTTTATAAATGAAGCTTTCCATTTCTTACTGTTCGGAGCTCTATTGAGGCTTGTCTTAGCCCTCACTTCTATGTTCATTTGCAGGTTAAGCGTTAGACATGCTTGAAACAAGACTATCAGATTTCCTTGAACTTTAGTAATTCAGGACTAGATTTTTGCACTTCCTGCCTGTTCAAGTGAATAGAACTGGTTTTTGATCCCGTCTTCTCATAGCATTTTGCTCAAAAGCTCCAGTAATGTAAGCAATTGGAATTTTCACTGAATGGTGAATTGTTTCCTACCTAACTCAAAACTAAACTAAGGCAGATGCCCAATAATAAATTATGAAACATGTTTAAGAATCTTTTCCATTTTGGTAAGTTTTCTAACAATAAATGTAGGCTATTTTATCCTGACAGCCTTGTATACTTAATGATGGTGAAGTTTTGTAAGTTTGTATGAATAAAATCTCAGTTTCTTGCTGCTTTATAAAAGCTCTTTTGTAGAGCATGATTGGGCAAGATGAATTGCATCCATACTGCAGTCCAGCATACATAGTTCATGTGTGACACCTTAAAGACTTTTTAAGGTAAAACTAGCTTGGAAAAAGACAAATCATTAAATGTAGACTAAAACACACCAACCTAACAAAATAGTCCTGCTTTTCTTGGCAGTGGTTTTACTTCAGTGGTCACGTTTCTTCCTATGCATATATCAACACAGGATAGGCCTTTTAGCAAGCACCCTGTAAATATGCAGGTTGTGTTTTTATGGGCAGTCCTAGTTTTGGCAGTATCACTACATTATTTTTTCAAGAGTGATATGCATCAGTAGACAGATTCTTAAATCATATGTTTCTTCTGTTCCTTGGTGTTTCAGACATGTTGCTTTGGGCAAGAGTAATACTTCCTAACTAAGCCTTAAAATACTCGATTTATATTATTTTCAGTAACTAAATAAATTCTTTTCAGTCTTTAATTACGTTGTCAGGTAGAAAAAAAACATTTAACTGTCATATCTGCTTTTAGTATGAAAAGACATTACATGAAAATCAATGCAGATCTTCTGGTATCTTTTTGTACCATGTGCTTATATACATTAAATGAGGGTGTTTCTGGTATAAGATCTTTTGGTTGTAAGTATTTCATGACCGTTTTAGGATGATTCATAATGTATTTTCTAGTTTTTATATTTTTATGTATGTTAAGGATGCTACTTAAAGTAATTTTCCAGCAACAGAGCAAATAATTGTGACAATATTATATTTCATTTATAACTCCATTTTTGTATGTCTGAACTGTGAATATTTAGGCAATGTGATATTTTTGTGTTTTATTTAGGAGACTAATCTTCTGCTCTTTTGCAGTCAACTTCTAAAGTTTGCACAAAGTGCTTTGGAAAATACTAATATGTATTTCCTGTGAACTTGCAAATAGAACAAGTGACTATTCACAAATAATTTTTACTTTAATGTGCTGTCAAATGTGCATAAATCTCCACTATCAATTTAGGTGCTGTGGTATTACTTTTAAGTTTTCCCAAATTTGCACTTTTCTACAGTAACTGATACAGAATTTTCTGTCCATATTCTTTAGATTATCTGGTTCTGTTTATAACCTTACTCTCTCTCAGTAAGACTGATGATCAAAAAAGGAAAATAACACTTTACAGATGCTACTTATGTAATAGCAAAATGACATTAGTCTTTGTCAGTCTCCGTGTTTCATGAGGCCTCAGCTGTAGCAGATGCCATTTTTGTTCAATTATTGATAGAAAGACCTCAAGTGCATCTGTGCTTGTTTATAGAATACTCAACTTCTGCTGTTTCATGGGTTTTTTAGTGAAAAATAGAAAAATCTATCTAGAGCAGATTTAATAAGTCTGTATTAATATTTTATTATTATTATTTCTGAAAATCGTTGCTGCTCACAATTTAAATAAAATCTAGTTATTCAACTTAAGCTACTTAAATAGAGTTCTTCAGTTTTTCATATTCTGACAAGTAAGAATATTTAGAAATTAAATATATAACTTAGAAAAATTCCTTGTTGATGTGTTTGATAAATGCCGTATATATTTGAAGAAGCTAAAATTAATGTTTGCCTTAATAATTTTCATTTTTTCTTCCAGCTACTGGAGTTAAGTTTGGCTTGGAGTTTGTACACGTATTTACCCAGACTAAGAAGAAACTAATTTTCAGTTTCAGTTATCTGCTTGGTACCTATTTCGGGCTCATCCACCTCTCTAAATCCTGAGATCTTGCTTGGTGGCACTGAGACTTGCAACCAAAATAAATTCCTCTGCTTAGTTTGTCTTTGCTCACGGGATCTGTGTTCAAAGAACGACTACAGCACCCAAGAAGCAATAAATGAGATTTGTTTAGAAATAGTAATTTTGGATATGAGGAAACCTGTTAATGGGTCTGTTGAGTAGTGTGATCAAAGTCTGTTTAGTGACCTGGTTACTCTGAAGCCAGTGCCTTCCGAGTAGTTTTTTTCCTTTCCTTTTTTTCCAATGTGACCTTTTGCTTAGCCTCTAGCATTTTGCTTCAGTAGCTCTCACAGAGCAGAAAATTTTAGCAGTGATAATGCAGTAAAATGATAGAAACAGAAAAAATAGAAATTAACTTAGTGTTGTTACCTGTCTATTGATACCAGTCTGTCATTTTTTAAATTAAAATATTCATAACTTCTCTCATGAATATTTCACAAACCTCCTTGTCAAAGTAGTTTTTTCTTATTACTGGAGGTAGTGCTTGTTTTGGGTTATTAAATCTTCCATGAGAAAAATGGAGTTTAAATCTGATACTTCTGTCTCCCATCAAGTACACTTCAATTGTGCAGAGATTGGATATTACTTTCCTATTAATTAGTGCTTCTAATAAATAGTGGATCTTGGTAAGAAGATGAGTTTTGGTAAAGCCATTTTGTCAGAACAGTCATATGGGGAGCTCAGTAGAAACTAAAGCTTAAAGAGTCAATTAGATACATCTAAGGCAGATGTTTCTGCCTGAACATAATCTTAAAATCATAGCATGGTTTGGTTTGGAAGGGGCCATTAAAGTTCATCTAATTCATTGCCTCCTGCAATGAGCAGGCTCCTCTTGAGCTACTTTAAGTTGCTCAGAGCACCATCCAGTCCTTAATGTTTCCAGGGATGGGCCATCTATCACCTGCCTGGGCAACTTACTCCAGTATTTCATTGCCCTCATTGTAAAAAATTTCTTCCTTTCACCTAGTTTGAGTCTATATCCACTATTAGTTTGAAGCTGTCACCCGATGTCCTGTCACAACAGGCCCTACTAAAACATTTGTCACTGTTACAATTTCCTACGGTGGCTAATGGCTCATTAGTTTAGGCTTAGAATTGTGTAGGAGGAAACAGTGTTTTTATTAGTTTTGTTTTGTACATGATATGAAGCTCTTACTACAGGTCCCAAATGCAGTTTGGGTTATCTGTTTGACAGGAGAGCTGTTCCAAGAAAATGACAGTATGATGTTGAAATTAGGTTCTTCAGGCTTTTTTATCTTCCTACATGCCTCTGGTTTATAATACTTTTAAAATGTTATTTACTTATGGAGTCTTCCTATTTGTTTCCCCCACCATTTCTGAGTTACTAAACATTTCTTTTAACTACAGGGAACTTCTGAGTTTAGCTAAGAACCAGGTATTAGTGTTTGTCCCTATTGATTGGTTGGTCCTCCTTGAGTGCCTAACATAATTCTGCCCTTTGGGTCTATTATACATAAATAAAATAATAGTTTTTGTTGGATATTTTTGATTGAATCAAACACTACAGTTTAAGAATGTGTGGTCTTGGGTTAGGGTATTTAGCTAGAAAGCAATGCTTCTCAATCTGTTTGGATTTATTCAGATGACCAGTTTCTTAAACTTTTGATGGAAATACTAGAATTGCCTAGTAGAATGTACTATTTTCATCAGTCAGAACTTTGTTTTTTCAGATGACAAGCATCTTCCTCATTCAGGTTGGCTTCATGTTGCTCCAGGCCATTTTACAGGAAATAGCCTACAAGTTGTGTAAAATAACTGCAGCATGGCTTCCTGCAGAAAGTATCACTGATATTTCTCTCTTTATATTTTCTTATATTTTAGCGTGCTGTATATGTAGACAGGCCATAAGTTTATTGGAAGAATCTTAAATGTTGAACTATTCTGGTTGTAAGCAATATCCATAACATCTATAAAAGACACTGTATGGGTGCTAGAAGTTTCTCCTACAAGACTTCCTTGTAGCATTGAAAGGCTTTGGCTTTCAGCTTCCTTTAGACAAATACTTGAATATTCTATTCAGTTGGTAACTCGAATTAATTGTGAGATAGCAACTACAATTGGACTGGTTTCATGTTATAATTTATTTGGCATATGTAATATCTACGTGGTGAGGAAAAATTGTTAATACAGAAGTCTGGCAAAGTGTCATATTTAGTGCACCGTGGCTATAACTAATGGTGCTTTTAAGTTGGTTTTGCAGTCTTATAGTTGACACTTCAATTAAGAAGTAGATTTTCACATTAATGTTCTATAATAAAGGGTATTCTTGGCTGATAAATTTATCTTTCAAGTAAACATGGATGACTTTTACTACATCTTATCCTTGAATCTTGCATTTGGGGAAAACTTTTTTCAACTCCATATAGTGTTCACTCTTTTTAATATTTATATAGATTTGGGTTTTGTGCAAGGAGAACACAACAATTTGGGTAATCTGAAATGCAGCATTTTTCTATAACACCTGATTTTCAGTTTAGTATTTTACTGCACTTCTGCATGAGGGTACAGTTAGCCCAGTCTTTTTTTCCAGTTAAGCAGCCCTTCAAGTCCATCCCCACCATGGTGAATAGTGGAGTGCATCTTAAATCATTTGCAGCCTGCCAGGTTGTCTGTTTTGATACTTATCCACTCTTGACATTTCTTCAGCTCATATAAAGCCAGAATAATTCTAAGATGAAATTCTCTAATATGCCTCTGAAGATGTGAATATATTGTGAATGTAGTGTAATTGTTACATGTCTCAGTTGTCAGCTTGGTGATATGCTGTATCTTTCTTCTAGAAAGTACTTTTGTGGGTAAGTAAAGTGTCTTTGAAAAAATATTTGTATTATGTTTAGTTGTTGATCTATATTTAATTTATATTTTTAATTTTTTAACTGTTATTGAAAAAAGGAAGCTAACAGAAATGTGAGAAATACTTTTTATATTTCTGAATCTAAGATGGTTCCTAACTCCGATTAATTGGCAGAATTGAGAAAGTTGCTATTAGGGGAATTGATCTAATGGGATCTCATTTTTCAAAGGATTTCCAAATCTATTAAGGGTGGTTGCCTTCTCTAAGCACCTTCATCTTGTAAAACAATATTTCTGAATTTTAGATTAAAATATTTGAGAAGCAGTTTTTTACCTTTCTTGTGAGTCTTAGTTCTTAAATCAAGGGGAAAATTTGCCAGAACACCTCTGTATTTGTTTTCTCTCAAATCATCAACAGCAAAGGCATTTGGAAAAAGTATCCTTTGCAGTTACATCCTCAGAGAGTGTTTCATGTATAGTGAAGGGATATGCTAGGATTTTTCTTTACCTGAACAAATGAAGTAATGATGACAGGAGGCATGGAATTAAATTTTTTTTATTTTATTCCTAGCTACTGTATATGTATGCAGTTTGTTTAGGACCTGATTTTGCCTTCTGTGTAAAATTTTTTTTTTTTTGGATGATGCATGACTTTTGTCTCAGGTTATGAGAAAATGAAATACATTTTTTGTAAGTTTTATGGATATTGTATATACAATATTTTACTGTATTTTAACAAATGAAGATGAGAAAGGTGGGAGAAAAGCTCACAAATTATATTAATGTGGTGGCTTAAATGCAATATTAAAATTCAGTGAAGGAACAAGTAAGTAAAAGACAAAATAATGAAACAGAAAATATATAAATTGCAATATGGAATCAAGTTCTGTAATCAACAGAATAGGTTCAATGGTATATCTTGGCTTTTTAGACTATTTTCTTTTTTCTTAACAAGTTAGATTGTAAGTTGAATTTTGACCTGTAATTCATTCTGAAAGTATGAGTTCTAGTATAAAACAAAGCTGTCACTTTTGTGTGTATTAGGTAGTATTGTCTTTGACCTCTAGGATTAACTTTTCCTTTAATATTTAGGATTATTAAATGTTGCTGGTTAGTGATGTATTCCCTAAAGATCTCTTTATTGGGAGTCATATTAGTGCAATTAAACTGCTTTCTTTTCCAAGACTGTTGGTTTAGACCTGACTTAAATGTCATGTGAGAATTGATGTATTGAAAGGAAGCTAACTTCAGTTCAGATTGGGTTTTGCATCCAGCTTTAACAGAATGACAAAACCAAAACATTCTGTGAGGTCCACAGCTGTTTAACAGTTTACTATAAAAAGTATTTGTGAAGAATAACTTCAATTTTCAATAGTAAATACTTTTGACCAGTTTTAATCACATTTGTTAATTTGGCTGTTTTCTCTCTGTGGGCTTTAGCTGCCGAGGACTATCCTTAGTAACTGATGCAGAAGGAAAATGAGACCTCACAGAAGTTGAAGGCTTTTTGTTCTCAGAACTAAAAGAAGAGAATAGAGATGTAGTGCATAGAGGTTTTTTACAAATACATCCCTATACTTTTGCTGTTAGTTTTAAAAGAGATTCCCTTCTTCAAATAAAATTGATACTTCCTTTGCAGTCTTACTGAAATGACAGTAATACTTAAGAAATAAAGAAATACTTAAGAAATCCTTGACTAGTAATACATGTTTTTTCTGTAATTGTAGTTTTTACTACCATTAGGAGTGTTTTTCCAATTTGCAGCATTTACTGGAATGTGTATTTGATTGTATTTCATGCAGTGTATATTCCTTATTTTACTGAGGTGATACTTTTTTAATGTTCAGGGTTTTTTAGTGTTGGAATTTAGAGTCATCTCCAGCAGCTTAATTTGTGACTCAAGTCAGAAAGCAGTAAATTGCCTTTATCCCCTCTAGCTGTCTTAGTATGTTTTTTCAAAGACTGAGTCTTTGGTGACAGCCACTAAACCTAACAAAAATTCTTTTCCTTAGGATTTGTATTTAAAAACAAGACTCTATCGTTTACTGCATGCTATATGTTTTATAGCTACTATTTACTTTAGTTGTTATCTAGTTTAATGTATTTGTGTAGGTTTGTGTGAAGAGATTTTATGTTTTTTCTAGACTCTTGGGTGAGTGTTATAACTCACCCAAGTTATATAACTCAGTTCATAGAGTTTTGAGTAGTTCCAGCTGGAAGACATTTCATACATTATACTACATCACAGTATGATGTCCAGCTCAGAGTAGGGATCAGCTCTGAATTTAGACTATAGTGGTCAGGAACACATACAAATCTTGGATTTTGAAAGATATTTTTCATTTAAAATTAATTACTGCTATTGTATATGAACTGTGTTGGGATATTGTAACTTTTGGATCTTACATAGAGATCTTAATTGAGGAACAAACTGCAGAGGGAAGGGTGACAAGAAGCAGGGGATGGAAGAGAAGCATTTTATTATTTTAACTTTTTACTGCCACTTAACTTCCAGTGCACTTGTCATTGGAGTGAAATAGTGGACTATTCTGAGGAAAAGACAACGCGCAATCGAAAGTATCCCCCAAATTCTATTTTTGGTTGCTAACTAGCAGCTTTAATTACTTGTATGATTTATGTTATTAAAATATAGGTGTCTTTCTGTAAGTTCCAATACATGTAAGGTTTAAGGGCCTTATGCCTTCTTAAGAGGTCTTTGGAAACAATTTTTCTTTTCTAGAAGGAGCTTAATGAAATAAGCCACACTAGAAGGGAGTAATGAATTCTAGTAAGAGGTTCAGAAATGTCATACCTGTTTTGATAAATATATAGTCTGTTAGACAATAAAATTCAGTTTTCATGTTAATGAAAACAAGTGAGAATCAACAGCACTGTTAATTACGGTTTGCTCTACACACACAACCTAGATAAAGTGCAAATTGAACTATTAATTTTCAAGTTTATGGGGAAAATGTTCTTTTCTTGCTAGGGCATTTTTTGGATGCCATGTCTTAGCATTCTTGTGGTTACTATACTATGAAAGGTGAGTAAATACTCGCACGTTCTTCTGGACACAAACCATTGAAAACTGTATGGTCTGTCTTCTTAACATTTCTGAGATATCTTGCTTTTTTGCTGTTCTAAAATTTTTCATGCCATATTTTGTTCATACTATAATTTTGACAGCTTTGTTACCATGAACTTTGCATCATTTGGTGACAAGATTAATTTTTGCTGGGCTGCTGCAATTGCAAGGCCTGTTTTTAAGGAAAAAAAGTAGCACTGGTTTGTCAGTTAAAAAAGTCAGGCTTATGTCTATTTGTATTTTTCCTTGCAGTGTGACCTTTATCAATTCTTAGGTGTTTTTCAAAACATTTAGGTTCATGGTTCTGTAGAACAAATTTTAAAATAGTGTAATATATTGAACAAACTCAGAAGAATCATTTGACTATTCTCTGTATATTTAGACTGCTGTATCAGTGAAGATAGGAGGTGTAAGAACATAGCACATGATACACCTCAAATACTTTGAAAAACTTGTTTCAAGTACTTGGTAAAAATGGGAGAATCCATACTATATTAAATATAAAATACATATTTTAAAATGAGTGTATTCAGTATTTTTGTTTAGATCTACTTCTTACATTTGGCATTAAAATTAGTTTGCATTGTGAGAAATACATTTTTAATGCTTCTGTCTAAAGTAATTAAGTATTATCCTATAGTTGCCATTATAGCAATTTTTCTAAAAGATTACCCAGACAAATTGGACCCTTTTGAGGGTTGTCTGCATTAGTGAGTTCTGAAGTATTTTACAAGAGTCCTGGCAACAAATGATTTGGAAAGGTTTGGTTTGTGTAAACAGTGCTTTTGCAATAGGGCATTTTTTGTTGGTGACTTTATCTTTTTGATAATGTTTTTTTTCTGATCTTCACAAAGTTTAACTTAAGCTTTCCTGCACATTCTTTGTCTTACAGATTTCTTTTTTCCCTGTAATAGCATATCATCCGTTTTTCTTGTTCTCTTCCTGTTAAGATTGTCTTCCCAGGTACGGGTGACTTCAGAGGTTCTTAATCACCCCACATATTTCTCTTTTAAGAGTTTAACCCTGTTCTCGTGCTGCTCAGTTTTAACTCCCTGTTGTGGGTAGTTATGGGTGCCTTTGGGGAAGGGGCTGAAGCAGGCTGCTACTGAACAGAAGAATGGGAAGTCATATAGTGAGGAAAAGAAGCTCTGAGAAGGTAACACTATCTTTGTAAAGCTCTGCAAAAAGCTTGAGTATCCAAAAATGAACCTCTTAGGTGGGCTGGAATTATCAACCAGGATTGACTCAGCTATTGTGTCAAACTGCTTGTTGGTATTCCTTTCTGTTATATTTAGGCAAAACCCATGGGCTAGTTGACCTAACTTACCTGTAGTAAGATGTTTATGCTCACATATTAAAGAGGTGTCCTGATTTGTATGTGACAGGACTGAATTTTTTTTACCACCCAGGACTCCTTCAGATAAAATTTTTGAATACATCAAACATCTGATGACATTAATGATATGTACTGCTGGTTAATGTTGGAAATTGAGTATTTTCTCTGACAGGAAGTGTAAAGTTGCTAATTCTGTGTTACGAATACAGAAGAATTTCCTGTGCTGAAAAATCAAGGGACCATTATATGTTTTGAACATGCAACAGTAGGAATAATTATAAGCAGCAGCTTATCTTGCAGACATGTTGATAAAGTAATAGGCAACAGAGACCTTAAGGCACATTTATGGATCTTGATTATATACCTGAAATGTTTTTTATACTGTAATAATTGAACACTGAAGTTAAAGCTAAAAAAATTGCAAACAATTACTTCATGCTTTTTCTTTCAAAAGTTAAACTAAACAAAAGTAGGTTCTGCTTATCTTTTGCTGTACTTCAGTTAACTGAAGACTGGTAGCATTTCAAGACAGGGAAAAAATGATTGATTGCTAAGAGGAAGACCAGTGTGTTTTTTATCATCAGAGCTTGCATATGCTTCTGTCCTTTACAAAGAAAACAAGTTGTAGTTACTAGTGCAGCTTTATAGCTCTGTACTTAACATGCTTATCTAGCCATTATTATACTTAGCCTTGCCTTATGGCACTTGTCACATTAAAAAACCAAATACCAGCTGACTTGCAGTTGAACCTGAGATGAATCAAGTAAGGTTTGTGCCTACTGTAAAGTCTGGTGCTTTACTTTGTAGTGAAAAATTTTCTCACAACAGTTCATGACGTGTCTGGTTTTCACACAAGCATGTAGGCGTGCATGTGTGCACACAATCTGACTAGTGTAAACTGATAGTCACTGTGTTTCCCTATCCTGTTGACTTAGGGACTGACAGTAGGGGTAATACACCACTTTCCCTTCTGCTTCCTGATGTCAAGACTGAGGTGTACAAGCGGGCTAATAATCAACATGGTTGTATGCTGATTTGTGACTAATTCATGTCAGTTTATGGGTATGGTTCATCCTCATGGGGCTGCTGATTTTACTTAAAATGTCAGTTGATGTTACTGTGAAAGGTCTGTCAGAGTAGCTGCATGTTCTCTAATAAAATTTTAATGTGGGTTCTAGTGTCAGAAGAAGAGATCCTCCTTAGTGTTCCATCAATGGCCTTTTTTAGCTGGACTTCAAAAATCTGCCTGTGTCTTTTAGTTACCAGACCTTGTTTTTCTGCTCCACATTGAGCCATATTCTTTTGAAAACAGTGTGTACTCTTATGTAAAGTACTTTTTCTAGGTTAATATGAGTTACTACAAACAAAGTTGTTGACCTGAGAGCTCTTTATCATGTATCTCATGGCAATTTCCTATAGCAGGATATTTTTATAAAACTATTGGTTCTCTTCTGTCAAATAGTGGTGTCTGCTGCTTCAGGTGGCTGAAGATAGAAGACTCATGTTTGGCATCCCAAATATGATTGACCAAAGCAGACTTTTGTGAACCTGTACAGATATGAATACATATGAATGTATTTTGATTTACTAATATTTCCATGTAAAAATTGCTTGTACACTGATATAGTTGCCTAGTATGTGGATTTGTTTTCAAAATGCATCTGAACATAGGCTCTTAAATCGTAAGTGGAATGGTTTTTCAGAATGAGGTAAATTTTTAAAAATTTTCTTATTCTCAGCATGTGTTTACTCAAGAGCAGCGTACTTGTTAACATTCCTGCAGAAAATTAAGGACAATTTTTTTTTTATAAATTTCATTAGTTTTGTTTTGAACTGTGGATTTGTTTCTCTTTAATCTTTTTGATGTAAACAGTAATCCTAAAATCCCTTGGAATTGTCTCTGATAGAGTACTTTGTTTTCCCATAAGTGATGATTTTTTTGCTACTCTGGGTACTATCCTTTGAGTATTGTTTCATAGCAGGATGGGGTTCACGTTTAATAATGTCAGAAATCTTTTGCTGTTGGGTGACTGAGCATCAATTGAGTCTGGATCAATTTGATGTGTTATTTATCTGTTTAGTGTAAATGAATGTTACAGTTTCTGGTGATACTACTATTTCATGCTGATTTTAAAAGTATGGTCAGTATCTGAACTAATATCAATAGTAAAGTATAATTCACTGAAAAAATACACCACTACCAAAGTTAAGTCAAAGCTATTTGAGCAATGATTAATCGGCAGGTCGAATTTATATACCATAATGTAATACATTAGGTCTTGGTTTTCAATCAACACAAGTATTTTTGAGTCTTGAAATCAGATTGAGTATTACTGAACCACAGCCTTTAGGCAAATGCTGTAATAAGACCTGTTTATTTACAGGTAAAATAGAAACATTTATTAATTATAAACACTGCAAGAAGATGGATTCATTTGCAGTTGGGAGCTTTAGACTGTTGCATCTAATAAATGAAACTTAGCATATTTAATCTTTAATATGCAAAAATGTACAGCATTGTTATACTGAACTTATTCAACCCTTTGATATTATAAAAATCAGGAGTATAATTAACTTCATTCCTTGCATTGTTTTTAATTAATGGAAACTTTTGAAACTGACATTTTTATTTTCATGGAGTAAATGGGAATGTTTTAAGTTCTATAAATGATAGGTTGACCATGAAAACTATGTTTACTTTCAGAGAGAACAGGAAATGAGAATGGGTGATATGGGTCCTCGTGGAGCAATAAACATGGGAGGTAGGGATCTGAAGGAAAAAGGCTTCTGTAATGTAAATTTTTGTTCTTTGGGACTGTACATATTACTCAAGCACTATGAATTAGTGAAAACTGGTAAAAAAGGAGTAAGCAATATTAGGAAATAAAAAAACTTGTGTCTTGCTTTCAAGCAGCTTTCCCCCCCCGTCCCCAGTGTATCTTTATTTTACTGTTTTGACTATACATGGTGAAAAAATTATGTGCAAGTCAAGAGAAACAAAAATCAGTGAAAAGTGATGCTCTGGGAGTTATCTGGTGCAAAAGAGGAATTTTATGTTCAAAAAATATTTGGCATAATTTTGAAGGGATTACCTATTCAAATAAATTGTGACCGTAATTGCATGCAGTGAAATGATGTAGAGGTTAAAATTGGCAAGTTCTTCCTAATGTACTTGGTGTGATAAATGAATAATGTGCTTGGTGTTCTACCAATTTCCTCTCTTATTTGCAAATATTCTCAGCTCTTGCAACTTAAAATACTGCCACTGCTAAAAACTACTATGTGTAATCTAGAAGAGTATAATAATTAGTGCTTGCTCCATATATGCAGACTGAAACAGTTTGGAATCTTACCCAGAATATCTGCTTTTAAACAAGACTGAAACTTAAAATAATTCTTCAAAACCACTAAATCTAACTGAACTGTGTGAACTGTTAAATCTATTGGAAGCTTCCTAATGGTAATTTAAAATAAATTAAGGTGGTAATTAAAAGACAAGTAATACAACTGTTTTTGCATATATTATAAAATTAAAAGTGCAAAACGTAGTAAACATTTCACTTGACCTTTTGAGTAATGTGAATTTATAGAGTAATGAATCTGCTTCAGATTTTAAAACATTATTCATGATTTCCTTGCATTTCTTGAGACACATAGCTGAAAAATAGAAATAAGCTTGTGCTTTCAGGGATGATGAAAATGATTTAAAAAAATTGTGAAGAAGAACATTGTGAACTTATCTACAAATATTAAACTGAAGCATAAATTGAGGTGTAATTTTTATTTTATAGTTGTACTTTTGCATATGATGTCATCATACTTGAAAATTTCATTTAATTAGAAGACTTTGTAGATATTGATACTGTGCCAGTTGTCCAGATACACAAGATACACTTTTTTACATGTAGATTTAAAATGTGTATTTACTGCAGTTCTTAACAGTAATGTTGTTGGTCTTGCTTTCTAAGTTTTATGTTAAGATTTGATTTAAAACTTAATAATTTTAGAAATAAATTGTATCATTCCAAAAAAATGTTGCAGTAACATTGGACTGCTATTTTGAAATATCCATAGCAAGTAAGTCTAGCATTTATTTCTGCAGAGGCTGGATTTTAAGTTCACTCATAGAGATTTTGGTTTTTCTCCAGCATATTAACTCCATTGATTACAGTAGACTGTTAAATTGTAGATCTTTAGTTGTTGACAGTAGCATCCTTTCTTAATATTTCTCTTGAAATTGTAACTATTTTTAACTGACTTCTACCTGTGCCATTTGCAACTTCTTATAATGTGGAACAGAGGGAGCTGGAATATCTCCAGTAACTGAAATACCTGCATGATAATTTTCTTAGAAAGCGGAGTAGTTCTGTGACAGATTTAATAAGTGCTGGGCTGACTTGTATAGAACTGCTCATTTTTACAGCTTTCTGTGACAAACAAATTCTGAGAGAATATTTATACCTCATCAGAGTATTTAATTGGATCTGTAGTGCTAAGCGCAGATTGTAAACTTACGTATGGAAAAAGGGGGCTTTTTGGGGAACAGTCTCTGCATTGATGAAGATTATGGACTTTCTTGTTGGTGCATTTCAGGCACTTAAAATGAACTTTTTCATTCCTTCAGTTTGCAGAAAAGGACTTTTTTTTTAGTGTCTACATTGTCGCATGAACACTAATGACTGCTTTCCATCTGTTACTGAACATGGTCCTGTAAATTAACTCCTCACATCAGTGTCCTACCAAAAAGAAAGCTCTAAGGGTCTGCTTTGGAGGATTTTGGAGTACCTCTGAGTTACAGCTAATGTATTGTAGTGGCCTCTCACTGAAAGTATGCAGGACCCCACTCTCTTGTTGCATCATACTCTGTAGTTTTGCTCCTTTCAGATCTGACTCTGCCTGAAACAGGATCAGTATTCTTGCGGTTTGATAGTATAGGTTGCTATCTGCCACCCTGGGTGCATTTGTATGATATGGAGCATGAGAACTTTTTGGCAGTTGACAGCTAAGTGACGGTACCTGTGGGTGGCCACCTGGCTCAGTTTGATTAGGCTGATAAACCAACGAATAGTGAGTAATTTAGCATTTAGTTAGTGGTACTACTGCATGTACTGAGTGCTGCTACCATCATGATACTCCTGCAGAGTGCCTCTAGCCTCTGAGAATAAAGGTTTCTCCTTATACTGGCAGTTTAGACTTGTTCTGTATCTAACTGAATGACAGTGAAAAACCATTTTTGAGCATATGCACTGTAATTTTCTTGAATTGTGGCCCAGACTTGCTACTTGAATTGATCATGTGTATGGATAGGTATGAAGCATCCAACCTGAGTGTACCTTTGCTTTGACTGTTATAGGGAGAGGTCTCATTGCTAATTACTCATTAGTAAGATCAAAGACTTCTGCATTTCGAAGTTACAGGATTTCTGTAACTTGTAAACTATTTCAGCATTGCTCATGTGCTGCTGTGTAGCATGCATTGTTTTTGCTAAGGTGTTTGTGGTTGACCTAACGTATATGATCAAACCCAGGTCTTCAATTTTAGCAGCAATGTCTTGAATGCCATGGTTTCACTGGCTGCTGTGACATGGTGTTCTTAAGGCAAGCAATAGAGGTGTAATTGTGCATACCTGCACATAGTCACAGTACTGTATCTGTGTAAAGTGGCCTTTTTAAATGATGTATATTTATATATTCATTGCTAAAAAGGTGCAGTTGTGGTGAGAAGTGAGAGGGTTTATTTTTAAATTATAAATGATAGGCTTATTAGTCTAGCAACATATCAGATTTCTTTATATTATGAAAGTGTATACTTAATGTGTACACTAAATTCCAAAGGCATGCTTTCTTCCATTATCAAATTTTGGATGCATACTGGGGGCTGAAAAGGATGGATTATTGTGGGGAATGGGAGGAATGCATCACTACAGCCTTGAAGTTGATATTTCGTAATAGTAAAGTGTGAGGTAGATAATCAGACTTCTTTCTTATAGCAACATGTGAAAATACTACAAAAGCATTTCTGCCTATGTGTTCAGTACGTTAGCGAGTACTGTCAGAGTGATGCTTCTTAGTGTAATATTACAGTTAAATAATCCCCTCAGAATATATTTCCAAGATTTTCTTCTTCTACCTCTTTGATTCAGACTTTTGGAGGAGATTGTTCTGTCATTTCAGGTTCTAACAAAAGTATTTCATTTACTGGTACTTATACCATAAGAAATTACAACTAAATGCAAGATTTTATTTATTCTGTATTACAAATAATTTATTCTGAAGCTGAATACCATCTCTGTTATTGCTTTTAGACCTTAGACTAATCTACTGTACACTATATCAATTAGCATACTACTTACTGGTAGAAGACTTCTTGCAAATGTACATTTCATCTGTTAAGATCCCTAAAGAGCCAAGTTGCTGTATAGCTGCCAATATCTGTAAAATCACTTGAGATTTTTGCTAATTTATGGTGTGCATACTCCACAGAGAGATGCAATATGAATGCATTGATTCCTGCACAGAAACTGTACAGCTATATTTAGCTGTAAAGGTTGGGATTTTCAAATACATGAGGCAAATTATGTAATGAGAGATTATTTAAAATCTGTTTAAAAGCAGATGATTGAGGTAAATGTACAGTCTCAAAGAATATTTTTTTTCCAAGTATTTGAAGTCTTGTACATTTGGCTTTTTAAATATTGTAAATTGTTTGTTTGTTCTTTTAAAATTAAGATAGGACAGCTCTAAGTATAGATTGTTTTGCATAGATGCGTTTAGCCCAGCACCTGCTGGTAACCAAGGCCCTCCTCCAATGATGGGTATGAATATGAACAACAGAGGAACTTTACCTGGCCCTGCAATGGGTCCTGGTCCTTCCATGGGACCAGAAGGAGCTGCAAATATGGGAACACCAATGATGCCAGATAATGGAACAGTGGTAATGTATCACAAATTTAATTCCTTTGAATAGCTGTCATGTCTCATGGCCCATTTTTCTTACCAAAGGTATTTTCACGCTGAGTAAGAATGTGCTAAATGTTTTGGATCTGTTAAAAGTGATTGATAAAACTTTTTCATGCAAATAATTTACAAACCATAAGAGAATTTTTTTTTTATATTGCTGTGAAATTCCTGCTTCCCTTAGGAAAAAAAATCTGTAAATTTAGATATTTACTCTTCTTTTCTTTAGTACAACTAAATTCTGTGAATTAGCTTGTTGTGTTTTTTGATGAACAGTTAAATGCTGGAAGGTGCAAAGTGTGAAGATATCTTTGTGTAAACTATTTAATTTTTTAAAGCAACTTTAGTATGCTTTGTATTTCTTTTCTAATACTGTTAAACGCATGAGATTGACAGTAATTACGCCACTTGGAAAATCAGTAGCCAAGAGCTATTGATAACTGTTGTATCAATACGGGAAAAATAATATTGCCCAATTGCCACAGATAATAGGGAATGTTTTTTACATGTCTGGGATTTTTAATCAAGAGCAGATAGGCCATTCTTACTTTGTTTTTACAGCCAGTCACTTTTCCTAGCTGTAATGTCTTATGTAGAGAAACAACTACATAATTTGAAATCTGACTTTTACGTATTTTTTCAGTACTGTTCTGTTACTAGTGGTGTGCAATAAAGGAATACATACTATTAACAGTTATTCTTTTACAGTTTTATTGGAACACAGAAGCATTTTGTAGCTGTGATTTTTTTGATATACCTTCTCAACAGTATGTCTGTGATTCAGCAATCTTTATAATGAAGTTAGAACAAAATCTTTTGTTCCATAGAAGAAAATGAGATTTTGATTTTGCACAAAATACATTGTGGGTCTGGTCTTTACTAGATAAAAAGGAGAGGATCTTACTTCACATCATAGGAGCCAGCTCACTTTATCAGTTGTGTTATTTCTTACAAAGTGGGGAGGATGCTATTCACAAAATATTAGATTTCTAAATGCTTTTGCTGGATACCCCTATTTTACTGGTCACCTTGAGAACCTTCTCTTGTTATTATAAAAAGAAGTATATGGAAAATAACATGATATCGTAAATCACAGTATCTAACTTAAACTGTTGTTTTTCTACAAAAAGTCATTCCAGGTATGGAAATGTAGAAAATATACTGACACTTCAAAGTGCATGTTTAAAAAATATTCTTTTTCCTTCGATTTTCTTATGCATGCTTCTGAAGGACAAGTTAGATTTTAGTTTTTTCTTTGTTTTGGTCTTTGAAAGTTTTTAGCTTGGAGGGGGTTAGGCTTATATAGCCTTATTGTATTATTGCTGTTGTTAGAAAGACACTTTAAAGATCCTTTAAGGACTATCTACTGAAACACTGTAACAGTTATTTTCCACTGAGGGAAATGAAGAATATGCTTTATAGACCATAAATACAAATTTAATGTTTTTAATTGGATGTTTGTCTGAAGTTTTGAAGGGAAAGTTGTAGCAATCTCCTTTTTGTTTCACTGAATTTTTTGAAACCTGGATTTTCTTTGAGCATAACATTTTTAAAGTAGCTTCTCCCACTTTCTAATGTAGGTAGTTAATTACAGCATTTTTCTTCTTAGCTGGAAAGAGAACTTGACTTTTTGTCCAAAAGTCAAATGGTGAAAGGGACCAGGAGTATGTAATAAGTTGTTGAAATTCATATCCATTGCTAACAAGCTGACATGCATTAAGATAATTTTAAAACAGTTTTTATCCATTGCTATAGATTTAAATATCCTTCAGCTCAGTAGTAGATCTTTATGCAGCTCTTGAAGTAACCTTTCCCATGTACAATGTTGCCCTTGAAACAATGCACATATATACAACCATAGTCTAGGTTGCATGTACTTTTATCTATATAGAAAAAATGCTGGAGTTTCAGTTATGTATACATACATACATACATACATATATATGAATTAGCAGTCTCCAGAGCTGCTGAGCTCTACTACTGTTACTGGAGTTAGGCTTTCAGAAGAATTCTTTTCTGATTCAGGCATATTAATAAAATGCTGGTCTTAAATGTCCTTACTGAACTCTGAATACTTGAGAGTGATATAGATCTCTGTACAGAAGGAATTTCTTCTGAAGGCATAACTGTCCTTAACTGGTGAATGAGGAGTTACTTACACATCTTATTGTACCGTGTATCTATGCTGTTAAAGGTTTATGTTGAGTTTAAATTTCACCATGTCAGGTTCTATTTTTAAAAATTTGCATAAATACCGAACTGTAAGTGCTCAAATGGATGCTTTTAGAAATTAAGCAAATAAATCTGTGTAAGGATATATACCTTTATTGACATTAAGCATAAAGCTAAGGAAATATGGAATATTAATTGGATTTTTATCTCACACCGATATTTTAGAATGAGCCTTAGCTAAGTACAGAATTTTTATAAACTAGGAATAGTCCAAAATTTTGCATTTTGTCACCAATGTAGTTTCGTTCTGACAGAATTTCAGAATTTTAAAAGCCTTAACTAAAGATCTCTTAAGTACCAAACAAAAGGCTAACTCCAGGTAGCATGGACTTGAAATATCCATAGATATGTGGGTATTGAATTCTTAAGGCTATTAAAAGAATAAATATGCAGTAGCTAGAAATACAAAAGGTGGTTTCCTCCCCTCCTAGTTTGACAATGTGTCTCTGTCTAATTTATTTAGGGGAGGAGCTTTGTAGTCGGTATGTAAGGTGCAGTAGGGCTCAGATATAAAAGTGTTTGCTGTCTCCTTTGTTAAATAGAGAATATGTATTGGTTCAGATTTGTGTGCAAGGATGAAGTTGCATTCAGCACCAGAGTCAGTCTTAAGTATTGTTTTTAATTTTTAATTTACTTTACAAAGTTGGAGCATAACACTCTTTAATTTCCAGCTCTTTTTCCATAATAACTAATTGAATTGCTCCTTTCTTCCTTCTATGTGTGATCCTGATTCTGCTGGACTATCTGCTGAACTCCATGACAACATCACTTGTGGTTTTTGTTGTAACTCACATTTGGCATGTTCCAAATGGACTTGTGTTAGCATAATGAGAGATTCGCTCAAGGAGGCCCATCCCAGATGGGTTCACCTCTGGTTAGTAGAACGGGCTCTGAAACTCCTCAGCCGCCAATGAGTGGTGTAGGTGCCGTGAGTGGTGGACCTGGTGGCTTTGGTAGAGGAAACCCAGGGGGCAACTTTGAAGGACCTAACAAGCGTCGCAGATACTAAACCTTAATTCATTCCTTACTGTTTTAGAAATTCCAGTAAAATTATACAGTGATATGCCTTTATAATTTTAGCTGTTATCTGGAAACGGTTCTATTGTTATTGTAGTCTTTAAAACAGTTTCTTTTGTAAAACTTTTTTTGTATTCAGTCATAGGCTTTGTAGTATAGAGCAGAAATGATGCAGATCATTATGTAAGGCAATGTGTTTGTGACTAGCAAAATACAATGTGTGACTATGCTGTAAAACATGCAGTTATCTGATTACAATAAAACAAAAATCACTGGAAAGGATTCTGGGAATGTTATTACTGAGTAAGAATAATTTTATGCTTAATTTTAAGAGGCATCATTTTCATTTTTACATAGTTTCTACTATGTGTCAAGAAAGTTCCATTCTTAATAGTGAATATTTAGCTAAACTGCATGGTGCAGTAGATACTATGAAAAACTTATAACTGCTTTTGTTTTGACTTTTAAAGAGCATAAAATTTTATACAAAGTGTTATCAAAGATACTGTGTCCTTGCATCTCAATCCACCACTGCAAACTTAGTCACAGTAAGAAGTTATCAACAGAGGTTATCTGTTATACAAATTATTAGAAAATTTAACTTAGGGAGGGAAAAAACCAACTTTGGAAAGGAATCGCTATGTATGCTTTATTCATAACAGTATGAGTGAATTTACCTAAACCATATTTATAGAGGAGAAAATTGCTTGTGACATCTATGTGTTCTGCTGATGGTTAAAGTATCTTCCATTGCAAGGAAGGAGACATTTCTGCACGCTGGTTGAAAGCTTTCCACTGTGTTTGCGCATCATTATTATTAAGTATACATTTTCCCCAGCGGTTGGGTTGAAAAAAGCCATGTCTGTTATCAATGAGTAACTGTATAATTAGGAAGCAAATACATGATTTCCAGCAAAAGTAAGTTCACTTATAGTTGAGTATTATGCATTTAGAAGGATTGCACTTGAGTATTTCAGAAAGGTTTTACAGAACAAGAAATTTGGAAATGGCCTATTTACAGCACAACTCAGGGTATATTTGCCTATTGAGTTTTAAGATAAAACTGATAGTAAACCTACAAGGAAGCTTATTATGATTCTTTTTTGTCAGTCTTGGAAGATGATGGAAAAGACCTATTGGTTCTATTCCTGTAATGGCAAATAAAGTAGGGATATTGGTTGGTTACTATTACTCTTTTTTCCTGTACAAAATAGTTGTAAAATAGAAGTGTTCTTTTTGATCAGTTCACTCACATTTTCAGAGGTAGTCATTACTAAATTTCATCTGCATGAATTGTGATACTAAATTGGTTAAAAATGAACTTGAAATAACCTGGTACCCTAATCACATCCAAATGGTATATACATGTCTCAGCATGGGATGCAAGCAGCAGAGAGGGCTTGTGTGTGGTACTTGTTAATGTAGCCATGATTGGCTTGGTGGATTGAATTTTGAACACATGGTTAAGAAGAAAATTGCATCATTGCTGGCATACCGGAAATACACTGTTAGTTAAATTGCCAGTGTTTTATGGCTTAAGATACTGTTTTCATACAATTCAGGAGTTACCTTAGTGTACCTAAGTGTGTAGTCCTCACTTGTGACATCTGTACCTGCTAAGCATTTTCCTTTAGATTGTCTTTAATGTTGCCATGTTTTGCTTGACTTGATACATGCCATATTCTTAAAATAAACCTCAACCAAACTGCAAGTGATTTTACTTGACACACTGATCCTAAATGTTAAGATTTGGGAAAATTACTTTTTTCACTGCTATAAACTAGTGTTTGTATATGGCAACTACTTAACCTCTCTGCTCTAGTGTCCTTTATTCAGTTCAAAGTACAGTTTACACTGGTATCTAGTAAGGTGTCTAAGTATGAGATTACTATTTTCTCATGTTTTCTGCCCTTTTACTTGACTTTTTTAGGGGATTGATAAAGTATTGGTGTGATTTGGTAGTTCTCAACTGTAAAGCTGTACAGGGAACATGTTTTAAATACAAATTAAACTAGATTCAAAAGGTTGGTTCATTTTTTTCAGAAGAAAAGACTGTGTTGCTCAGGCCTTTTTAGCTAGCTCATGTATATTTGTTTAGCTATATAAACCCTTCTCCTTATACTCATATCTGAGTAAGTTTCAGAAGAACATTTAATATACTGAATCAGCAAAAGCAGTTCATACTTTCCATGCCAGCTTCATGCTATTTTAAGTACATGTTTGTTGCACTGTGGTTTTGGTAGCAAGTGGAAGTATGCATTTATTTGAAAGTTCTTGTAGTTTTTATTTAACATTAGTGATTGTCATTTCACAGTTGTGACCTGCCCTTCCTGTAAACCTCTGACTTGGATGGCTCTGCTGCATGGTAGCAGTGGGTTTGTCAGCTATCCTTACTGCAGAAAATAATTTAATCTATTTTTAAATTTCCAAGCCATAACAAATAAATACTGAAATGTATTTTTGGGCAGATTGTAAATAGTTAATGAAGAATGCCTTTTGTAGCTGATCATGCACTGTTGAGTTCAGCTCTTGAAAGTTTTCTTTGGGCTGCCTGGCTCAACTCTAAAGACAATGCTTCTCATTTTGCTAAATGTGGTAGTAGCTATACAATAAACACACCTAATTTTGTTAAAAAAGGAATGGTCACAAATTATTTCCTAAAAATGTGTAGATGTGGCCAACCAGTTTTTACATTAAGGTTCTGCCCTTCTGCTAAAGTGATTAATTTTTCTTGTTCCTCATTTGATTGATCAGCTTATCATTTTTTCTGTGTACACATGTACTCAAGTTTTTAACTACATTTGCACTGTTTGACTGGAAAGCACAGTGAAGTCTTGACTCTCTGCTATATGGTATGCTAAAACAAATAGGCTTGGAATATATGTGAATCTGCCACCTACAGTACAGTTACTTTTGTAATGTACTTGCTGAGCTTTTACATTATTCCTGCAGTTTTGTATTCCTAAACTGCCTAATTTTCCTGTGAGATAAAATTTTGGTATTTAACAAAGCTTTACTGTTCCGTTTAAGTTATATGCTGTTCTGACCAGTGTGCTCATTAGATAAGGCACATTGATATCTTGGGAAACTTCGTGGTGATCCTAATATATTTTACTGTATTTATTTCCTAAAAAATTCACAAACTGCTGTGGATTACCTAGAAAGAAAATTCCTGACATGCAGTTGTTTTATTTGTTGTCAACGTTTGTTTTACGCAGTTGCACATAAAGATATAATAAATTGAAGATTCTTACTAGAACAAAATTTAAAATAGATATAGATGGCAAGAACACAGTATGAACTAAATACTGCATTAATTTAATTTTAAGCATACTCCAGTAGGATTTTATAGTATGCATGTTTTGAGTAGCATTCTCATCTAAAGTATGCTGCCACATTTTAAAATGTTATATCAATTTCCCTCTTTTCCACTCTTGATTTCAGATCTAGAATAATTTGTAATTACAAATTCTTTGAAAGATATAAAACACAAGCACAGTGACATTTATGAACTTTGTGTTACAAAACAATTGCGATCTACCTTGAGACAACTTTGCTCAAAAATGCTGAAATAACCAATCTAAAGGCAGATTTTCAAGTGAAAACCAAAACCCTGTAAGCCTTTTGAAGAGAGAAAACATACTTGGAGGTGAGATGTTCAGCAATTAATTGGTGTGCTCTGGTGCCATGAAGTTCATTTTACTTAAGCATGTTGCAGTAACAATTTTTTTGGCATACTTCCCAATCTATCTATTTTTTTATAAGAAGCTGGATCATTATTTTTCCCTTTAGAAGTCAAACTAAAGCATAATTGAGCCAATAAAATAGTATGGAAGGCAGGGTAGCAAACAGAGTCAGTTTATGTTGGACTGAAAATGTGAAAATGTGAAATCTCCCATTCCTGAGACTTGAAGTGTTGCGTATCTGTGGGTAGTTTTAGAGTCTGCATGCAGCATCTTTTGTTAGCTTGTGCTTGTGGCCAAGAGTGGGGGGCTTCAGAGAGCACACACTTCTGATGCAATTTAATTGTCCTCTCAGGAGCCCTCAAATTATTAATATGGGCACTGTGCTGTTACTAAGATGCTCATCTTGGAGTTTGGTGCTTTCCTTGGGCTGTTAGCTCACTCCTAGCGTGAGGGAATATCAGTCCAAACTTTCCTGATTCATGAGTGGTAAGGAGGGAGTGAGTGTGGCCTATGGGAAATGCAGAGGATGTTACTACTTTAGATTATTGTCCATTCAGTGCTAGCTTGGTGGCAAATGTTGAACTGTAGTAACCTGAAAGCATTTGCTTTCTTCAAACTTCACTTACAGAAATGTAAGAACTTGGTAACAGTAAGAGGATTGACTAAAAACTTGGAATACCTAATCGTTAGGTATAATTTTTCCCACTGGATTGTTTTTATGTTACCTTTTGTTACCTTTGCAGATATACTGTAAAGTAGTTTTAGCAATCTCACAGGTTTGGTGTGTTTTGTTAAAGTATTGGTTTTCCATATTTCCAACAGTTTTGGGTGCTTTCCATAAAATATTTAAAAAATCACAGCTGTAGGCATTTCAGGTATGTTTTCACAATAATCTGTTAAATACTGAAGCTAGTTACAAAATTGTCTAAAATGTTACTTGTAGAATAAATAAACTGAATGTGAAATTTTCATGTAAACTGTAATTTTTATGCATGGAAACAAACTCTCAATGTGTTCATTTTCAGTGGGATAGATTTAATAGGTCTTTTCCATCTTGAACTTCCTTAAGATACTCTGAAAGTTAATATAATTTAAATTTCGAGGCATCCTTATTAATGACCTCAGCCTGACTTTTAAAAGCAGTGTGAGAAGTTTCTTCTGTTTGGAACAGCAGCCCTTTTTTCCTAATTGAAGGAGCTACTCAGAAAACCATTCAGAGATAAACAGCATACTTACAGGTAAAACTTATTAAAAAACCCTCTGCTCTAAAGTAATGATTATTATACATACACAAATCACAGTGAAAGAAAGAAAGCAAATTTATGAATGTGTGTAAAAACTCAAGTGATTTGTATGTGGTCCTTTGAGTGGAGAATAAAATTCTCATAACAAGAGGTATGAGATTCAAAAGGAACTGGACTGTGTTGCTACATATACTTACGGATAAAGTTTTTCCATCTGTTTGGGTAAATGATTTGTCTAGAGCTTCCATTGTTCCTAGATTTACTAGTGTGCTTTTATATCTCAATTTCTGTAGAGTAAAGCATAGCTGTATAATTTGATTGAATTTACATGCTAATTGTATGTGGGATGTTAAGTGCTTGACTTGAAAGAATTGCAGTGAGAATAAAGATACCGTTCTTGACTTTAAGTGAAAACTGCATAGATCCTTGAACAGGAATAAGTATGGAGGGTCCTGTGTGTAAACTGAACAAAAAAAATGGGAGAGAGGGAATAAAGTAACTTAACAAAAGTGAGAAAAGTGTGGTTTAATTTTATATCTGCAGCAGATTCACAAAAATAACTTTAAGTCTTGTTCTACATGGAAACCACAAACCAGCTAATTCTTAATCGAAGAGGTAGAAATACCAGTTACATTCATGTGTTGGGTTTTTTGAACTGAATTTAGTTTCGTGCACATGGCCAAGGAATAGCAGAAAAACAGAAATGAATGAATGTTAAAAAAAAATTTTGATATTCTTGGGTTGAAGGGTGGGATCACTGCAATTGGATATATCTCTTCTGTGTTGTTTTTATGAAGTTGTTGTGTAGGACTTGACTTTGTGGCTGAATACAGCAACTTTATGCAAGGTACACATACCATGTAAGTATGTAACAGCTGATTTTAAGGCTGTTAGCCTCTCATCAACCAGTGAGAATCCAGTCTTAAACCTGAGTGCATCAGAGAAGCACCAAACAGAAGACAATGGTAAAGGAAAATTAAATAGTACATATCTGTTAGCAGTGATGAGATGGGATTAAGGTATTTTCATTAATTTTTTGCCTTAATTCACTGTAATAATTTTTTGTGTGTATGACAGGGAAATGGATTTTATTATCAGTTAATTCTTGAAAGAAAAAAAATCCCCAACAATACAAAACAAAACATCTCTCCCAAAGAAATTCCCAAATCTTGGTGTACAACCCAACCCCAAGCAAAACATGTTTTCCCGCTTTAAATAACCACACAAGCAAGGTGGAAGATAAAATAAATCTAAGAAGATGTAAAAACCACAAGGGTTTATTGTAATTCTTTTTCCATCTGTTAGCTATTGATGTTCTGGACATTTTAAAGTGTTGCTTTTTAAAAAAAAAAATCCATTACTGTTCATTATTTGTTATAAGAGGATTTATTCTACTAAAATTATTGTTTCTAAGTTATAAATATTTTTATAGAGTGTAAAATTGCACGAAAAAACACTGTGTATACCAGCTACTGCAGTACTGAACTGCCTGCTGAATTGATCTTCCAGGCTGCTTACAAATGTTTTAAATATCTGTATGCTAATAGGAATTTGAAATGTTTGTATACATACTTAAAATAATCCAGTACATGCCTTGCTGCAGATACAAATAGCCTTTTGTCCTCCTTGCTGCTTGGTCCTGCTTCTGTGTCACCAGGCAGTGAGCAGGAGACCCAGGTAAAAGCAGGTAAAGGAGATCCAGTGAGAATCATTGATTCTGCTCATTTCAGTGTGGAAGGAAAGAAGAGTAAGGAAGGCAGTAGAGCAAGACTCTTCATACTTGTGCATACTTACTGTAATTTGTGCTGTAGAGAATCTAGTTTAATAAATGTTCTCATAAAGTGAGTTTGGAAGAAATACATAGCCTAGAACAAATGGGTAAGAAGCATGTTGAGGGCTTTAGATGTCTGAATAATACGGTTATGGTTTACGTTCTTGGTGATAGTGGGTCCAGGACGGCGAGTATTTCAAGCAATGAAGAAAAAAATGTACAGTAAAATGTTGAGCCAAATTTTATGTGAGCTTGATCTGTCTGTTCACTTTCTGCAGTTGCCAAGAAGGTTACATGCAAGCCAGTAAAAAAATGGAAAATAGTGTTCTTCGCGATTTCTCCAGGAGAGATGTGCACAGTTGCTTTAAAAAGAAGCAAGACTATTCACATGTACTTTTTCTTGGAAGAAAATATATAAGCTGCCATTACAAAGATGGGAAATACTGTCTTTTAAAATGCTAACATTCTTCATTCTTTGACATGATAGCACTGTGTTGTTCCATATATTATGTTCTGCTTTTAAGGGAGAGAGCATGTGAAAGGTAAGCCACAGCTCCAGTTCTAATCAACTTCAAATAAAAAGATTTTCCCAGAAGACACATCTGTAATAATGAAACAGTAGTTCATCTTCAGTTTTGTTTGAGTGTGGAACATTGTGTTTCTAGAACTTCCAGCATTGTACCAGTAGCAGTTCCACATCTGACATTTTCAGAACTAGAGCTGTGCCAAATCATACAAATAAAGTTTTTGTCTTAGTGTGTGAAGAGTGCAATTACTCCAATTAAAAAACTGAATGTTCAGAGTTTTGCAAGAAAATGTATTGAAGAATTGTCATCTATTGAATTGCTGGTTTAAAAATGAAAATTACCAACTTGGTAGCAGGGATGGCTGTATTTCTAAATTATTTTGGGAGATGTGTCAGTTTATTATTGACATGTTACACTTTGTGTAGTTGTTGTAATAACACTTAATGCATGTTTGGCATCATTTTTTTGCATTACACTTGTGTAGTTTCATGTATTATTCACACTGATGAATGCAACTGTCTGTAGATGTGGGTTACCAGAGCTTTTGTTTAGTATTATCTGAATTGTTTAGGAGAGTTTTTCATTGATAAGCTTGTTTTCTGTCTTGTGTTTAGTCTGCATGTTCTGAGCAAAATACACTTTTTTGACTTTATATGGGGAAAAAGTAGCAAGTCATGAAAAAGTGTTTATTAGGAAAGTAAACAGAAAATAAGTTGAAGTCTTGGATACTTCTTACTGCTTCTAAAATGACAGCTCACTGAGGAGAATAAATTGGTATACTTTCTGCATGATTATTCTAGACACTTTTCCTGCTTACAGCACACTTCAAGGTTAAAACCAAAGTGTTTAATTTCTGTCTGGTTTTAGTCCTAAGCATGTTTACAAGACAGTAAATTATACACAAATGTCTTGATGTTTATGACTGAATAGTACTCTTAACTCCCCAAGTTGTATTAAACATAAAGAGAAATAATTTATTTGAGTTTCATAGTTTTTAAATACTGAATTAGCCAGTCCCCTCGGGCTGGGGCAGGGATGTAGAAAGCACATATTTGTGGAGAAATCATACTCTTGTTTTCAGTTGCATTATGTTCCTGGGCATGCATTTCTTACTCTTGACATTGGGACAATTTGTTACAAAGATTTAAAAAGAAATATAATTCATCATATTTTATCCATTTGTAAGTATTAGTTCATAGCTATATTGTAAAAATAGAATTGGTTAGTTTAGGCACATTTACTTTACTGGACATCATGGCATGTAATATAAATATCAGAAATAGGGTAATTCGAGTGTTGGTAGTTACTGATGATATGTTGTTGTGCCTTTAAGCCTCGTTGGATAAAAGCTGATACATATTGAGCATAATGACATTTTGAAACTCGGAGTCCAGAACCTTGATGCTGCACTTGCATTTCTGCTTTATTGCTGTGGTAATCACAAAAATACTCACAGGTTTAAAAGTGTTCATCTAGATATATGGGGGAAGGTAAAGGATTAATTATTGTATGTTGCTTGGTTCTTGAGGTTTTGTGTGAGAAAACAGGTATTGTAGAATCTTCTTTATGCAGTTGCTTTAAAATTTACTTTTTTTTTAAACTGTCATGTATGTTTAAAGTGTCCATTGTGAAGGAAGCCAAATGGTGCATCTTTAAAGAATGTGGGAAAACTATTTTACTAGAGGTCTTACTTGAGGTCCTAATCTTATACTGCTTTGACACTGAGGATGTGGTGTCTTAACTCTAACCTTATGCTACAATTATGTTGGAAATTGTGTAAGCTTCTGTCAAGCTTTAGAAGTGATGTGAGGGTGTGAGGTGACATACTGACTGTAGGATTGGGCCAAATCATTCATATTTGACACTTGTCACTGGCCTGCTCTGGTTATTCTAATCCATTCCTTTTAGTATTTTGTTTCTTTTTCTGTACTCTGGGTTTTCTTTTGTTGTAAAAGGCTTTCTGTTTTCCTGATGATGCAGAAGATATGAGCTGTATGAAACTTTATTTGGGGCTCCTAACACTAAACTTGATGGAAATGGTTTTAAGTAAGGGAAAGATGTCAGATGCACAGCAAAAACTAATTCTTTCTATGATTTGACAAGTTGTTACATACCTCTTCATATGTATCTTGTTAGTATATATCATATATGTATTCTTAACCTGTTGTGCCTTTAAGAATGGTTTATGTCTCTTTCTAAGGGGGGCAAAAAATTGTTCTGGATTAATTTCATAGCTTCTCTTTTGTGTAATTATGCAATAATTAAGTGACAGAGAGTACATGAGAACTTAATAGATAGTTACTCTTTCTGAGCTCTCAGATGTGTGCAATTACTAATACAGAAAAGTAAAAGTAGATAAGTGCTCTTCATGCATTTACAGATGGGGGAGATACTGTTGTGGAAAAACAGGAAAATGTGGCTTGATCTCGTCTTTCACTTTGCAGCTTTTAAGAATTTGGGAACTACCATAGAATTAAAAACCCCAAAGAGGGCTCTCATAAACTTCATCTAAAATTCTTAAATGTTGTTTCAGATTTCTACTATAAATAAAACTAGTTCAGTGTAAGCATTCAAATAAAATACATGCTTTAATTGAAAAAGTAATTCTGAAAGCCTGTGTTTTATTAAGAGTAATGTTATTGGGGAGTTAGGTGTATTTTCTTACATCTTTACTTTTGACTACAGAATCATAAAGGAACAGAGGTGAAATTAATGACATGCAGGAAAAGGTTAAATATACAGGACAAAATTTCCTGGGAAAGGAGTGAAGTTCAGATATATATGACTTTACTACCAGTGGTTCCAGTGGAGGGCTTCTGTCATGAGCTTAGAGAGTTCCTGCTTAGAAACAGGTGCTGCCCAACTCTGGTCTTGCTCTTATGGCAGGAAAATGTCATCTTTGCCTTGACTGTGACGAACCAAGAATAGGATTGTCAGGATTTAAGTTTATGAAGAACACAGTTATCTTGCCACAGGGATAAATATATGAATGGTTGAAGAGTCGTCATCTTAGATGAGTTTGCTGAGTTTGTATGAGTACAGCTGCATGATTGTCACAGCTTTCCCAGGACTTGGAATATGGTAGTGCCTTTGCTTGTTTCAGCAGTTGCTTCATGCGCCTCAGTTACTGAAGTTCACTTATGCGTGCATGGATGCTTTTCAAAGTCATCTTTTCTGCTTAGAAAATTCTTGTGGGTAATGACAGCCCGAGTTGTGGTTTGAGAGTGATGCTGTCATGGGGTGCTTAAATCAGCATTTGCTCCTATCAGCTGCAGTCGTGTTAGTTTATACCTGTTCAGTCATTACAGTGCACTTCCAAATATTACTTTTCATTAATGAATGTTGTATTCTCAATGAGGTAGTGATCTGGGCAAGTTTGAGTAGAGACTTAAGAAAATAAAGAAAATACAAACTAGTTACATTTGTGCTGTCAATGAGACAAATTCCTTTAATAATTCCAGGTGTGTTACGTAAAATTAATCTCTTGGATGGTCCTGATTCCCTAAGTTTGTAATAAAGATACTTGGATTTTGTTCTACCTCTGTTTTTGGGGTTCATCTTTAAACTGTTTGGACATCTGCATTTTTTTTTTTAGCTTTCACAGCTTGATTTAAACTAGAGTCCTTGAAACTTTATGCATAATATCCCATGTCAGAGCATACTAATCAGTTAGGTGCTGATCAGATGCAAGATTTTGCAGAGTTCAGAATGAAAGTAAGTTGACCAAAATAAGTTGTTAAATAAGATGGAAATAAAGTCACGAGAAGATGAGAACGAGATGAGCAGAATAGGAGAGCAAACTACTCTGAAGGTGGTCTGTAAAAAGTGGTGTGAAAGAATCCGATAACGAGTACATGTTCTGTTAATTATTCAAGGAAATGGATGCATCAGGTTGTAGAACTTCAGTTTGAAATGCAGACTTCTTTGGAGAAGCTGCTGCTTGCTTAAGTGGAGTTTCTTTTTCAAGACATTGCAAGTAATGTTTGTAGTGTATTAGAATGGATGTTTTTTAATTGCATACATTAAAAGTCATGGAACAGGTAACTGAAGTAACAGCTTTTATATTTTAGTCTGTGTGTGTAACCATTTTCTCATTAATGTGTTGATATTTATAAATTTGGCACCCAAGATAATTTTGATAGCTTGTTTGTAAATTAGTATTTTTAATGTGAGAATTATAGTGCAAGCTTGCATCTTGAAATCTGAATGAGCCATGATGAAAAACAGTACCAACAATCAGTCTGTGATTAAAAATATTTAGCTTTGAGTATGATGCCAAGTTACTGCCTTTGTATATAAGATGATATCAAAAAGAAGTTCCCCAGTTCTCACAGTGTGGTCTTGGCTTAGTCCTGTGTAAAGGAGCGTTGTCACTGAGGTCTTCACTTTGCCCTCAAGTGAAGAAAGTGGTAACCAACTGGAGTGTCTTTATGTGGGGTACATGGTGGAATGGCTAGTAGTATTCCTAACACTAAGATGCCTGATCTGTTATTCAGTCTTGAAGTTATTTCTAATATAGCGCTTTTCACACCTCTTTGCTATATGTTAGTAGGTGTTTGCTTTGTTCCATGTATGACAGCTGAGTTTAAAGGGTTTTTTTAAAATGTTTGATATTAACTTAGAAAGCTACTTCACTTTGGGTAGGAAAAATAGCTTTATCCTGCATGTAGTAGTGACTTCTACTAAAATAAGGAATGCTGTACATAGAATTTACAGCATTCTGTGGTACTATAAAGCTGAAATAAATCCTGATAGTGCAGCATCAGTAATATGTCCCGTTGTGCAAGAAAGGAAAAAATGCCAAGTTTCAGTCCCAGCTTGCCAGGCAGTACGAGAGTTGCAAATAGAGAAATGGTTCCTTTATTCAACATTGCTTTGTGGATTTTTTCAAAAACAGGTAAGTCTGTATCAGTATTACCGATACGGGGTAGAACATTTGCAGGATACCCTGCAGTTTATTAATGCTGTTTGTTGTCTTTGTCTTAATACAGATTCCATTTCCTATGTATTTCAAATCTAATGTAAGATTTTCTGTTTTCTACCAAATATAGTTTTATTATGGTGGAAACCAGAAGCTGGTATTCTGCATGTGTTATAAAGTAATCTGAGATGGAAGTTGTCACCCAGTAGAGTTAATATAGGAAGGAAATTACTTAATCACACAAAGAATCACAAATCTTTTGACAGGACTAGAGGCAATGGGTACACACAGAAACACAGGGGGTGACTTGTGAGCATCAGGGAACATTTTTACTGTTAGGGGTGAGCAAGCACTGGCACAGGCTGCCCAGAAAGGTTGTAAAATCTCCATTACTGGAGATCCTGCAAGCCATCTGGATGTGGTCCTGGGCACTGGCTCTAGGTGGCCCTGCCTGAACTGAGGAGTTGGACCAGATGGTTTCTAGAGGTCTCTTCTGAAATTAACACATCCACGGTTCTGTCAGTTAAGCAAAGCTCTGAATTTATTAAACTTTATATGAATGAATTAACAGTTAAACTCTATTATATGTTTAGGTATTTGAATCCTTCCTTGCTAGGTTTAATTTCAATGTAGATGTATGTACTGGGAAGTATTGTGAAATTTTACATTTTCAAATGAAGCATGTCAGAGATGAAAGTTCTTGGAGTGAATGAGTTGTTTTTAACAAAGACTGTGACCACGTCTTGCCCTGCCCTTCCCCCAGCACACTCTTACGGCTTCAGAGATTTTAGCCCCACAAAGATAATCAGTTCTGCTGTCATTATTTTGGAAGAGGAGGTTAGGACACTGGCCTAACTTGGCACCTGCTGCAAAAATGACAGGTAAGGAACCTTACAGGAGGGAATGGGGAGCATTGTGTGAAGTTCTGTAAAGCAGAATTGCAAACACTTCAGAAGCTGTGTATTAGTGAGTTTCACAATTAGGAATACTGTTGTTTTTTTTTAATTGGAGAAAATTGGATTATGCACAGTGTAAGAAGTTCTTTATGAAACTAGATTCCCCCTTAGGTTTTGGAAGATCCAAAATGTTTTCAAACTATGAGGTCATCATAACTATATATAAGAATTTTTCTAAAATACAAAGCTTATGCTGATTTTCTGTAGTCTTAAAACTAAGATAAGAGAAAACTTAGACTTTGCATATACATATTTTTGCTACTTTAAAACAGTCTTAAGTTATTTTGAAATAAAGATTGAGTCTTAATAGAAGTATGCCTATTTAAACATCCCTAAATCTTACTGGTTCTCTTAACTCCTTGCATAAGTGTAAATTTATTTGCATTGTGTGTAGCATAATGGTATCCTGATTTCTGTTAAAACAGTAGAGCTGTAGTGATCCTACTTAACTCTGTGTCAGCTGTGCTGGTTTAACAGTATCTTGTTTACAGGAGGCTTTTCTAAATCTCTTTCTGTAATAGGCGACCTCAGAGTTTCCAGAACCTGGCAGAACTATCTTGTGAAATTTTAACTGTAGCTTCCAGTGCCAAGTACAGCATTTTCAGGTGCTTTTCATCTCTCAGGTTTCTTAAGTTTTCTTTGTGGAGTCACATCTATACATCATTATTTCTAGGTGAAAGAGAAGATGAGGGTTAAAGGTTATTCCCTTGTTCCTTCAACAGTTTTGTACTTTTTAGCTGTTCATGATAAAGTATCACAAAATGCTCAGAACTTCACATCCATGTAACATGTCATGTGAGTTCTGAATGGAGGAAATTACCATTACTTTGACATTTTTCCAAGTTGCTCAGCATGGACATAGTTATTGAAATTAAAAAATCTGAACATTGAAAGGTATTTCTTCTGCCTCAATGACAACATTTGTAAAATGAGTAATTATAAAAATCACTGATGAGCCAGCTATTCTGGTGCTGCAGGTTCCTCAACTTGAAATGAGTGTCATATAGGGAGGGGGGCTGTATTAAAAAATACAGGATTTAGTTGCCGTTTCATACAGGATTATCTTAATGACTTGAAGTACTGCCTCACAGTGCACAAAATTTTGCAAAAAAGTATAAGGTGTGTGTATGTGTGTGTATATATATTTATAAAAAAAACACTTTTATGGTATTGTGTCTTGCATCTGGGAATGTAATGACTTGCAAATGAACAACTTTTATTAATATTACCAAATGCTTACAAATTTTAGTATCTTTTAATTCAGACCTTACTGAAGCTGTGCGGATTAAAAATTTTGAGTCTTCTGGTTAAATGCTTTCAGACATGCTCATCATTCCCTAAATACTGAAGAAATCATGTAATTTCTATATGGTGAAGATCTGCAATCCAAGAAAACAGAAACAAATGTCCCTTGATTGCAGATTGTCACTGGCATGGGTTCATTGCCACCATTTGTTCTTTTTTGAAATCTGATCCCAGAAGAGGAATATTACTGTATTCACATTCCTCATTCTGTGTAACATGCTAACGTCAGGTATCCTACACCTTGTAACTTAAAAGTTGTGAAATGGATGTAAAATTAAATGCCTTATTGGCTTAGCTCAAGTAGTATTTTCCCCTTTGTTTCAAGGAGCTTAATTCTCCTTTTGAGCCCTAATTCAGTAATATTTTTTTCCCTTAAATGCTTGCTTGCTTCTACTTCTCTGCAAGTGTGTGAACTTAAGAGAATTTGACAAACACAAGATTGGGAAAAATTGTGTTGCAGTTCGTTTCCTATAATCCCTGGCAGTGATGCAGTGATGCCAGGTAACAACTCATTTAGTCTCTGGGGATTTCATTGCCCTCAGCAGGGACTGCTCATAATTAAGTTGAGCAGTTTTGGCCAGACTGAAGTTAAAACTGAGAGAAGAATGCGAAGGATAAGATTGCTTGACCATTTAAGAATGCTTAGCACTGTATCTTCTTTTAGTATGTCAGCAGTAAACATTGTTATCTGTTACCTCTTGATAGGTAAGCCTGAACAAATGCAAACACGAACACAGCTCCATGGATCATCTCGGGTTCCCTTTGGAAACCCCAAATAAGTGGCCACAAGGGATTGTATGTTATCCTGAGAACAGCTCGGCATTGGAGTTCTTCTTTCTGTGTGCTGGATAGTGGTTCTGCTACTCCCAAAATCATACCTGTGTCTGCTGGTGCAAAATGCCTTATGGTCACTTCAGTGGAAGTCAAAATTTACCTGTGCTGCTGTTGTATGTTGCTAGGTAATTTTTAAAGTAGACCTAAAATAAAGGGGGAATGGGGGAAGAAGCTCTTTGTTACAGTAGCCACCAAAAATCCTATAAATTAAAAAATTAAAACCAGGAAACTCAACCAAACCACAAAACCTGTTCTGTCAGTCAGACTGGTGAAGCTGCCTCACATCTGTGTGCAAGGTAAATGTGAAGTGTCCTTCAGTGTTGTAGTGTTCCTGCTGTTCCTGAGAACTGAGAGCTGTTCCTGCTCTGAATTAGCACTGGCAGCCTGGAGCCTGTCCCGCACAGCCGGTCTCTGCGGGGAGGTATCCTGCTACGCTTAGTATGCATTAACTTGAGATAGGTGCACGTAGGAGCTGGTTTTCAATTTTCCTTCATAATGATCCAGTATGCACAGTATCACTCAGTTTGTGTGTGATGCCTCTCTTCTCTCCACAACAGGCATGTTAATCATACTGTTAGCCTTTTAGACTATTTCAGATTAATTTTGCTTGGCACCATACTCACTTTAATTTAAAGAAGAACTTTATAATATGAATCAAAATTCAGTCTTTTACTTTGAAAACAACTTTCTGTTGTGTTCCAGCTCATTCTTAGACATCACTTTTTTCATCACTGGCTGCTTGGATACATTCAACTCTAACAAATTAATTACTGCTAATCATAAACAGTAGAGTTTATATAGGTTTATATAGGGTAGAGAGGTTGGACTGATCTTCCAAGAATTGAAGAGAATTGTGAATAAATAGTGCAGGAGCACATTGCTAGTAAAAACCATACACATTTTAATACTCCAGCAGTCTTACTGGGTGGTTTTAGAGCCTGTCATCAGAAATATACTGTATTTATTTGGCTCCAGCTTTGTCACTAGAATCAAATGATTTCCAAGAATATGGCTTTCTCTTCAGTACTTTCAGTACTTTTCACTGCTTTCTCTTCAGTAAATCTGGGTGACCAAGAAAGAGAAAGTAATATACATGGTCAGTTACAGAAACTGGACAGCCTTGATGCTTTAGCTTTATTCATGGGAGCAGAGGGGAAAGGGAGAAACTAATTATTGGGGTTTTTTTCATATTAAAATACAGACTGAAAGATGTGCAATTTGTAATTTTAGCCTTCCTGTTAAATGGGTACACATACATATCAATAGCTACATTAACTTCACCATGTTGAGGTCATGTCTTGGGACAAAAACACTTGTCCAGGTGATGGTTCCAGCCAGCTCCCTATGACTGAAAGTTCATCGCTACAGCTATTACTGCATTTGACTTGCTAAATGATTGTAGTATCAACACTTGCCAAGTTGTATCTCTAGTTAGAAAGGGTTAGTAGGCTGTGCTCTGTCATATGTGGTTTAGGAAGTAAGTATCTATCTTGCTACAGAATAGATAACTTTTGAAATCTGGTAGCAAGTTTCACCATTGGGTGGGACGGAAGATAAAAAGGAACCAAATGGGAGAATTGATTTAATAGGACTCATACATTAAATCATGCTAACTTTAAAACCATATTTATTCTGACTGCAAGTCTTAGCCTGTTTTAAAACTGTGTCTGATAAGGTAAATGTTACCTTTATTGTAAGTGTTTGTGGTTGTGTGTTGTAATTTACACGTATGTCACCTCTTGAGTTGTTTTTTGGGACTGTTCCTAAAGTGAAGCTAGTCTGAAAGGTGCAACCTGTGTGTGGCTTTCCAAAGGAATTCTTTCTGTAATAAATACTTTGCAGGGTGTGCTAAGTTTTGTGATCTTCAAACAGAACCTCAAGATGTTGGAAAATTGTTTTAACAAGTCTTTACTTGAGAGTATGGGGAGTTCTTCACCCCTTTGTGCTGTTGTAATCAGGACCTTTCTAGGCAGTCTTCTCTGTAGACATTTCATTAGGGCTCTCAAGCTCTGCAGCGTGTTTCTGTGCCTGAGTAAGGGATTATGCTAAGCCTGTCAAACATTGCAGTGCTCACATCTTGCAAGTCGGAGGCATTTATGGAGAAGAGGTAATTTTAATTCTGGGAGGAAGGAATGTGTCTACAGGTGAGAGCTGTTTTGAAGCCTGAATGGCTGGGGCATGGAGCTGTTGAATTTTAAACAGTTCGGATACTTTCCTTGCACGTGTACTCTATAAGAAGACACACACTGCAAGATGGATACCCTTACTAGGTCTTCTATTTAGTAATTTTTAATAGAATGACAGTAATTCATTAATAATTAGTAAATATAGTAGGAAAAATATTGACTAGCTGTTCTTCCAACTGCACTTAGTGCAAATACAAGCAGATCTATTGCAGAAGTTGTAAAATTATCCAAGTCCTTAACTTTCGCATCTAATGCTTGTAGTATTAAAACTGTATTTTAATGATACTTGTATGTTGTGAGATGTTACTATAAAGTGGAACATTTTACTCCAGCTCAGTTTAGTTGTATTATTTTGATAGATAATTTTGCCCCTAATTAATAACATCAGTGTAACAACATGCTGCAGAAAGAGGAGAATGCAGTGAGAGCTTGTTAGTTCTCAAGTGTCACTAATCACCTGGTGTTGTGTGCAGGGATTCTGATCATTTCAGTGGCACTAATATTAAAAGGATGAAATACCACTTTCACCATGTGCCTTGGCAGGCCTAAAAGACAACTTGTGGAATATATTCTGTCACATGAAGTACATATGTTTTAGAAAACCTCCAAAGAGGAATGACTTGGCTCTTTGGAGCAGAACTGCAATTAATCTACTCCAAGAAAAATATTAATATCTAGGAACTTCTTAATGTTCTTGGAACAGTTGTTGTTTAACTGCTGAGGTAGTAAAAATTTAAATAAAATCTGTGGAGAAACAACTAAATGGTAAGTTTGGGTAGAGAATAAATGGATTATTTTCTGGTAATGGGAAGTTTTATTATGGCTTGTTACTTCATATATAATGGGTTTTTGAAAAAAGCAGCTTTTACTGTGTTTTCTCTTTTGCTTGAAATGCCAGTTATTTACTGTCTCTTTATTTTTTAGGTTACTATTAAAATCTTAAAATGCAGATGAAGACTGGCTTGTGCAGAATCCTTCTGCTATCTTATGCAGACAAAAGGGAATCCTAAACCAGATTTTAGTACGAGGTAAGTATTAAGGTATATGGCTTTATCCAGCAGTTACTGAAATCAGTACCTCACTTTTTGTTCAGATTTGTGATTTGATGTAGTTGTGCTTCTACACTTCAACTTGATTTCAGATAATGTAATTAATTCCTGGCATAATTCCTGCCACGTGTTGTTTTTAAAGGACTTCAAGCATATATACACAGCCTCTAGCAGTCAGTTCAAGCTCTGCCCAGCCATCCTAACCCCATAGTGCCACATGAATATGGTGCCATGTCTGAGCTTCTGCATGTTACTGATACATTGCACTCAGAATCCTGTTTGTTTTTACAACCAACACAGCAGTTAGTGATTCTGAAGCTTCTTTGGCGATAATCAGAGGGCTCTGGTCTGGAAGGCAGTGTCCATGCACTCTGGGAAGCCTGGGGCAGTTTGGTTTGCATGCACACAAGTGTGTAGTGCCATCTGCCCTGACTGTGGGCAGCATCTCAGTGGGGGCAGCACAGTTTCAAAGGGAGTTCTGTGCAGCTAAGTTCAATAGTTCTGGTAGTTCCAAAATACCAGTTATTCTTATAAAGTAAAATAAACTTAAACACTGGTGGGATTTGACCAAGATGTGCAAGTTCTACTGGTAAAGCAAGAGAAACTTGTGTTGATTCTTCCGTGTGTGTTTGGCTTAGCAAAAGGACTCAGAGCTGTCTCTGTATAGTTGTGTTAACAGTAAGTAAGAGAACTGGATATATAAAGGATCAGAACAATTTTTCTGTTTCATAATTACCTATAAAAGGTATCTCTGTCCATGGCAGAGGTTCAGACCAGATCATCATCTCTCTCCATGTGCTGGCAACTTTCTTTGTAAAGCAGGATGCCATTGACTACCTTTGTGGCCAGGTTGTGCTCTTTGCTCAGGGTGGTTCTTGGACTTGGTTTTCACCAGGGCCACCGTGTCCTTACCTGCAAAGGGGCTTTCCAGCCAGCTGGCCTCCAGCCTGTCCTAGTGTCTGGGATTATTTCTCAGTCCCCAGGTGCAGGATTTGGTGTTTCCTTCTGTTGAATTTCATGAGATCCTGTAAGCCCATTTCTCCAGCCTGTCAAGGGATCACTGGATGGTGGCATGACACTGTGGCCTTAGCAGCCACTCTTCTCAGCTTTGTGCCACCTGCAGACTTGCTGAGGATGAGCTAGGACAGAAATGAAGATCTTGAAAAGGACTTGCCTCAGTATGGGGACACTGCTATTCACTTGCATCCTAGGGGACTTCATGCCACTGGACAACATTTTAGGTCCGTCTGTTCAGCCAGTTTTTAGTCCACCTCACGGTCCACTTACTGAACCTGTCTACTGTCAGTAGTCTGACAGTATTATGACAGTATCAAAATGATAACTGGAGATACTATGGCAGTGTCAAAAGATTTCATAAGGTACAATATCCACTGCTCTCCCCATGTCCACTGAACTGGTCGCCTCACCAGAGAGGCTCTCCAATTGGGATCCCTAAGAATTTACAAATAATCTCTTTGTAAATCCATGCTGACTGCTGCCACTTACCTTCTTGGTCTGGAAATGGTTTTCTGGAGTAGTTGGTCCATGACTTTCCCAGGGCCTGTAGTTCCCTGGGCCCTCTTTCCTGCCCTTGAAGTGACTTTTCCTTTCACCTGGTCCTTGCACACCTCTCCCAGTTGCAACACTGTCAGCAATGGAGAGTGGCCTTGCAAGGCCAGCAGTCAGCTCTTTCAGCACTCATGGGAGCATCCCATCAGGCTCAGCACATGTGACTTGTCCAGTTTGTGGACCCTGTCATGTTCTTCATACTGGGAGGGGCACCGAGGAGGTGGGAAAGTCGTTGCACACCTTGTTTTGTGGTTTTGCTTTTGCCCTTTACTAAGGAGTCCTATTATTTTCTAGTTGTAGTAAAATCACAGTATAAAAATTATCACACAGTAATTTGTAAAATAAACCAGACTACTGAATTAAGCAAGCTACAAGCATTTACTCACAAAATCTAAAAAAGACAAGCAGCTAAAACTCTTCATCAGGAAAGTAGTAGTGAAACAGAAATTGCCCAATTTTTTTAGTTTTATTCAAATGGGATTTTTCTTTTTTTTTTTTTTCATCCAGAAGACATTTTCTCATTTAGCCATTGGAATTCAGTCTTGCTTGTCACTACATATGAGTGTGCTGCTGTGCATGAGAGCCATTTGGGAACCTCAGTGCTTGGCAGGTTTCCCAGGCATCTCAGAATTTTTCTGTCAGCTTAGTTTCCTTCCTGTGAAGGGAAAAAAGGATGGTCAAGGTTCCTTGGAGATATAAGTATTCCTTTTACTGGCTAAATAACAACTCCTTGTCTCAAGTGATAAAAACCTGTCTTCCTCTACTCCATTCCTCACTGGTCTGTGGACCTCACACTGCAGTGTGAACCTGGCTGACAAAGTGTAATGGGCTAATGAATTGTGTTAAGTGTTGTGCCAGGCTGCCTGCTCCTGGGCTTCCTGAACAGAGGGAGCTCCAGGTAAACTTGGTGGGGAGGGCTCTCTCAAAAATTGCTGGCATTTTTCAGCTCTTTATCCAACTGTGTTGCTGATGTGTTGCTCAGTTATTTGCCATTTGAGTCTTAAATTCTCTACTGTGATGACAAAAGCACACTTGCAGGGAAGTTATCACTCAAGTGTCTCTTGTAGCTCCTCAGCCTAAATCATACTTACTTCTTGGAAATGTTCCTCTCCACTGAATGCATTAGGTTTCAATGAAAGCCACCAGTGGCTGCCCACCCTCAGAACTGAAGATGGCTGTTACATTGTGATGTTTTTATAAAATGCTGCTCTGCACCTCTGGAGTTACAAGGACCATCCGGGTGAGATTATACTACAATCGTGTTATCACTTGTTAGAATTCCTGTAATGGTACATTTTGTACTCAGTTTTCAGTTTGTTAGTACTAGTTTTGTGCTTAATGTGTGTATGGTTTTTTCCTTTGTATCTCTCTGTGCTCTTGGGCACACAAATAATGCTGTTATCTAATAAAATAGTAACTAAATCTGTCACACCTGGCTGAAGGTAGGAGAAGGACAAACTGAACATTCTCAGTTAAGCTGTTTTCTCTCTCCTTGCAGACAGGCCAGGCCTGTGAGACCTGAAGGAAAAGGACTGTTTGAAATAATAGAAAGGGACCCAGCCTGGAGGTGGTGTGTTCCCCAGCAATACCTCAGCTTGGAAAAGACACGAGAAGAATGTGAATAGATCTGCCTGAGAGCTCCAAGACCTCTTCCTACATGAGGAGACAAGTTACAGCTTTTGTGATGTTACTGTTTTCAGCCTCTGGCACAGGTGGTGCCAGTCCAGCATTTCACAGTAAAGCTGATGTTGGTCTACTTTGATGTGTAACTGGAGGTACTGACGCCCTTTTCATCTAGACTGCACTCAAAGTAGATTTTCTTTCTAGAAACAGTAGTGTTAAGGGAAATGGGTGTCAGTAAAAGGATTAAAGGTTGTACATTCTACAAGAATAATAAAGAGTAAATGATATATTAAATTACTGCTTGGTTTAAATGATTGCTGTTGGACTTGAAAAAAGTAAGAAAATATTTTCAAGCTCTATGATATAACAGGGAAGTGGTAGGGTTTAAAGAAGAAGCAGTAATGTGGATTGTGTTTATGCTGCAGTAGTTTAGAAGAACACAGAAGTATTAATTACCTAGAGAAAAATGTTATGAGCCAGTGACAGCTGAAAAGAACTGGAAGGAAATGTTAATCATAGGGCAGATTACAGCTGCAATAAGTTGTCTGTACTGTTGAGTAGGAATTTATGCTACAAATGCCTGCTGTCTTAATGTAGGCCAATAAAAAGATGAAATACCATGAATGAAGAATGAAAAAATAATTTTATGTGATGTATTTGAACACTGGCCTGTAACATATCACCAGGGTTTTCTATAGCTATCGCAACACTGTTTCAAATTAAATGAGTAACAGCATGTGTATTTTCTATTTTCTGAAATCAGCAAGGCAGTGGACATGAAGGCTTGTCAGGAACCTCACACAATTAAGTCCTGCAGTGGGAACTGAACTAAGTTGATGCAGTTGTAGATCCTGGACACAGACTGGTGGCAAAGCAGCTTTGCAGAAGCTGATATGAGGCTCTGAGGGACAAGTGAAGGTGTCTACCCACATGCTGGGCTCCATTAGAAGATGATGGCTGAGCAGGGTCCAGAAGAGCACTCTCTGTTCAGCACTTCTGAGACTGCAGCTGAGACACTGCCCAGTTCTGGGCTCTTGAAGACAAGAAGATGTGGGAACAAGTCCCATGGAAGTCATTGGGACATCAGAAGGCTGGAGCACAGGAGCCATGGGGCCAGGTAGCAGTGTTTTTTCCAGCTGGAGAAGAGGAGGTGGGGGTAGTTAAGAGATCCTGTTAATCCAGCTGTGTAAGAGAAGTGCGTAGAGAAGGTGGAGCCAGGCTTGTGGTAGTGGTGCACAGTAAGGTGGTAGTCTTGTACCTTTGTTCCAGTGCATGCAAGTGTTGCACCATACACTTAGAACAGTGCAAGGCAGTACTGTGTGGCTGTCCTTACCTGGACTCCCTGCACCGTGGAACCATTGGGGGCTTCCTGGTAATCATTTGGTTTCAGGAAGGGTGGATGCAGGGGGACCCAGACCCTGGTCTGAGGGTTCACTTGTGGTTTTAGGGATCTTAACCCTGCTATTCACAGAAAGAACTATTCTGATATTGACACAGTAGAGCTGACACATCTAGAAAGGTGAGGGAACTTCCAAAGCCTCTAAAGCTCCTGTGCAAGCTTTTCCATACAGGTTGTCTCACCCAACTTCATAAAGCCTTTTTTAGAAAAACACTGTCAGCACAGCACCTTTCCCCCTCCCCCACTGGAGGGTTGTATTCAGTGTGTAAGGCAGCTGCTGTAACAGGCCTAACAGGGCTTTCTTCCCAAATTCATCTCTGTTCTTGGCTAGGGAAAGTTTGTACAAGTAACAGCTCCAGGGTGCAAGAGTTCTCATCAGAAAGTGGCAGTCTGTGCTACAGATCAAGATGTCACCACATGGGTAATCCTGTCCCTTCAAGCTCTGGTGGTCCATGCCCACACAGTTGCAATGAATTCAGTTTTGGAGCAGGCCCTCATCTCCCTGTCTTCAATTCCCATACACATGGTTTGGGTTGTCTCAACAGCAGAGCTGTGCCTTCCATTAAGAGCAACAGGCACAGCAGAGGAGGGAGACAATGGGAAGGTCTGACCCCTCTATTCTAACTGCACCAGTGCCACCAGTAACTGATCAGAGGAGTTCCTTACACTTCAGATCATGTAGGAAATATTACAGACATTCTTGGAAAAAGATTCAGTTGTAGCTACCATGCATGACACAAAAGACTTCGCTGTGGAAAAACAGGTGACTTGAAAAAGAACCATCTGCCTAGTCCCTTCCTGCTGGCTGCTATACGTGATGTATCTGAGATTTGAGAGACCCTTTTAAATCTTTATTTTTCCTGCTGTGTCAGTTCTACTCAAATTTCCAGTGTGTGGTATCTTCTTGGTAGTTTTTTCCAAACTTGTCTTTGTCCCTCACTCAAACATTTTAAGAGACATTCAGGAGGTGAAAAATATTTTCCTTGTTTACATGGGACACAGAAAACCAAGAATTTTGAAGTGCTGGGATTCAGTGATGGGCTTGCAGTGCATGCCCATGCTGCAGTAGCTTAGAAACACATGGCCTTTTTATATAGTCTTCTTGCCTTCTTAAGAGACATGACTCCATTATGGACTCCAGCAAAACTAAACACACTGCTACAGTAATGCATCCTGCAGGGTCGTCACTGCTCCCATGACCCTGGGCAGTCACCACTTCCCGAGGAAAGACATGTTACAGCAGCTGTTTTCCAGTACTGTATGGAAAGGCACACGGTAGTAAGAGAATTACAGCAGAGACAGACAAGCGGAACATTTTGAGACAGCTCCTGTGCACTTGGAGCAGTCCTGGCTGGCTAAGATGGCATCAGAATGCTGTGCTGTCTGTTCCCCATATTGGAACATCTTTCTTAAATGCAGTCTGATCAAAACCCATATTGTTTTTGTGAATGGCTGCAGAAAGCACAGAAGCCCTATGGCATGATCAGCTGCATCACCCACCAACCTTTAGCACCTGTGAAAGAAACCACGAACAGCAGTACTGGTGCTGGAGCAGTGAAGGTAAGGACCCTGAGCCTTCAGAACCATTTGCTACCACTGCAGTTCATGGGAACTGCAGCTGCAGCCCTTGCTGGTGGCAGCAAGAAGAAACGGAGCAAGTATTTCAAAGGTATTTCTCCACAGTGCCTAAAGAATTGCTTTTTATTGTAGCTACTTTCTCTTCATCCTTTGTCCACCAAACCTTTTTCAGCAATTGGATAAAAACCATACAATAAAAACAGACGAAACCCAGCTTCAAACAGCTTTCCATACACTTATGCATCTTCAATAGGGATTCTTAATTTATATTACCAACTAAAAGAGAAAGATGACTGCAAAACATCCATCCCTAATAAAAGCATCATGAAACCCAGATCTTCATTCCCACGTTCTGTAGAACTTCTCCCCTTCTCCCAAGTGCCTCAAGATAAAAAACATCTGGAAAAACCCTCAAAATCAACAGCCTTTGACAAACTACTTGCTCTATCAACTCTTGGAGCATTACTAGACATTTTTAGGTTAGACTGTACAACAGTTTCTAAATAGCGTCTCTATCACTTAGACATTTGTTCAAAACACCTTTTATCCCCACCTGGAGCAGCTCCAGCATTTCCCACTGGCAGGTGCTGTACAGGGCTTGTCCCACACACTGTGTTGCCACACGTCCTGTGCCACAGTAACTGCGAGGGGCAGCCACGTAGATGAAACCTGGCACTCCAGTGTAAGGAAACACGAGCGTCCCCTTTCCTTATGCATCATCCAGGGTTATGCACACTGACTAAAATTTCAGCTACACAAAGTCCCAAGTGCTGGCAGTGACATACCTGATTCTCAGCCAGTGCTTTTCATGCATCTCAGGTGTTCACACTTAGCAAAGTGAGGTATCTAACATATTTCAGAGAGGTGGAGGTATAAAGTCTTTTCAAAACCCAAATTTGTTAAGATTTCATCAATACTGTGCAAAACCATAAGCAACTATTGTAAATCAAAACAGAAATGAGTATTTGTATGTCATGCTGCTGTTCTAGTTTTATATAGCTTAATGTGACATTCCACAAAATTGGTGTCCTTTGTTACTCATTTGGCATCTCTTAAATATGAAAAATTTAAACTTCAACAACCAAAAATTAAAAACCAGTTAATTGAACTCTATATTAAAAAAATCACAGTTCTTAAAAGGATACTTCATACAGCTGCACCATTTTGATGGTGAGCAGTCAAAATCATCAAGAATTTATGCACAATAGTTTTGCTAATAATATAGGCACATAGTGGCATGTAAACTACACATGACAACTAGAACAGCAAAGGCACGATCTGGTTTGGTTTTTTCTACCTTTCAAGATGTTGGTTAATTTACAAAGAAAAATATTCTATACTCCATGCAGAAGTATTACATTTCTATTTTACAGCACAGGACCATTTCAAAACTGCTGTCATCTGATGAGTAATTTAAATAAAATAATAATATAATAATAATAAAATAAAAAGATAGCAGCTTTTTGTACTGAGGAACTGAATTTCTGAAGTAAAGGACAACACATGTTCTGTCGTCTGTCAGGCTGAGGACATCTGAAATTCTTTATGTATCTTCTTGTCTACAAAAAGCACTGCCTGGACACTGAAGGTAGTTACAAGCTTTCTGGTTTGCTATTTTAAGCTTGTGTTTGTTTTTCCAGATGTCACCTAAGACCTCAAAAGTTAAGATGTTTGTAAAACTATTGGTTGCTTCTCTAATACCAAAGCAGGTTTAACCAGTGATTTACCTGGCAACCCTTCTGTGAACTGAGCCTGTTCAGATGTCTTTGTTCATGCCTGCAGACTGAACTCTGTTAGTTCAAAGGGAATCACTAAGCATAACTGTAATTGAGAGACAAGAACAGGAGCAGTTTTAAACCAGAACACAGCCCTCAGCAATTTAAAAGTTAAACCTAATGCAGTAATTTTAAAGTGTAATTTCTGCCCATGGCTCAAATAATATGACAGTTCTGCATTTCACAGAGAAACATTAGAGTAAGTAGAAAACTTTAGTTTACAAATGAAGATCTTTAAAAAAGACATTTCATGTAATTACCTTAAATAGTTCTTATATGCACCATTCCACATTGTGGAAAAGCTGAAATATGCAGTCTGGACTCCACAAGTTAAAGAAAAACAGAATTATATGTATTGGCACAAATACTTACATCTACATCTGTACAAAGTAAAAAATGCTGATAACCCTGTCCCACCAGTGCAGCCTATTCAACTGCTCTCCAACACACTCTTCCTGTGACTGCCAATGAGTGGCAGCAAGCTGGGAACTGAGACTTCAGAGTGTGGTGCCAAAAAGTTCCAAACTGCTTTGTCAGTCTCTGAACAGAGGAATCAGAAGTATATCCAAAAAAGTGTCAGTCCACTCGGCATGCTCAGAGGTCACTGCAGTTGCACTCTGTAAGCCCCTATGAGCAGCTTTACCTGTAAAAGCAAACAAAGGTTTCCATTATAATAACAGAACTAACCCTTGGCAATGTTCCCAAGTTCTGGCAATGTCACGGGATGTAGGAAACGGGGATCAGGAGACAGAGGAAAATCCTTAATTTTACATACGTTTAATTGCAACATACAGCTAGAAGCATTCAGTGTCTGGAAGAGTTACTGTACAACAAACGAACACACACATTTAATTTTGAGGACATTTTGTACCTTGGCATTAGGAGAGTCTGCCAACCGTATGAAAAGCTTGTTAAGGCCTGCAGTAGGGCTGAAGGAATAAATAAAGTGACTATCCTACAAGGAAAAAGAAAATGGACAAAATTAATGGTAGTTTATGGCTGAAATTGTTATGTAAGAGGAGTAACAGAACACAACATTGTCACTATGCTTTTTTTGGAAGAGCATTGTGTATGAACCTTAGAGGCAACTGCTGAGAAAACAAGGACTTCAAAATTGTGCACTGTGATGCATTTAATACATTAAAAAAGAAACCCCAGAAATTATTAGAACTTTGAGGTAGGTTTTTAAGAAAACATTTAAGAACTTACTTGGGTCAAAAATGTGAGAGGCTTGGTCAATTAGAGGAGAAGCCTCAGTCCCAGAATCACAGAAGGTTGGAGGCTAGAGAAGACCTCTCCAGGGCATCTAATCCAACCCCATGCTCAAGCAGGGCCACCTAGAATCAGGTTGTCCAGCACTAAGTCCCTGACATTTAAGTCATAAATTTTTATGGAATCTAGTACAAGCAAACTTTATAGTCTCTCCATATCCAAAAAAAATTAAGTTTCATTTTAGAAAAACCACATCATGGTAAAAAGTATGCTCCATCACAATACTTTAAATTCAAATTACGGCACTGAAATTGCCCAGGCTGCTCTACAAAGACTTTAGGAAGTAGTTTTACAGTCAATCAGTTATATGAAAAGATTTACCAAAAATACAGGGAGCTGGAATTTGTCGTTTAAAATCACAGCTTGTACACTGCATGGTCCACAGAGCCGAGCAAGAACATCTTTCCCAATGAAATTTGAATGGAAAATAAAGAGAAGAATTCCAGATCCTGAAAAGGAAGACAATTCAGTTACATGAATTTTAAATGAGATTCATTATCTAGAACTGCATACACTGGACCTTTGAAGACAGGTGCAAATACATACAGATAAAAAAACATTATATTGTGTATAATAACAAACCAACAAGCAAAAATCCCATTTCCCGAGTCAGTGGATCCAGAAAACAACTGGCTTGGTCACCAAGTTAAGGACTTTTCACAGCAGAAATAATTTTATGTGGCTATTAGAAAGGAATGCAAAATGGAAACAGCAATCCTCAGCACAGTTCACTTCTGTGGTTTCAGGTTTACTCAAAGAGAATTATGGAATTTAGTGTGGTTTGGGTCTAGTCAAGAGAACAGAAAACTGAGCCCAGTCAATTATAGATCTTTATGAACCTCACTGAAATTCAATAAGCAGCAACTTGACCTACCTACAAATGCTTCATTTTAATACATAAACTTACATGAAGTTTCTTAATTCTGTAAGATAGTATATCTATAATCAAGAACTGGAAGACTTACCCAACAACTCTGAACAACCAGGAAACTGAGCAGACATGCCCACTTTCAATCTGAGTTCAAGCAGATTCTAATAGTCACAATGATTTATCACTTTCAAAAAAAATCAGTATCAGTAGATATTTCCCTGATATACTCATCAAAAATGACTTAGCTAAGCCAAGCAGCACAGAATAGTATCTGAATTCCTGGAAGAATAAAGAAACATTCCCAAATACCTTGGGAGTTTGATTCCCAGTTTTTTCAAAGGTTTTGTGGGCAAAACATAGTTGACTGCAGCTACTTCGTTTTCCTAGTATTTCTAGACTGGACTCAGGGCACTGCTGGGACTACATGCCAAGCTTTCAGCATGTGACCTACTATCCATTGAAATGAAAGGATCCACTACAAGATCTCTAGTAATCTACTAAGCCTAGATTTTCCTGAATCATTAATTCTAAGGTAAAGGTAAACCACTCCTTTCCTATAATGCCTGTCACTGAGCTAATGTTACCCATGAACAGAAAGTTCACACTCTGTACATGGCAATTAAAAAAAGTCTCAAAAAAAATACACACAATCCATGCCCATAATACATCAAAATATAATTGTTCTCTCTATGTTCCATAATCAGAGCAGTCTTAATGTGATGTACTGCAAAATCATACAAAAATAATTTTGCATAGGAGATAATTTAAGATGTGCTTTAAACATACTGTTCTACCTTTTTAAAACAAACAAAACCCCCACCACAACAACAAACCCCTCCCTACCTTCTGGCACATTTTGTGGAGGTTTATAGTTAAAATCCAAAGAAAAGTCTGGCCCTTCGCAGAGACGATGACACGCAAGTGGGAACAATGGCTCCAGCAAAATAAGGCGAGCTTCAAAATAACCCCTGATAGTATCTTCTGCTACTTTTGAGAGCCTGAAAGAACCAGACGAGTTAGGCCTGTGCTTCACACAGTGACATATTTTACCAGACAGAGGCTTGGTGAGAGCTGACACACACATACACAAAAAGGATTCCAGATCACCTTTTTAAGATTCCCGATTTTCAGGGGTGAATGCCTTCCTCACTAGCATTTATGCATAGGTGAACCACAGGTCCCAATACTTCGTTAATAAAGTATTTTATCAGCAGTGTGTTTGTGAAATTCAGCTAATGGGTCCAAAAAAATAAAATGTGAATACAAATTCACTACAGTAGATTAAAAAATAAAAGAATCTAACTAGCCACATATTTCGAAGGCTTTATATACAGAACGATATCCCAGAAACAGCAATATATACATGGTGGATAAACAGACATCCCCACTTCCCCAGCCTGACTGAATTATCAATCTGCCTGCAAGTAAAAATAAAAAAGTACATCCCTGTATAATTACTGGCAATACTACTGGAAAAATGCAGTTCTTAGTTAAACTCTATGAATAAAACAATGAAAAAGTAGCCATTCTATCAATGAAATAGACAAAGTGAGGGTTTTGTTTGGTTTTTTTGGAGGTTAGGGAGGCAGGGGGAGTGGCAGTCCAACCTTCAAAGAGAGACACCCGCCGGTGTCTGGCACCTTTGCAGGCAGATTACTCAGTAATCCTCTTCAGAGAACTGTTTTGCCAGAAATGGGTTTTAAATGCTTTAGCACAGCAGAGGTCCTGCCTCTGGCAGATTTGTAGCTTTTTAAGCTATTACCCTACTAACTGAGACTATCCTCTGCAGAATCTAAAGCTTCAATGTTTTGTTGGAAAGAAACCACAAGAACTTGTCTAAGCAAGCCCCAAAGCCCATGTAGCCTATTCTCCAGATGCTTGACAAAGCCATATTAAATATGAGAAATTAAACAGATGTCCTTTTTTGCTACACTGTCCCATTTTCCAGCAATCTGATTAAGAGCCATCCAAAACTAGAAACTGCAGCCAAATCACATCTCCTTAGATCTACTTAATCCCTTCTAAAATCCCATGTATTTTTAACCACAGCATTCTGCAACAATGAGATCCATGATTCAGTTTTGTTGTGCAAAAAATTCTTCCACTTCAAACCTATCACTAGATCATTTAGCAAGATGGCCTGCAGAACCTGTCTCATGGTTTTGTGTTATTTTCTGTTGCTGTTTCCTGATTTTACATTTCGACCTTTTAATCATTTTATTTTCAGCTTCACTACTACTATATTGTCCTCCTTTATGACTGACAAAAAGTACTAAACTGGTATTTTCAGGCAGTGATTTTAAAAGCTTCCTGAATTAGCAAGAGCTGTGTTACTCCCTGTATAGTTTACATCAGCACAGTGATACCCCCACAAATCGCTTTGCAATCATCATATTTAATTTCAATTGCCACTTCACTGGCAAAATTATATGGTCAAGATCTTCAAAAACTCATTATTTAGATTAGCCAAAACTGAAGGTAGCAGATGTCAAATAGGAAAGAAACTGGAAAGGCATCAAATAGTGAATGAGTGACAAAGTCTCACTACACCAAAACAGCAGACACCAGATCACTTATCTGCATGTTTGGTGTTGCCTTCAAAACCTTAACTAGCAAGTCATGATTTGCTTCCCTAGGCAAGAATCAGCATATTCCATTCACCCACTTCAGCTACCCTGATCACTTCAGCAGGTTTCCAGTTTCTGAAAAATAATTATTAGCTTTTATGCTTTTAGCACTTTTCCTTTTAGCATTCTACAAGAGAAAAATATTCCTTAGAGTGTTCATCTCCTCAGGACTGAAGTTTGATATAGTGATCTACAATATCTCAGACAAACTTTACAGGGCACTAAAACCAGTGGCATCGCAATACTATCCTCCTGGTATGAAACTGGATCCAAACACATTACTTCAGTAAAAATCAGTAGCACAAAAATCTAGCTGGAAACCAGCACTACTGTTGCATCCCTGAGATCAATACTGGGTCTGGTCCTGTTTAACACTTCATTAATGACCCAAAGGATGGTGCAGTGAACCCGTAGCACTTTGGCAGATGAGACTAAACTGGGAGGAGTGGCTGATAGCTTCTGATATATTTCTGTCATCCACAAGAGACCCTGACAGGCTTGACAAGCGGGCTGACAGAAACCTCACAATGTCCAGATATCTTTAGAAGGTTTTGAAGGACCTGACAACCACTCTGAGCAGCCTGTGCCAGTGCTGCATCACCCTCAACAGGAAAAAAGTATTTCCCAATGCTCAGAGGTAGCCTGCCGTGTTCCAGTTTGTGGCCACTGCCCCTTGTCCAGTCACTGGGAACCACTAAGAACAACCTGACTCCATTCCCTTTACCCTGTCACTTCATGTGTTTTTTGATTGATACAAATTGACCATTACAAGGCAGTATCTGTAAAGACAGACTTAAGTCAGCTGATGGGAAACGCAAGAGATAGGACATAGAAAAGAGCCAGGGCTTTCTGTGCACTGGAAGAGAGTAAATTTGGATTACAAACTACTTGAGAGATTTCCTTAGATTACATAGATAAATCACTAGGACTAAATCATCATGAAACAAGAAAAAAAATCTTGCACTGAGACAGTATTCTTCCAGCACTAACTATACATTCATGGCAAAATCTCACCTGCTGCAGAAGCCCTGAGATCCTCCCTGAGTGTTCCCCAAGTTTAGAGATTGCAGGTTATCATTTTCTGCCCATATACTTTAACTACAGTATTTCTCCAAATGGGTATTTCAAGAGCTTGCTCCTTCTCTGTATGTTTGCCTCAGTTTAGCTCAGTGTATTTTTGCATGACCATATGACATCAACACTTTACATGTCACATACACTGCACTGGTCTTCAGTCATTCTGCATGATGATGATGATTTCCATCATCTACTGGCATGAAAGCTTTATCCCTGGCACTTTCAGCTCATAGCTGACGTTTAAAGGTCCAACACCACAACCACCTGCACAGATTTTTCATGGTGTTTCTGCTTGGTGTTCTTTTGTTTGATTTTTTTTTTTCCTATGCTTTCTAGTAAGGTATTTTATTTAGCATGTCCTTCTAAGAGCTTACATTCAATGGTCCAGTGCTTATACACTTCTAAGTTTTCACAATTGCTGTATCTTAAGTTAAAGGAATCTTTCTAGGAATTACCTTTTTCTCCTTTCTGTGCTTTTACTTAGTGCTTGAGCAAGTGTATGCCAATTATGCTGGCTCACAAAATTTTAACTTCACATGATTTATTAGTCAGCTTTCTGCCCAAATCAGATCTGTTTTCTTTCCTGACATTTTCCTTGACTTAAACCAGAATTATGACATGCGTAGCACTGAAAACTTCAGCAGAACAAACTTCCAAGTACAGTTTACTCACTTTTCCAAGTGGTTCCTGAGCTGCTCGTACACCGTTATGTTATTGCACTGTTTAGCAAAATGCATGGCACTGTTCTGATGCTTGGACAAAATGTTGCAGTCTGCTCCACTTTCAATCATGAGCCGAACTATATCAGAATTCCCTCTTTTACAAGCCTGTACAGAAAGGGAAAAGGTGGAAGGACAGAAAACAATGACAAACCTGTTAGAATAGAGCATAACGTGAGAGTAAGCAGAACTGCAGAAGTGAATTAAAATCCAAAATTAGTTACAATTCAGAAATTCAACTATTTGCTCTGTGAATGGTACTACAACTTGAAACTCAGGAACACGCTCCATAAATACTTCACCTTTATCCAGGCAATACCACAGACCCAATCCTAGGGAAGCAGAACACTCAGGATTACCAAGCAGACATAATTAAGAAAAAAAAATAAAAATAAATAAAGCAAACCCCAAAAGTTCTGTGAAAACATGCAATCTGCTGGAGTTCAGTAACTGTAAATGTTATTGCAATTGTTACCTGAGTAAATATGTTTCTATAGAACTATTTGGAAATGGTTAAAGTAACATTTTCAAGTGCCTGTTTTTCTATGCATCTCAGTTTAAAATGGTATTCTGGGTATGCAGTAAATTTACAGAATTTGTCCCAGACTGGTATGTAGCTGTGTCAGACAGTCAGTTTTATCTTCTGCATAAATGTTCAAGACTGTTCACTATTACTTACAGCAAGAATTTCAGGGCACATCAACCACAGACTTAAAAAAAGCACAGGAAAATCTAAAAAAAGTTTTACTTTGAAGAAAGCAAATGCATGCTCTTGGTCACTTTTTTTCAAACATTTCACTCATATAAATTAGGGAAAGGCACAAGAGACACAACATTTTTATCTTTTTAAGAGCTTTCAAAAGACAGCTTCTGAAATTCATCTCTGCTCTGATCTTTGATCTGTGCCTTCAATCTTTCATCTTCCATAAAAAGGACAACCCACTTGCCTTCCTCAAATCAAAAAACACAGAAAAATCTCACACTACCTGACAGAAAGGAATTGAGTACTCAGATTTTTTTCTCTCCTTAAAAAAAAAATGATCAAACTCCTAAGGTTAAATAAGAGTGAGTTGATAAACACATTAATAGATTTATCCACAGAAGGCAAACAGTGTCCCAGACAGTTAATGGAAATGAAGATCCCATTCTTTGTATCTGCATTACGAAAAAACCACGTGGAATAAGGCACTGTAGGCTGCTAATTGGTTTGTATTGCTGTGCATCAAAGACTAACAGAAAACAATGTTTAAAATGTTTAAAAACAATGAAGGTCAAGACTGAGATTCATGGAAGTGGCCAAATTATGAAGAGATTTTGGACTGAACTGGCTGAGGAAACCACAAGTGAGTTGCTGTCTTCAGAGAAAATGCAAAATCCCCACACTTGTTAAGCCTCAAAGAGTGCAGAACAGAAACAATACCACATTGTCTGGGCAGGAAAGCTTTTGTAATTCGGCAAACAAACTACACAAACAGCCTACATATAAATTCAGCAAGTTTATGCAAAGGGAAAACTTCGGTGAAATTCATCCACATAAAGAAAAAAATATTTAAAGCACAGACTGTTTTAAGAGTATTAGAATTTTCCCATAAAAAAAAGAAATTCCTTTGTGCCTGTGGGAGTAATGGTGCAGAACAGGCACTGGGAATCAGACTGTAAATAGGCTAGATTTTCCTTTTGGGAATTTTTCTCCTCCTGCTGAAAATCTGATTATCTCAGCTGGAAGACCACATCTGCATTTCTTCAAACGACAGAAGAGGATGATGAGCCACATTTAGCACTGCATGCTGAAGGCATCTGTGTTTCTTGTTTAGATATTACAGTACATTAAAGAAATGGATTAAAACTCTGCTTAGAGTAACCATGAATAGTACTTTTATTTCAAATACGGTACATGTTTCTGAAATCAATTCTACAAACATATTTCTATGTTTTATTAGTTTGGCAAAAGTAGTCCTATTAAACCATGTAGGACAAACACAGAATTTACCTTCATTAAGGCAGTTTCACCACTGCTCTGCTGCATGTTCACATATGCTCCAGCTTCCAGAAGAATAGCTACTGTTGTTAGAAAATTCTGGGGAAAAAAACCACAACACAAGTAACTAAAAAATATTCTGATTTTGTTTCAGAATATAAAATGTTGTTTATTTAAAATTCATCCATAGAATTCAAAACATGAGTCATGGCACAATTAACATTGTTCTCTCTCATGACTAATAAAGAGCAGTTCAGACTTAGGCAAGTAGATAGCCCAAATTATTTACAATTCTTACTTTTTTTTTCTAAATCTTGCAATAATAAACATCACAGGAAGGAAGCAGTGTATTTGCATCTGCCACCAAACTGGAGTGAGTCTCCCTTCTGGCTTTCTATCTACTGTACATGGGAAAGCACAGGGACCAACCTGATCAGAAGAGTGCACCCACAAAACCCTGACTTGCTCTAACTTACTGCTTTAGCTGGTCTTAGTTTGGGAAGAGCTTGCCACTATGTCCATTGCCCAATTGCTTAAAAATACCGAATCCTGTTTAATCAGAGATTTTCTTTCTAAGTGTCTCCAGTTTGGATATTGTGTAGCCAGACATCATAGCAAGCAATTCTAGCACAAGGAGTTAAGCTCTCAGACAAAAAATTCAGCAATACCCTTTGCCTCCACTTTTCCTCCTATGATATTCTCTGTTCAGGGCAGGGTTTGTGACCAGAACTTACTTACACCACAATAACCACAGCTACTGAAATGATGCATTTAAGGTCACTCTGCTGTATCTTGATTACCACTTTTTAGGCACCATACCCAAAGGTAAAAAATTGTGCACCACCTTCAAATGTAAGTAAAAGTGCCCAGAACCACAAATACACAATAACCAAGCCAACCTTTTCAGCTGCATGTATCAATGCAGTTGTTCCATTTTTCTGTCTCCCATTAACTTTAGCTCCTTTCCCGATCAGCACCCGCAGAAGGTCATCGTGCCCTCCAGCAGCAGCAAGCATTACCAGGGTCATTCCACTTGAGTCCTGGAACAAGAATCATTGCCATTAAAAATAATAATGAAGAAATACTTCAAGATAAATCAAAGCTGGAAGATAAAAATTTCAAGTGCATCAACATGTTTCACAAATATTTCCCTCCCTGGCAGAAGACTTCACACATATGTGGCTGCCAGATACCAGCAAACTATCACCTCCTACTTCTCTGGCCTGCAGGTCTCACACTCTGAGCTCTGTAATCTGCAAAATCCATTGCCATTCTGAGGACCAGAAAAAGGAGCAAGAAAACCAGAACAAACCAGGAAGAAAGGCTGTAAGGTATTTGAGAGAGGGGAAGACAGTTAGACTGTGGGAAATAGAAGTCAGCACCCCTGGAGAAAGAACACTATGGCTCAAGTCAGCTCCCACAGCATTGCTTTTTGATTTTTATCAGAGTGTAAGTACAAAGCACGTTGTGACCAGCCAGTCTCCTCACTCATTCCTGCATTTTTCACCAGACCTTTACAACTCACAGAACACATGATGGCCTCAGTAGTTTATTTGGCATCTTCCCTATGACACCTCTTACAAAAGACTGTGAAGTCTTAGCATAATGTGGAGTTCTCAAAATGCTACATAATGGAACTATACAGGATCACCAGTGAAAATAGCAGTATTGGAGATTTTAAAACTCAAAAATGGAACTACAATATTATTCAACAGGAAAATAGATCCTTGAAAGTAAACCCATTAAGAACATAGATGATGACAAACTGGCAGAAAACTAATTTTGAAGTGAAATGGTACCAGTGTATCAAATAACTTTCAGGTTTTTGGGTTTTTTAAGTTTTATTTCCCATGTACAATGTTTTACATAGTTCAGCCACTTGAACTGGTGGTTATAATTCCTAATAGCATGCAAAGTTCCACATTTAGTCAGTTAAATACAGTGGGCAATTTGAGTGGAAAGCTACTGGGATGGTTCTATCAAACTTCATTTTTTCTTGGAAGAAATGGATAAAAATACTGAAACTTCCAAGTCTGTACTCCTTTTTGACACCTTGTGCTTTTTTACCCAGGTGATATGGAAATCTGCTAAAACCCAAGAGGGGAAAGCTTTTCATACAAATCAAAATTTGTATTCTTCCCCCCTACTGTCTTCCAATACTTCTATTGCACAAAAATTACCTCTTGATCCAAATTATAGTCCTCATTTGAAGAAAGCGCCATTTTCACTGTCATGTAGTCTCCACTTTTAACAGCATCTCTCAGGAGAGCTAGAAAATAAATTCAATGCTGTTATAAGGTATTTGCCTTTGAAATGCAAGCTAAGAAATAGACCTCCTTCCCAGAAAATACTCACTACTTGATATTGGTTCTGTTGGTACATGATTCTCATCGTCTCCATCAAGATGCTTCTGGAATTCTTCTAGTGTCAACCATTCTAACTGCATGTCCATACCCAAACTCAGAACTTGCTGCTTGCCATCTAGCATGTATTTAATTTTGTGAAAGGAAAAAAAAAAAGTAAAATAAGTAGCAAATTGTAAATTTTCAAGCTAATGAATGTTTGCCCTTGCTTCAATGATCAGCAGCTTAACAAACGGCTACTGCTATTTTTCATTCTAATAAACTCTGGCAGTCAGCAAAGACTGGTTCTCAGCAGCAAGGCTACATTACAAACAAACATAAAACACTTTTACTTGAAAGAAACTGTTAATTTGTTGTAATAAATAAGGCTGAGTGATTATGGGAAGGTGAACACTCCATCACTGTAGTAGCAGAAGCACTGAAAATATACTGAAAAGGTATCAGTGAGCTTCAAAAGAAAACTTCATTTCAACCTCCTGCAGACAAGAACTGGAGCACTAGAGACGCAAGCAGGATTACAGAAAATCTCATCTACCAGTGTTCTCCATATGACTCACACCCAGTACTTCTCAATCACCTTCTGCAGCAATGCAAGTTCATGTGTCTGCTTCATCTCTTATATTTCTCCTTTCCTTATATACCTTGCCCTTTTAACTCTTCTATGAATTTATAGTCTAGCAAAGATGCTTCTCTTTTGCAGCTATTCTCATATTTACCTTTTTTTTCCTTCTGAAGCTACATTAAACAACTCAAATGCATTTTTGATGACCTTAAAGCCTAGAATATTGAGACAGTTGCCAAGAATGACTACTTGAGCCACTAAAGACTATTACATAAGAAAATTTAAGAAAACGACCAGCGTCCATTTAGAAAAGATCTGTTCTCTTTCTGTAAGTATTGGAGCACAGAGCAAGCTGAACATAAGACAGAAGTCAGAGAGAGATAATCCACCTCCACCTACCCTGGTAAGTGTGAGTTCTGACTGCTTTCAACATGGTACCATCTTCCTTTTAAGAAATGCAGTTTAAAATTGTGCATTAATTACTATTTCTAAAATACAGTTCAGTATTTGTGATGACCAGACAAAGGACAAGTGCTGCACAGAAACAATCATTAATAATTCTGCTTCTTACTACTTTTCCTAAGCACTGTAAGCATCTATGCCACTTTCAGAAAAAGGTGCTTCTCTAGTGAAAGAATTTATCCTGAAAAAAGTAGTCTAGAGTTTTTCTGAGATCAAGAGCAGTAACACTAATAATCCATTATACTATTAGGAGTAGAAACAGAACCTAGACATTTTTCGCTGTGTGTCATCCAGGGCTGTATGATATAAAGCATCTCTGGCTGAAGCAGGAGGCAAGATGTTAGTCTGATGGGAACCCCCATTAGTTTTTCTAAATATAAAAAATATATATGCATAATATTGTCATAACACTTCTGAAAATAGTCAATGGTTGGATGAATTCCTCTAAAAAATAAAAGATTACTGTCACATGCCAGAGAAGCACAGTTGTCAAATAAAAAAGGGCAAAATCTTGACTTGTCTACAAAAATGTCAGAGACCTCTATATACTTCCATGCTTCATACATGAAACTTATATTAATATTCGCCTGAAGCACGTATTAGCAAAGCCATTAAACAGAAGACTTTTGCTTCCTAAAATAAAAACAGAATTCTTTATTTCTGGGGTGTGGGTGTTACAAAACTACAAAACATCTGCCCTTATAGAAATAAGAAGAGAATGCCCTGAAGAGTCATTCCCTTCTCTGTTTCAAGAAGTTAGCACTTACTTTTTAGGACCTTCTGTTCTTTTCTGACTTTTTCTTCTTTTTCAGACTCTTTTTTTTGAGATTTTTCTTTAATTTCGGTTTTCTTTACTTCTCTTTCCTAAATTTGAAAACAAAGATCAAATTTCAGTGGTAGAGAAAAAATGTAAAACAAACTCCTTTCACCACTCCAACAATCAAGTATATTTACAATTAATACCACTGAACAGTATGCAACAGTCTTGTAGACATTCCTAAGAATTAAACAGGTGAGTTAGGAGTTAAGTCTGTGAAGGCTTCTTCCCTGACAGTAGGGGTATTATTTCCTGAACATAGTAACTTCAACTCATAGTTTTACTGCATCCCAGCCATTCAAGTTGCTTTATGGAAGAGCTGCAGATAACACCAGCACTTAGAAGGAAATTCAAAATGATGAACTTTTCATTTGTTCCAAATAGTGAACCTGAATAGAATGCAATTATTTCAGAGCATTTAACAATTTTGTTGCACTGCATTTGAAGCATTCTGATAGCATTGACTTGAACCTCAACTGAGAAAGCTTGACAGTTGGACACAAAACATTCCACGCTTTCCAATTTACACAGACAGAATGTTATGGCAACAGTTATTTGTGAAAAGCAGACACTCAGCAAAATCCACCCAAACTCATGATACTCCTGCAGAAGTCTGACCTTAGCAGTATCTAATATCACAGAAAAAAAACTTATTGTAGATGTAAATATATAATCAAATTTGCCAAAATGGAATTCAGCTGTCTCTAGCAAAGTTAGCCTTTTCTTCTCCTGTAATCTTCTCTCTTCACTCAGCAAATTCATTGCAGAGTAGGTTGGACAAGGCATGGCTTTGTATCAGTCTCTGATACTAACCTGGCAGAGGGAGTAGCACTGTCTTTCTGGAAAAACTGCCCCAAAAGAAGTCCTCACAATAATTCATATTTATGCTACCATCTGACATAGCAAAAACCTTAATTAAACCAGGTTAATTTGGTGTATCATCATGTATTAACAAAGCTGAGACATTTAATTGCTTTCCTCATTGTCTCACTTCCCTCCACAAACCTCAGCTTTTGATCACTGACTTGATTAATGCTAACACAGGCAGCTGCTAATCCTGCCAGATGCTTGGTATTTAAGAGGAAATCCATAACTTACTAAAGGGACTAGCGGATTTTTGCTACACTGGGGCTGTTAAAATCAGTAATCCTGAATTCTATTCCAGATTTCTAATGCTGATCAGATGCACAACACACACATTTATTTTTGGAGGCAAATGAAATGGAAGGAATGGTTCAGCATGGAAACTGACCCCGAAAAGAAAATACTGTGTTATAGATTGACATGGTTGGTGTTTTATAAAGAAAGTCAGGTACCTGAAATATAGGTGATTTTCTTTGAAAGGTATCATCTACTTGGGCCGATAATTTAGTGAACAAAAAAAACCCTGCAGACCTCTCCACCAAACCCTGCCATGCAAGTCCACACTGCTGCAGAGAACAACTAACTGGTTACAGAAAACACTGATTAAGCCTTCTACACTCAAAAGAAGCTAAGAGCAGAACACCTTCCATACTTTCTTGGTACCTTGGAGCATGACCTTCTATGGAGCACAAACCCAAGAAAAGCATAGAAACAACTTACTGAGAATGCTAACTGAAGAGCCACAAGCAAACCCACTTTGCTGTTGATTTATTGTTGGTCAAGGTCACAGGATTTTTATACAACTGGTAAACAGAACAGAATTCCAAAGACCTTTCCTATTCTTTTCTCTATTCTCACAAACACTACAGCCTTGAACTATAGGTAAAGTATTTGGGTAATGAAGGACCATATCACTTCAATTAATTACAGAGGCTCGTAATATAATCAATAGCTGTGCAGACTGCCAGGGCCACACTGCTGCGCTACAGATGGGAGTTAGTCCCTGTGCTTTAAAAGCTTTACAAATCTGGCAGACTGATGTTACACACATTCCTGAATTCAGATGTTTAAAATATGTGCATGTGTCAATCGATACTTATGCCTCAGCTATATGGGCATCAGTACACTTGAGAGAAAAAGGCTGGGATGCCATCATACACTGGCAATTTGCCTTTGCTGCTTTGGGTATCTCTTATAACATCAAAAGAGATAATGGACCTACATATACATTACATAAAAGCAGACACTTCCTATAACTCTGGGGTGTGTCACATCACCGGTATTCCCTGATTAGCAATGGGACAAGCCATCATCGAAAGAGCATATGGCACTTTAAAGCGCGTTTTAGAAAAACAAGAAGGAGGAATGTGTGATGAGACCCCACAGAGCAGTGTAGCAAAAGCTGTTTATACCTTGAATCACTTAACGGTACCAGAACAATCCCAGAATCCAGTTATCTTAAATAATTTCCTATCATGGCAGTAATCTGATGATGCCCAGTCACCGAAACCTAAAATACTGGTAAAAAGATATTATGACTAGTAAGTGGGAAGGTCCATGGGATCTTATTACATGGGGATGGGGGTATGCTTGTGTTTCCATAGAAACCGGAACACGATGGATACTTGCCAATTGTGTCTGCCCTGCCCTACGTCCTGCTCAGGACCAGAGACATCTTCCTGATGAAGCTCCAGCAGATGTCGTGACGCAGTGAGTTAAGACAACTTGTGCAACTGATACATAGAGATCTGGGACATCTAAGGTGACAAATTTATTTAAGGACTTTATTTAAGGACACGCACATTTTATATATTTGAAGATGAGGAATTGAGGATTTTATATATTTAAGGATGTGAGTCGGAGACCTGAACTAAAACAGATTGTTTTCCTTGTTGGTACCTTTTCCCATGGTTTTAAAAGTTGAAATGTTTCCTCAATTAAGTTGTAACTTCCTAATAGTAAACCTGTGGCATGCCAATTTGGAAGGTCATATTGTTGGTAATCCTACCTGACAGCTCCTGGGAATGAACATAACATCTTCATTGATATGTGGGATGCATCACTGGCTGGAAGAGGCTAAGCTTGTCCAATTAGGTAGGATCGTACGTGTCACCATGCTGTCCTGTCATTCTATCTGCAAAGGGTCCTTGCAGAGGGATGACAGAGAACACCTTGCAATTTTAAAACAGAAAGGGGGAACTGTGACAGCTACAGCTGGTCTATAGCTGCACAGGTAATTTGGCTTAACTCAACTCAACGCGCCTAGTTTGTTACAGAACAGAAGTAAACCAGTCCCTAGGCATGTAACTGATTGGTCAGATTCAAACCTGGACAGGGACTGCAGCCAATCCCTTTGAACCACAGACGCACCTGCATCATTGGCCAGGGAGCCGGGCAGAGCTAAGACTCTTAACCAATCGCGTTTGTAGAAACACGTTTTTGGGAAAATGTTTTGTGGGAAATGTGAAGCCCCTATAAAAGGGGGCACCCAGCAATAAACTTCGGCTGTCCCTGCGTGGACTCACTCTGTGCTTGTCACATTCCCTTCTCCGTCATCAGCCACAGTCTCAGACATGGGATACAGCCTAGTATCAAGGTGTGTAACAGGCTGCAATCCTGTTAAATCACAACATGGCTGCTCAATGTTTTATGAACTGCTAACTGTATTAGAACAGGCTGAAGCATCTGAAATTACATTCCCAGAACATTACAGTAAACCTTTATTTTTGTCATTTTTTTTTCTTTTGCCTTTAAAATACTGCTTTTCTTAAAATCCTACTGTATTAAATAAGGAAAAATAAATATCCTGGTATTTGCTTAGCTCATTTCTTACAACAGGCACGGCATTTCTATTTCTATTTAATATGAAACCATGTCATGAAACTAAGCATTTGCTGTAAGCACACCAGGAACTCTAACAAAACAAGCCTACTACACAATTGTCTTGGACACCAGGGCTTCAGAAGTGATTTCACCATTCCAGTTCTCAGGCAGATGCAACCACATGTAAGCCCTAATGGAATGGCCAATGTCTCAGAGAGCAAAAACAACAGGATACCTTGCAAGAACAGGAAACTTCATTCTAAGATGCCATAGTATATGGGAGAAATTTATCCTTAAATATGCTCTCCTCTCCTAAAGAATTCCTCCCTTTAGAGTGTTCAGAATCCAGAAATTTCCTAGTCTCTGTTATACATTGCACAGTGGCTGTTTCTTTAAATTCATGCAGCTCAGTACATTTCCAATTTGTACTTTTCTCTTTGCCATCATGAACAGTTGTGGTTTGAGGTATCTGTACCTCGAAATGACTGATTTTACACCCCAGCCACCATCCTACCATGCTCACCTCCTCAGGAGAATCAGTGGGCTTGCACACCCTTTCAGCAGAGCTCGATTTCAAACCCTTCTGCACTGGTGAAGGAACAGGTGACACTTTCTCCAGCTCTCCTGGTACTTTTTCTTGACCTGTTTGCTTTTTGTGCATGCTCTTCTTCTCTAAATGAGTATCCTGAATTTCTACTTTTCCACCTTCTTCTCTACAGTCTTCTACTTTCTGAATTTTTTTCTTCTTTCTTTTAGCCCTAGTATCAATACTATCATCCTCATTACTAGCTGATCCATCAAGATATTTATCAGTAATGGCATCTTTTTCATCAATTTCTTGTTCCAATCTCTCTTCTTCACTTACTACCTTTTGTTTCTCGTCTTTATTTTCAAAATTTATGTTTGAATTTTCATTATCAGTTCCTTGATAAACTGAGTAATCTACAGTGCTTGATTCTGATTCAAACTGAACCTCTCCATGCTTCTCCTTCTGTGATTGTTTATTTTCTTTAGAATCTTCTTTAGATTTTATTTTTGAATCTTTAACTTCTCCCTTCTTTTTCTTGATTTCTTTAGTTTCTTCTTTCCTTTGCTTCTTTGGGTCCTTTGAATCTTCCTTAGTTTCCGAAGCCCTTTTTTTTGCCTTTGAATCTAAAACCAAAGTATCTGAGGAATTCTCACATTCTGTTCTGGGTTTTTCCTTGAGTTTTGCAGACTTAGATTTTTTCTTCTTCAGGTCATCTGAACTTTTATCTTCTCCCTCTTTTGACTTCTTCTTTTTCTTCTTTGGTGAAACATCATCTTTTGTTTCACTTTGCTGGTCGCTGTCAGACTCTGCTTCAAATATATCATCATTTAGAGATAGTTTCTAAAAGGCAAAGAAAAAATAGTTTTTCCTTCCCCAATAAACTATCACTTTAGAAGAAAGTATAAAAAAATGGTAGTGGTTGTGCTTGGGAAAAGTAAATTTTTAAGCACTTTAATCTTTTGATCCCTGCCAAGATCATTCCTCATTGCCAAATTGCAGAATGTGACAATACAATTCTATCTTAGTTACCTAAATTGCATTACTAACTGTTTGGAAGAGAATCAATACACAAACAATTCAAGTAAACCAATTACACATCCAACAACCAAATTCAGAAGAGAACTGAATCTGAGCTGTTTTACATCAAAAATAATTTATCTGATTTTGTAGGATTTACCTACAGGTTTCCCAGAAGCAGGGTACCAGTTTTCAAAAAGGATCCTTTTCAAAGGATCACTTATGTTTCAAACTGTCTGAGCAGTTAAGAAAAGAAAAAGCCATATTATGCCCCCTGGCATCTAATCTTTCTGTATTCCTCTCTTACTAAATTTAATGATTACATGTTAAAACTCATTGATCTCCTACAGAAAGCAGGAGGGTGGTTGGAACAGTGTGCTCAGCTTCAGTGACAAGACAATATGCATGTGGGTAGGGGAAGGGGGTTATTTATGTTGTCAAAAAAACCCTAAAATGACCATATATTACTTACATAGTCCCATTAGAAATGGAACTGAAGTTTAGATGGATTTAGTCCACAAGCAAACTTCTCAGCAAAAAAGTCCCTACCAGACAACAGCAACAATATTAAGTTTCACAAGAAACAAAGCAGTTTTAGGTGAGATTCCTTAAGTCTTCTTAATTCCACATTTCAAATGCCTTCCCTTCTCCCCTCCTCTCATTAGTAGAGTCTAGATAGGGATTATGTCTCCAGTGTGAGACACTGAAAGTTGAAACACACCTGTACGTCTTTTTTAGCAGGTTTAGGCTTATTATCCACAATCTTTTTTCTGAATTCAAGAAGCACTTCTTTGCAGGCTTTCAAGTGAAACTCTGGTTCCCAGGTATCATCATCAGAGGTGTATCCTTTCCACCGGACTTTATAGAGAGTTTTACCCTGCAAGAAAAACACACAACATTTAATACAATATAGCATAGTACTGCATCAGCTAGTCAGTTCTTGAGGATGTCAGTGGATACACAATTATGTGTGTATAAAAAACAGTATTTCTGTAGTTGGAATAGTTTTATCCAAAATATTTGCAGTATATAACATTTGTTCAGAACCAGAGCTACAAATGTACATATCATAAATTCCCAGTCAGTTCATCAAAATGGGTTTTCTGACACTTATGAAACTATTTTTTAAAGTTTTAATACTTCTACCATAAAAAATTCAAGTTTGATTGCTTTCTCTTTGCTGAATTACTTGATATAAGCCCTATAGACTTCTAACTAATTAATACCATTCACCAAGTTTCATACTGGAATTTATAATTTATGCTACATTTGTAATCAATTCTATTTTTGATAAACTGAAATACCAACAATTAGGAAAAAATCCCAGCAATGAGATCAAGTTAAACCTAGACAAAAATCATAGTGTGTGCATCTCAGTGGACTTAGTTACAAAGATTTTGATAGATTACATACAAAAATCTGAGATCAATTGTTTCAACAGTATTGAACTTCACTGAGGGATAAAATTGCACCTTGGAGTCTTCTATCTAGTTTCTTGTACTAAATTACAAAGTCCTTCACCATTAAAAAATTAATTTTTTCAGCAAATGTGCTAAGGAAAGCACCTTTACAGAGGCAAAATAGTACCTCTTGCTTTCAAACATCGACTGATAATGCTCTGACAGACCTTACAATGCTAACCAAGCCTGGAGAAAGGAATCTTCAGAAGAACTGCCATTTGGCACTGACTGTTAAATGTCTATGCATAAATCTGCCTGAGCATAATTAACCTTTGACCAAGTGTATACACATGCCACTGCACTTCAGCAGCCAACTCTATTTACAATCTTCTGTATTTTGCCTCACAGACATCTAAATAAATAAACAGCCTATATTCAAACACCTTAGTTTAACGTTTCTCTTAAAATTGAGCTTAACTCATCTCTCTTCATTTAGGAATTAAGTTTTAAAAATTGTATTTCTTCCCTTCTTCCTTCCTTTCTCTCTTCTATTGGCACTACTTACAAAATAAGCAACACCTTCTCATTACAGTCATAACAGTGTGTTAGGTTAAAAGAGCTCTCCAGAACTAACAAGTAAAATGCCCTCTCAAAGCAGCACCGCTTACATCAGATATCTGCCCAGTCGGTGTATCCATGCAGGTTCCCCTGTCTTCCAGGCTGTGTCCATTCTCTGTCTCATCCTTTCCCTGTGTACCCCCAAGAAGGATCTGATTCTGTCCTCTCTACATCCTCCTGCTAGATACAGATACTACTTTGATCTCCCCTGATTCTTCTCTTCTTATGACAAAGCAAATCCAGCTCTCAGCTTCCTAACTGTTTTCATCACCCTCCTCTCCGGTATGTACATGTCTCTTCTGTCCTGGGGAGCTCAGAACTTCACACAGTACTCAGCGCTTCTCAGCACTCTGAGAAGAGGGACTGAAGCATCTCTTGATCTTCTGGCTACACTCTTGGATGCTTCTGGCCTTCTTTGCTGCAAGAACTGCTGACTCATGTTCATCTTACTTGTCTGTGGGGACTCCTTTTCCTGCAAATCCGTGTCCTAGGCAGCTGGACTCCCACCTGCCTGGTGGCACAGGATTATCCCCTTTCAGAGGCAGGACTTCTGCCAGCTGCAGTTAGGTACATCCTTGTAACTCAGGTACCAAATAAGCTACAAGTCCTTTTTCTCATTAATTGAGAAAGCTGCATAAAATAAAGTCTAATGCAAACGCAAAACCATTTGGCTGTTGAACGACTACATCCCGTACATGGAGAGTGACAGAAAAATGCAGCTTAGGAGAGTGATACAAAATTCAGGTGAAGGCTGAAGATTGATTCTCACACTTAAGAAACGCAAACTTACACTCACCTATCGACACTCTGACTATAATATTGGGTTGTTTTTTTCCTCTTATCACTTAGAATGCTTCCAAGCATTTTTATACTGCTCTAGCTTCTGTGAGAACCAGTGATGAGATAGAACCAACATGGGGTACCACCATGTCATTAAACAGCAGAGTTAAAATTTCCCGCTTCCACTGGGGAATAATTTGCACCAGAGCCTATTGTTTTAGTGTAACAGATATGCAGTAAAAAAGGCTTTATTGATACATGGACAGACTACATTTCCAAACTTTCAATGCTTATTCTCTTGAGTAGGACACATTAATGTTTTATTTATCCACAATTCTAACTCCCCAGGCCAAACCCAGGAGTGCTGTTTCTCATCCTACGACTACTGCCAGGCCCAGTAACACCAGTACTGTGTGTGGGAAGAGCTGTGCAGGGCTCTCCAGCTGTGACACTTCTGTTCTGTGACACAGAACACCCCGCCTGGCCTCATGCCACGCTGGACAGTGGCTGACTCACTCTGTGGTGACACACGGCTCTTCCCAGCCATTTGGGAAGTTACACCTGAGAACGAGTTCCTGCCTCGCCCTGTGCTTGTGGAGCCCGTGAGCACAGGCTCTGCTGCAGAGCAACCGAGAGGGCACCTGATGCATCTGGAGCTCACGCCACAGAGCCACAATCCAACGTGTGCTGGGTACACCCACATGCTGAAGCTCATTGCACTGACCCAGCCTGGAAACTCAGAACCTGCTGCACAACAGGCTGCTTGGAGGGGGATGGAAAGGAGACACACTCTTACCAGCATGGGCCAATAACACTTTCAAGAGATGGTACTTGATGTATTGCAGTACTCTTTAATGGTATGTCCCACCTAAACCTATAGATTTCAGGTGCCATCACTTGGGGGTGGGTGCAAAGAAAAGGAAACAAAAAGAAAAAGGAATCCTCTTGTTTTCAAGCATGACTTATGCTGACCAACTTCATATAGGCAAAGCTACAAATACTGTATACCCTGAAAGCATAACATATTCTTGTGACATCAACATATTTCAGCTGAGGTGCAATTTAATAACATCACAAATATCGAAGAAAATGTTGATCTTAAGGTTCTCCAGCCTAAAGCTTTCAAGACTGATCTTTTTCATGGTTTTGACAGAATTTTATAATGTCATGTACTTGTCTAAAGAATAAAATAAAAACCATAGATTAGTTAAAATAAAAATCTTTCAGGTACAAAATCATAAAAAAAAGAGTGTTAATTATTTTTTCTACTTGAGGTTTAGGAAAATTTTTCAAGAACTTCAACTAGTCTAGGTTGCTTTCAAAGAAACAAATGAAACTCTGGTATTTCAGTGTAAACAATGCAAGATCACTATAGTTTATTATTTTAATTAGGAGAAGATTCTCTTATTTTAGGAGGTTTTCCCCCGTCTTCCATATGAACACGGTCCCTGGCAAGATACCTTGAAAACACCTCTAAGTTCTGTGATATTCGACCCTGCCCATCTCTGCACTAAAACATTTCACATCAAAATACTACCGCAGTTCAGCCCTAAGAGCCAAGAGCAGTTTAACAACGCAGACAAAACCCAGTAACTTAGTGAAGACTTATCTTTGGCGGAAGAGACTGAATCTGGAACAAGGGACAAAAAGCCTCCCTGCACAACCATGCACAGCACGGTTAACTTTGCAATTGTAACGTGATTACTCTTTTCACGTGCTCCTCGCTCAGGGTAAAAGACCCGCGCACTCACCCCCTCGTTCTTCACGTCAAGGATCTTCTCCACCTCGAACACATTCTCCCCCTCCTCCTCGTCCTCCTCGCTCTCGCCGCCGCCAGCCTCCCCGCCAACTGCTGCCGCAGCACCCGCCGCTTTGCCCGCCCCACCGCCGTCTTTCTCGCCGTCTTTCTCCCCGTCCTCCTCATCCTCCGCCGCCGCGGCCGCCGTCTCCTCCTCCTCTCCCTCCGCCCCCTCCAGCCTGGCCGCCACCGCTGCTTCGGCCGCGCTCCCGGCCGCCGCCGCCATCTTGGGCCGAGTTTCGAACGACAAGGGCGCAAAGCCCTGCGACATCCGCGCCCGGGCGCGGGGGGCGGGGCAGCGGCCGCTCCGGCCAATGGCCGCGCGCGCAGCCCGTGACGCAAGGGACCGCGCGCCCTCCGCGCGGCCGCCGCTGGGCGGGGCTTGGGAGGGCCCTGAGGGAAGGTGGCGGTGCGGCTCCGCTCGCGGGTGGGGACCGCTCCCGCGGGAGGCGCGCGCTCAGAGCCCCCTCAGACCTGGCCCTGGGCACCTCCAGTCGTGGGGCATCCACAGCTTCTCTGGGCAACCCGTGCCAGTGCCTCACCGCCCTCACAGGGAAGAATTCCTTCCTAACATCTAATCTAAATCTCTCTGTAGTTTAAAAGCATCCTCCCTTGCCCTATTGCTATCTGCCCATAACTCTTCCTCTTTTTTATAATCCTCCTGTAGGTACTGGAAGGTGCTACAAGCTTTCCCCGGAGCCTTCTGCAGGCTGAACAATCCCAGCTCTCTCAGCCTGTCTTAGGGGAGGTTCCCCATCCCTCTAAACACCCTGGTGTCCCCCACTCTGGATTTGCTCCCACAGGTCCCCATCCTCCGTGTGCTGGGACCCCAGAGCTGCTGCAGCCCTGCAGGTGGGGTCTGAGCAGAGCAGAGCAGAGGGGCAGAATCCCCTCCCTGGCCCTGCTGCCCACGCTGCTCTGGATGCAGCCCAGGACACCTTTGCCTTTCTGGGCTGGGAGTGCACACTGACAGCTCATGGCCAGCCTCTCACCCACCAGCACCACCAAGTCCTTCTCACAGGGCTGCAGTTCTCCCGGTCTATACTCATGCTTGGGATCGCCCCAATTCAAATGCAGTATCTTCCACCTGGACTTGTTGGATCAAAGGTATTCTTTGCCTTCAGCTGGATGAGGTTTTGGAGAAATGCACAAGAAAGATGTACATGGACATCTCAGGCCAAGGTCCTGCTGTGGCATTGATATGGTTTCTTTCTAAGGAAAAAGAACTGCTTTTAATTCCATAGTATTTTGTGTAAATAGTAAAGTAAAGTACTTGTCAGGTGTAGGTTTTTTTATGTAACATGTAGGAGGAAGAAACAAGAAGTCTTGTAAGAAAAACCAAATAAACCACGCCCTATTTCCTTATTCCTTATTGCCTTTAGCTTGAGCCAGTGTGTCAGTATATTGGATCTCAGCAACAGATCCTTAGGGAACACACATCACTGAACCAAAACTCATGTTTTAGCGTTAATGTGTATCTTCCACACACACACACTCATGTGGGATGTATCACTGCAAGAGTGACAGGCTTACCGAAGAAAAAAAAAATTCTTCCTATTTTTGCCAGCACTAGCTTCTAAGGTAACTCTAGTAATGGATAAATTGACCACACAAAGACTGAATACCAGATTTGGAAGCGAGTTTTTCATTGTCTATATTAAGGAATCTTTCTAAGACTAATTTTATTTCCTAAGAAACACATATCCCAGTTGTTCTCATAGTGTACTACAAATATTTCCTTTGCATTTTTACTAAAAAGAGCCAGTCTCTTCCATCTTGAGAACAAGGATTCAGAGCACCTTCAGAGAAACAGAAGGACATTGGGATATCCCTCCTGGCAATGTCCTCTACACAATCAGGTGAATCTGCTCCACCCTTAGCACGTTTGCTTAAATTCTCAGGAAAACATCTATGTGAAAAGTTCTGCAGTTTTCCTCAGTAACCTCTTAGTTCTGTATAACTGCTAGGGAGCATTCTTCATTTGCAAGGGCAGCATAAGGCATTACCTATGGTACTGTTGAATCTCCTGCTTCTGAATATTTTCAAAGGATGAACAAGTGTGGAGTATGTTCCATACCCACTAGATCCCTCAGTGCAAGCCATTGTGCAGTCTCCAACTACATTTCATCAGATCACAAAGTACCAAAGTGTTGCTCTGTGCAGCTCCTTAATTTAGAAGATGTAGTGTGTTCATTAAACACCTGTGAAAAACCCATCAAATTAAAATAAATGTTAGTCTGGTTTTGTTATTAGGCTACAGTGTTCGGTCTGGTATAGAATAAAATAAATTAATTAGTTTTTCATCAGCATAAAATCACAATACAGAGTAACAACAGGAAAAAAAGAGAGAACTCTTTCCTCCTAACAAAACTGACCTATGTATTCACAAATTAACCTATGATCAGTAAGAAAAACAGTGCAGTAGAAAAATATCTATTCTGCTGTTTATGCATTTTGAGGCACACTGTAGGAATTATAGAACCACCCAATTAAGAACACTGATATAAGGGTATTTATTTGTTCCTTGTTAATCACACTCTTGTATCTGCCAAAACATCTCCTGCCATACTTAACTGAATTGCTACATTATGCTTTCTTTACTGTGCCATTGGAGTATCTGAGATTTAGGAGAAATGAAAACAAAGATATTATATATATAAATATATAAAAGATATATAAAAGATATAAATATAAGATATATAAAAGTACTTCACAATGTGCAATAAAGCAGAAAATAGCATAAAAAATACATGTTAAGGTATTCTAAACAGTTACAGGTAAGTAAAATATGACATATATGTAAAAACAACACTTACTAACTGTAAGACCCATTATTTCCATACCTTAAAGTATATGACTGTCAAAGTTATTATTTAGTAACAATATAAGATCAAATGTCCTAAATTTACACATTGTATGTAAAACTGCAAGGAAAAAAACCTCTGTTATTTTCTTAAGGAATTATTTCATTAAATATTTTTTTGCAGAAAGATAATTCATGTTAGATAAACTCGATACCAAATATCTTCTTGGTATAAGATATAAGAATACCAGTCTTTCCCAACTTCAGCTTGATAGCAGATAGATGGAAATTGCCTTCTTACGAACTCTGTTGCCTTCTTCATCAACACAAAAGCCCAATGAACACCACAGTGAGCAGAAATGAAGTGTCATTATAATAAAATCTTGTAAGTCCCCCAAAGGAGCAGGAAAAAAACCAACTTCTTCTAATGATAGTTGTTTTAAAGACATAATTTTCTATAGTGTGATGACCCAGCATGTATAAAATATCATCTTATGAAGAATGAGTAATATAATTCCTGCAAAGAGGAAGGAAGATTTCTAGGGCTCTGCTGACTGTTTCTGTATCCTTTTCCTATATGCCCAGTAAAGTATGAAGTGTGTAGATCTTTCCTTTTTGGCACAAGGAATATATTGCATATTGGTTATAATATTATTTAGTATAGCCTTTGGATCTCCATGATGATATTAGTCTTTGTATGTTGAGAGGATTTATACATAGGATTTTTTTTTAAAAGGTCACCTTCAATTAGTTGAATCTTCCAATTTCATTAGTGTTTTGAAAATTATCCCTTTCAATTCCTTTGGGTATCATATGAACTGTAGCACAAGAACAGCAGCAGTCAAAGGCAGTAGCTTTTCTTTTCCGTTTGGAACCAAGGAAGAAGAAAAGGGAAGCAATATTACTATTTAAATGATTTATTGACAACAAAAACAGTACTCTCTGCAAAGGCCTTTAAACCAGCATTTGCCTAATGCCAGTTAATTGTTTCACCATGCAGTCACTACTAGGGAGACAGCTCACATTAGTGGTTTGTTAAACATGCTCCTGGGTTTCACACTTCAACTTGGTAATGGGTTATTGGGAACTTTGCAGTTTGTGTTTGCTAAGGTTCCAGTCTGCTTCTGGCACTGATGAAATACAGCATTAACCAAAACCTCCTGCCCTAAGTAGTCTACATCTGATCCTTTGGTGGCAAAAGCATTTTCCTTTTCACTGAATGTTCTTTGGTTTAAGTGCAGCCTTCACTTACAAATTACAAATTTCCAGAAGGAAGGAAATAATTTCTGCTATGAGCAAGCAATGAGAGGTATGACACTCCAAAAAATATATTTAGGGGGAAATAATATTCAGATGTGACTGTGCTTGTTATTGAGATAAATTTACTTCACATAGACTAAATTACAGAAAAATCTTAAAAGCTGGCCTAAAGAAAGAAAAAAAAGATGAAAAGTTGCATGTTAGATTTTTTTAAATGATAAGCATTCCTTACAAAAAGAATTCTTTAAAAGAGAACCAAAGTGATTTATTTACTGTAGTAAACCCCTTCAGTGATGCCAAATCATGCATGATGTTCATTGAAAATGAAGAAAATTCTGTGAAATCTATGGGTAAAGACTGATTTTAAGATCATTAAAATATAAACCAGGGAGCAACAATATGGAAACACAAGCTTAAGATTTATGACTGGAATAGCAGAATAGAAGTATTACGAACTGCCACACGTTCCTGGTCATGGTTCAGTGTGTTTTGCTGGTTTGATAATAATGATGTGCAAAAAATTAAGCCATGACAAGAAAGTAACAGCTGGCTCTTGGGTAAAAAGGAAGTAGAGGAACTCATCTGTTCCAAATTTGACTGTATTAATTCCTTCTCTGAAAAAAAATCCAAAATATTGTAAAGCGGTTGGCTTTGCTTGGTGTAAAGCTGAGCCTGCCATAGAATTTGAGCAATATATTAAATAATAATTTCATTGGACAGCTGCTCTTCAAATGCTGTTTCAAACTCTGGTTGAAACAGAATCATGCAAGCTTACAGGAGGAGAAACAAAATCGTCAGGATAATGGACAAATATTACTTCATTAGAAGTGTACCCAAACATCTTTATTATTCTTATTTTGGAATAAGAGCAGAATACAGCCATATTTTAGAGTTTTAACAAATATATATGTGCTTTGCTTCTAATGCCTGAAAAGTGAAAATTCCCTGTCCTTCACCTATATCCCAGGAATCACATGAAAAACTGAAAAAGAAATTTTCTAGTTTCATGTTCTTATCCAATTTACTCTTCTGCAGACAGCACTGATTCTAAATCTTAAAAAAACCCTCACAGGTATAATCTTTTAGTCATCACTGCCACCATCAGTTTGTGAGAAGTACTAGAATTAAAAAGAATGTGCAAACCAGAAGTGCAAACCATCCTTGCTAATAACAGAGATGCTATAAAAAACAAAGGTTTGCAAAAATGGAACAGTGAAATGCCTGAAGAAGTGAAGGTGTTTCTACTAGGAAAGGAAAGCTTTGCATAAATAAGAACCACTTTCTTCTTTCCTTGAGGGAGTTGCTCTATTATTGATTGCAGTCAACAGAAAGAAATCCCAAAACTAATACATTTAAACTAAGCAAAACTGATGAAAAGGAGGAATAAGAAAAGACATCATTGTTGGAAAGAAAATATTTTCCTATTAAGTATTATCTTACTCATTTTGGTCAATTTCAACAATGGATGGACAGATTAGTCATGTGAAGACTTTGCATTTCACCTCTGCAGCATTTTATTTTATGTAAGAAGAAAACTATAAAAAGGAGCTGAAAATAACTAATAGAGCCAGGAACTTAATATAATGTGTGGAAAAATAATAAGCTGGAATCACATATTTTAAGATATTCTCTTGAGTTTTAAGCGTATTTCTCAGGCAAGGTGTTTCTGTGAGTGAAAGAGGGGTTGAATTATGTTTTCTTTCCTACCTAACCTTTTATTAATGTTTTCCAGTGGTGATAATGACCTTTTCTGTGACACAGCCATACCTGGATTCTGTTTGTGGGTGCTTCAGAGTGCCAGCTATGTCTTTTTCACTTTTTAGTGAAAAAGATTCAAATACTTCTGAGAAAAATCACTGCAGCAACAACAACTACAGCAGAATGCAAAATCTCATAAGGCTAAATGCCTTAGAATAAAATACTGTCAGATTCTATAAATATTTGTATGTAAATTGTAAATACAATCTTTAAAATGTAATGGTTTAATAATTTGTTTATATTTGATTAGTATAGCAATTACATGACTCATAGATGCCACTTAGTCCCAGCCTCAGCTGTGACTTGTTTGTTCACATCCACTGCTTCAAATGTAACATCTGTATCAAAAGCTGTAGTCACATTTTTAGGAAATACAAACAGCAGCACAACAGTTGGGGAAAAAACCAGCTGTGATTTAACAGAAATGATTGGACACCGTGTTGAGACATTTTACTTGTATGAGGCAAAGGATAAACTCCTAAAGATTCTGTGCAACTGAAAAGAAAATTAATTTCTGGAGAATGCTCAGCTTAAGAAAATTGATCAAAATGCATTTCCATGGTGTGAAATACCGACCAAAACTAAGCTGGTTTTGTTTATGATGTTTTAGCATATTCATTACTACATCATGAACAGTATAAGTTATGCATCATGTCTTTCATTTTGTTGGGATGCTTCTCTATGCACTTTTGAGGTATGTGCACCTGAGAAATCTAGATATTTTGATAAAGCCATGTTAACTAATTTAATTACAGCCTGGCAGTTTGTTTTCTAGCAGAGGAAAAAAGCCCATCACAATATTTATTTAATAACAATATAGTGAGTATTAATCATTTTGTAAGGACAGAGAATGACAACAGTAGATTTAATAGAGGTAGTCCCAAGGCCTATTCCCAAAGAGGTTAGAGAAAGCCTACAAGGTGCAGTTTCCATTTACATTTTATGTTCTTTAAAATATCATTTGCTTTCCCCAATGCATTTTTAGATAAGAAGACAAAATTTTTTAGATAAGAAAGGCTTCAAGTACAATAGAACTTTTCAGCTGAGAAGAACAGAGAACGAAGCTGCTTGCAGAATGAACAGTAAAGAGAAAGAGATGAGAAACAAGTGTTTTCTAGGATAAAACTTACATTTTAAATACACAACAGAACTGTCAAGGCAGAAGCATGGCTATACTGACCTTTACCTTTATCTGTACAACTATGTATGTGTTTAATATTAGATGGTATCTCAATACCCATATCCATGGAATATGATAAATAAAGAGAAAAAAGCCATGAATGGCGCTCCAGGAAAGTTGACATTTTATCTGCAAGCCATGAGGACCAGCTATGTCTTCTGTCCTTTTTAACTCTTTAGATAAAAGTGGGGAATACCTAACTTGTTAAAGAAATTTTTGTTCCTAGGCTACCCAGAGAATAACCACCTTGATTCATTACAGCTATTCATAGCTTAAAAGGTTAGAAAGGTCATTTGGCATGATCTCCTCTATAACACATTACATTCATTTTCTAAAGCAAAGCTTTATAACATCCAGCCAGATTGGATTTCAGAGAAGGTGAGTTCATAATTTTCCCTGGCTAACTGTTCCAAACCTCACTGGTAAAACTGCATGTCTTTTTTCTTCTTTTTAGCTTTAATTTGCAGACCTTTCTTCTCTTCTTCCACAACAGCATTAAAAAGCAATTTGATAGGTCTAATAATACAATCAAGATACAAAAAAGACCCAAGACACCACATGATGTTGTAGAATCACCTCCCATCTTGCAGAGGTCAATATGTGTAGGCCAAAGGAGAAACAGCAGCACAACACAGCAGATAACTCAAAAAAATCTGTCAATGCAAGTCAATTTTCCAAGTCCTACAGGAGCAAATACATCCTCAGAGATAGTTACAAGGCCTTCTACCAATCACAGCAAGCCTAAGTTTATGGTTTAGTTGCTTTATGACAAGAATGATTACAAACAATTATCCCCTAACAAAAGAGGAGAAATTAAAAGGAAAACAATCATAAGCTTGTTGAAGTCTCTTGTGTAACTACATTCCTCCAGGCATGGAACTTTTGCTTCTTAACAAGATGTTATTTTAAGACTGTGTTTTAACAAACCTGCATATTTGCATTCAATGCTTTTTCCTATTGCCATAATGACACAGAAGTTGGCATAGGCAAGGAGCTGCAGCCATTCTGAAAGCGCAGTGCAATGACTGAGTGCAATAGGTGATTAGATCACAACTGTAGAACATGGAGATTAATTTCCAGCACTTATTACAACTATCCTAAGAAAACCCCAAAACATAAACCAGAAACAAGATTTAATAATCTCATTAAAGCCCATGTTTTCCAAAACAATAATTTAATTAGTGTTTAGAAGCACTGAAACGAAAAGCTAAAACAGAAGCTACTATTTGATATTTTTTGATGAAGCAATGAATTGATAATGAATTGATAATAATAATAATATGAAATGTCCAGCATCTCATAATTCCTTCATTTCTGGCAAAACCTGAAGAATGGTATCAAATGTATGGTCTAAATATGCTTTAGTAGAAAGAAATTTCTCAACAAAGACATGACTCAGCAAGGAGTCTGTAACTGGAGAATTGTAAATATTCTGGTAGGCACTAAGCCACGATATTCAATGTACTGCTGCATCTTGGTCCATTTGCCAAGCTCCATCACCCTGACTGACAGCTTTTTGATATTACCTATTCTTTTCATTCACCACTCTCTTCTTTAACCTATGAAAGATTTTTCCAAAATAATCCATTTAATCTCTATAGACAGAAAACTTAGCCAATATTCTCTTAAATGACATGACTACATTGAAATACTGCTAAGTGGTGACAACAGAAGACATGAGAAAAACTAAGATCAGCATTGTACATCTTCATTACTAATTAAGTGGTTTCAGACCTTGAGATTGAAGGAACTACATCAAAGGCAAAGTACAGTAATATTTTATCTTTCCAGTGATGGATTTTCCATTGGTAAAAGCTTCAAATCCATAAACAGCAGCTTTATCATCTGAAGGAAAGATATATTTAGCTTCAACAGATTTACTGTTTTAATTGGTGTAAGGCTGTAACATCACTACCTGAAACGAGTATTTTTTTGTGCAACATTTAAATTGTGATTAAAGCATCAACACTTTCAGTGTAATGCTGCTTTTCACTACAAAATGTCAATCATCATGCCACAATTAGAACTTCTATTTATACTTTAGAAATGAAGGTATAATATTCATCAGTGCTTGACAAACAGACATCTCCAGAAATACATAAGGAGCTGTAGAATTTTAATCTCTAATTCATTAATCAAATTGCTTCCAGAAGAGAAAAAGCTGGCCTTTTCAAGGTTATTCAAGCACTGGCAGAGCTGGAGATGTCAGGCTATTGCCTACAAAAGAAGGCACCACTGTAGTAGTATGTCTATAAAAGTACAAAATCCATTATGTGCTTTTATGTGGCTGCTTTGGCACTAAAACACCTTGAATACAGATTCTTGTGCAGTGGGAAACCGGCAACCAGCTTGTCTGTGGGTCTGGATGGCCAACCTGAAGCTCTCTTGGATGTCATTTTTCCATCAACCAATGAGTTTCCTAAATTGGCAGACAGTGGTGGGAATAGGGAATTGTGTTCCTTGATTGAGGACCTCCCGGATGATTTGCTTAATCACCCCAGCATCGTGGATGACTCTCATCCACTCATGGAAGTATCTAACCCACAGTTTTATTGCTTGTGATTCTTGTCTGCCTCCTAACCTTCTCAAATAAGAATTTGAACAATATGGAATGGCTAGATGGAGCTTCTGTAAGGATAGAGTTTACATAAATTAATTTTGTTAAGATTAATTCCTGCTCAGTTTTAGCGATATTTTAGTAAAGCTAAGTATTAATAGAATTAATTGTAAGTTCTGTTAAAATATACTGGATTGGATTATAAAGTACAATTCTTTTACTATATTGCATATAGTATCTGATTCATTTTTGCTTAGTGTAAGTCTACTGTCTTGCCCCATATTGTTTTGATTTTATGTTACCTTTATATTCATAATGAAAACACACACACCACAAGTATCCCTCCTCACTGGGAGAGCCTGTAGATCTCTCAAGCATCTGTTATACAACAGAAAGGGGGAGTAGAGGCAGTGTCCACAGGGGAGAGGCTTGCTAGAACTGTGTATGCAAATAATTTTTTGAAATTTCTAAAAAGATCTTGTTAATCATGTGGGGGAGGAGATATGCTTATATTTTCACAGGTAAAGGACCTCGGTGGACTCTAGCTAGAAACATAAAACCATACCTACCACTGCTGCAACAACACCTGCAAGAACACCAGGAAGAATCCCCAAGGGAAGCAAAGACAGAGACCACCTAAGAAGTTATAGCTGTGGACAGATTTTGGCTTCAGAACATAGCCTTCAAGGACTGGTTAAATGGATTGTTTAAAAAGTTGTGGCTTTTCAAGTTGATGGTTATCGCTGGTGAAAATTGGGATATTAATTCTTTTAACTGTAGTTGCTTCTTAAGATGAGTCTGTTAATTTTTATTGTAATTACTGTTATATCATCATAGTTGCCATGTTAACTAGTTATTTATTAAGAGTTTTACAAAATTTTTAAGAAAAAAATCCTATTATTATTTTCTGTAAAACAGAAAAAGGGGAGATGTGGGAGCTGGTCAGGCAGGGACTGACAGTGAATTTGCCTTAAGGCCTTGAGAAGTGGAGTGCTGAGAAGGAGAACATCTAGATATGTTATGGCGAGAGGAATGCATTTCCCAATCTGTCCTGAAGACCAGTTTTTGCAGGATTCAAAAGGTTTGCATTTGGTAATGCATAGGCTAAATAAAGAGTTTATGAAAGATTAAAATGCTGTTTTTTGAAATCTACACTTGGGACAAATGATTGAAACTAATCCTGTATCAATGGCCCACATTCATTTATGAGGTTCAGGCTGTCTATCTAAGGGATCATGAGTTCAGGACAGTTCCTTAAGCTTCACAAGGTCTTTGTTTAGAACCTCACAATTGAATTATTTAAAGACCGTCTGATGATTTATGTAGAAGTACTTCCTTTGCTTCTCTTGAAATGCCCTGTGGCAGGAGTTGCAATTGCTGTTGGTAATTATGCCTGGAGGAAATCTGTTAAACAGATGCCACACAGATGCCACATGGTAACCACTAATTTGGTACCATCCACAAACAAATGACAGATTACTTTTTATTAAGTTTGCTTTGAACAAGTACTCAAGAAAGGGTTCTGGTAAACATTTATGACACTGAAGGAGCAAGTCAATATACAAACAGAAAAACATTCTTACTTGCATACAGTAAATGACATTGTAAATGTAAAATGACAATGACTCTGTGTCATTGCTCTCTTGCACCAGTTCCACTCCAACTGCAGGCTGAAATGGTTTTATTTGATTGTCAGCAAGGCAAGACTTATGGATATCCTTTGCCAAAAAAAAGAGGCGTCTCTGGCAGGATCTAAGGAATTTATATTATAATTGCATTAAAAGAGGGAAATTTGTGATTTCTCTGTACTTACAAGAATGATGTAGCTGTCAGAGTTCTGCCTGTCACCTCTCCAGAGGGTCTGGCAGCTTGGGCTCTGTGCCAGCCTTATCAGCACAGCTGTGGAGCCCTGAAAGATTGCTGTGAGAAGACTGCAAATTCCTGCCTCTCCTTTGCTCACCTGCCTTTGAGCTTAGGCTCTTTCTTACCCACGGTCTCTCAGCTGAACTATGTTGTCAATTTATCTGCATGCCGATATATGCACCTCCCTGGTTCTGCCCCAGCTCCTCATGGACTCAAGTTCCTGGTTTGATCTGGACCTACAGACGAGCCACCATGAGGAGGCCAAACAGACTGACCCTGGCTGCTATCACCAGCAGTCACAGCCACCTGCTCCAATCCTCCTATCTGGGTACTGCACCAACAGAACCACTGCCAGCCCTCCCCAGCTGCCTGAGCATTTCCCCACCAGTTCCTGCAAAGACAAGGCAATGGACTGACTTGCAGCACAGTGACTGATCTCCTGAATGACTGAACTCCTACCCAGCCTAAAAATGAAGGAGCTGACACAGGAGCTTAGGGGGAGTTCCTTGGAGACTGCCCTAGGCAGACCAGCTGTGATTAGGCCAGCTGGAAGGTGTTATCTCTCCAGAGATGTTGGCTAACTTGATCTGACAATCCAGGCAGTCCAAGGAACTTCCCTGAGCAGTTTATGCTCTAGGTGAAGGAGGAGACCAAGATGTGTATGGATTGGTAATTTAAAATAATCTCTGGAAACTGTCCTGGCACTTGCAGGAAAGGAAATGATACACAGAACAGCCTGTGCATGTAATTACAACAGCTCAGATATATTTTCCATAGAGTTTAAGATAATCAAGAGAAATTGATTATGTATATGCTGGAGTATTTGTTAGGGTCAGCTGGAGGAGGATTATAGCAGTTCCCTGATTCTCCTTTGATCCAGCTGAAGATGCCTTCACAATTATTACAATGGAAGCTCTTGTCACCATTTAGAGAGCACTTTGGCTCCCTGATGAAAGCATGTGACTAGTTATGCAGCCTGTGACTAGTTATGCAAAGTATCCTGTCAGTTTATCTAGTGAGTATGTTTAAAACTGGTGTAGCACAGGGCTTACAAGCAATACAAAAAAGTTATCTGCCAAAGGTCCTATTTTCTAGATAACAACTTTCTGGAAACTATTTACTCTATTTCATTTTGGTGATGTCTAACTTGATGGAATTCCATCAGCATCTTTTATAGTACCTCATCACCAGTTCCCTCATCCATGCATCTTTAACTTGGAGTAAAACACCTTCTGCTTTGCTCACCTTTAAAAGAAGAGACTGTTAAAATGAAAGCTATTGCAAAATTGCAGAAAGAGCACAAAGCAACAAATACTGAAAATGGATAATTTAATTCCACACTGAAATAAAGCTTTAACTCTTATTAGTGTAATATCTATGAAATATATTATTGCAGCTAGAATATGAAAACAGTATTTAACAGTTGGATATTATTCTGCCCTCATACTGGGCTACTTCCAAAGTACCTCAAGTATGGCTAAGAGACAGTAAAATAACCTCCCTGAAATAAGATGGAATATAAAACAGATTGAAAGAGAACAATATTGTGTTGATTCACATTGCCAGCTTTAATGTATTGATGAAATAACACAAAGAAGATAATAAATTTCTTACTAAATGTTTAAGTACACCACATGATCCTAAAACACACAGTAGAAGTCTTATTTATAAAATGCATCCTACAGATGAATTGATAGTAACAAATGTTCTATGATTTTTTTGTCTCAAGGCAAGAGGAAAAAGGCAAAATGCTTTTTAATTTACATGAACTACAGGCAACAGCTAGTGAAATGTTGATGTAAGAGGCTGCATAGCAATGTCTTACCACAGTTCAGTATTGATCCAAGAACTAGTCTCTGTCTCAAATGCCTTTGGGGCAAAATGAACTGAACAGCATCCCACTTCTTGATTATTTTGTGAATTGTTTTTAACTGAGACTTTTTTTTTTTCCTTCAATACAAATGCTATTTCTCTTGTAAATTAATTGTAAGTGGGAAGAGTTAGTAAAAACAGTTTTGTTGTATTCTTACAGATAAGATGCAATGAGATTCAGAATCTTTATATCTCTGTGGTTTAGTTCTTGTAAAAGCTACCAGTGATTGAACATTACTTACCAAATACTTACCAAATTTAATCTACCTGAAATATGTCAGGAATCTAAATATCCAAACAATTGCATGCCGTAAAAAGCATTTGCCACAAATAGCATTTCCTTGTGTCTTTGCTGATATATGCAATGTAGTCATTACAGTTTCTTAGTACATTTATACAATATTGCTAATGTACTCCCTACTCATCAGAACACATATATATATTATTTCCACATTTAAAAGTGAAAGGAATACTTTTCTGCCATATAGAAATTGAGGAAGAGCATCAAAAGTGAGTTTTTAAATCTAATCTCTAAGTGAGATTTAAATCTAATAAGATTTAAGCAAAGTCATTCCAGAATTAGGGAACATTCTACCGGCAAAACTCTTCCAATTTAACATAATTTTGCCTTCAGTTACAATAGAGATGAACAAAATTCTTGCCTTAAACAGTGATTTTCTTTTTTTTTCTTAAGTCACAGTTGTTTGTTAGGTCATAGGAACTCAAATTACATGAATGAAGATTATCCTCTTCAATGTTTAGATAGCAAAGTAAAAGAATTGAGGTATGTGGGAAAGTGGGATTAAATGAGCCATAGGTTTAACAAAAGGGTGGAAAGGCAGTTGCTCTTAATAAGAGCTATAATATCCACAGGCCTTCAGCAGTAGCTGTGCATTAATTACATGTCACCTGATAATCCAACAAGTACTATAATTAAAACTATTTTTCCATTACAAGGGAATGGCTGACTGAAGGATGATTGAAACCTGCTGCATGCACTGCCTTCTGTGACTATCTTCTTACATGGCTTGATTTGTCTCATGAAAGGGATCCTAAGATTTGTGTAAATTGCCATAAAATAAAAAAGTCATTTGCCCTAGGGAAGTATGGCATGGTTTTAGTGTTATGACTCTAAAGCAAAATTTGAGATAAAAGTCTCTGAAGCAAGGATTGGAGCAGACTGCATGGGAAGTGATTGAGTCACTATCCCTGGAAGTATTTAGAAGACGTGCAAATGTGACACTTAGGGACATGGTTTAGCGGTAGACTTTGCAGAGTTAGGATGGTTGGACTTGATGAGCTCAAAGGTCTCCTTCAACATAAACAATTCTATGATTCTATGGATTTCCTGAAGTACAGAAGTATCAAAAGTGTAATTACCAATCCCAGTCTGAAACACAGCGTACATATTTGCTGGGAAAAAATTACTTCTAATAGCATTTACATATTCACCCTCACAGAATAACAAGAATTAACTTACATAATTTAAGTTTAGGTTGTTTACTGATTCAATTAGGAAACAATCCAGGCCTTTCATAGAATTATCAGGACATAACAGTCTGTAGACCCCAAATTCTTACATTAACAATAACATAACTAAAACCCAATTCAGTGATGTATTTCTTTATTCGGAGTTTCCCCTCTCCAATGAGAGAACAGCAACAGCATGGAAATTGTAGCCAGGGGAAAAACCCTCCCTGGTTCTTTTGTGGAGAGAGAATATTGTATTTTATTTCTTTAAATGACATTTCAGTACTACAAAGTCACATGCATTTAAAATGTAAATGGAATATTTTAATTTAAATACTGAATCAATATATAATCCCTACAGTTTTTGTTTCTCTACATAACGGCAAAATTCTGCAACACTTGTACCACTTGATATTTTCCTTCTGAAATCTCAGAAAAAAGTAAGGCACTTAATTTGTGATTAAGCACAAGATTAACTACTCTACCATTTTCTTTTATGGATATTTTCAACTTGCTCTTCTCCTGAACAAGCAAGAATTTCAGTTTAATAAAGAATACACTGTTTGCAAAGATTGGCATTGCTGTCCTGTTAAAATAGGGGTTTTTTGGCTGAGAAAACTTCTGTTCCCACTATCCACCTAAGTAGTCTCTCATATTCTTGCAATTCCAGGGAGTTCCAAAACAAATCCCATTTTTTCAGCATGCTATTTAAACCCACTCAGAACATATCTTAATCAGTTTTATTAATTTTGTTTAATTATGTGGAAAATTTAGTGTGGCCTACATTTTCAGTAAAATCATGGCTTGAACTAAGTGAATGCTCTTTTCTTAATCTCTTGCTGCTAATATGTGCTGCTAGTAATGTGGAATTACCTTAATTTGGACTGGAACACCCTCACCTTCAGTTCTCCTTTCACACAGAACCATTATAAAATAACTCTTTTCCAAGAATGCAAATTGCACTTCATGTTTCCACTCACTGATTTATAATCTGAAAATATTAAAACAAACCCCAAAACAAAACCCTCACTGCACAACATCTGAAAAGAACTTTGGAAAACTGCTCCAGACTAAACCAAATGCAGAAAACACACAACACACACCTAAAGTACAACAAAACCCCCAGACCCAAGAGGACAGTATTAATCCAGATGTTTTCTGATAGAATTCACCTCTGGCAGAGAAAGTGAGGGTGAGGCAGGGGAGAGATAGAAGTAGGAATGCTGCTCTTCTCAGCAGTCTCAATCTAAATAATCTGTAAAACAATTTGAATGAAAATTGGCTGCATGTCATTTGTGACAAACTATGCTAAGATATGAGAGACTGGGAAAGTTTCATTTAAACAGTAGAATTTATGACAACAAAATGTCACTATTTGGCTTAAGTGATTAAAATGTATCATCAATGTGTATTTGTTTTTCCACACACTTGTGAGTTTGCAGTTATTTTAAAAGCTGATTTTAAAAGAATGATAAACTGTGTAAATGAACACACTGCACAGAGCACTGACCTCTTTATATAGCATATGAGCTCCTCAGCATGTCATGGGGCTTTCTAGGGTTTCAGAGCCCATCAGTGGTAAATAAGTCTTAAGTCCAAGCTAGCTGGTCTTATGACTGGGTGGGTTCAGACAGAACAAAGCCAAAAACAATGCCCCTATTAAGCTTATTTGAAGCACAGGGCACAGTTTAATTTTCTCTGAAAGGCACTCAGAGGGTATGCTTCAAAACTACTCTGAGAACTTAATCAACCTTAGGCAGCTCTTGATTTTGGTTTAAACTGCATTACTGCTCCAAGCCAAACTAATGCAGACACCCTGTTAATGCTACAGTAACTAGTATGAAGAGAACATGTGCTTGTAAAAAAAAAAAACATTCAAGTTTTCAAATTCATAAATTTTTTCACCAATGAATGTTTGGATCCCAGTGCGCTGTGTCTGTATTTCATTCCGAGGGTTTGTATCAGTGTCACTGGTAAAGACTTTTGCTCTATTTATATTTCTGAAAAGGCTACCTGATGATGTAAATTTTCCACAGTGACCTAAGGCCAAGCAATTTTATTTGTGAGATAACTGGACAGACTTGACACTGTAGAATACTTGGCCCCTCTAAATACATCCTGCACTTACAGGATGAGGCAGAAGAAATCAGAAGCTGCTTGTTCAAAGTTAATTTGAAAGCAGTTCTTGTGCTTTGCAAAAACATCTTATGTTAAACTTCCCTCTCTCTTGGAGAGGCTATTTGGAACAAAAGTGCCTTTTCTCTGTCTTAATGAGAGCTCCACATAGTCTGAAAATTCTGATTAAGCTTCTATCCTTCTAAAAATAAACAACACCTACACTAAAGACGGCCAAAAAAAGGAAATAAAGGAAAGCAGGTGCTGTTTGAAGTACTTGTGCTCATTTCCTAATTCACATTTTTCTGCCCTATGTATGTGCAAATGGGGAAACATTTATTAGAACGTTTTCTTTATACTAAACCCAAATAGCTTAATTACCCAATAAGTCCTTCTGGCTTTAAAATTATTGGTCAAATTGTGCCAAAGCATTTACAGGGTCAATAAAACCTTTGCATCAACCCTGCCAAAAGATTCTGTCTTAGTGCAGAAAGAGAATAAATCAAGAGACAGTGACAATGCAGAGGAAATGTTTAAATGGCCATGACATCAGCACTTGACAATCTAAGATTATCAAGGGCCAAGTTGAGAGGACATTATTAGGATAAGGTTTCAGATAAAAAACAAGTCCAACAAAACACATTACCCTGAGGTAATTCTGATCTCGATCTGATGAGATTGAGAGCATGTTACTTTCACTATATTTAAGGATATGTTTATTTTCTTACTCTCTGACATATTTCATTTTCAATGTATGCATTGTTTCTTCAGCGCAGTAAAAAGGAACTCAGATGGACAGCTACTGTGGAATAATATAAATTATTAGCTAAAAATTAAGTTGTTAGTCAAGGAGAGAGAGCAACACACTCCATTTGAATTTGGGTTTTTATTAAAACCTGGAAAATCAACACTATGAGATACAATTTTACCCATGTCTGTATATGCTACACACCTGATGGAACTGCCAACTCTATGATGGTAATAGGTACATTTAAGTTAGGTAGATAACAAATCGAAGGGCACATGAGGTCAATATATTGTAGTTCTTATTTTTGGTTGGTTGTTTTTGCATTACTAGTGTTTTTGGCATAAAAGTACTCTCTGCTCACACACACCCACAAAATGGGACAATGCAGTCAGTCATCAGTCACAGACAGCATTGGTTCATGAGGAGAAAGGCCTGCTTGACAAACTTCATTTCTTTTTATGACAAGGTAACCCACCTAGCTGATCAAGGGAAGCCAGCTGATGTAATCTTTTTGGAGTTCAGTAAAGCTTTCAAAATTGTCTCTCACAGTGTTCTCCAGCTGAGGGAGAGGACTGTCCTGCTCTGCTTTGAGCTGGTGTGGCCTCACCATGAGTCCCATGTGCAGTTCTGGGTGCCACAATATAAGAAAGACAAGAAACTATTAGAGAGCATCCAAAGGAGGGCCACAGGGATGGTGAAGGGCCTTGAGGGGAAGCCTTCCGAAGAGCAGCTGGTGTCACTTGGTCTGTTCAGGCTGGAGGGGAGACCTCATTGCAGTCTGCAGCTTCCTTGTGAGCAGAAGAGGGGCAGGCACTGATCTCTTCTCTGTGGTGACCAGAGACAAGACACAAGGGAACGGCCTGAAGTTGTGTCAGGGGAGGTTTAGGCTGGATATTAGAAAAAGGTTCTTCACCCAGAGGGTGTTTGGGCACTGGAACAGGCTCCCCAGGGAAGTGGTCACAGCACCAGCCTGACAGAGTTCAAGGAGTGTTTGGACAGTGCTCTCAGGCACCTGGTGTCATTCTTGGGGATGGTACTGTTGAAACACAGGCCTCACTTCAGTTAAGTGACACAAGCACTGTAGCATAGGTATGAATTAGCAAAAGATTTAAGTGTAACTGCTGTGTCTGACTGTAGCCAGCTCAAGCCCGGGCTTGAAAGTGGTAAGAAGGGAGAGGCATGTTGGCTGTCACAAAAGGCTAGAAAAATGCAAAGTCCTAGGGTTCATTTTCATAGATAGAAAATGGAAGAATAAATAATGAAGAATCAATAGAGAATCAAGAAAGCACAGTTATAGAAGAGCATAATAGCAGTTAGGTGAATGTGATGGATGTGTTAGATAGGAGTTATGTACTGTGATTGTAGCCCTAGGATAAAGAAACCACAAGTTATGTAAGACCCCAACCCTTAAAGCTTTTAGATAAGCAAACAGACAAGGGCAGATGCCAGAACTTTAGAGTATAAAAGCCTGTGTAATATGAACATTAGTCAGATGTGCACATGGAGGTGCTAACCCCTGCATGATCTCTGGGCACCAGTAAAGCTGTTTTACTTTACAGGACCTGCTGTGCAGTATGTTCCTTCGAATCACTGTGCAGGGCCAGGAGCTGGACCAGATGGTCCTTGTAGGTTCCTTCCAACTTGGGATATTCTATGAGCCTATGAATTTTGGAATACCTGACAGAGATCAGGAATTTGAGTTAAAACCTGTTCAAAGCATGTACCCAGCACCTTTTCTCTCGCTTGAGTGAGGAAGAGTCTCCCTGATCTCTCTCTTTATTGATTAATGCTATCACTGGATAGTGGGTCCTTTTCTCCTATTTCCCTAGAGAATGACATTTCTTAAGAATTTTAGCAGTGTCTGACTTTACAAGTTTTAAATGGCAAAGTGTACAAAATTCAAAATCAGAATTTGTATTTAAACTATTATATTTAGTCTGTGTGTTCAGGATTGATTAGCTGCTAATAAAAACTTTTATAACTGGAATACTGTGTTGTTGCAGCATCTAATAAGGAAGTTATGCAAAGTCGAAGTGCTGACAATTTTCCTTGTTTTAATTCTTACAGTTTTATAGTGGTGAGGATCCTTAGGGTCCCAACAGCCTCAAAAGGATTTCACACAAACCCTCAAGCCTGCACTTCATGATCAAACCACAAATTCGACACCACTGCCAGTAATGGATTATATTTTTAGCACGTAGAGGGAGCCAAAAATAAATTTCTATCATCCAACAATAGACCTTCAACAATATGTAGTCAACACAAATTAATAAATTGGCTATATTGCCTGACATATTGGCAAGTCTAGCATTTTCATTTTTAAGAACCCTTCTACTAGTATTTTCCTACTAAAGATGTCAAAGGGGCTGAACGTGATACTATGGTTTAGACAGACACAAGTACAAATCCTTCTATATTCTAGCACATTAATTTGTCAGCGCTAATGAAGATTGTCTGAGGACAATCGTGTAGACACTGTATTTGTACCTTGCTAAACCGAAGTCCAGGAAAATCGGTGGCAGTACATCAGAAGGAGCCCTAGGGGGCCACAGAACGAACCAGCGAAAACTAGAAGTCGCAGGAGGCACCTGAGAAGGCTGTCCCGGCTGACGGAGCCCCGAGCTCGGGGTCGGGCCTGCCCACAGGAGCCGCAGCACCAGGACACAGCCGAGCACGCTCCCCAAGCCTGCAGCGTGACGCTCCACCGCCTTCTGGAGTTTAGAGGAAAACACTAATTCCTCTCAGTAAGACAGAACGTGCCTAAAGCACAAAATGCCACAAAGCCTGGGGGTGCCTTTTGCCTACTTATCTTTGCGTTCCTCCCGTCCCGCTGCTGTTTAAAATATAAAAGACTACGGGTAAGCGCAGCTAAAGCACACTGAAGTCCGCAGCCTCTCCCCAGCAGCAGAGCGGCACTGCCCCAGGAGACCTCCGCAAGGGGCCAGCACCGGGAGCGCCCAGGAGCGGCCTTCGGGAGCCAGGGAGAGCCGCTCCCCGGAGCGGATCCCGCCGCCGCTTCCCGCCCGCACGAACCGGGGCACGGCCGCCGCTGTGGGTGCCCATCAACGGCCTTCCCGCCGCGGAGGCTCTCGGGAGCTGTAGTCCCACTCCGCTGCATTCCCCGGCTACCTGCGAGGCGGTCCTGCGGCGCTCGAACTACAGCTCCCGGCATGCAGGGCGTCGGGGCGGTGCCCGCCTGTGGCGCCGGGAGGCTGTGCGATGGCGGCAGGTTTGTAATAGAAAGAGAAGGCTGTGGCAGTCGGAGCTGAGCGCGGTTGCGGCGGCGGCCTGAGGAGCTGCGCCGGGGCACCTACCTCGCTGTATGCGAGGGTCTGCGGATCGGAGCTGTCGTGGTGCGGGTGCCTCGGGGCCGGGGGTGCGCTTGGGGCGTGCTCTGTGAGGGCGGTGTCGGTGAGGGAAGGAGGGCGCTGGGCCCGACGCCTCGGCTCGGCTGAGCGGCGGGGCTGTGCTCCTCTCCGCGATGTCGACCTTTGGGGGAGCCCCTTTGCCCCTCCTCCCCTTCCCGGGAGGAATCAGCCTGATCCCTGCCGGCTGCTCCGGTTGGCACGAAGGTGCTGGTGCTGTGAATTTCACGGGGAGGTTTAGACTGGCAGGCGGCGTCCAGAGGGTCTCCGAAAGGGGACGGGTAAAACAGAACGTGAAACTCGCAGTCTTCAATTTGCCACTACAGGAATCTGCACCTCGCTGGGAAACTTTCCTGTAGCGTCTCAAAACAGAAAGCAGTCATTTCTATATGAAACATTTCTATAACGTTTCTCCCAGTCGCGGTTTCAAACTCGGGCTGGAAGCATAAGTATTTTTACTCCGGTAAAGTTGAGAGCTGGCATGAGCTGCTCTCTTGGGAATGAGGAAACTTTAAGAAGTAATTTCCTGATTAGCAGGACTCTTGAACCTGGGCTGCTGTGGTTGTCTGCCCATGGTGCCCTGGCCCCTTCTCTCTGTATTCCCCCTGGCACACCACACGCACAGGCAGAGAATTATTTGCCCTGGGATTAGTTTGAGGAAGCACGGCTGAGGGGCCCGGCTCCTGCTGCCACACTGTCACCAGCAGCAGTTGTGTCTTTTTCTTCCTAAGTGAGGAAGTGACTTTGGGTCTCCTTCCTACATTAATTCATTCACGTGTTATGGCACTTGCAGGATATGTTGCTGTATTTAAAGTTTCCTTTGGATGGATTTCAAAGAAGCTTTTTGGGAGAAGGGAGATAACAGGCAGCATAGTTGTAGCATTTCCGTGAGAAACTAAGGAAGACATGAAAATGATAAGTGTTGCATTGAAATATGTGCAGTAAAGTGTTTCTATTTAGATGGACATATCTGAAACTTTGCATTAATATGAAGGTCATGTGGTGGAGATCTCTCAGCTAATCAAATAATTTCTTTTGTTGCAAGTGTTTAAAAGAAATTCTGAATCCCCCTCAGTACTACTGAAGGAAATATTACATACAGCTTTATGGTATTTGAAATTATATTAGCTGCACTCAAATAATATGATTACGAGTTGGATTATGTTGGTTTTCTGCACAGAAAGTGTTTGTTATTTGTTGTCCAAATTGTTTCTATTGATTATAACTTATTTTTATAAATACACCAGGTTGGTTATAAGACAGTAACTTTCTTTAACTAGGAATCTGTTGTTGTAGATTTCTGATTTTGATTATCTGCTTAATTTCTAGGTGCTAGAAGTAGATAGATAACCATCCATACCAACTACCTGGAACTCTGAAAGTTATATTGTCTTAACCCTACAGAACGTAATATTATTGTGTTAATGCTGATCAGCATAGAAATTGGAATACAATTTACAAGATGCCAACTGTTGAAAATCTGAGCGGTGAGCAAAGCTTCAGTGCACACTGGATGTTCAATAGTTCCCATGCTGGAGTCTTATTAGGTCCTAGTTTTACTGGTTTGAACTTCAAGAAGGAAAATCTGTTACCTGGGCTTGGAAACACCACAGCTTTACCTGAAGAAGTGCAGCACCTTTCAGACAGCTGTTCTGTAAGCGATGACTCCCTGTGTGAAGAGTCTGGCAGCTCTCAGACACTCCAGCAATGTACCACTGGAACACCTTTTCCAGCAGCAGCTGGAAACCTAGAAAGCTCTAAACCAGACTTAGTCAGTGGTGAAGTGGATGGCCAGAAGAAATCCAGTCACAGTGATCCACTCTTACAAAAGCTTGAACAGGTAATAAATATACCTAGAATTCCTCGACATACTTACAGTAAGATTTATTTTGTTCCTGCATATGATTTGTCATGCCTGTAAGTAAGCAAACCCCTGCAACGTGTAGGCCACAGCAAGCTTAAAGAGCAAATCCTAAGTTCTGGTTAGGCTCACGTGAAAGTTTGTGTCCTCCTCATGATGTGCATTTACTGAGAGTGTAACTACTGTTGTTTCCAGGTGGCAAAAGTTCCAGTTTAAAGTGAAATCGTTCTCAAAATCATTTTACCTGGAAAGGTGTATACAATGTTTCTTCACTTGAGGCTGTGGAAATGGGGTGCTGGTCATTACAGTAGTAGTGCTTGGCCACAGATATTCACAACACATTGGAGTTGAATGTTCTTGTATCTATAGCAACATCTTTTGTTAGTTCTCAAAGTAGGTGTGACATACCTGGTTCTGTTTAGATGAGGAGTTATGTATGTTAGTGTTCAATGTGATAAAGTATCCAAGACATCAGGATAAAAAAAGGCCTGGAATTATAATGCTGTTATGTTACTGGTTTTTTTTTCCTAATGCAAGTGTGTCAGTCGATTCACTGTAAGTGGCTGTGTGTTCACATAAAGCTCTTGCCAATTACTGGATACAAATTGTGTTAGCTGGAAGCCTTCAGCAGCACTTTAGATCTTGCTGTTAGGGACAAAGAAGTCCTTGTCCACTCTGCCAGCAGCTATGTGTGTGTCTCTAGAGTAGAATTCCATGAATTACCAGGTGCTATAAAAGTTTTCTTCTGTATTTTATATGATAGGAGGATACTTACCCACTTTTAAAATATTATCAGTAGTATCAATCAGTGGCTAAATAAATATTGGCTGATTTATTGGTATCTTAAGAGGAATTATTAAGTGTCCTTAGAAAGTTATTGACAGTCTATAACGAAATAATTTTATGGTACATTCTAAATAAACCCAGCCTCTATTTATTTATTTATTTGTTTGAAAAGCTGAAGGAATTGCAACAGCAGAAACAAGAACAGTTAAAGAAACAACAGATGGAACAGCTTCAAAGGTTAATGGAAGAGCAGCAGAAGCTACTTAGCATGGTATCTGGCCAGCCAGCAGCTCTTGGTAAGTTGAAAAAGAAAGCACATGATGTACTTTGTATAAACTGAAAAATTTAAGCTCATTTTCCAGTTAAAATCTGAACATGTCTTCTGTGTTATTCATTTTAAGATTACTTGATTAGTCAAAGAGAAAGACTGCATTGCTTCAGTGCCTGAAAGTTGAGTGCTACTGAAGAAGGAATATTGTCCTATTTTTATAAAATGCCAGCTGTAATTGTAACTTGATCAATATGTGCTGTGATGGGAGCCCTTGCTTCAAAGTATAAAACAATTACTTTCCTTTCTTATTAGCCGCTTCTCACAGTACTTTTGATTGCTTTAAGCTTTCAGTGTAGCCAAGTGAAGTGGTCCCTCCTTGTTTGTGCTCACACATACCACATTCAGGTGATGAACTGAACTAGAATAGAGAACTGATCTGTATTTAAAAACAAGGACTTGTAACCTGTATCATTTTTCCAGTCTTGTTTGCTGGGTGCAAGGAGAGGGGACAGCTCTTGGCTGGGAAAAGCTTTTAGAGCTGAGGGAGGGTACTTTCTGCTCTTGGGTGTGTCAGTCCAACCTGACTTAAATGATTACCTTTCTTTCACTATGCCTACCTGAGAAGATTAAATTAGAGCTTATTTTAGGAGAAGAAAATTAAGATTGCCTCGTCACTTATTCTTGGTCAGTGACATAAGGTTGGAGGCTGCGTGATCAATGCTGCCCTTCAGTGCCATTTCTTTTCTCCTGTGGAGCAGTAGTTTTGTGGTACAAATAGAATGACACAGCCATTTTGTTCCTTCTCGTTTCAAGGTTATACTGTAATGGCCGAAAGTCAAAAGCTAAGACCTGGACATTCTACAGGCTTAGCACCTTCCCCTCAGTTGCCATCGTCTGGATATCAGAATATCTTTGAAGACAGAGCTAATGCTCTGGTTGTTTCTTCCCATACACAAGACAACGACTCTTTACAAAAGCTGAACAGAGAATGTACCTCATCTTTGAAGAATAATCTTTCAGAAGTCTCTGCCTGTGAAAAGCAAGGTCTGTGTGTGTGCCTCTGAAAAGGCCAAATTGTTTGAAAAACAAGGAAGACAAATACATTACTGCTTAGTCATTTACAGAAAGATAACTTGCTATGTGGTGCTTTTTTTCCCCCTTGTCACTGAGAACAATTTTCTGCTACTTATTTTGAATGTTTCATGATTTTTGTTGGTTTACTTGGTATGTTGGCTTGTTCACTGACAGCTTACAGACTTCAGAATATTCCTGTTGTTGTCCATTAGAGTTTGGTTAAAAACAGCATGTCAAAAATCAAATTCTTCTCAATTTATGCATATATTTGTGTTAAACAGCTTGATAAGAGGGCTCATCAGTACAGCAGACATCAAAATTCATTCAGTTATGTTTTTAAGCCGTACATTAACAGTAGGAAAGCAGATCAACAATCAGAACAGATTATTTAAGGTCTGTGGAATTTTTTTTAATGCTTAATTGCTTGTTCCTTTAAAAAGAAAGTGCAAATTCAAATAAGAATTAATTTGGGGAAATCTTAGGACTGTTTTATGTAGGAATTCAGATCATATGGCCGTGAAGTTCCCTTCTGCTTTTCACCTGACCTGAATGCTGTTTAAAGTATGTGCTGAAAACTGATTTGTTGTTGAGATGAAAAAAAAACCCCAGTCTGTTGCTTTCACAGGTAAAAACATGTGGTGTCCAGAAAAAAAGATGGAATTATTAATGGAGAGTGAAGATAATCACATTGATCCTTTAGGTGTGAGAAGCGCAGATGTGTCCGAAAATTCCAGTGGAGGTGAACATTTATTGACTAATACAGAGGAAAGGTAATTCAGACTATGACTGTGCAGTTTTTATCAAGTTACACAAGTTTGGTTGAATTCTGAGTCCTGATTGAAAGAGTCTGATACTCTGAATTTGTGCAATTTCTTAACAAAGGATTTGATTTCTCTAGGTACTGTGGAGACCTGTGGTAAGAGAGGCTCTTGCTTTGAATTGCTTGTGCTATGAAAGATGAAATGTGTGTAGGATGAAGAGGTGTGTGTGCATCCTGGGGTAATGACAGCTTTAGAAGCACCTTTCAGTATAGCTGGGTATATAAGCAGTTATGATTGCTGTTCCCAGTTTGACTTATTACAATGTCCTATCCGCTGTTATGTGCTGAAAGTAGTAATGAGAGGGAGGAGGACAAGGCTGTGACTTTTTAGTTTATTATGAGGAATTAGGATTGTTTGAAATGTTCAAGGCTGGAATGGAAGGGGCTCTGAGCAGCCTGGTCTAGTGGAAGGTGTCCTTGCCCACTGCAGGGGGTGGGGAGTTTGGAACAAGATGATCTTTAAAGTCCTTTCCAACCCAAACCATTCTGTGATTATGTGATTCTATGAAATGTGGCTGTGTCTTCCCTGGATTTGGTCTTGCCCACCCTCAGCCTGCTTCCTGGTGGGGACAGCAGCCTGAAAAATCAAAGAAAGCCTTGTTGCTGTACAAACAGGGTTCAGTAATAGCTAAAATATTTATTATGTTATCAATGCTGTTGTAGTCGCAAAGCTGAAATAGCTGTGAAAAAGCTCATTCTATGCCAGCCAGACCCAGCACTCCTGTGAAGGAGGAGGAGTATCAAAGGGGGAGACAGGGAATGTAATCTCAATAGTATTCCTGAGTGGAAAGGTGATACTGTAGGAATTGGCAGTGTGAGTGAAAACTCACACTCACTCACATAAACTATGAGTGGAAGTTTGGTGATTTGTCTGAAAGAAAGGTTCATTAAGAAAAGCAGTGAAAGAAAAAAACTGCATACAGCATCTTTTAAATACGTATGTTAATTATTGCAGGGATTGGATAAACATGTAGTGTTGAAATTAATTTCTCAGATTAAATTAATGCCTAAAGCACCTCAGAATTTGTCATCTTTTATGCACCTTAGGTCTTTGAATACCACTGATGTTAAATGTAGTTATTTTATACAGAATTATAAGAGTTGTTTTTGTAATTTCTCTAGACCTATTAAAGCTGCAATACATGAGAAGAAACAAACTTTTGAAGAATTCTTGGAAGAGCAGATACAACTAGAAGAACAGCGTCTGGAGCAAAACCAGAAGTTACAGGTTATTTATTATTACTTTAAAAACCTTCATTCTTCTTTATATATTGTGCAAATATGTGATAGATGCTTTAAAAGTGTACAAGGAAGATGCTAGTAGGGAAAGATACCACTGAATGCAACATTCACATTCTTAAAAATTATAAGTCCCAAATACTCTACTTGCTTAGGTCTTCAGAAATCCAGTAGAAAGGTACCATGTAAATTTCTACTGGTATGTGGGATTTATTTTAAGAAATCTTCAAACTGTGTGAGGAGCTTTTTAACATTTTATCATTTGCTTTTCTTTACTCATTTTCAGGAGACAAATGGATCAGCTGTCCAAAAACCAGTGGTGAAGAGACCCTTCCTGAAAAGAGGAGAAGGTTTAACAAGATTCACTAATGCCAAGTCTAAAATGACAAAACTTGGAGAAAACACCTCAAAACTTCAAGAAAGGGTTTCAGATGATAGAAATGTTATTAAAGCGCACAGATCACAAATACAGAAGAAAACTGTGCCTCTTGGCAAAGAACTGGTTTCTGAAAATCCTTTTGCACCATGTAAAAAATACAACCATCCCAATAAAGTAAAACATTGTCCTATTCTGAAGACAGTGGTACTCAGGAATCACAGTGGAGAAAATATCTTGCCATTAGAAACAAGAATGCAATCAGGAAAAAATCATGATGGACAGATAAGAGATTCATACCAATCAGAAATTAATAACAAAATAGAGAATAAAGAGAACAGAGGAGAATTTGCTAACGCTGGCAAAATCAAAACCAAAGTACCTGGTGCAGAAAAGTCTCAGTTGTCTCAAGAACTGACTAGTGCCTTTTATAATTCTAAATGTCCCAAAGGTCACCCTGTAAAAGATTCAGAACTGTCTTTTGAACTTTCATTTCAGAATAAACTAGAGAAGTGGGAAAAAGAAAAAGAAAAAGAGAACCTAGAATTAGATGAATTTTTGTTTCTCGAACAAGCTGCAGATGAAATATCTTTCTCAAGTAATTCCTCATTTGTGCAAAGGATCTTGGAACGAGACCAGCAAACTTTAAAAGGCCGTAGGATGTCTTCTACTCCTATCAAGGCAAAGCAGCAGCAAGTCAAAGCGCTGGCAGTCGAACTTACAAATGAGAGAAATCAAAGGGCAGACTGCGTGGCACCCGAAAACATAAATGATAGCCCAGTTATGCATACAGCCTCAAATTCAGGAACAGATTTTAGAATGAAGGATCCATTGAGTAAAACAGATGGTGTAATATTCTCAGCTTCTTCCATGAAAGCAGCTCCTGCTTTAAAAAATAACCACTGGATTGTCAATGAAGATAAGAGTGAGGGCAATGGTGATATTACCACAGATTCTGAGAGTGAATTTGGGGCCACATTGAAGCATGACAACAAAGATGCTGAGACAGCCCTTGCGAACCACAGAGAAAGTGACCCAGAATTTTTTGATTGTGGAAGTTCTGTTACAGACATCAGTAAAGAGAGCAAAAATGGAGATGCTGACCTTGGCTTGTCAGACAAAGATTGCAGTGCACTGTCAAAGCAAAAGATTAGAAAAGTTACAGATGATCACAGAAGCATGTTGTGTATAAACAGGAATGAGTTTGAGTTTGATGATGAAAGAACATGGAGTGATCTTGATGAAAACAGCATTGATTTACCTGAAAAATACACTAAAACACCTTTGCAGATGGACTTTTCCTTTAAGAATGATACAATTGTCCCAGATAAAGCAATAAAGAGAAAAGTTGCCTCAAAGAAAGGAGATGAAATGTCCAAAGAGTCTGCAGTGAACAGTGATTCAAATGGACCTCCTGTATCAAACCTGATGATGAAACTGTTTCCTTCACTGAAGCCAAAGCAGAAGGCAGGCTGCCATCCAGAGCGTGAAACCAAATCAAATGTGGAACCGAAGCTGGGAGGTGAGAGAACAGCAAGGTAGAACACTGGTAGGAAGTGGTGACGAAGGCATATTGACAAGTCTTCCCTACTGGTGCTTAAGCTCCAAGCTGAAATTACACCAAAGGGTTTAAGTACAGACTTCTACTTCAAGCAATGGCCCTAATCTTCCCCTACATCTCTGGTTGCATGTCTTATGCCAGATCTAAAAATTACAGAGCTTGCAGAATGAAATCTGATTGGTGAAAACTTCTATTTAAAAATCTATTTATTTAATTGGTGAGGTTTTTTTTTTCCTTCCCTCTGGAGGTTTCAGCTCATTGAAGTAACTTGATCTGAAGCTGCTTGATCACTGTTTCTGAATGAAGGAAAATATCAAGGGCAAGCTGAAAATGAAGTGGTACCTTCCTTTCCAGCACAGTGAATTTCCACCACAGTAGGGTAATACTATTCACTGCTAGGTTAATTTTTTCCTCTTATGAAATATAAGGGAGTGGCAGATTTGTCTGAGAGTAGTATCCACAGAGTTCATGTGGAATATAGGAAATGTGGATTCATTTTTCTGCTTTTCCCAAGTTTGATTTCATCTATATGGTTACAGTCTGTGCAGGACTGCCTCTGAAACCCCCTGTTGCAGCTGTTGCATTTGTGCTATCATTAAAAATGGAGTTGTTCAGTGACAGCATGATGGCACAGCCTAGTATTTAAATATTTTGTCTGGTTGTGATCTTGGTTTCAGAATCTGCTCCACTGAATGTTTAGGTTTTTATGGTAAGCCAGTTGATGCAATCTTTTTGGATTTCAGTAAAGCCTTTGATTTCATCTCTCTCAGTGCCCTTCTGGACAAAATGTCCAGCATTCAGCTGGACAAACACATCATGTGATGAGTGAGCAACTGGCTTACAGGTCAGGCACAAAGAGTTACAGGGAATGGGATGACATCAGGCTGGTGACTTGTCACTACTGGGGTTCCACGGGGTTCCATTCTCTGCCCTGTGCTCTTCAACATCTTCATAAATGACTTGGACACAGAACTGGAAGGAATACTAAGCAAGTTTGCCAACCATGCGAAATTGGGAGGAGTTGTTGATTCCCTTGAAGGCAGGAAAACCATGTAGAGAGACCTGGAGGGCTAGGCTATCACCAACCAGATGAAGTTTAGCAAGGACAGCTGCCAGATTCTGCACCTGGGATGGGGCAGCCCTGGATGTACTGGGGGATGAGATGCAGGAGAGCAGCGCTGCACAAAGGGACCTGGGGGTCCTGGCTGGCAGAAGGTTGAACATGAGGCAGCAGTGCCCTGGCAGCCAGGAGGGCCAACCCTGTCCTGGGGGGCATCAGGCACAGCATCACAGCCGGGCAAGGGAGGGGATTGTCCTGCTCTGCTCTGGGCTGGGGCGGCCTCACCTCAGTGCTGGGGGCAGTTCTGGGTGCCACAGTATAAAAAAGACATTAAACTATTGGAGAGTGTCCAAAGGAGGGCAACAAAGATGAAGGGGCTGGAGGGGAAACCATACGAGGAATGGCTGAGGTCACTTGGTCTGTTCAGCCTGGAGAAGAAGAGACTGAGAAGAGACCTCACTGCAGTCTGCAGCTTCCTTGTGAGGGGAAGAGGAGGGGCAGGCACTGATCTCTTCTCTGTAGTGACCAGTGACAGACCTGAGGGTGAAACACAGGCCTCACTTGATATTAGCACCTTAGCATAAATATGAATTAAGAAAAACTTAAGTGTGACTGCTGCACCTGGCTGAAACCACTTTTGCAAGCAGGGAACTACCTGTGGTGGGCTAAAGTGGCAAGAAGGGAGAGATGTTGGCTGTCACAAAAGGCTAGAAAAATGTAAAGTTGAAGGATTTGTTTTCATAGATAGAAAATGAGGGGTAGGGTTGGGATTTTTTTTACAGCATTTCAGAATATTTAAGGGTGAGAAAGGAAACCACTTACACAGCAGCATCAGTATTTTGTCTATTCTGTTGCATACTCAGACTCTGAAACCCTGGAGATTCTTAAGTAATGACTGAACAGCAAACTGGGATGGGAAAAAAGCCTGCAAAAACCCCTCCCTATTATCAAACTCTGCAGTAGATTCCCCATCAGGGATGGGTGTGAACAGACTTTGTAGTGACTAAAACTTGAAAAAATTTACAACCATAAACTTTCCTTTTTGATATACCGATCATACATGTACCTGGCACATATAAATGGTAGGTACCTAGACATGTGCCATATGCACTCATTACACCCTTATACCTTCATTTTATTTCCCTGGTTTGACATGAAGCCCTTCACGTTCCACTTCCAAATACAGCCTTAGTTCTACCAAGATGAAAGATACATTCATTACTTAAAAGTACTGCAAAAGTGATGGATCTACTCCATATTTGGAGTATTTGAGTAAGTAGTGCAGTGTTTTAAAACATAACTTCTGTGTTATTTGGTCAGTAGAAGTTTTTTACAAAATTACTGATGCCTCTAAAATAGTATTTTCTTGTTTTCTCTTTTTTTTTAACAAATTTTAAGCTGGTGTGTGATAATGGTTTACTTCAGTCTAATGAATGCCATTTAGATAATGTGCATGTGGCTGTGCTTTGACAGGAAACACTGTTCCATCCCAGCTACTGAGAGAGAGACTTGCTGAGTTGGAAAATGAAATTGAGAGATTCCGAGCTGAAAACACAACTCTGACTAAACTCCGTGAAGAAAGAGAGCACGCCCTGGCAAGTATCAGGTAATTTTCAATTGAAACATTTTGGTGCATTCCCTTCCATAGTGTGTTGCAAACTCTCCTAATTTCCAGTTACCAACAGCATAGGTAAACAATTCATGTGCTCCAATAACAGTGGGGATAGGTCTAGACACAAGTTGTTGCCCTATGTGTATATTAAACTGTAATTATTACACACAATTTATAGTATTAAGAACCTCTGCTCAATTAATATGATGTTCCTAAAGGCTGTATTTCGGAGAAAGTATACTTTTTTCTAAAGGTTAATACAATCCAAAATTGGCCGTGCAGAACTGGTCTTAATGCTTTTGCTTTGGATTTGGTATTTGTGTGTACACACTGAGAATCTTTTAATTTGAACTGGGGCATTTATAAGTGGCATATAGAACAGAATAATTACCTCTGATGACATAAATGGGGCACATCTGTTCCTACCACAGCCACCTTTGTTTTGTTTGGGAACAGCATTGTGTCTTTAGGTAATGTTTAATTTTTGACCTCCTATTAGCAGATTCTTTGGTGCTTTTGGGGGATGATCTAATGTTTTGAAGAATGGAGTAAGATTTTAGCCAAAGCTTTTCTAAAGTCAGGATAATGTTTGTGAGTAGAAGATGTAAAAATACATACTGTTGGACTTCAAACACCCCAGTGTGTGACAGTGTCTTACTCCTTAAATAAGTAATACTGTTTCTATGTAAGTCTTCCTGGGGGCAATAGTTGCTGAATTGCAGCCTGTGACCACAAAATACTGAGTCTTCACTTTCTTCTGTAAAATCCAGATATGAAGGAGATTTGGGCTAAAACAACAACTTTGTTTCATAATTATAGGAAAGAAATTGCAGACTTTGAACAGAAGAAAGTCCAAGAACTGGCTGAAATAGAAGAATATAAAAAAAAGGAAATTAAAAAACTGCAGAAGGAGCGTAAAGTTTTTGAAAAATACACCACAGAAGCTAGAGCAATTCCAGATAAAAAAGAACGGGATGAAATTCAGGTATAAGAATATATTATTATTCTAGTCCAGGAATATGCAAGTTTACTTAAAGGCAGTCAGGAACTAAACTCTAACTTACTTCAAAAATTACAAGTGCTTTCAAGATGGGAGCTGCTCACAGACGTGGGTTAGTAGTGAACTTGGCAGTGTTGGATTAACAATTGGACTCCATGATCTTGAAGTTTTTTTTCCAATCTAAATTATTCTAATTGAGGAAGGGAACTACAGTTTTCACAGTGTTGTTTGATGGTTTTAAGGCAAAAACTCCTCATGAACAAATCTTTTTGTCACATTTACATACTAAAAAGTGCTGGTGACTGATAGAATGATCTTGAACTTTGAAACAAAATTACTGAAGTTAAAATATTAAGTTGTAAGTTTTTATTCATGGTTGTGGATCAGAACACAAATGAGAACTCCACAAGGGTTTTATTCTGTCTATAACTCTTGTACAGTCTATGCAGTAATCTACAATTTTCAAAGTTACATTATATTATCACTTATAGGTCTTTAGGTATCAGCAATGTAAGGAACAAGATCTGTTTGTTCCTTCGTTGTTAGGATGTATAGTACATGATACATATAAACAAGCCATATTAAACACCACACAGGGATTTCCCTCTTCCTTCCCTACAAATTTCCCTTACTTCAAAAAACTGAATTGCCATTTGCTAAAGTAGGCAGATTTACATGTGTTTTTGTGATTTGTGTCCTCCATGTTTTCCTGTGCCAAGATTTTTGAAGGGCCCTCCAAGAGTAGTATTAATGATTGTGTGTTTCTGTCTCATGTGTATTTGTACTGGCCAATCTAGGAAGTGTAAAGGATGCCAAGAAAGCAAGAAAAACAATTCCTGTGATTGGACTAGAGCTTATAAATTTGATAGTCTAAAATAAATAGGAAAGAAAACTCTTCCTTTCCTTTCACCCCTGCACTATTAAGCTGATTTGACTTTATTGCCACTTGTGCCCTTTTTGCTTGTGTTTGTATTTCCATTGGAAACTAAAATATATTTTACTATATTATAAATGAGAACTCTTTATAAACATGCATTTTTCTAAGGCTTTAAAACAGCAGATTGCAGAGTTACAGGAAGATCTAAAACGAAAAGAGGCAAAATGGTCAACCACCCATCGACGCCTGAAAGATCAAATAGAAGCTTTAGTAAACGAGAATTTTGAGCTAAAAGAGGAAATCAAAATTATGGAGAAGTTTCGTCTAGAAGCCTGGAAGAAAATAGAAGCTGCTGGAAGCAAGAAGAAAATAGAAAATTCTGGGATGAGTCTAAATAGAGCAGAATCTGTAAGTTATTAATCTTAGTGCTTTAAATGCATTTGTGTGAATACTGGTGAGTTTTCTGTTACATACTTGGACTCTAACAGCTACAGCTTAGCTGTTTACTTTTAATTTACTGATTTGGGGACTACACTCTTGGTGACAGAGATTTTTGTTCATGTCATATTCTCTGCAAGTGTCATTGCACACAATGTGCAGCATCCCTTTTGTTGAGGAACTAATCTTGGAAATTAAAAAGGATGAAAGTATGAAAGAAAAATAATTGATGGAATCTAACCTGTGAACCTCTGCCCCTTTGGGATGAACCAGGCAAAGCAAGCAGTTCATGACTGTCTAAAGCAGTTATGTTAGGTTTTCAAACTATAACTATTACTCAGGATCTGCTTGCATCAAATTAACATTCTGGAGTTGTTGATAGCAAGGCATCTGATGGAGGAAGAGCTCTGAAGTGCAGCTTGGGCTACTTCACACAAGCCCTTCTGCTGATCAAGTCTCAAAACTGTATAGTTTGTGAAGAAAGTTTCCAGTGAATTTCATGTCATATAAATTCTGTTGAGTTTGTATGAACAGTTAGGATTTCACAATATATTTCCTTTCTTTTAGTGTCTACCAAATAGAGGCCCAAGAAGTCGAACTGCATCTCCGCTTCTTCTAGTACAGAAATGCAGCAAGATAAATGGCAGAAGTTATTCACAGGCAAAAGGTAAAAATACTTGTCTATGCAGAGAGTTCTGTTAAGCCTTTAAAATAAAATGAATGTGAAGTTTAGCTTTATAGTACATCACCACGTCAAAAGGAGATAGAGTAGGAGCTGCCACAGGCTTGAGCATATGGATAAATACCTCATAGGGTGGGATTCTGGAGAGAGCTGTGATGCAACCAGTTTTGGAGTGAAAAATGCTTCTGGTCATACTTGATGGTCTGGAGCACTGCAGAAGCTGCTTTCTATAATCAAAAATTACATTCATTACTGACATTGGTGTTCTCCAAGCTGCAGCTGTTAGTTTGATCAGTCACAGAAGGGTTTGGGTTGGAAAGGACCTCAAAGATCATACAGTTCCAACCCCTTGCCATGGGCAGGGACACTTTCCATTGGACCAGGGTGTTCAGGCCTCATCCAGCCTGGCCTTGGACTGTTCCAGGAATGGAGATCCTCAGCTTCTCTGGGCAACCTGTTTCAGTCCCTCATCACCCTGACAGTGAAGGATTTCTTCCTAATGTCTAGCTGAGTGTGTTGATAGCATCAGAACTGCTGTGTCTCTTCAGAACCTTCTGTTACCAGGATCTGTGATCACATGAGCAATGCTGTGGCAGGTGTTCCTTGTTCACAGTTGGAAGCAAAGGCTGTCTGCCTTCCTAGGGGATGATCACCTATGGAAAGTAACTGCAGGGTACTTTCTTGACACCTCTGACAGCTCATCTGACCATCATGTTATCTGTTAGCGGAGTATGTTCCAGAATTGAAGGTAGTTTTATTTTGGTTATTTGATAGGAGAGACATGGAAAAAATATGCTGATCAGTTCCTGTTAAAAGCTGATATTCTTCTTCCTTTGTCCATTATAATGCGTAACTAATAAAGTTGTCTATATTTCTAGGAGAGGCAAATCCTTTGTAAATGTACAGAGATAAAATAGGAGAGGAAGTGCACTAAATGTCCATTGTAACGATTCTTCAGTTCTAGCTTCTTGCTGACACACAAAGCAATGGCAGTGATTGATTCTATTCTGGGCATGTGCCTATTCTTTTAATAAATATCCCACTTTCAGTTTCTACTGCAGTAGAATGTGGGTGTCCTGTACAGCTTGAATTCCTATATAATTGTAACTCTTAAATCATACTTTAATTTTTCAGTCCAGTTTAACTGTTACATGTGTCTCAGCAGGAAAACTTTCGAGAACACCTGCATCAGGACCTGCTAATGACAGAAACAACCCTGAGGCACTGACAGCACTAGAAGATTCTGCTCAAACTTTTATGGTAGTAAATCCTGTGTCTTGATTTGATTTTCAAATCAGGGGGAAAAAAAGCCTAAAATATAATAGTGAATGAGTGTCTGGAGAGTGACTGATGAGACTGTTGATTCTTCTATTTATGTTCTTGAATTTTTATTGTCATAACAGAAAATGGCTGTGTACCAGTCAATGAGAAGTGTTTTACCTTTGCCTAGTAGTTGTGTTATTCTTTAGCTCAGGAAAATAAAAAGTAATAATTGCCTGCTCTTTTGAATTTTGCAAAATTTTTTACCTTTTGGGAAGACTGAAGAAAGATGGATGTTCATATGCTCCACGTAGGGCAATTGTGCAAGGATCTTTTAAATAGTTTAATTAATTCTTACATTAATTGCTGTAGGTTATACTTAGGCATTAGAGAACTTGATTGTTTCGTACCATGACATGGATTTTGAAGTAAATTGAGCACCATTTAACAGCACATCACTGAATTCCACTTCAGTCCACTGACCACAGATAAACAAAGATTGCTCAGGCTCCATCTCTTGTAGCACTTGAATTATACTTGGAGTTGCTAAAACCCCAGATTGTGTTTATGCCTCCCCATACTCATCTTCCTTCTGTGATGCTCCTTGTTTCCTAAAATACGTATCAGCCTAGGAAAAAAAGTATATAAAGACAAAGCTTGATTTGAGTTTTTGCTTGTCATCTCAGGACACCTCTCCTAATGAAGCTTATGTGTCACTACCATCTGCTCCTGCATTTACAGGCAGTGAAGAGATACAGAGAGAAACTGCTTATCCTGATGGAAAGGTAAAATGAGAGCTTGGCACTTGGAAATTCTGGAAGACGGCTGTTGAGGAAGATGAGAACGCGCGTATGAGGGCTCAATGCTGACCTTGCTTGTGTTTTCATTAGGTTGAGAAAGTTCTGAAAAATGGCTGTCACCTTATATTTTTCCCAAATGGAACACAGAAAAAAGTGGGCTCTGATGGGAAGACCGTAACTATAACCTTCTTCAATGGGGATGTGAAGCAGATTATGCCTGATCAAACAGTGGTAGGTGTCCTATATCTGCATTTTCCAAAAATACTTGTTTATCTGCATATGTACATTCATTTAAAACTTCTCATTAGTTACACTAAATCTCAACTGTTGTCTGCAGATTTATTACTATGCTGATGCTAAGACTACTCACACTACATACTCTGATGGCTTAGAGGTCTTGCAGTTTTCAAATGGACAAATAGGTAAAGAAATTATCCAACCCAACTTTTGGAATTACCCATATATAGATATGTATTTATGTAATAAGCGTATTATCTCAAAATACATTTCAGAGAAGCATTATCCTGATGGCAAGAAGGAAATAACCTTCCCTGATCAAACAATTAAGAATTTATTTACAGATGGCCAAGAAGAAAGTATCTTTCCTGATGGCACCATTGTTCGTGTGCAGCGGTGAGCTTTTCCTTCTTGGGTCCTCTGGCCTGGGCAGGGGTTGGGAACACCTGGGGCTCAGGGACAGGGGCAGGCTCTGGTGCCAGGTGTGTTTCTACAGCTCCTGAAGGTTTACATTTCAATGGACTGTACTGTGAACACAGTTACTGCTCAAGGTTTGGGTTGGTTTTGTTGTGCTTTTTTTTCTTTTGGTACATGGAAGAGGCATAAAGACAGTGTATTGTCTCATACCCCAACCTAAGAGACTTCTCTATTTGTACATAATTCTAAAAAAACATCTAGGAACCTGGCTGCTGTGGGGAGCAGGTGTGACTGACAGCAGATTACTGATAGTGCTCAAAAGACCAAGTTTTAAACTTCCCTTGTACTCTAGTGATGGATTTGAGGCAGATAAAGTGCACTGGAGGCTCTCAAGTATAAAGAAGTTGTATCAGTTTTGCAGAAACAGGTTTTTGAGTATGAATCACTAAGATACGTAACAGATTTTTCCCAATACGATTCTTAAAATCTTTCTTCATTTAGGCTTACACATCTGATGTTTGTTCTGAGAATGATCTTATACCAATGCATAATCCTTGGGGTTCTTTTCCCCTTTAATGCAGAGATGGAAGCAAAACGATAGAGTTCAATAATGGCCAGCGAGAACTCCACACATCACAGTTTAAGAGACGGGAGTATCCAGATGGGACTGTCAAGACTGTGTACATGAATGGACAGCAGGAAACCAAGTATGTCTCTGGGAGAGTCAGAGTAAAGGACAAGGATGGTAATATTATCATGGACACTAAGCTGTAGACCATGTCAAAACTGCTGAAGTGTTACCACATCAGCAGAAATAATGTACATTTCTGTAAACAAGTGAAAATGCTTAAAGCTTGTTGTGTATATATTATTTATAGTTTTCTCTAAATAAATTTATTTTTCATTGGGTGCTACTACATCAGAGCTTTTCCTAGTTCTTTTTTCCATTTCATTTAAGAAACAGTCCATTGATTCAGTATTCAGCCATGTGGTGTTAAAAGGGTGCTTTTTAAATCAGCTGTCAGTGAACACTTAACAGCTGTAGACCACACCTTATTTTAGACATAAGTTTACTTACTGCTTGATTAAAAGACCAAAGGAATGGCAGTCTTGGGCTTTTCTCTTTCCTTCATCATCTTCTTGTCTTCATCTCAGACTTAGGAGACAACAGCATTAGCAGACTGCAGTGTCTGTTATATAAACTGCTGTTCAGTACTCAAAGGCCTAGCACAGGTGAGACTGGGGAACAGGTTTATTCTCCAAGCTACTCAGAAATACCAGAAAACGACCAAAAGTCATCTCATCCAGTTTTCTCACCTAACAGGTATTTTTAAGCCTTTTGGGTCAAACTGCTTGAACAGCTGCTGTTACATAATTCAGGGCTAAGTCGCTTTCAAGATGGGTGACAAACAATGGGGTTTTGGTCTTTTTTAAATGAAAACATTTTGAAAATGAGTATGAGCCTGAGCTCTGGGGTATTTGCCACTGCACTTAGGCCATGTCTGCTTAGTACCAGAATATGTACCTGCAGGTGTGGCAGGATCCTTCCACTGCTTGTCCCATTGTGCCAAGGTCAGCTTTGGACCCTTGCTTTCATGGGAGCTTGAAGGAATAAATGTGTGCAAGTCTCTGAACAGCAAGAGGCTGCTTTACTGGGAGGGTGACTGAGCCCTGGAACTGGCTGCTTGGAGAGATTGTGAAGTCTTCATCATATTCCTGGATAATCTAGGCAAAACTCTCACTGGAGAGACTGGGAGGGGCTGAGCTTTACAGGTAAAGGATTTAGTAAAATAAAGAGACACCCAAAGAAACTTCACATACTATAGCAGTAAAGGTTGCATGCTGACCAAACTGTTTATTCCCAAACTCTGAAGTGAAAGAGGTGTAACACCACCAGAAAGAGAAAACAGAAACCAGCAACAATGCAAATGTGTTTCAGAACAAAGACAGTAACGCAGCCCCAATGGTTTGCTCCCTTGTCTGGTGCTGCGTGAAGATGACTGTCACCAAATCAACCTGAAACACAAACAGGACTTATGTCACAATAATAAAACTATCATCTTCCCTCCAAGTCTTTTGTAAACAAGATACTGGAACAAATGTCCCAGCATCAGGTTTTGATCTAATTTTTTACCACTATGCATTAGTTCCACCTACTCCTATGAAAAGGGTATCAGGGAACAATACTTAAGGGTCCAAGGCCAGAAAAGATTGAGATGTGGATACACAGTTTCACTACTTCAATATTAGAAAGTGTTAGGAACATCATCTGTTCACATCTGCTAGAAGAGTGCTTATTAAATAGGAAGGCAAAATATGATGTAACACTGTTGGCAAAGAAATGTGAAAATCCAAGTCTCTGGTACTCCCCATAGATAACACATAGTATAAAGCTCTTTATTAAAAATATTCCATGTTTATCTAGACATGTGGACACCAGTATGTTGTCATGGATGTTTGCCTGAGCAACCACCAAGAACCACCAGCACCGGATAAAGATTAAAAGCAGAAAATAAAGAAGATTGGTTTTGATTGTTCAGGCAGAGTACACTGCCACATCTGCAAGTTGCCTTCTTCAGGTGTTGGCAGAAGCTCTTTATGTTATACCACCCTAGCGTTCTTTGTTTCGGTGCCTGTAAATTCTTAAAACTGTGGGGTTTCAGTCACAGTGTGTAAAAAGTTAATTTTTAACAGCTTTTTGTTTTACATTAACTACTTTACTAATAGAATGGATGTGTGGATAGAAGGAATTTTTTAAAAAATAAACTCTAGTCGTCCACATCTCTGGCACGTCATGCTTTGCTTAAAACTTCTGAAATCATCCCTCCCCCATGGTATGAATTTGTAGTTCACGATCGCTGTACTTACGTGTCACTCATCCAACTCTGCAAGACCCATTTCTATCAGCTTTAGATGAACCAGATTTTTGTCATCTCCATACAAAGAAATGGTAACCTCTGGTGAAACAGTCTGAAAGTTTACAGTGTTGACAGTTACAGATTTAAATCTCAAGCTGATACTAGAAGATTTTACTGGTTGCACTCACTGTCTAAATGGAACTGTGAATATAAAAAGGATACCTCTGTTTTTCAGTAAAGAAAACTGGTTTCAAAATAACAGGAATGCTCAGAAACTTTGCAGAATTAGGAACACCACACCATTTTCTCTTAGCAAAATTCCTTCACAGTAAATGATTTTCAATTTTAAACTATGAAGGTTCACAGTAAAACAAAGAAGTAAGTATTTTAGGCTCACCAAGAACTAGGAAAAAAAAAAGAAAAAGCATTTCTTACAAGTATGGAAGCAGAAAGACGCTTTCCTTCAACACAGTCCACCATGGTCCACAGTGCTTTCAGGCTCCACTCTGGGGAGTAAGGAATTCTTTCTACGTTTTTGTCATCTGAAGCAGGTCTAAATCCTGCCAACAGAACTCGTACTGCTTGAACTGGATACTTCAGCAGGTGACAAGGGATGTGACGCAACCTGAAACCAAAATGAGAAGTGCTTACCCACAGCAATCCACCTGCCAGTAAGGACACCAGGATGGCTGAGTGGCTCATGCAGCACTTTTATGGTGTGGGAACCAGGACTCACACAGCTTTGTGTGAAAACTTCCAACCTGTGAATTTCAATTTCATAGCTCATTCATACGTGGGAAGTTAATTTGAGATGTGAGCAGCTCTGATCTGATTAGCAGGTCAGGAGCTCCCAGACCTGTGATGGAGGAGCAGAGAGCAGGGGGGGCTCCGAGGGGATCCCTCCCCAGGGAGGGTTTGTCTGCTGGCTTGGTGTTTCTCTCAGAGCTGTTGGGTGTGCTGTCATGAGAGAGAGTGTGCAGACACAGAAACAGCCCACAAATCACAGAATGCTTTGGCTTGGAAAGGACCTCGAGGCTCCTCTTGATCCAATCCCCTGCCCTGTCCAGCCTGGCCTTGGACCCTTCCAGGGATGGGAGATGTTTTTCTTGCCTGCTGGACAGGTTGTATAGGGTGTGAGACCCTATATATATATATATATATATATATATATATATATATATATAAACCAGGACCCATAGAGGGTGCCTGCTCTACGGGAACACGCAAATATCAGACCCAACAATTCCTCAGACAGGGCTAGGGCCCTCTGAAGAACTTAGCACAGAACTATCAAAAAGCAGCCCAGGATCAGAGACCCCTCCCCAAGAGCTGAACACGGATCAGAGCACAGGAATCCAAGTGCGAATCATCACAATGCAGCACCACAAACCTCTGTGGTCCAAATGCTTCACGCCTGAATGTGCTCTAGACACACTACTGGAAATAGGTACCTGGGGTTTACATTATCAACTCCCCATCCTTTATCTTTTTATTCCAGAAGCAAGGGAATGGGGAAGCAGAGTAGGAAATGCAACTCTGAAATGGAAGACACTGTCTCCCAAGACCCTAACAGACCATAAAGCACAGAATCTGTTCAAATCCCCATTTTTTGCATCAACTTCAGCAAGGAAGTGTACGTTCCACAATAAGCTTGAGAGCAAGTCATTATGATTAAGGAGTACATATGTGTGTGTATACATACTATATATAGGTTCTATATATGCACTGTAGTACTATTATCCATAGATATATAAATGTATTTGTACGAAAAACTCAGACAGGCTTAGGGAGCCCCTAAAAGCCTGGGATGTTTGAGACACTCAGCTGACATCTGTATCAGCACAGGAGCAATCCAGAGCATCTCAGGACTGCACAGAACAGGGATTTACACTTCCATTTTCCACAGAGGCAGAGCAGGGTGTGTCCCACTCAGATACTCCCTTACCCCTTTTTCTTTATTCCCCAGATGTCTTTTGTGTAGACTACAGTCACACAGGAATGGGATTTGTTTGTACACCTGAAGGGCTCAGCCCTTGTTTTGAGTAAGGTTCTCAGGTGCAGAACCAGATTAACCTGAGCCCACTCATAGGTTAAGTAACCACAGATAATGGAGAAATCTGATATTATAATAACGGGCTTCTCAGAACAACCTGAAATGGAGAAACAGGTGCACAAACCCCACACCCTGCAGACAGAAATTATTTAACCAGCCAAACCACTTTAACTGAAACTGAATAGTAAATTATGGTAAATAATATATATATGTAGTTATATAAAATAACATACATGTATTTATTTGTAAGTACATATTTTATGATCTAAGTGTATACATACACACACACAGACATTTTACATGCATTTTTTCTTCCTTATTTACCTGCTTGTTGGGGCAACTAAGTAAGTACCATAGTCAACGAACTGAACCAGAATCTGAACAGGGACAAGCTGTGCAACAGAGAGAAGTTTTGCTCTATACCATAAACCATCCACATACTCTGCAAGGCAAGGAAGTTCTGTAAAAGAACGAAAAAATCAAAACCATCACATAATACCCCACAGTACTCAGTGCAGTACAAACTTGAAAATCCACTTTACTTTGTGACCAAGATTAAGTCTCCTCTTCCTTATCAAAACTGTCCTATGATTTTGTTCCATGCATCCTCCAATTCTCTCTGAACTCCGCTCCAATCAATACGATGCAATTTAAGTCAACTTTCTCTACATCATATGGCAATGGTGAGAAATTTTCACCAAATTTCTTGGTGAAAAGACAGTGATCCAAACAGTTTTATGTTCCAACTTTTCAACCTGGACTCATCTGCACAATCCAGTTAGTAAACAGATTGATCTCCAAGTGACTAGGACACAGGTCTGGAAGACAGGAGGCAGATAATGCCAAAAATCTCACCCACAGCTTTATGAGCTGGCAGAATCAAGTACGAGGGAGAACTGTTTTTCTTCACCAGGTTTTAGACAGCCATACTTGTGTTAGTTTAGGCCCAACAGCTCTGGATGTTAAAGTGGTGCTCCTTTGGGCTCACACAACTTCTAAACCTTTATAGCATGATTTTCTGTACATAACTTTTGTCTTTTGAATGTTTAATAAAATTTTCACAGTTCAGTGATAGATGCCTTTAGGGAAAAGTTTTATTACTGACAAATGTGATCTAAAGTCAGCTCATAATCTAACAGGTATCAGGAGTCTGAGTTCTGTCCATCATTTTCCAGTGGAGCAGAATGACACAAAAGCATCAATTTAATGAAGAGTAAAAACCTATTATAGTGTATCATGTAATTATAGTGTGATGTTACATAGAAATATAAAAGGAAACTTAGGCTTTCTGGATATCCACATGAAACAACAGGGAAAATAAACACACAACATACCTTTTTTGAAGTTTGTTAGATGAGGAAGAGTCTTTACAATTTTATTGCACCACTTCAGGGCTTTAGTAAGGCTCTCTGAGTCATGGCTGGCAGCTCTTTCTGTGGCAGAGTGCTTAGTAAGGTTCCCAGAAGAACCAAGACAAATATAAGCCTATTTAAAGAAAAGGCTCTGATGTTACTATTTTTGCAGTTTAGAAACTAGGAATTCCAACCATTATTGAAAGATTACTTTTAATCCAAATCCCACCTTTGAAAGGTTCAGCACCTCCCCTTTCTTCTCTGTTTCATCATTCAACATTCAAAGTACATGTAGGAATCTTTTATTTGATCAATGCACAGGACATTCTGCCTTTTGCCTGGGAGATGGGGCAAAACTCCAGGTAGCTGTGTGGGCTTACACAGAATTCGCTGCTGCTCTGCCACATTAAAATCCAATGACCTATTTTCTTAATAAAAAACTAAGTACCAGACTGCAGTAGTGTTAATTCTTTAAATAGATTTTTCTAGAAAAATGATTAGTGTTTCACTGCCCCCACCTATGAGGTTTTTTCAAATAAGAGTTCATTCAGAGAGCTGCCCCACACAACCCCATGCCCCAATAGCTCAGGACCATTCTGCAGCCTCTAACACTCTAAGACTACCAGCTGTGATTTCCTTTTCACCAGCTCTGTGGGACTGCTGCAGGTGAGATGCTGACCAGACACACTTACCTCCTTAGGGGACACCAAGTGGGTAACGGTGACAGGAAAGGTTTCTCCTGGAACAGGCAGTGGCTGCAGCAGGTATGAAGGCGAAAGGTCTCCTTCAAATACCCCCTAGACCAAAACAGATTTCAGCTGAGCATCATACTGATTAACAAAATAGAAACTAACTTAGGTATGACTTCCGGCTCAAAGGGGTTACCTAAGAAGGCAATAATAAAAAAAAAGCAGCGTGTCCCTGATGGAAAAAACCCGACATTGCGATGTACAGATAGAGACTTTTCTCAGCAGTGTGGCATTGTCCAGTGTATCTTCTTTTAGAACCATGCATTTTAAAGCTTGTATTCTACATGTAATGACATGCATTTGGTTCACCACAAAATAAACCCCAGTGCATTAAATTAAATGTAATTTAAAAAATTTTCGCTTTTAGAAGGATATAAGGCACACAGCTCAGCTGGATCATAGGTCATGAAGAGACCTATTATCTCTTACTTAAAACATGATGTGTAGCAAAGTGTACTATCTCTCGAAAATACATTTTTACACATTTACTTGAACACTTTTCATCATGCCCTGAGAAAAGTAGAGGCAACACCTGTAACTGGAAAATGAAACAATGAATTATGACCCTTTCTCTCCCCTGCAGGATCTGACAGAAGATGCAGTATAAAAAATCATGATATTCCTCAAACTTTAACTAGGAAAAAATAACTTTGTCCATTCAAAGTATGTACTCCTACAAGCAAAGAAAGGATGTCTAACTAAATCACAGATACACATCAACTGAATGCCAGTTTTCTGCAAAACTATCAGGAGCACTCTGAGTCAGGAGCCACCTGACTACACTTGGACACACACACCTGGAATGAATCACTGCTGTAAATCTCAGCACACCTGGAGGCTCTGATACATTCTCCAACACTCTACTGCCCTACCAAGAACATTTCAGGCTAATGCCTAAGCTATGATTGCCATATGGCAACAAAGCCCAGCTCCTAAACTCATCAGCACAGCTCAACACATCAGCGCATCTCAAAGACAGTGATGCAGCACTGCAGCAATGGGTGCAGTGAGCTCTGCAAAAGCCACTGCCAGGAGCTGCAAGGGTCACAAAATAAAGTCCTTAAAAAATGCACTTCAGCTGTCTTGTGAGCATGGCTGCTGAGTCTCTACAGCTAAAACCAGAACTGATTACATTTGAACGTGTTCAGAGCTGCTTGCTTCCCACTTCTGTTGTTTCTGAAGTGCAGCTCGAGTTCTGGATGCCTTGCTTCTTCTCTGGTCTGCAACTGAACACTTCTGATGCTCATTTTTCTTACAAAGTCACTTACTCCTGGAATGGATCTGCTTAATGCTATCAATTCCTTGAGGAAACACTTCAGGCATTCTGAATGCTTCTTGCTCACAACCTTCTTACACAGCTTTATTTTTGTTTTCCAAATTTAATTTTCGTGTTAAAGGTACAAATCTCATTTCCAAATCTATATTTAGTTTGCTGAAAGCTGCGTCATGCTGATTTTATGAAAATGCAATAAGAGACTGATTTACAATTAGGTTTTCCATGTTGTTCAGTTCTAATATAAACTGAGGGAATTTTCTGACTGCATCATGAGCCCACTGCCAGGAAACTTAAGCCTTGCACCAGCAGTGACAGCAGCAGACTCTGTACTGAAAATTATTTTCTGAAGCAAAGATGAATGTTGGAAAGTACATTGGCAGACTATAAGAGAATTAAGAGAAAAATGTCTATACAAAGTCTTAACCTCAGATTTCAAGAAACAAAAAAAAATTAAAATAGAAATTACTTATGTATGGGTTTTTTGTGTTAAGACAATGAAGTTAGGTGGAAACTTCAATTCTTCTCTAAAGAACATAAGGTAAGTGTCCTAGACTCTTGGAATAAAGGTTTCTAAACTCCCCTATAAATCACTGGATTTATGATGAAACACTTGATTTAATTTACTCCATCCTTGCATATATTTCTATGAATAACTAATCCCTTCAAATGATACAAGTATTACCCCACTCTGTGTTTCAGAGGAACAAAAAAAATAGTAGGACTTTAAACAGAAGTGCAAAAATCTGTTTTCATTACAGTCCTTGAACAAACTCTTGGCAATTCGCTGTTCCAAGAGTCTTATCAGCACATTGTAGCTCCCCGTGCTGTGCTGCAGACCTGTGTGCTTGGTCCAACTGCTGCTTACAGCACAAAACCACACAGAAATACTAAAAAAATAACAAATCCTCCAAGGTTACAACAATCAACTGAATAATCTTTCCACTGTTAGAACAGCAAAAGGGACAAACACACACAGACACACACATACATGTGTCTCACCAGCTTTTGTATGTCCTGGCAATCTTCAGCAACACAGTACTTCTGGTACGCCATGAAGGATGAAAGTGACATCCCCCCAAAATACAGGCTGATGGACAACTTGCCCCATGGGTTATCTGGTAATTCCTATTTACACAGGACAAAACAGGACTGTGATAGTAAAACTGGGACTGAAGCTATAGAAATAATAACCAGAAAATTCAAACCTCTCATGCTGACATACGTAACACGCAGAGATGCAAGACTGAGATGCCTATTAACATCAGTTATAAGACAAAAGGAAGTATCTCTCTTTCTGATATGGCCGCACCAATTGCTTATTCTAACACTGAAATACTATCCCATGTTTGCACACTCAAACCCTTCCCCTTCACAATTTATCATTAAACTGGCTTGTTTTCAGGCAGCTTTTTACAGATGATGTGTTCCCCTATAATTTCAATAAAAAAAAATTTATTTTAATAAATTTAGGCACATCCATACTTATTTACGTCAGAATTTTATCACTTGAAATAGAATTTACAACCATTTATGCTGCTGATAAGTAGGTTACTTGGCAGAATGACAACTCAGTATGAACAGGGTAAAAACAGCACTAACTCCAATGGACATATTTAAGAATTGAAAACCATAATAAATGTAAAGTCATGGGAGAAGGAAGTTTAGTTGTGTTTTCTGTTTTATCTAAGAAATACATTTACTGCTATACTCCTTCATGTACCATTCTTAATGCCAGTTAAAAGGAAAAAGACAACAAAAACTTTGCTTCATTCCACATCTGTGAATGAATTAGGCTACCTCAACATGAATTTCAACCTCTTCATTTTTCAGAAGTTCTTGAAGGTAATCCACCGCATCCTGCTGCCAAAAATTTCCAATCTATTTAGGGAAAAGCAAGAAACCCACACATTAAGATGCTAACAAGCAATACTCTTCCTGTTCTTGGGGTAGATGATAATACATGACTATCATTAAAAAAAAAAAAATCTGACTTGGAAAACATACATCATTAGTTTGATTTGTCTACAATGATTTAAATGCTATCTGCTATTTGGTGCATTAAAATTTATGTGACAATGCAACCTACAATTTTCAGATCCTGAAATGGCTTAGAAAGAGATGCTGCTTTGCAAATCTAACCAGTCTCATGTACACAATAATGTATGTGTACAAGATCATCCGAAGCATAATCCAAAGAATTACAGAATCTAAGATAACACATATCAAAACACATAATACCTTAAATACTTCTTTTATTCACTGCTGTATCTGCTTTCCAACCTGTATGCTTACAAGCCTGTCTTTCATAGAACCACAGTATAGTTTGGGTTGGAAAGGACCTTAAAGATCGAGTTTCAACCCTCCTGCCATGGGCAGGGGCACCATCCACTAGACCAGGCTGCTCCAAGCCCTCTCCAACCTGGCCTTGAACACTTAGGGGATGGGGCATCAACAACATCCCTGGGCAGCCTGTTCCCAAGTCTTGCTACCCTTGTAGCACAAATTTTCTTGCTAGTATCAAATCCAAATCTGCCCTCTGTCAGCTTGAAGATGCTCCCACTTGTCCTATCACTCCATGACCTTGTAAGGAGACCCTCCCCAGCTCTCTTGTAGCCCCCTTTAGGTATTGGAGGGTGCAGGTTTCCAGGCTGGAGCCTTCTGTTCTCCAGAGTGAACAGCCCCAACTCTCTCAACCTGTCTTCACAGGAGAGGCGCTCCAGCCCTCTGATCTTCACCGCCCTTCCCTGTACATGCTCCCACAGGTGCTGCTCTTCAGGCACTCTCCTGCTGACCTGAGATGTCTTTCCAGGCTTGGCATGCCTATGGATCAAAGATGCTCTTCCTCTTCTCTGAGAGGTGGGCCCCACAGCACCCCAGCAGACCAAATTCCTCAAGGTGAGTGCCATCATCCAAGCAGCCCAACCACTGGCTGTGGGAACAGTCCTGTAATCATTTCTTAACTCACCAGACTGGACTGCACCTTTCAAACACCTTCCCTCTGACAGACAGGACTGATGAAAAAACTACCAGCAGACCACAGATCCTTACAAACTCTCTTGGGATCTCCAACCCCTGCAGATAGAGCCAGGAACAGTCTGAGGAGTACCACTGGTGCTAAGAGGAATAGGTAACTCTTGCAGTGGGTAACAGTAAGTGGACTCTGCAGGGCCTGGCAGCCTCTCAGTCATGTCCCAGATACAAACAGGCAGGAGCACCATCCCTCTCTAGAGCTCTCGAGAGTGTCGTGTCAGCACAGGGATCCTCAGAACCTCTCTAAAGGGAGAACCCACTCTATCACCCACTGCCTTTTGTCAGCTGCACTGGGGGTTATGTGGGGAGCTGCCCTCCTCTGTCCCAGCCTCTCTCCTTGTGTGACTGCTTTGTCTTCAGCAGCAGCTTGCAGAGTGATGAAGCAGTGCTGCAAGTGCACCTCACACTCTAGGGAAAATCTCTTCTTCTTGTAGGTCCTTGCCATTGCAAGCTTCCATTCTTCTGCATTATTGTATTGCCCCTTCTCTCTTCTACCCATGTTGCTGGGAGGGTTTCTGGCTGTTTGGCTGCAGGTCCACTGCAGACTGCAGTTGGGATCAGCTATCCAACTCCTCCTCAGCCTCCCTGATGCTACACAGCCCTCTCACCACCTGCTACAGGAGGTTTCCTACCTGGGCATGCTTCCCTGGCAGGTCTGCTGCCTGTCCCTGCCCCACATATTGCAGGCACCCCACTGCCCCTGCTGGGGCGGCAACCTTCCTCACTCTATCAGTTTAACTGCTTCCAGCAATAAAAGCAAGCTGGTTATTCCAGTAATTAACTTTTACTAAGTGCACCATTCAGAAGGTGTTATTTACATACCAATTACTTACTGACAAAAACCCCTAAAACAATTCACCTGTATTTGTTTAGGTAGTTTCCTACACAGCCAAGTTCTGAATGTTAGAAACACGGTTTTGCAGGACTGGAAAATTTCAGATTGTCTGGGCATTCTGCATTAAGAAGTCCAGAACTTACTTTTTGTTGCTGCCATTGCAAAATGAATTACCATTTCAGAGTATCCCTCTGCCAACCCTGCAGTGTCCTGTCTCACAAAGGTTTAACTCTGCAGACAGCAACCTTTCAAGCATGGCCCCCTCATACAGCAAATCTGTTGGGTCCTGATAAGGACCTGATGAAACAATCCTCATGATCTCTCCTCTGAATACTTGCAGGCAAGAGAAGATACCAGCAACTATTCTCAACCTTTCTGACTAAGCAGGGTATTGATTTGAGTAACCACCTACTAACACACAGATGTGCCATTACTCACGGGCAGAGTCTTGTAGAGCTGACATGGGATGCAAAATGGAGGAATGCTGGTGTAAAATGTAGTTGGATACAGGTGACACTGAGGAATGCTCTCTATGTAACCATGATCTATGTACTGTACCTATAGGAAATACAAAGCTTTCTTGAAATAATTTCTGGTTTCTACATTAAGTTTAGTAAGGGAATGAGTTAATTTACAGCATTACTTTTATGGAGGGAAGAAAACCTAATGGTAGGTGATATGACAAAGAGGAAAAGCAAGAAAGGATTAAAAAAGTAGCAGATCAGGAGTTCAGTTTAAAAGCTTCTCTTGCAAGAATTCCTACCTTTTGTGGAATAACAAACATCAACTTAAAATTGAAAGGAAAAAAAATTGTGAAGTAGGATAGATTTTGCAAATCTGCACTCAAAAATCAGGAGCAGACTCAAGAGCTTAGGTAAGATTAATTGCTAATGAGAAGCTCTACACCTGTGCAGAAGAATTCAAAACAGACAACTGATGCTTTTTGGGTGGGGATAGAGCAGGCGTGGGGTGCTAAACTTAATTTTCAAAGCATTCTACATATGGTAAGAACAGTAAAATAAAAAAACTAGAAAGAATTACTTACAGGAGATCAAGTGCAGCTTTTTACTTAAGAAAATTTATTACTGCTAAGGAAACTACAGGAAAAATTATGACAACTGAAATAGATAGACAGATTTGATCTTTAAAATAAATGTGAAAATGAGGGCAGTAATCAACACTTTTAAGCAGAATGAACATCTGCATAATCAGGTCAGCTGAACAAAAAAATCTGAAATCCATTATTTATTTTAGAGGATTAGATGATATGCCTTTTTAAACACACATATGCAGATATACATACACCCTCTCCCCTTCCCCCCATACAATCAAACTTACCTGGAGAGTACTACCGCTGACTTCTACAATTCTAGCTCTATACCACATAGTATCTGATCCTCTTACAACACAGGCTTCTCCCTTTTTCCAGCAGTAGGGTATAAGGAGACCAAGGCCTTTGAAGGTATTTTGTATTTCAGCCATCAATTTGGTTAGTGCAGTTTCTTAGGAGAGGGGATGAAATAAAAAAAAAATTAAAAATAGTCCCTAACATTCATGCAAAATATTTCCATCATTAAACACCATCAGATTCAGATCAAGACATGTATAAACATAAAACACATGTGCCTCTCCAAAATATATTTTCCAACACTGATACAGTATGTATGTTCAATATGAGTTACTACTTAAACAGTAAACTGCATTAATTTCCAATTCTGAAGTCATTAGTAATTCTGAATTCTAATCTCAGAAGAACTTATACAAGAGTCTATAAATTTTGTAACTGACACCTAGGCAGCACTAATATTAGAGCCAAAGCATGAACAAGACAACAACTCCCAGACCACTGTTTCAGTGGTAGGACACCATGAAATAACACAGAAGAGGTGTCCAGAAAAGACTCTTGCTATGGCTACAGCCTACAGCAAGAACTGCAGGAAGGATACAGTCTTTTGTGCAAGTGGAGTTACTGGACTTTGAATTTCAAAGTTTTATGAATAAAAATAGTTACATAATCTAGTAGTTAAATGTACTTGTGGAGCAAAAAAGATAGAATTAATGTCCTCATATGTAAATATTTCTCTGAAGCACAATATACTAACATGGAACTGAAGACTGACACTGCAGCTGTCAGAAGAAAATAATACAAACAGAAAACATTGTGAGATATAGAATGTATCACAATGCAAATAAACAGCCTGAAGAAACTGTATACTGAGCTTAAACTGAAGGAAAAAAATACAGCAGTATCTGAGAACCAAGGTAACTTCCAAGAATCATTATGACTGTATCTTCATCATTTTGAAGTAAACTACTACATTTACCTTTATCAGTCAACATTACAGAATAAAGCACTTGCTGCTTTATCCATTACAGCCTAGAGGAGAAAGGCAAGTAACTGCCCATCTAAGTGCTTTGGGTTTTCGGATTTCTTTTTTTTGGGGTTTTTTTTGGGAGGGTGGAAGGACAGAAAAACTGATTCAACGACAGAGAGAATCCTTGCCCCTCACACCAAAGGACATCACCTCCCAAGAGGAATCTTTCAGAACAGTGAACATATGCCAGACAGGTGTTCTAGTATACACTCCGATACCCAAGAGCACTCAGATTCATAAATGTATTTTCTTCTATGTAAACTCACCAAATGATTTTGGTATTATATAAATAGTTCCATCACTTCCAATACAACTCACTACAGCCTGGAAAACTTTTGCTTCAGGAACAATGGGAGATTTATATACATCATCCATTTCTGAATGCAGCAGTGGCTTGTCTGTTTTGAGTGACTTTTGCTCACTCTCTGAAAGAGTGGTATTTTCCTCTGGAACATTCTTGTTTCTTGCATATGTAATTTTGGAATTGCAACCATCCAGCTGTGCATTCTCAAAGCGTACTTCAAGATGCTCCTTGGAGACTAAGCAAGCCCCATCAACTTTACCAGTTCTAGAAAATTCAATCAAGTATCAATATATTAACTGACAAAGAACTTGAAAAGTGCAAAACTACATAATAATGCAAATAAGAAAATCAAACACACAGAAGTGGCAAAGGTATCTCAAAATACTGTCAAGCATCTCATCTACAAACTTAAGAGAACTGAAAAGTGCTGTGGATACAAAAAATAACACCACACTCAAGGAATTCCATTGAAGATGGAGTTCTATTGCTAAAACTGTAGAACATGATCCAAATTTTTTGATTTACTTATTAGTTTGGTCAAATATGAAGATCTGAGTCTGAGAGACTATAAAAAATAAGTATCCAAACCTTCTGTTTCTAAGAGCCAAACCCTGTTCAATAAGGAATTCAGAAGTATCAGTCATTTTTCCTGTTTCATCTTTGAAAAGAATTTTCACAGGCAATGCACAACCCACATCATTTTCCTGGAAAAAATTGGAGAGAGCTGGATAACATATTACAAATACACATTTCCTCTAAACTACAAGCATATTTTTCATTTATTGGTACTGTCAATCAAACATCCTCGAACAACTGATGCTCACATGAGAAGACACAAATTTATTTAATCCATATGACAGTTCCAATCATTTTACCAATTATTCTACACATGACATTAAAAAAGGTTCTAGAATAAAATATTGCTCTTTCCCTCAGCTTTTTTAATAGAATCAAGTGCCAAACACTTGTTTTACAGAAGGAGATTTAAACCCATGCATAAATAACTTCACTCATCACTGCTTTATTTCCACACACACTGTAAAATACCACTGGCAGCTGCCAAGAGATGCTGAACAAATCAAACTCTTCTAATAATCCTGGTTTGTTTTTTCTTTTTTTTTTAAACCGTGGAAGAGATCAATTACTAATGATATTCATACAGGACTGGATTAATTCTTTCAGTCTCTGAGGCCTGAAAATATATTAATATAGTAGCTGCTGAAATCATTCTCATCAAGAACCTGAGCAGCTTGTTCATCTGACATAAAGGCTGTCAGCATCTAGTGATCCCGAAGATACACTTACTATTCTTCAGCAACCAAATCTATCAAAGATGAAGTTCTCTCCACACTGAGTAGACAGCTGCTCTAATGCTCCAGTGAGTTACAAAAGTAAAAAAGAAGCAGCACCTTTTTCCCTAGAGCAAACAGCTATACAATCAAGTTCTATTCATGACATTTTGAAAGGTAAAATATTCAGGAAAAAAATCCCAAATTAGCAGAAAGCATAACAGAAATTTTATAAATACCACTGGTTTTGATTACAAACCTGTATGACTATTTTTACTTGTGCTCCAGTTAGGAAATAGGATAAGCGTTCACACACTGTTGCTGTCCACTGTGTGCTTCCACCTGTCGGTCTAACACAGAACAAATTATACTCTCTAGGTACAAAAGAAGTTGGCATCTCTTTAGTACAACCTCCAACTCTTCCCTCTGCTAAAAACTTGGCTTTTTTTTTAAACTGACTAAACTGTTACAAAAAAAAAAATAAACTCTACTGCAGTCAAGAGTAACATGAAACCATTATGAATTTCTGGATTTCTGCAAGAGGAAAAATTAAAAAATGCAAGCACAAAACTTCAAAATGAGGAGGATCATGAGTTCTTGAAGTTATGACACCTGTCAAGTCTAGAAAAAGAGACCCTCGTTCCACAGTTTCACAAGATCAAATTCACCTCAAATTCTGAGCCAAGGAAAAAGTATTCAATGAAATAAATCTGTTCATTATTTTGTGATTCAACCTATAAATATTTCTTATTTCTACAGCACAGTTTCTGCTTTACTACTGTACAGTATAACCCTCAGAAAAACTCCAAGTCTTTATTTAATAAATCACAGCCACCACCCCATTTCTTTATTCAAAAAGAAAACCACCTCCAAATCATAGATAATCACTGCTAACAAATAATAATGTCATTATTAGTTTCTAATGCTGTCACTTAGTAAAAAGGAAAGACTACCTTATTTCTGTCAGTGAACACTCTATTGCTAATGTCCTAATGGTCTTCATGTTTTCCTCAAGTTTTCTCAGACAGCTCACTTCCACTGCTTTTTCAGCTCCAGAATCATAAAGTAGTACCTGTTACAGGCAAGAAACAACAAAACCCCTCTCTTACTGTTATCTGTAAGGAATTATAATTCAAAGCATCCCTGAGGAGGTTAAAAAATTCCAAACATTACTGGGATTCAACAAATGCCTTTTGCACCGAAATACTTCATCACAACTCAAGCAACTATCACAGCATAGCAAAGGGACAAACTGTACAAATGTGCTCAAAGGGGGTTAAATAACTTTACTGACTTTCTGGTAAACCAAGAAACACTGAAGTAGCTCCCCTCCACCCCTTGCTTTTTATTCTGATGGGGTTATACAGCTGTTTGAAGGCTGTTAGGCTCAGAAAGCAGGTGATTCACACCTGAAGTACACTAAGTCCCATTTCTGCTTCCTGATTAAAAAAACCCTGGGCACAACCTGATAATGATGGGAAAAAAATCAACAGCAATCCAGTCCTGGGTTGTCTGTATGAGCAAAAAGCCATTCTTGCTTTGGAGACACAAGTATCTAATCACAAAATGCTTATCCTGGTGCTCATTATTTTCAAATTGGTACAACAAAACTCATGTTTCAAACAGTGCTGTGTGAGTTTAGTTTGGAAAACGTTATAGCTACGTGGCACAATACATCACCATCAGTTTAGGGTTCATACAACTGCACTACCTGTGTTCCTGTGGTGTTGCACTTGGTTCAACTGGCTCCATCTTTTAACAAGGATCATTATGTTTGAATTACTGCGACACCCACTTTCACACACTTTCTGGAATCTAAAATGAATTGTTAGACTTTATCTTGGAAATCTCTGCCATCTTCCAAAGGGCAGGGCAAATAAACACAAAGTCAACTTCAAGAGCCTTCCTCAACTACCAGATTCCCTGATAAAGGCACCTGAGCTTTGACAAGACAGTCAACTGATTTTCAGTAACATACAGCACAACTTAAACTCTCAACAGAAGCAAAAGACTGCAAGAAAATATTAACATAGAAGAAACAAAGATATGACTTTATCTTGTTCAGTGAACGCTTTCAAGTTTAGAAATAAAAGTATGAACCCTGTTATGATAAGAGCTTTACCTCTGCACTTGTTTCAGAGACAATCCTGCTTATCTGACCTCTGTGCCACTGTCCCACATCGTGTATGTAAACAGCACAGTGCATTTCACTCTCCCACTTCACAGACTGTGGCTGGGATTCCTTGTAGATGGAAGCCATCTCCTCCTGTAAACTAACATTAAAAAAATGCTGTTCTAGTGATAAAAACTAATGCAGGAAAAAAACTGCTTATTCAGTCATTGTTTAACTAGCATACAATGAAGTTCTACTTTTTTAACAGATGCACAATACTGCAGCTTTTCTTCATGACATAGAAATACATGAAATGGGAGTTACAAAACACATGCATCCTGATTAAAAGTCTATTAAAACCTATCATGTTAACTTAGACACTGGACTTAATCTGAGCAACCCTGAGTGCTTTGTATGACACTGTTTGAAAACGACACTGTTTTTTCTCCTGACAGCTTGAGAGTGTGGTACTAGATGTCATGGCTACCCAAGTGGAACTCAAGGTAGTTACAACCAAGAAGATGAGAAGATAAATAAATAAACAAACAACTTGCACTAAACCATGACACACTCCTTAAACTATCTTCTAAGAGTAGGCATGGCTACCTGAATGTTACCTAAATATCTACCAGGCTGATAGACACCATGTCTAGAAATTGTCTTTAAACATCCTAACAGGATACTGGAAACATTTTGAAAAAAAATCCCTGCTATTACTAAGACTTGGGACACAGGTTTTATTTAACCAGATTTCTAATGAGGGAATGGGAAGGAGAGAAGAAAAAGAAGGAAGATTTAATCTTTTTGGACAGTGTTGCCCTCACCAGGCCCCAATACTTACAATAAAACTGATTTAAAATATGAGTGAGATCATATACTTAATTTGGAATCAGAGCTACTCAATAAACCACAATATAGTGCCAATCTCTCTTCTGCTCCTACACTTTCCTCAACAAAGGTGTACATTGTGTCAAATGCAACTCTCACCAGAGTTTGTTCTAACTGTATTTCACCACCTTGTAGTAAGAACACCTTAACTGAAGGAAAGTTCTTTGAATTTTAGTACCTTTTCAGTATACTTTCTGATGACAGCAATTGAACAAAAATTTTACTAGGAGACACAACATGACTAATTCTCCCATGTAACTCCTTGTTACAGAGTGATCTGAAATCTCCTTCATCTACAAGTTCTGTGTCTATAGGAATTAAAGCTTCTGAGGTTTTAGAAATTTCTTCTAGAGGATCATCCCATATTTCACTGGGCCTTACTTCAGTTCTTTCAGTGTACCTGTAAAGAGCACAAAATAATTAGAATGGAAAGTTTAAACAGATTTTAAACCAAGTGAAAAAGGCTCAACAACAAAATAACAGGAATTATTCAACATGAAAGAAAGTGAGTTGTAGCTTAGACAAAAACATTTAGAAGTGCTACTTCTGAAACACTGATGATAGTAACATTTTTAGTCTCATTCAGAAGGTACCCTTGAATGTTCAGGGAACAGAAGAGATAGCACAGGGAACACCCAGATCCATAAGAATAGAAGATCTGGAGTGGGCCTCTTGCCCCACAAAATAAGGGACAAAGGCTTGTGGAGGGTCCATCCTAAAGCACAGGAGAAAAGAAGAAAGGATCAGCATGGCTAAACTGCTGTGTCCTGACCCCAACTCCCTGCACTACTCACTGCTTCCCTGAATGGACTGAGTGTAAATTAAGTGCATGAGAGGAAAGAGGGGCATGGAATAAATTTGACCCTGGGAATGGAGGAGGGTAGGTGCTGCAAATGCCTGTCTTCTGTGCACCAATGACTCAATTAGTAATTAAATCTTTATGCTAATTAGTAATAACTAAGTAAAATCAAGTCTGTTTTGCCTGCAACAGTACTTGGTAAGTGATTTCCGTGCCTTTATTTTGACCCATGTATCTTCTTGCTTGAGTTTCTTTTATTTTCTTCCCAGTTCAACTGAAGAAGGGGGAGTGAGCAGGGGATCATAAAACCCACTTTATTCAAGGGATCAGTGTTACACAGCAACTTATGCTAAAGGAATATACCTGACTGAAGGCTGGAAGCATAAATCTAAATACAGATGGGACACAACAAAGTACCTTTGTGACAGGGAGAAAACAGCTTGGCTCTTCAGGTTACATAACTTAGAAAAATCTTACTAAAAAAATGGTGACTGTGACAGTAGAGTGTTTTTAAGATTTAGTTACATTTCTAAGCTCCCAGAGAAAATCCACTTACATCCTTCCTCCTGAAAAAAGCAAATTCGGGAATTTCCCTTTGGAATGAAAACTTCCTATTTAATGAAGTATTTCCATCAGTATTCAATAATTATTAACAAAAGAGTAAATATAGATTTTCATGAATATAGCCCATGGATTATCTTGGTAAAAAGCCAGCCATTTAAATGCAGCAGCATTATATCCTCATCAGCCTCATCTCCCCCACCACACTTCCCAACTCTGCTGTCTTCCCAACTCTTCTGTTGCTGTCACAGCTGTTTACCCAAGTGTTTTCTAGTAAGAGATCTCTCAAACAGATGATTAACCTTAGGTGCAGGTTTAAGACAAATTCATTTTCTTACTGCATGGGAATGAGAACCTTAACAGTGAACACTTGGGAAGATTTGGCACTTAGGGACACTACAAGTATGATGCAAACATTTGAACTCCAATTTTTTCACAGGTACAACTTCAATACATTATTCAAGATTTAGTTTGAAAATTTAACTATCAAACTGCAGTTACACTCTACACCAGCCGATGAATGTGATTTGAAAATTAATTTATCACAGATATGGTAAATTCCAGCCCCTGGAGGTGACACACCAACACCAGCAGTTTCAATACACAAATTCTGTATTTCCAAGTACTTTAAAAGTTATGCATAGTTTATTTACCCAGGTATGTAGGATGCCAAGTCCTCCTCAACTAGCTGGCAGTTAATACTCAATTTTCTCCCATTATCAGCAGAGGCATTGAAGAGTTCAACAGATAAGATGTTATTATCTAAAATTTCTGTGAATGAATAACGTCAACATAATTAGTGCCAGTCAATGTCAGTAGGAAGACTATGGTTTTAGAGGAATAACAAACAGTACTAAAAGACAGAATTCTCCAGAATTACATTTCTTGTACAAAATAAGTGATTCTGAACATCAACAATATGCAGACGGTTAGCTTTGCACATATCTATAAAATTAACTTAAAATACACCAATAATCACAAAATGCTTTTGTACAAAAATCCAACTGCTACACATAATTCTGTTTATTAAATGGGTTCCAAATCATCATTCCACAAGGGCTGAAAAGTAAGTAGCTACATATGAACAATATATGGTATTGAGAAAAGTCCTACTAAGGCATGTATGTGTTTTCTGAAATGATTTTAATTTTTTGGCAATATTTTAAAGCAGAAGCAATCACACTCCCAGCTACCCGTAATGTCAGGAAACATCAAGGACAGCTAGTACTTTTGGAAACAAACCCATCTGAATAACCAGAGTAACTTACATCATGTAACACTGGTGTGGTCTGTAAGACAAGACATGAACAGAGCTTTTGTTGCCAAGTTTTATCTGTTATGCCTCCTCCAATCAGAGGACAGAATTTAGATATTCGTACTCTGGGCTATCTCCAGCAGGTATGAACACAAGCATTTCAAATAAACACTATTTAAATATAAAAGTGATTGCCTCTATACTGAGTCAACTTAATAATATGTAAAGAGAAATTAATACACTACTGGCAACTTACCAATAACTGAACACAACATAAGCTTATCTTCAGTCATTTCTTTAAATCTTTCCTTGGCTTCTCTGTTCCACTCATTTGCCCCTTTGAATGGCTCAATGCAAGCCAGCCTACACCTGATTGCCTGAAGAATTACCCAAGATAATAAAATAAGCATCACATACAGTTCAAGACCATCTTATTGCAACTGGATCACTTTGTACTTTGTACTCATGCAAGACAGTACAACCTTGGCTTCTGGTTCCACATTACCACAACGTGATTTAATTCAAAATGACCCCTCCCTTCCTAGCAGGTGATCATGAAACTCACGGAGACCTTCTTGATGAAACACAAAGAGCTTAAATCTCTTTGCCTCCCTTTATAAGGCATAGAACTGGTGCAGAGATCAGTAAAGATTATTGCATGGAATTGATAAAAAAAAGCCTACTGATGCCTTCAACTAGTTAAAAAAAAAACAACCCCTAACAATATAATGAAGTTTCAAAGTTCAGCATAATTGTGATTGGTAATCAAAACTATCAAATGAACAGCAAAGACAAAAATAATTTCTATTTATGTGCATTTTTTTTATTTGACAGAAATACTTTGCCATTTTCATTCCCAGTCATTTTCCTCCTTGTCAAAAGGGGGACACTCCAACCATTCCTCAAGTTAAAAAAACCACCAAATTTTAAATGCTGTACACCAAACAAATGTATTAAGAAAAATCCCCTTATTATGAGATTGTAATTTAGAAGGGAAAGACTGCAAAAATTAATTTGGCTTATTATGGAAATAAATGTAATTTAAGGGAATTAAATACACAGGTATATACACATTGTATGTATATGTCTTCTGCAGTATTTATACTGCAGGGCAACCTTAGATTTAATTTACACCTGAAAGGTATAAAAAAAATATAAATCTAAGGGTTTTCAATAAGCACCCAAAACACTGAGACACTTTATAGTGGTGGGCAATAAAGGAAGTTCCTTAACATTTTATTTATGTATTTCAGAAGGTGAACAACTCTCTCTTTCCCCTCTCATTCACTGAGATGCCGCTAATTTTGAGTTTTTAATCTAGTAATTTACCTTTTCTGGAAAGCTCAGAAACTCCTGTTCCACTCTGCGTATGTCTTTATTAGTTAAGTTAGCAATGTTGCCATAGTCAACATATTTTACCAGAACTTCCTGACAACTTGGCAGGCCTTCAAGGAAAACAACCCAAGTTATTTTAACAAAAAATTAGTATCTGATACAGGTTAAAGCACCAGCATTTCAGAGTAGACCCCACATTCAGGCCATATGATCACCCAGTCAATTTTCTGGAATTTTTATAACCCATCAAAATGAGTATTCTTTAGGAGCCAGCTCTTTCAGGTCCCTGAAATGTCAGCCCTGGTATTTTGGCCCCCTTTGTGAGACACTGGCACACTGAACACATGCCAAGTAAACGTCAGCACGGACATGATACGCTGCCCACATACAGGCAACACAGACTCAGCATTAAGCACAATCCCCCAACTCCCTTTGGAATTGTTATGGAGAATTATTAACCAACACCAAATACACTCACAGGTTGGCAGGAACAGCCAAAGCTATGGTTCAAACCATAATAATAAGAGAAATACTACTTTAAATAATTATGTAACAGAATGTCAATCTCTAAAAAATGGAATATGCTGCATCTCTGCTTAAAAAAGAACAGGTGTATAAACCAGTCTATTAACAGAAAAGAGTATGAATTAGTAGTACTGACTTTATGAAACTACGTAGTAGCACCATAATTCCTAGTAAAAATACTGGCTGGATATTACTGCTCATATCCAGTGTGTAACTCTGACCTACCAGCACATCTGATTTTGCAACCTAGCATTAGAGAAAAAGAATCAATACTTCACCTATAATCTGCGCTCTATACCAATTCCCATCCTCCTGCCTTGCAATGCAGGCTTGACCTTCAACTGGGCAGAAAATTTCCAAGTTTTTACCATTCTCTTGTTTATATATCTCCTGAATTTTCTCTGCAAGAGCTAAAGATTCCACACTCTCTCTCTGAAATAGAAACAACAAAACACACATGCACAGCAGATGTTCCTTCTTAATGGCACTTTTTTCTCTTTAAAGGGATAATTTTTTTCTAGTACTGTACTTTCCAGTCTTCCCTCCAAAATTAAAGTGGTCATGAATACATAAAGTGAATTAAAGAGCCTAACAATTATTGAACAGTTCCCTGTTCAGTCACCATTCTAACCAGTAAAATACTGCACACCCACGAAGGAATTAATCACATTACATAACTGACAAAAACATTCTGGGATTTTAAGAATTCCTGGAATATACCTATGCTGAATCAAGGACTGTTGGAATTAATCTTACCTATTAACTCAAGGAATCCTATCACTGGTCAAGTGATAGAACTTAACAGAAGGAGTAGCTTATTTATTGTGGACTATAAAGAGCTCAACATTAAAATGTTTTTTCATATTTTCATCTAAATAGACTTGATTTCTAAACTTACCAGGCGGAGATAAAAATCACTCGGACTATGAATGTGACAAACCACAACAAAGACCTCCTCCCCTTCCTGTGGAATATTTGGTGGACTGTAGTGTGAAATGGTGCAATTTTCCAACTGACTGGGAAACTGTAATTTAAACCTAAAGTAAACAAAGTAAAATTTTGAATAAAGACACTCAAAATTAACTGCAAATGAACCCTTTTAATGTCAAACTTTTCATTAAAAATAACATAAAACAATCTTATAAAAATGACTTAATTAATACTTATATGTATAGCTTAAACTTTCCACCTTGCAGGGGGTGCAGCCAATTACCTGTAATGCTTCTCCCACTGCCTACCAGCAAAATCAAACAGATCTCGGGCTCATTTCTGTATGGTTTTCTGTGACAGACCCCAAGGGCTTCTCATTTAGCCCTTCTGTTTTTTAACATTCATACAGAAATAAGTACTTTGCCATTTTCTAAAATAAAGTTTCCTATTTAAATGAAGCTTGACTAGTGCAAATGAGTGTATCACAGTGCTCACTGGTGAAGGTAGAAAAAGGGAATCAACAGACACTGCTGAAGGTTAATATATCACACATTAATACACGGAACACTGCAAAACCAACCAACTAAGTAAACTTTATTTGGTAAGCATTATTCTGTTTTCAGTTACAGCACACAGGAGCATGAACCAAAGGAAGGCACACATACCTTGCCAAATCTAAGAAAACCAATGCATCCTTGAGAGACAGTGGGATGTTACTGTTTATTTCATTAAATGGAGGTTTCCTCAAATCCACAATGAGAACACCATCCTCTTCTCTGAACACCACCATTGAAACAACTTTATTATTTACCATTTCTAAAAATTTTGTCTTTGCCTCATCTCCCCAACCTTCATCCTGTATTAGAAAGAAAAAGTTATGAGGATGTCAGAGAACATTAAAATAAAAAATACAAACTATAATTAAAAATAAGATAAAATAAATGCAAGGAAGAAAGCACAGATGCATCTGAACAGATTAAATACTGAACATGGTCAGACTTGTCTAGTCCATAGCCAGAACAGCACTGAATAGAATTCTTTTATTATGGATTAGTACCTGTATTAAACTGTATAAAACTGAGTCAGATCAAAGAATTGCAGATGCCATCATGTTTCTTCTGAAGATCCCCTCAGACTGTTTTAATACAAAAACCAGAATCGTCTTATCTGTTTCATTTCATGACTTTCTCATGAACTGAGAGAGCAGAAATGTAAATTTATCTTCTTGTGTCTTTACACAAACGCACAACGTGATTTTGATCAATTTACACATGACTGCTCTCCACAGCATCCTGTGTAACATTTTACCTACCTTGAAAAAGCATGACTGAATTTATTTCTCTGGGATCAAAATAATGCATTTCTTGTTTGATACTGCAACTCTGTGCTTTTTAGGCACAGAAAAAAATGAAAATGCACATAAGGAAGGCATTTTACCTACCTGTGTGAAAACTGTTCCAGAATTTGCCTATTTAAAGATATTTCAGTCAACATCAGACTGGTAAAAACCCCTCAAGACTGACCAACAGTTTGTATTGTCAGAAGTGCACAGCTGTATTGGACTTAGTTAATTTTCATGTGAATGTGGCGAGAATAAAACAAGCCTAATAAAAAGTGAATACTGAAAAAAATAACACTGAAATATATATGCTTTTTTTGGTAATGGATTAAAGGTTGACAGTACTTTACTTGTGGTTATACTGAAAGACAATAAATAACACTTTACAATAGTAGCAAAAAATTTTAAGTAACAAGTGCAATCCCTGAAGAGATGCTGTTAAATTTTTTTAAGAAGCCATTTATTCTTTGTTTGGATGACTTCAGAAAGTTACTACTTGCATAGTTATCAGACAGACACAAAATAAGAGGATCAATTTTGAAATTAATTTTTCAACTTCACAAAAGAACATGTCTAAAGTACGAGCAGTGAGATTTACACATGAAATATACATCTGTAGTCTCACAGGCTTTTTAAGACAGACTGCTATAAGCTCTTGTTTCTATTCCAATGAAAGCGATGCAACATATCCTTTTCCAAGAGAATTTAACTTAAAGAAAATATACACCCCGTATTCTTGAGTTTCCTTCTGTTTATACTGGAATAAGATAATTTTAAATTCCATATTTAAATTCCTTAACAGAAATCTTAAGAATAAGTTTCTAAAATACTTCAAGCAGTTTGTACTTACTTCATTTTTTGGAACTACATCCTTCAGTGAACACCGTACTGCTAAAGGAGGAATGGCTGCAAGCTCTGCCTCAATGTGCTGGTCAAGTTTCCTCAGAAACAGACAAATGTCATGGGTTTCAATAGTTTGCAGAGTAGAAGAATCAGGCCTTTCAGTGGGATCACATCTAATGGCAATGGGAATAAATGCAGCACTAGCTTAAAAGCAAAAAAAACCCAAACCAAACACCTAAAACCCCCCGAACCCCAGACTTTCATTTTAAGTTATTATTGCAGTAATTGGCATAATGTCATGTCAATAAAACAGAATTTTAAAGTCTCAGTAAAATGCATTTTTCAAAATAATTTAGTATTTACCTGCTCCCTTTTACAACTCAAGTCTCAGTTAAATATTTTAATGTAAGCAAGCTTGTACACTTGTGCACTTAGATACAGTGTCACTTTTTCTGAGGGGAATATGCATGAAGAAAATACCAGAGCCACTTGGGTGTCTGGATATCCACCTGTGTGAAGGTGAGGAAGGACTTGTTTCTCCGAAGAAAACCTGAATAACAACAGTCAAAGACAACTACAGTCAAAAACCTCTCTCTCCATAAACATACCCTGAGAAAACCAGAACCACAGAGCTTCCAAAGTCAATCAGGAATACTTTCAGCAATGCTACATCACACACTTTGTATCTTATTGGACCACAAGGCTTCTTCCTCTGATTTTTACTTTCTACAGGAATTAGTTCAGTTATAGTTCCACGGCTCCACATTCCAGTTTCCTTACTCTTAATGAAAATTCTAGCACCTACATGGAAGCAAATACAAAAGAACTAAATTCAGTATTTTAAATTATTTCACACTGAAACTATAATTACATTTCTGCATAATGCTCCCGTTCCCATCCTCTACACAGGTAGCGAAAGTGCTACTGCTACAATAAAGACACAAAGAAAGTAAAAACCTTGTCTCCATAGCCACCAGAAGTTCTCCTCACATTCACTTACACCCTATCTTTAAGGCTGGCAGGCATTTGACTTGTATCAAGAAGTCATGTCTGGCAAACTTTCTATAGCTCTGTGTTAAGTGGCAAAAACCCCACTGACATAGTCATTACATGCTTTTCATCAGTTTTCTGAACACATTATGTGGAAGTGGATAAGATTATCAACATGTGAGTTAGGAAATAATTTTAATCATTTAAGAATGTATTACTGTATTTCATTTTGATTTCTAGAATGTTTTCTACTCAGTCAATGAACTTTATAAGGACTGCTTTATTACATAAAGGAGTGGAGGGGGAGGAGAGAAAAAAGAAAGAATATGATACTAAGGAAGGTATATTTCAAGGTAGTATTTTAAGCTGTGTAGACCTTTAGAAATTAACCATTTACCTAGTTCCAAAATGTCTGAAGGCAAGAGATAGGAACTCTTACTGCAGCAGAAGTTTTCCAATTTCTTCTGCAAAGCAAATGCTTCTTTCTTCTGTGAATATCTCCGAATATAGAAATGGCATGGATTTATAACATGGCTTACAAACACTAATTCTGTCAAACCTGAATAAGACACAATGCAAATTATCAAATACTCTCCAAGTGATTCCAACAGGTATTATTAGGTATATGATTTGATTTAATTTATGTTGCATTAATCATGGTAACATTACCTGAAACAGATTTTAATCTGACAAGTCTGCTCATGCTTGTTTCAAACTATTACCATGCTTGCTTCCTGATGAAATTGTTCTTTTCAGCTACCTCTTCCTTATGCTACCCTCCAAAACAAAAGGCTGTCTCACAAAGTGGTAGTCTGAATTTAAATGGGTAATTCAGTTTTTATTCCCTCTAACAAAGATATAGAAAGCTTCTAGAAAGCAAATTAGAAATTAAGACTCCTACCTTTAAGAACAGGTATGCTAAGCACTTTCCTATAGTTACTCAGTGCATGAAGAACAAAGAACTAGCCAAGAAATGACCCCATATAAACCACGACTCAAGACTAAGCATCTAAATCCTCTGTACTGCAGGTACCTCCCTCCATTAGGGACACAAAAGACAGGTTTCTCTTTCTGAAGCTACTCAACAAAGGCTATTAATGGGCCAGACCATTTTAGAAGCCCCACAACCCAAGTCTTACAAGAGCATTTTATACCACAAAGCTTCCTGCCAAGAGTGGACATCACAATCTAGATTGAATGTCATCCACATGAGTGACCAGGGCACACCAACCAGACAGATTAGCAACATCCTGAAGCACTGCCACCTCTGAACTGCAACACGTCATGGGTGAAAGACTACACAGAATCTGGCATCTGAAACAATCTGAGAAGGTATCTGGGAATAGATGGTTTATCCAAGTTTAGGAAATGCTGCATCTAAAACAGAGGCATGATTTCTCTTGGCCATTTCCAGTGTATAAGCTGGTATCTGAACAAAAGGTCTGAATGACTTAAAAGATTTCCCCTACAAAGATACAGCCTCTTTTGGATCACTCCTGGTCACCATTTCCAAAGAGTGATGAGTCAGCTTATTAAGGCTGGAAAACACCTCTAAGACCCTGAGCAGCTCCTGCACATCAGCCTGGCATGCTCTGCTGGACTTCCTTCTGTGTGACAGTGACTTGCAGGACTGCAGGGTCCAATGCTGGACCAGATTCAGTCTTAACAAAGGGGAAGGATTCCCCTTGGACCCATCAGCTATACTCTTGGCAGCACAATCCAGGGAAAACCTGACAAACCGAGGAACTTGACTGTTCCTGCCAAATATCATAGGACAATGGCCTGGGAGAAGATTCAAGAAGCTGAGGTAACTGACAGAAAACAATTCTCCAGAAGCCAGAGAGAAACTCTGAGGGGACTACAACAATCACAAGTCAAAGTAAATCATCGTAGCAGATAGTGCTTTCCACACTCTTTGAGAGAGATTGTGATAAAAGTTTTCAATAAGCTCAACAGGTGAACAAAAAAATACCCAAAAGAATTGAAACAGACACCACTGAAGAACTTGCATGAGCCAAACACACAGCATAATACAAGACTCAAAAATAAGATCACACTCAACAATGGAACACTGAAAGCGTGAGGTACTAAGACTCTTGCCTTCCAAGTCCTCTTCAAGTATTTCTTCTATTATGACATCAGGTGTTTCTTCCTGGTCATCAAGAATATGAATGTCTTGTCCATTATCTTCACTATATTTGGAAAAAAAATTATTTGGAAACAAATTAACATAACTCAATATGTTTCCAGAAAAGCACAAGTCAGAGCAAAGGTTTTGCATCACTAGGTTGAAAAATGCCTCATAAGAGCTGCTAGAAATAAACTGAATTCAATTTTTTAATACAAAGACAAAAAAACCCCAGTAACATAACTCCTGAATTCTAGAAAGAATTGTCACGGACACAGCACATACGCTTGGACACAGCTTACTGCAAGAGCTACCCCCCACCTAGATGATCAGAGATCACAAGTAGAAATATAAACCATTTGAAAAAAATGTTCACAATGTGGTAAGATAGCTCATGTTGAAAACAAAATGCAGATGCTTTTGTACTAACATATACAACTCACTCTCATATGTAGGATTTTCAAATATTACAGTATGCAATAAGCCTTTTTTAGCATATTCAGTGTTAACTACAACAGCCCTAAAAGGAACTCCATTCCATTTTTTCAAGCATTAGTCAAGGACTATAGAAAACAAACAAACCACCAAGAAACAACAAACAAAATCCTAATAAAAGAAAAGCAATTGTAATTTTAAAAACAAAAGGGTTTTCTTTGTTAATCTTAAGAAATTTCTTTTGACATTTGACACAATCAGTATTTAGACTGGAAATACTACTAATTTTAGTACTTGTTAATTTTAGAGATTAATTTGCACTTACATGCATTTTTATGTGCTGAAATTATTAATATCTCTACTGCATGTACTACAAACATAGTAGACACAGGACTCATGCAACATGGTTTAGTGGTTGCTTTGGCAGTTTTAGGCTTACAGTTGGACTCAATGATCTTTTCCAGCCTAACTGGTTCTATTATTGAATCACTTAATGCTAACTAAAGTTGAAAAGTACACATCATAATAAAATCTGGATAACTGAAGTGATTCAGCAAAATACACTAGGGCAAAACAGTAGTAAAACCAAAATATCAGAACTGAAACACAAACTGGACTGACTGGAATGGTGATTTAAATACCAGCATATAAAGATCTGCTCTGCTTCAACACACTCTTAGAATTCCATAAGCACCTACAGTTTTTTGTATTTGATCTCAAATAAATACTTAACCACTAGAACAGGTAAATTACCGTACCTATTCTCTTTCATTAAAAAATACTTACTTCCCTGTCATTCTCCATTTAATCTCGCCCAAATTTTCTAATGAAGATGAAATCTCCGAAGTGTTCAGAAACAATCTCAAGAGAACAGAACAAATATTATAGAAGGTGACAAGAATACCTAAATAATTTTGACAGTTTTAGATCTATGGTGTTTTTCAGCACAATATTCATGGAAGGGCAAAGTAAGAGATAATTACCTACTCCAGTTTATTTCTTCCTACAAAAACCAGATTTGGCTGCTCATTTATCTTCACATTCATACTTAAAAACTCTTGTCTTAAGCTTTCTCCCTCATGCAGGGAGTACTGCAACATTCACTCAGTTTTCACATCTATAATCAGTTTAGTTCAATGCATTATTCTGCACAGAGACAAAGAATTTTCTTTTCTTTGTAAAGAACAAAACCATAACTCAAGTCCAAAATACATGGTTCTGTTGACTGCTACACTATTAACTATTTTCTTTATCAATGAAAACCAGGAAGATATTTTAAACATTTTTATGTTTAGGTTAATGGAACCGTGAATATAACTTAAATAAATGACTTAGTTTTTCTATCCAGTTTTAACCAAAGAAAACTGAAAGGAAAATAGAATTGAACAGCATTCCACCCTTCCTTCCCACTGCCCCTTCAGGAACCTATCCACTCTTTCTTCTACAGTGTTTTATGTCTACAGCATGTGCCTCAGCACCTATGCACCTGCTACTTGTAATTTTTTTTCACCTTTGGTGCAATTTTGGAGTTGCACAAGGTACGTAACACCTTTACATTTATCCTTCAACAGGTCTCCTTTGTCCCCTGTTCAGCTGAAGTTCTTAAAAAGTCTTCCAATGCAAAAAAAAAAAAAAAAGATTTTGTTATGTTTCAGCTTTCTTTTAAGCTGAGAGAGTTTAGCATTGTGCATTTAAACACACTTCTCTGAAATTGCCATTTATCACTGACAGTATCTTCAAAGTGGTGACTTGGTAGGTAGGGCCAAAGTTTTCTTAAAGAGGACTTTATAGATTAGTTTATCCATACTCTAACTCAAGAACTCAACTTACATGACAGGAAGGGTCCTAATTTTTGCCTTGCATTGGAACCACCCGCCCAGGGATTAGCTGAGTCACCATCCCTGGAGGTATGTGGCTAAGAGAGCTGAGGCTGTTCTGCCTGGAGAAGGCAAGGCACCAGGAAAACCTTACAGCACCTTCTAGAAAGATGGGAACAAATTTTCTGGTAGAGCCTCCTGCAGCAGTTTAAAACCATTAGCCCTTGACCTAAGGGAATGTCAAGTCCGACTAGATAAAAGGAATTTTTTACAGCAGAGTGGTGAAACAGCAGGACAAGAGGCTTGGAGAGGTGGTAAATGCCCCATTCCTGGAAAGGTTAAAGGTTTAAGGTCAGATTGGATGGGGCTCTGAACAACCTGATCTAGCTAAGGATGCCTTTGTTCACTGGAGAACACTTGGACTACACAACCTGTGAAGGTCCCCCTCAAACCAAACCATTCTATGATTCTGTGATTTGAAAGACATGCAAACATTACACTTAAACACATGGCAGAGGTGGAGCTGGCAATGTTAGGCTAATGGTTGGATCTCTAGTGATCCTAGTAGTCTTCCAACCTCAATGATTCTGTGATCCCACAAAAATTGTTTGCATTTAGCACACAAATAATCAACTTGATAAGCTTCATTCTCTTTGTGCCAGTCAGAATCATATTCCCCCCGCTGTATTCCAAGAGTGGTTCAACATCCTGAAATATAGCTGGATCTCCAAGATGTTCCAAAGTAGCACCATCTTTTTTCTGTCCTTCCATCATTTTTGAGAGTGGCCTTTATACACAAGGAACTGCAGCACTCTTGATCAGCCTTACGACCAAGTTGCATAGGGTCAGGTGTACCTCAGCTGTGATCCACTGTCTTACTCATTTCTGCTACAGAAATCATCAGTCACTCACTTCCAGTGAGAACAGCATGGCAACTGGGATTTTCCTTACCTTTCTTCAGACATCAGTAAAGCAAAAAGCATTTAAGCACTTCTGACCTGAAGGTCAGAAACAGATTCATTAAAAATATAGTTCAGCCATTATTCTCCCAATTTATTTCTACTTTTAAGGGAAGGAGAATTTTAGAAGTGGCAGAAGCCTATCAATGATTTTTAAAACGCATGTGTATTTGTCTACACAGCAGCAAATTCTATGTGCTTCTCTCTGATGCCTCACATGAAGGGTGTTGCCTGTTATTCCTAAGAAGTTAATACTTATGTCTGAAGTAGTAGTTTTTCAGTCAACTGAAAAAAGTGAAGAAGCTCCATTTCTGCTGCTTAACTGTTACATGAACAGTTTCTGTAATTTAGATAACCAACGCCTCCTTTTATGTCTCTGTATATCTCTCACTCCAATTATTTACCTTGAAAGTATTTTTTCCTTTAAATTCTTCACTCTTGAGAGCTCAGCCTCAACTGGAAGTTTCAAGTCATAAATAATCTGAAATTAAGAAATACAATCTTAGCTTTCATTATACAGAAAGTAGATTATACAGACACCTATTATCTATAGCATGACACCTTTAATTTTATGGTAAAAACCTTAGGAGTTCAGACAACAGCTAATTCTTAAATATGTCTTCTTGCATTACTAAGACTTAATGGTTGAGATTCTTTAATCTAAGCATATAAACAGAAACAAAAGTCATATTTCCTTTGTTTCAACATCTAATGAGAAAGTGACCTCTAAGTATAAATGCAGGCCTATGAGAGGAGTGTCACAGCTGCCAGTTTCCAAAAAAATCACACTGGTAAGGTGGAAGTAAATGACAGAAAAAAAGGAAGGATTAGACGTCTTTTCTGGGTCAGAAGAATCAGTTTCTTCATATGGAAAGTGACAAATGGATGCAGGTAGATGATTCTGAAAAGCACATTTTTTCAAAGAACGACAAGACCAATTATTCATTCTTTTTCTCAACGCAAGAACTACAAAGGCTCCAAAAGAAATAACTGGGTGGCACATTTTGAAAGAACATAGGAAGCTATTTTACACAAACCTCACCTTAAATAATAAAAGGTGAAACTGACTGACACTACCTATGCCTAGGTACATATAATGCACGTATGTATACACCCATGCACACCACCACAAGCTTTACAGTGACATTAAAGAAGACGTTCCACAAGCTTATGACAGAATAAGGTAATGTTTATTCAGTGTAATGAGCCTGATGTAACCTATTGATATTAAAACCCTTAACCTTCAGCCTCCCAGATTCTTGGATGTTTTCTCCAAACATCTTTCCTCTCCACTGCTAGAGACAGAGGACTTTACAGGATGGACCTTTGCTCTGATACAGTGTGGCAGCTAGCATGGGTTTCCAAGAACAGCAGATATGATGGGGAAAATGAATGAAAGTAAAGGCCTGGGACCAAAAGGATCAAGTGAGTGTGGCTATGAATTCTGGACTAGTTCAGTTGGAGAGAAGGTTGTAGAGCTCTGGAACGATTAAAGTTTAAGAAACTGAACTGATCCAAACACCAGCCTTCACCTGAACAGCACTGTGACAGTTTTCCTATCCTCCTCCCGCCATTTCCTGTTTCAGATGCTGAATCCTTCAAGGCAAGAACAACCTTTTTTTGCTTCACATCAGTCATAAGACTGTAACCTGTGACCAAGACCAAATACAAATTCTGTGTCTATGAAAAGGCAGGGTAAGAATGTAATACCCCAAAAATGTCAGTACTGAAGTCAGCAAACTGAGACCATAAACTTTCAATCTAAACATGAATATATTCCTTAAAAATAATTTATTTCACAGTGCAAGAATGTTACTACCTGAGCAAGATCACAGCAGTTTCTTCGAGAATGTGAAAATTTTAATTCCTTTGCTGTCCTAATGGCACCAATCAAGTGCTGCTTCTTCTCTTCGATGGCTTCCTTAGCTTTTGCAACACTAGAACTGTAGTTGATGTTCTCCTTTAATTCTGCAAACAATTTCTTTTCCCTGTGTTAAAAACATTACTTTTCAGAATTTAATATACACTCAGCTGCACAGACTCAAATCTGAACTGTAACACACAGCTGCCAGCCACAAAATACAAAGTGGATACATCTCCCACACAAGGATCATCTTCCCCAGTGTGAAGTGGGGCCATGGGAAACAAACTTTGTTATTAGAGGAACCACAAAGTTAAAGAATTCACACTGATAAAATATTTATTAATTATATATTAAGAGCACTCCTCCATTTCAGCCTCCTAATATTTCCAAACACATCCAACTAAAAAATAAACAGTTGGGTCTTACAATTCATTCTACTAAGATTAAGACTGAAGACTAATACCCCCCCTGAGGCTCTTCTGGAAACCTGAGCTTTAACACCTCTCTCCCCTACAATCTGAAGATCTAAATATTTGTAAAAATCAGAAATGGAGTGTCACTGGTCTTCTATCAGGTTGAAAATGTGCAGAAAGTCAATTTAAAAAGCCCTGCTAGGTGGCGATGTGTTTTATTGTTAAATTGTTTATACCAATGGCTGCCACGATGGTTTCCCCCCTGAAATGGAGTGGTTCCAACCTAAGTTCTCCCCACCTTATCCTATGTCACTCACCTCAAAGTCCTTCCCTAATTTCCAGAAGGGTCCATGCCAATCCCCCCTTCTTCCAGTCACCCCAGGTTTCTGGTTGCCCATCATTGTAAACCCTGCCTTTTGTTCTAGGCCCTTCCCTGTCAATCTCCTAACCTTCGAGGCCCCATTGGCCTATATGACTGATCCTCTCCACCCCCCTCACTCCGGTTGGTCCCTGTGTTGTAACCCCCTCCCCTTGTTCCTCCCTATTGGGCTATTGGTTGATGATTTGTAGCCCACTCTTACTCCTCCCCTGTATATAAGTTGCTGTAGGCTGGGATCTTTTTGTCTTTTTGTCCCCGACTCCTCTGGAGAATAAACCCTCTGGACTTGACACCAAAGACCCCTCCTTTTCTTTTACTCTGGTCCTCGGCACTATCTCTGCAAACCATAGAGCATTGTGCCTTAGCCCACAGCTCCTGAGCAAGCAGCACCCCAGCCTGCCTTAATTTCTCGAGGCAGCCCACTCTTGTTGCTGTGGCCACAGCTGGCCGGACTAAAGGATCATGTGCAGCAACACTGCTATTCCTACTGTTACAATTTATCATCCCCAAATAACAGTATTAAAAAGCCTCAAACCTGAGCTTTTTCAGAAAATCAGTATTTTAACTAGTGTTTGTTATTTTTTAAGAGCAGAGACAGAATAAACTAGTGTTTTCCAGCCATGCAAACCAGCTCCAAGATGCCACAATGAAAGGGTAAAAATGATAGAAGTGAAATGAAGAAATGAAACTATGAAATAGTGCTATGAGAAAATTCTAAACAAAAATCTAGTCAATCACCTGAATTAGAAACAGGTTTGTGATAAAAGTAACTCACCTGTGCCATGCTACTAAAAAAACTGAATTACTACCTTGACAGAAGAGTAATAAGTTCATCAAGTGTTCTATCCGCAGCTTCTGTAATTTCGTCTTTTTTATGCTTTACTTTTAACTCCAGGTATTCCAGCACCTATTTTGTTCAGTATGAATAAACATGCATAATTTATTATTTTATTATTCTCACAATACTACATCTTTTAAAATTCAGAACAGAAGCGGTAGGACCATGATGGATACCCCAGCATATAGAGTGACATTAAACCACTTATAGCTCATTACAACCCTCTGTTTTCTCTAACTTGGAGTCAGCTGGCACTGTATGAATCCTCCTCAACTGAAGCTCTTGGGTCTATGAGGCAAGAAAGATCCTGGGCCTGCTGTCTCGCTTTCACTACCTGACATTCAAACACAGCACCATACACAGATAACAGCATGCTGAGATTTTCACTGTTTTTTAAAACTCATTGTGAGAATAAAGGGAAAATTTTAAAAAAAATTCTTCCTCTGGCTAAACATCAGTTTTGTCACTACAGTTACATTTAATGAAGAGACTACAGGAAAATATCTCAATAGTGCAATACCACTTTGGCAGTTTCTCAGTCTCTGCTGAAAAGCTGCTGCAGAACCACAGTAATACCCATGGGTTATTTTATTATATTATAGCAGCTGAAATGGAAAGTTTCTACAAGATTCTATTAGTGTATGAATTAGGAATTCAGCATAGCTTTGCTTAACAGAAAGACTGGCCATTAGAAAGGGGATGGAGAACAGGCCTCAGTGACACTTCAGACCACAGTCAAGAGAACTAAGCTTTTGAAACATTAAATACTTCATTACTGTGTGTTTTACCAGTAAAATGCAAACAGATGGCAAAGAGAACTGAAAGATTTTCTACAGCACATGTAAGAAGAGTTAAAGTATAAATAAATTAATTATCACTGATAAAGGTCAAAAGTGACTCAATAAGACCAATTAACAGCATTATCTGGTATTTAATGATTCTTCCTATGTTTTATACTGTGCTTATAAATGTATTACTTGGTTTACATTTTTTTTGCACATTCTGGTGCATATTTTACTTCTGTTGCATTCATAACATTTTTTCCAGCTTTCAACGTAGAAAGAGACACACTAGAATTAAAATTCAGAGTGGCTGCTAGAGCAAAACCAAAAACTGACTTTTACCTTGATCCAAGGAAACACAAATTTGGTACTTTGACTGGCTTACATTGGTTCTGCTAAATGTATATATTGACCTATTAACTTTAAATTATGCACGGGCTTGTGTACTCCTTTTCAGACTACTTTTAAGGCTGTAGCCTAGACTTTAAGGCTGTGTATTCACAGAAATAACATTAACAGTTCAAAGACAAAACAGATTATCAAAACAAAGGAAGGAAAAGCACATTTAAATAGAGTGTTAATGTGCGAGTATTCACAACAAAAACCTTCAGCCTAGGAGAGGATTTATCATTTCATGATTTATTTAGCTGATTTTCACCCACCTTGCTCGCATCATGGAAGTGGCCAAGATTACTAACAGCTATGCCCAAGGCTTCATCAATATCTTGCCCAGTGTAATCCTGAGGAAAGGTTTGCCAATGAACAAAAAAAGTTGCTTACACAACTAAAAGACAAGATGGTCTACAGCAATTTGCCATTTTGACAGAGGCATTTGATGTGGGTGACTGATGAGCTATGTGAAGACAATGAGCAGCTCCACAATGACCATCAGGCACAAAATACTTGGCTCACCTGAATTTCAATGAGAACATTTACACTGTAGTATTTCTGAAACGGATTCTAAATTTGATTTTTTTTAGCAATTTAATTGTATACTCACAAAAACCAAATTAAAACAGTACATGAAAAAAATGAAAATAAAGTTACTAATACAGAGAAAAAAAAACATGGAAGATTGAAGAATGGGAATACTGCAGCCTAGAACAAAAGTAAAATATTTAGGAATATCACTTGGGGAAACCCCCCACTAAAAATGTAGCTAGCTCCCAGTATTTTGCTGATACAAGAAAACCATTTTCAAACTTTAATGGGCACTGTAACAAAACTACCTAAGCAATCGTATCAGACATTTGCAAGTTATGATTTTTTTCAAGGTCAGTGTACAGGAAAATCTCTACAGAAGAAAACATGACTGGCAGTGGATATATAGTTCCTTTAAAATACCCACAGTGGATATATAGTTCCTTATAGATCACTTTAAAATATCCACAGTTTAAGTTCTCCTGGTCTAAAACTTCATAAACCCCATTTAGAAAGATGAGGTTAGGAAATTTAATAGAATTTTTAAAGAGATATCCATTTGTCCAACAGCCTTGTTGCCCTGAATCACTGTTTTAAGGAGGTGAGCATGAGCCTTACAGATGCTCCAAATTTAAAAACAAATAAAGAAGTCCCCAGCTCAAATGTTGTGAAACCTGGGGTATCTTTTAAGAAAAGCTAAATTCAAAATACATCATTTCACAGCAGCTGGACAGAACTAACAGTCTGCAGCTATGATCTCATGGAGGGGGTTGTGTCTGAGCTGCAATTCTCTGTCAAGTTATTTTATGAATACTGTAGCTGCACATCCATACCATGAGACAGAACAATAGCATGCAACTGTTAAGGCTGCAGGGTTTTTTGTTTTACAAAGTTCACTATTAACTATGCGTGTACAAAACCAAGCAAGAATATAAGGAAATTCCATGTTAACACACCATATTGGATAATGGAGCTAGAGCTGATCCATCACTCAGCCCACCATTGGAAGAAAATGGGTGCTGAACATTTTTCTCTTTGGTATTGTGACTGAAGGACCTGCAAACAAAAAACCTTTTAAGAAAAGACCTATGCATTTTAAATAAAGTATCAAGCTTCCTACAAATACTTTACAAAAGTATTTCAGAATCTATCATTAAATACGTATACACACACCTACCTGTGTAACAGATTAATTCACACATACAGCAGATACCCTATTTTTCAAAACAAAAAACAAACAAAAATCTGCTTTTTACTATAGCCCCCTTAAAAGTAGCTATTTTTCATTTGACAATTTTGGCAAGGCTGAACAAAACTTTAGTAGCTGGTAGTGATTCTTATCCTCACTGAGAGTAAATGCATACCTATGAACATTCCAGGATTCATTTTTCAGTTGTTACTGTTAAAATCCTCAGAATACATAACCAAAGACATCAAAATCATTTACAGCAACCAGTTAGGAAGGCTCTTAAATACTCTTGTATGATGACCCACAGCTGCTCTTCTGCAACAGCTGACAAGACTGCCGCAAAAGCAGTATGCATAAACCAGCCTTATTCCAGGAAGGAAGCCTTGTGCTGCTCTTCCTGGGCTCAGTTTGCTGTGTCTGACCAATGGTGAGAGCATCTGGAGAACACTGCTGCAGAGACTGACAGCCACACATGAAAACTTGCATTTTGGGCAAGGTTAGCTGTGTGCGTTATGTGCACCAAACTCAGAAGATAAATTTCTTACATCTTCCTTTCAGAACAAGTTCCTTATGCAACAGACCTGAAAGAATTATCTGGGACTATCCTTATTTGCATGAACACTAATCTCCACAGCAATAACACTGCAGGGGGAAGATACCCACTTTAAGACTTCCTTTAGGTTCACAATGACTGGGCAAATAAACAAGTGAATAATTTTGATTTGTCAATACCACAGAATATTGCTGGCCTCTGATCTTTACATAGTTGTGACTGGTTACTGAAACAGAAGGAGCAATAGGATCAGCAGGTGGTGGGGGGAAGGAGGCAGAGTCCTTCCTACCACAGCCTGGAATTTCAGCGAATCTCTCTCCCTCTGAACCCTTGTCAGCCATCTACCACAGGTGCTTAAAACTTTCATATGTTTTCAAGCCAAACCAATTTGTTTTTTGCTGCCTCTCAGTGAAACAATATTTGTACTCAATGTGTTCCCACAGTATTGGACACTCATACCAACAATGAGTTAGTGAAGTTTAAAGAACACATTAAAAAAATCAGACCAAGGAAAATATCTGGAATCACATACTTGGCCAAGTCTTCCCCCAGGCTGGCATTTAAAGACACAAAAAAAATTAATCAAGGTTTACCTTGCTCGTCTTTCCAAGCTGCTGCCAAACAGCCCAAGTTTCAAGTCTACTGTGTTCTAAATTCAGAGGGAAAAAGGAAAACATGTTCAACCACAGGGTTACAGCCAAATCCCAGGAACAGGTATTCTATAAATCTGTTTCCACCTTCAGTATTCACCCCTGCCACCATTTCAATTACACCAAGCTTCAAAGTAAGTGCTGTTGAATTGTACATGGGGAGGTCTAAGGAAAGAGCTCCCAAGTAGAATATCTGTAGCAATCAGCGCACCTCTGTGATAAATAAAAAGCATTCCTAGTAAAAGGAATCCTGACTTCCTGTTTGCACTTAGTATTTTCCCCATTATTATGCAAAACTTGTAACATACTGGATTCTTGAACCAGATTCTTCAATGTACCTTTTTAATTAAAGGTCTTTCAATTAAGCCTTTCAAGGCTTAATCGCAGGGCTGAATTGCCAAAGATCTGATTAATTTAGATTTTGCAATAAATAAACCTGACTTTCATAAGAAAAAAAGAGCTATTTCATGTTTGTCCAAAACATAAATTTCTATGAAACAATGGCACTACCATGTTGTAATACACAAGAGTCATGCACAAGGCATTTTTTTTAGATGCAGAAACAGAAAACCTCAGAACTTGCACACAACTGGGCAGGGCATAGCTGGGTTTCTTTTAGTATCTTTTAAGTCTTTCAAACTTAAAAAGCGTCAGAAAATGTAGATACTTATGAGCTGTTTTCTTGCACACTGTGTGCATGCAGGAGCACTGAACAGATCTGGCAATATGCAGCACTACTTAGAATTGTAAAAATCTGCCTCTCTAAACCCAGGCTCTGGACATCTGACATGCACTGCACAGCAACACTGAGTGATGAGAAGTGCACCTGCTGGGGATGTAGGTGGCCACAAAGCACAGACCCTGAGCTCAGAGGGGACCTGAGCCTGCTCTCATCTCTCTCAATGAAAATTCACAAGATCCTATAATATTGCTACTCCACACCACCACAGTGACTACTGAACAGAAAGCTTTAGATCAACTTACTTCTGGAGAAGAGAAACAAAACAAATCAGTGTCTTCATCCTTCCCATCACCATGCAACACTGTAAAAGCAAGCACAGAAAAATCCACTCCTGTAGGGCATCCTAATCCACGAGACAATAGGAATACACCATCACCAGAGTAGTCTTCTAAATAGTATTCAGCAAGTCAACAGGAATTAGGGCCCTAACTTTTTTTAGTAAGAGAATTTAAGAGCTACGAATAGAAATGCAGACAGAGATAGATATAAAAGTTAGCTGAGAATTACAAAGACTGACTTATATGTACTGATTAGGGCATTCTCTGTTATCCTTAGCTATGTATGTTACTACATTCAGCACAGGATAATCATATGGAAAGAAAAAAGACAAAAAACGCCACACATTCAAAAAGCATAGTTAAGTACAGGAAAAAAAAATCACTTCAGACACCCCAAAAATACTACACATCCCATACAATTTTTCAACTCTTGGAAAAAAGTTACTCATGCAGAAACACTGAGGAAAATGAGGTTTCTTTTAGAACAAACTTGTCCATCACTTTGTCAAGAAAAGAAGCAGGAGAGGAATCAAAAGGAATTGATTGTTCTTGCTAACTACTGAGTAAGTAGCAAATAAACAATATGTTAATCAAAGCTAACAGCCCATCTGATATCCTTAACAGACCATATAAAATAAAAATTAACAGTGAGCAGTGCACACAATAAAACTCTGGAAATAAAAAGATCCAAAAGCCTTACCTTCTGCACTGAAAGCTTTTGACATATGACACAAATCACCATTTCTCTGACGTGGTTCTGTAAAATGCTCCTCTAGTAGCTTAGCAGATTGCCTTCAGAGATAAAAGTAAAGATTTAGGATCATCAGGTATATTAGTAAGAAACAAATTATGACTTCCAGCTCTTTTACAGCTAAGCTCATCCACTTTTACCAAATGACATTATAAAGAAGCTGCAGTTAACAAAACACACGACAAAAATATTTGTTACCTTCTCTTAACTGGGGAAGTACTTTAGTTCTGCGACAGTGAATTCATCATACATAAAGGTAATACTACAGCTGTTAGGCAGGCAGTATTTCAGGTAACTAGAACCAGCATGAATAAATTGTAATGTAATCAGTTTTAATCACATTAATTCAAGTTATTTAAAACACACTGAATAAATCAATACAGACCAATATGATGTGGTATCTTACAGCGTACCAAGTTGCATTGAAAATGTCTCCCTCCACGAACCTACTCCGAATACTGAAACTTTTCACAAACTGAGTATTTTACTCAGGTACATAACACAGAAAAATAGAGTCACAGCGTTGCAGAACACAGACATTACTTCCTACATTTTCTCAATTCCATTTCCTGATAATTACGCCGTCAGAGCTTAAAAATATTAAAGCCACCATCTCAAAATTCACGTACCTCACACCTTTCATTCTACTTCTAGGAAGTTCTTTATTACTCTCATCCAACAAGAACTCTTCCATTCTACTCATGGTGCCTAACATAAAAATAAAAAGACAAATCTTTACAACACAGCCCAGATCATCACTTGAGCCAGCACTGCAGGTTCACATCATTTTGTGACGACCGAAATGGAAGTGACAGACGCAAAAATCTTATTACGCATACATCTGTCTTCCTTGAAAACCAAATGTAAACGCAACAGAGCAGCAGCCCGCTCTGCACGCCGACCCACCTACGGGGCACATGAGGAAACACCGCTGCTGCTCTCCCAACCTCCCTCATGACCGCGGATCCTCAGCAGCAGGATGATTCCTCCTTACTGCAATTATCTCCGTAACCACTCCCCGCCTGCAAGCCACCCCACGGACAGACCCCGACTACCCTTCCTTTGGGACTGCCCCCGCGCCCCGCACCTTCCGTGGTTTCTTTGGTTGTTTCTTGTTTGGTTGCTGCCCGAGAGGAGCCCTCTCTGGCCGCGGCGCTGGCAGGGACGCGCGGCTCCGGGGCGCGGCTGCCGCTCGCGCCGCCTCACCGAGCCCTCGTGCGCCAAGATGGCGGCGGACCCGGGGCGCCCCTTGTGACGGCCGCAGCCAATGGCGGGCGGGCGCGCAGGGCGGGGCGGCCGCGCCCGGCCGGGTCCCGCCGCCATGGCCCCGCCGGCCTGAGGCGCTGCCTCGCAGAGATGGCGTTCCCGGCGCTCCGGGGTGGGACAGCGGTCAGGTGGCGATCCCTCACGGAGCTAGGCCCTCGCTACCTCACCAGCGGGATCGGGGGGAAAATTGGGAGAGTAAAAGGTAGAAAACCCGCGGGGTGAGGTTAAGGCGGTTTAATAGAGGAAGCAAAAACCACGCACACAAGCAAAGCAAGACAAGGGATGAATTAACTGCTTTCCTTGGGCAGGCAGGTGTTCAGCCATTCTCAGGAGAGCAGGGCCCCATCACATACAGCGGTAACTTGGGATGACAAAAGCCATCACTCGAAACATCCCGCCTTCCTCTTTCTTCCCCCCTCTTTGTACACAGAGCATGATGTCAGGTGGTCTGGAATGTCCCTTTGGTCAGCTGGGGTCACCTGTCCTGGCTGTGTCCCCTCCCAACCTCTGATGCACCCACAGCTTTCCTCACCGGCATGTCAGTACAAAAACTGACAATATAGAAGCAGAAAGGCTTTGGCTCTGTGGAAGCCCTGCTCAGCAATAATAAAAACATCTCTGTGTTATCAGCGCTCTGCTCAGCACAAACCCGAAACACAGCCCCACACCACCCACTGTCAAGGAAATTAATGCTCCTCTAGCCAAAACCAGAACAATTGGATTAGAAGCCATTAAGTCCATGCTTTGGGGTTACTTTAGTCTACATGAGTTCTCACTACTTGCAGAAGAAGTAAGAGGTATTTTTGCAGTGTTTTGCCACTCATGTTTTGGCTGTCACAAATGTAGCATGATATTCCCCAGCTATCTGTTTAATCATCTCTAGTGAAATACAGTTAAGTTTTAAAATGAAAAATACCTTGATTTTCCTCTGCTGATGTCCAGATGTTAAAAAGATAAGTTTCTTTTTGGTAGAATTGCCGTGTTAAAGTTTTGGGCTTGACATGCACAGGAGAAGGTTACCAAAAGCTTATCAAGGTTACCAAAACTTATCAAGAAGGACATACCACTGATAGTGGGCACAGGGAATACTGAAACACAAACCTTACCTCAAGGTTTTTTTAATAACAGGGTGTACTGCAGTTGGTGTGGCCAAGGCAAACAGTGTTTGTGTGGAAAAAAGCCAAAAGAGGAGAGACTACAGTCCTATCTGCTGAAGGGGCAGGAGGAGAATTTCAGGACTGATGTGGAGGAAAACATGAAGAAAGGAACAGTGAAGTTCAAAAATTATGTAATTCTATGGACCATGGTCTCATCCACATTTTGGTAAAACACCCAAATCAAACAAGTTTTCGTGGGTTTTTTTATCTACACTTGAATGAGCCTGATCTGTGTGTGAGGGGTGGAACTTCCCAGAAGTTATCTTCAAGCTGATTTCCCTTGTAAATAATTTCCCTCAGATGGGAAGACATTAATCATCTCTCTATGTCACCCATAAGAACTAACCCCCCTTCTCCTGCTTTGTGAATACCAGTGGCCTTTCCTCTCCGATTCTCCTGCCACTTTTTGAAATGAAGCTAAAATCTCAGGTGTTTTCTCAACATGTATTTAGATTTGGAAATTGCTTCCTCTACTTCCAAGGTGAGGGCAGGATTGCACACCCCAAATTTTGTCTTCATCTTCCTTATTATGTGTTAATTCCCATTTAAAATTTAAGTCATAAACAGTTTCTTAAGATCATAATGAGTAACAGCTGAATAGTAAAACGTAGGATTGGTGATGGCAGACCTACTTTGGATGTAGCAGAGAAAGGAAAATAATAGGAAGATTTGCCTTGATTAGAGGTCTGAATGCAATTTTAAACAATCAGAAAATGATGGTCTAAAATACAGTGTAACTAGCTATGAGAAGTCTGATTAGGCCTAATTAGCTATTTGGTGGGAAGACAGTTCATTCTTGCTTATATTTTAGGTAATTGAACAATAGCAACACATTCCCAAGTCATGGTTTTCTTATTACTAATTGTGTCAAAAAAATATACAGCTTCACATTCTGCTCTCCATGCCTTTACAGAGAATTGTAAAGATGTGCATACAGGTTATGTTATATATCAGGCATATATTTTGGGGTTTTGTAGCTCTGACAGCCTGTATCTGAAAGAATAAACTAACATCATCCCTTCAGTTTTGCACTCACACCGCAAACAGAACTGTTTGCTTTCTCTATTAAACTGTCACACGGCATTTCTGTTAATCATTCCTAAAAAAGCGGTAATATTCCTGGAAGGAAGGAACACCTTGTGCCTGTGCCATTAGCTGCTCAGGGGGCACTGCCGATGTTCCCTGTTTCAGGCGGTGGTGTTGGAGCAGGAGGGCCGGTGTGTCCGGGCGGGTCCCCACGAGGTGGCAGCATGGGCTAACGCTGGCGGCAGCGGCACCTGGGCTGCGGTGTGGTGAGAAGTGCGCTGCGATTGAGGGATGCTGCTGAACAGACTGGCGGCTTGGGTGTGAACTCTGCGGTTGTATTCTAAAGTCATAGTCAAATGCAGATTAAAAACATATGTTAGGTCACGACGACTCCATGTAGCGCTACAGGATCGGGGAAGACTGGCTGGAAAGCTGCCCTGCAGAAAAGAATCTGGGGGTGCTGGTGACAGCAGCTGAACGTGATCCAGCAGTGCCCAGGTGGCCAAGAAGGTCAATGGCATCCTGGCCTGGATCAGCAGTGGTGTGGCCAGCAGGAGCAGGGCAGTGACCGTCCCCCTGGACTCGGCACTGCTGAGGCCACACCTCAAATGCTGTGCTCAGTTCTGGGCCCCTCAGTGCAAGAAAGACATTGAGGGGCTGGAGCGTGTCCAGAGAAGGGCAGCGGAGCTGGGGAAGGCTCTGGGGCACAAGTGCTGTGAGGAGCAGCTGAGGGAGCTGGGGGTGTTTAGGCTGGAGAAAAGGAGCCTCAGGGGGGACCTCACCACTCTCTGGAACTGCCTGAAAGGAGGGTGCAGCCAGCTGGGGTCAGCCTCTTCTGCCAGGAAACAAGCAGTAGGACAAGAGAACGCAGCCTCAAGTTGCACTGGGGAGGTTGAGATGGGTCGTCAGGAAGCATTTCTGCATTGAAAACATGGGCAAACATTAAAACAAACTGCCCAGGGAGGTGGTGGGGTCTCCATCCCTAGAGGTGGAGACTGGATGTGGCACGTAATGCTGTGCTCTAGTTGACAAGGCAGTGATTAGTCTGAGGTTGAAGTCGATGATGGAAGTCTTTTCCAACCTAAAAGATTCTATGATTCTATGCTGTGATTCTATGTTTTCTGGATAATCTTTCCAGCCATCTGTTATTTCTTCAAATGCATAATTGCATCTTCCTTTCTCATTGTCTGTATCTTGCCTTTTCTCAGCAAGAATTTATGCTTTAAAAATTTAATCACTAAAAGCACTAAAACTGTCCAGTTTTAATTTTTTTTTAATTGTGATTTGGATGATAGATTCTGCAAACATGTCTCTCAGTTATTTGGTATATAATTGCTATTAGATTTTTTACTGTACTGTATCTGTGCAATTAAGTGCTAAGCAGAAACAGTCTTTCCCTAGATGCTATGTGATGGGTTCCATGTGTGTTTGCAAAAGGAAGGATACCTGCTACATTACTGGAGGCAGGGCCAGATGACACAATTCAGTAAAGTTTGTAGATAGGGGTTATGCAGGTGTATTGGAAGTATGATTTCTTTAAACATGTAGCATTAACAATTGAAGGTTTACACATTAGATGAATAATTTTAAAATGTTGTGGTGGCATAACACAGAGACACTGATACCTGAGGGAGATGTACTTAATGTTAACTCCTGGCTCATAGTACTTATAATTACCTTTCTGAAGTATCACAGATGTAGGTATGTAGGTAATTTATACTGTGAAAGAGATTTGACTTTCCATGATCATCAAATTTTCTTGTTAGCCAGTATATACATTTGTGATTTCTAGATCTACTCAATGTGCAAAATTTCTGTTCTAACAGTACAGCTGGTATTTTCTTCCATGATGTTTATATGATGATAAATAGTTAATTTTTACAGCTCTTGTATCTGGCAGCAGTCACTCAAATAAAATTTAAGAATTATTGCTTACTTATGTTCATTTACAATGTTGCTTTTATCACTGCACATAAAATTACTTTTTATGACCAGTTAGTGTTGATCTAAACCTGTGCAGTTGCAGAAAGGGTTGGTCTTGCATTTTTCTCGTCCCAGGTGTGTGTTCACTCTTTCCTAGTGTTACCACTAGTGTTCCTGGCACCATTCTGGATGGATTAGTGAGCTGGTTGTTTAGGCTGCTGTTGAGTAACCATTTAGTTCCCTCAATTCATACCAAGAGCCTTGGGGCCTTGCACTTAACAATGCAGTCAGTGGCTGTTCTTATTTGGGCTTAGTAGTACCACTACCCAGTAACCACTTATAGTGGTGCTTATATTCAATAGCATTATTTATCTAATTTTCTGTGAATGAAATTAGTTGCAGGGTATGCCAGATACTTTTTTATCATTCACCCTGTTGGTTAAAACTAACAAACTATCTGTAAGTGTAACGGTGGACAGCTTGGTCCTGGGTATTTCTGTGGCATTGGTGCTGAAATCACACTGCTTCTTTTCTCTAGAGAATTCTCTAGAGAATCCTTCTTTCCTTCTGAAACACTGTGTAGGAAATCTGCTGAGTCTGTCCTCATATATATTAATAGTAAAAATATGACAAAATTCAGAAGAATAGGAGTGCTTAATTTAAAATGTGATTTTTACCACACTCTTAGTACTTCAATCAAGCAGCCAGACATGGGATGGTGAGTTAGTGTGATCCATTGTACTCAGCTGCTTGACAGAACTGAGACTGTTGAAGCTCCATCTCCCTAGGTCCAGCCAGTAGTGAATTTTGAGTGTGTATTCCCAATTTTGATTTATTATTGAAAAGACTACAATGCACCTTGACCACAGTATAAGTAGTGATATCTGGAAATACAGACTTGTTAAACAAGCAAAATGCCTTTTTCTGAACTCGGCTTTCCATCTCTGAAACTCAGTATGTCTGTAGCAAGGCACAGATTTGGGTCCCATTACACAAATGAATATCAAGTAGAGAGATTGCTGTATCCTGTGGGATCTGACTGAAGCCTCTGCATGGGCGCTGAAGTTGGTTTGGGGGTCTTTCAGTTGCATTTGTTTGTATGGAGAAATATAAAAGATGTTGAAATCTTTCTGCAGATCAGCCATTGTTAGGCTCATTGAAGATGAAATTATATCTCTAGGCAAACCAGTCTTTCTCTTTTGTTTGTAAAATCTTTAAGAAACTTGGTTTCACAGTAAAAGTTCCATCTGGTCCCATGATAATGAGCACTCCTAACAAATGCTGTTCTCTTGTTAAGAAACAAATTGATTAGAAGATCTTTTGGAATCACCTATACAAAGTGAAAGTGAAAAGATCAGCAGTATTTTTTTCAGTGCCTGTACACAAGGTTTCAGCAGTTCAAGGTGTAAATATGTAATGATATTCTCTTCACAGCAGATTGCTGCAAATATTTACTATGTGCATTTGTATAAATTTCTCAGCATCCCCCTGAGCAGCTCATGTGTGGTGTCCCTTATTGGACCTCCCCATAAGACAAAACCATTAGGTTTTTTTGTCTTTGATAATCACCATATAGAAAATTGCTGAAGTCTTAAGAAGGCATTTAGAGGATTTACTAGTTAGAGTTCTTCATAATGCACTGAAAATGGGTAGTGATGAGGGAAGAGTAAGGATTATTCTGGTTAATAAGGCTTTATCTGATGGTTAAGAGCTTGACTACTGAAACCACTGAAATGACGGTTTAGTACCATATTCCTCCACTAACTCCTTGCTGGACCTCAAGCTACTTAGTTAGTTAGTTAATCATCATTTCCCCTTGTTTATTTTGTTTATTTGTGTGATGATCCTCCAAAAGTATAGACAAAGGAGTTGGGTGGCTGTTAGTATGACAAATATCACATACCATTGGTTCTGAATTCTGTTGCTTTACTGATGAAAGAGATGTTGTTTAGAAAGAACAGGATTACCACCCTGTGGCACAATCATTCCAATCCCTGTCATTGTAATTACTATCAAATTAATTCTGTCTATTCTAGGAAAGATAAATTATTTTACTAGAAGGTACTCTGTGTCTTAAAGTTTTTGTGTTATTCATGCATAAAAAAAAGGAATGAAGTCAATGACAAATGGAGAATCTGAATTTAAAATGACTGCTAAGCAAGTAGAGCACATTCTCAGAACTGTGAGTTGATGACTTTTCAATCACCACAAGGCATAATATTAAAAATCCAAGAAACAATCTGTTTGTGGGCCCAGAGAAACAGAATTATATGCCTCTTGTACCTACTCTTCCTGGAAATTATCTTTGTATTGTTCATTTCTGGGGGTGCACACCTGCTGTTTGAAAGAGTATAAAGCATTGCTGTTCTGTATAGAGCATGTGAGAATTAATATGCCCAGAGCTTATGTGGAATAAAAAAAAAAAAAAGAGGAGCTGTATTATAAATTTAACTTCCTTAAAAAATACCAGAAGGTATCAGGAACAGAAAGTCTTTTGTTTATTTTGGTTGATATAACTGTCCACTTCATTTTTCTTTTTCTTATTTTTTTTTCTGGAATAATAATTGAAATGTGTGGTTAATAACTTCTATTGGTGTAAAAGCTATCTTTTAGTATACTCATATGATGCTGAGCATAAAATTGAAGTTGATAATTATACATGAGGAAAAATTACTCCGAATCACAGGAGTATTCACTTTTATCCTTTGTATTTGAAGGTAAAAATTACTGTGAATGATTAGAAATACACAGAGATTTCTGTAGAAAAAAGCTTCCATGGGCAATAACTCTTAGGATGGCTGTTGCTGAGGAATGGGGTAGAGGATAGAGTATTCTGAAAGAACTTGGGCATGCATAGTTGTTCATTCTTTCTAAGTAATGTAAGAACTAGAAGGCACCTGATGAAATGATAAAATGACAGACCTTAAGCAAAAAGCACTTTTGAAAACAATCTGTAATTAAACATTAAAAACTACTTCCTACAAAATTATAAATGTATTAAGATATGATCAGTCAATTTTGTGGTGCATGAATTAGAACTGTTAAAAAGGATGATGCACACATGATCAATTGTAATTCTGTTAGTCTCTCAGTGCTCACAGCAACTTTACTAAGGGAAGCACCATTCCATAATGGTCTATTTTTATGTTTGCTCTAAACACCCACTTATGGCCATAGCAAGAGATAAGCCCACTTTTCTCTAATTGTCTCTTTGTATGTGTCAATTTGCTTGTATTTCCACACTAATAAATTCTGATCCCAAGAATCTAGTAAAAGTCTAATACAAAAAGTTAATATTACAGAGTGATTTAGGAGAACTAAATTCAGACATGGCACGAGATTATTATGTATAGATACAATAAAATTTTAACACACATATACTTATTTCAGGTGTGTGATTAATTTTTTATACGTGGTCTAAATGCCCTTTCAACAAGCGCATCTGTGCATTTGTATTAGCAGTAATAAAGTAGTTACATCATCTCTTTGTTATCATCACTGAAATACATTTTGAGCTTTAGTGTATTCCATGGCTGGGTAATTAGCCAATTAACATATTGTCTAATACACTGACTTCAGCAAAAGTGGCACTGTGAGTTGAGAAGAGGGAAAAGGTTTCTTCACATGAAGATATAATCCTTCCAATAAAGACTGACTGCTTGCTGTTGGAATGCAGTGGGGAATCATTAAGTTAAAGCCCAGGATTACATTTCTTATGGTAGTTGTTCTAGCACTTTATTTCATTTAGATGAGAGCTTTTTTGTGAATTCCTATAATGTGCCTCAGGTGTGTAGTATTTTAGAGAATATGCAGAGAAAATTTATGACATATTCTTAATCAAGGGCTAAAAAAACTTGAGCATTTTCCAGTATCTGTTTTCTGTGAAGGAAAAGCTTTGCTGGATTTTCTTTCTATGTTATTTTCTCCATTTTCTCAGTCCCACTTGTCAGGCTGAAACAATGCATGGAAGCTCTTTGCCATAACTCGTTTATGTTCCAGGAATCACTGGAGTTCTAAATGGAAAATGTGAAACCTGTTCTTCTAAACTGAACAACATATACAGCCAGATTGGAGTGGTAGAGCAGTGGCTGGAACGAGGAGAAAAATAAATCCAAAGTTTTCAAGCAGACTTCAGTTAAAATAATGGAATATACTAGAATATTAGCAGAAATGCTAGAAATTCTTCAGAGTATATTTCCATGTATTTACAAAGCAGTGCTCAGTTACATTCTAGGCAAAGTTGATCAGTTAATCCCTGGTCAGTTGTTTTCAGTCCTTCCAAGTAGGTCATAGATCTAAGAGTCCTGGACACATGTTTAGAAATTCAAATCAAGTTGTTTTCTTCAAGCTGCTGATGAATCCAGGAAAGGGCCTACACATTGGTTTGAAATTGTAGATTTGTGTGTTGGTTTGTTGGGGTTTTTTTTCCAGGTGCTTTTAAACAACATCCATCTCAGATGTGGTTCTGCATGAAGTTTGCAGTTGAGGAATGCCATTAGGTAAGACAGGTTGTTTCAGCAGCTTCTGGATGTGGGTTTGAGGGAGATTACTTGAGAATGTAGAAAAGAGATACGGTCTTTGTGAAAGTGTAGGTGGGAAGAAGGGACTTAAAGAGAGAACACTTCACAAGAAGTATATTCATATCTGCCCAAAATAGTCTTCTGAAAATATTAGTTGGTTTTACTTAGCTTGTTCTTTGTGTTTTGCTGATGTAGCCATAGAAGCTCTTCCTAGGAATGGTAAGATCCCCTAAGTTGTAAAAATTTTTGAGGCTAATGACAGCATGGTGTTTTTCAGGCTTCCTGCAGTATTATTTAAAGTTACAGCTTCAAAAGGAGTTCCAAAGCATATACAGAATACTGGTAAGCTAAGTTTGCTCTCCATTGCAATAGTTATTTTGGTAAGGCTGGGAAGAAATGAAGCTGGCAGAATGTCAGTATGCCTTCACAGAGGTAACTTAGAGAGAACAACTGAGATTGGGACATCTGCCTTACAACTTGTGACTGACATGAATTCTGTCCAGATGATTCAGCTGTTAAATAATATGTCTGGGAGAGTTTTCTCTTCTTCTCTTTTCTGTCCAACCTGTACAAGTTCTTTTGCATTCTGTCTGTGCACATTAGCCATGTCCTGGGTTTGGGAGTTATTAATGTTTTCAAGTGTGACTGAGAAAAGACCAAAGTGCAGTTGGTTACTACAAATGAAATTTTGAAGGAGTATGCAGAAGGTGCTGAACATACTTGAAATCTCAGGAAAAAAAAAGGAAAGGTTTCATTTTATGACTATCTACAACTGACTTTTCAAAGTCAAATTAATTCAACCCAAATGGTAAAATAATCTGACCATAGGAAGTGCACACATAGGGTGTCTTTCTTTCTAAAGAGTAGATAAAAGAGAATTTTTTTCATGCTGCAGTGTTAAAGAGACCATCTTTGTGCTCCAAAGTCATGTGTTTTTATCCACTCTGATGGCAGATTTCGGAATTATCCTTCTGGAATAAAAATTTACAGAACATTATTTTTCATATATTCACATTATAGCTTTATGAAAAAAAGATGGGATTATGATGCTATTACTGATTTCTATCCTTTGAGTCTAAAATCCTATACTGTAAATTTATTTGCAATTTGCTGTAAATTGGATTAATATAACTGCCATTCTAGAATCATTCAATTAAATTAATAACATTATCTGAAATTACATATTAACTTTTTGCCAGGTTTTTCCAAGATAGTAAAAATTAATTCAGTCAGCTTGGCTTTTCCTTATTTTCTTTGTTTCTTTGTGTAATTGTGTTTTCTGTTTGTAATTATTAATCTAATCAGTTGATAAAGATTTATGGCAAAGAATTAATTAAAAGCCATGCACAAGAAAAGCTTGTTTCTTTTTTTTCTAGTAAGATATAGCATTTGCTTTCTCATTATTCAAGTGGCAGGTTATGTAAACATTTCTGTTTCTGATCCTTCTAAGGCTTTTGTCTCTTGTCTATTAAGTATTTTGTGGGGGAAAACATGATCATCAAGTCGGCAATCTGCCTAGGATTTCAGAATGGCATGAAAATAAATAATTACACATGATGAAAACATTTAGGATATTACATTGTGATCATTTCATGTCACTGGCAGACCCATTTCAGGAAGAAAAACAACATTACATAAAGTCTAGTGGTACAGTAAACAAGAGGATTAAAAGACTGGTGGCTATCACTGTCTGTTCTCTCACTAGGGTAAAATATCAACTGTAATACTTTTAAAATTATTTTCCCCTTTCCCCTTTCCCCTTTCCCTTTTCCCCTTTCCCCTTTCCCCTTTCCCTTTTCCCCTTTCCCCTTTCCTTCCCTTTTTCTTTCCCCTTCTCTTTCTTTTCTCTTTCCATTCCATTCATCCATGACAGAGAAATCTGCAAGTGTCTGATACATACCTTGGCTTTGGCAATCTGTAGTAGCTATTATTGGAACAGAGGACCTAATTACATAGAAGGATTTCCCTTCAAGATAATCTGAATTTGTAAACATCTTACCTTGCCCACCTACCTAATCATCACGAGGAACAGACCTGCTTAGTTCCAGACTTGAGGTCTGAATAGTAGAATGTCTTCGTAAAATTCATAATTCTCTTCAGAATCCAAATATATCTGTTATTCCCTATTATTTATGTCTTTTATCCTTGCTCTGACTATAATTCTGATACTTGTCTGAACCTCTGCTCAGAAGGAAGGTTTTACTTATGTGCTGCATCAAAGAAGAAAGTGAAAGTGATCATTAAAAGACAAGGTGGCTTAATGTAATTAATTTCATTAATGTAGAACATATGTAATATGTTTAAAATATCTTATGTATGTCTGGTTTTCAGAAGTATCACACTTCCAGAAGACTAGTAGAAGACAGTGGCATGCTTATGAAACAATTCCTATGCCTATAGACATATGGAAACAGAAGCTTTTAGCAACTTCTATGGAGCTATATATTTATCTATACTTTTAAATATTTATCTTGGCCTCTGACCTTGCAAACTGGATCTACTTAATAAAAATCGCAACTTGAAAACCATTTTAAACAATGTTCAAGAAATGTAGTTGCATCCTTGTTTTTTATCAGCCTTTGTGCTTGGAAACCCTTGGAGTCAGGAGAACAACTTCCATCCATCTCCTAGTGTTTTAATATGCCTGGAGTCACCTTGGCTTCTCCTATTTGGGAACTGCCTACTACTGAATGAGTGATACAGGATCTCTGCTTCACATTGCTCTTACCCTGAATTAGTGGGAGTTCAGTGAAAGTAGATTGACTGAACACATTTTCTCTTTGAAAGAAACATAGGAACTGTAAGTTCTGTCAGTAAGGAGTCATGGAAAAAAACCCCAGGTTATTCATATGAGAAATTGCTTGCTCTAATTTATGACATACAAATTTTATTTGCAGGGGTGGATCTTGTGGGCTTTACCTTCAACAATAGCATAGAAGATAACAGATACTGTATGCTATGTTAATGTGAGATGATACAGTTAGATTCACTTCAGAGAAAGGCAGGAATTCTTTGGGGCTGAGTGCTTCATGGTGCAATAGGTTTTTGGGATAGAGAAATGTTTTGTTGTGTAGAACATGTCCTCTCCTGCCTGTACCATATCTCCTCTGTGACCTGCCTGTTTTCTGAGTGACAGCCTTTTTCAGATGTTTTTCTGTCCCAAGACCATTAGTACCACTTTCTTCCATCAGACATTGCATTGTGGACGTCCTCAAGTAAGATGTAAACCAGACCTGTAAATATTCTGTGAAACATTTTACAATCATGTAGTTTAGAAGTCACAGAGTAAATGGGAGTTCATAAAGGTATGTTACTGTGAACAAGGCAAGTGACATCTGAAAGATCCTTAATGTACTTTCTCTATTTGGCAGGCCTTGCTGCTCTATTATGTCAGTTTGTGGGGAAGCACATGAAGAAAAAGATGGCCTGGTTGGATAGAATCCCAGGGAAAGCAGCCAGACTTGTCAGGGGACAGGAAAGCACAGCCAATGAAAAGAAAATTAAAGGAATGAGAATAACAGTAAGAATTTGGACTTTAGCTGAAGCAAAGACTAATTATGTTAAATGCTATGGAGAAGTTCAAAGCTAAGGAGAGATAAACACTTAGTGGGATAATTGATATTCAAAACTACTGCACACCTTAACAATATATTTAAAAAACATCTCTCAGGAGCAATATTTGACCCTAGTTTAGAGTAAGATATTGGACCATGATCTTATTTGTTCTCTGCCTATTGACAATGATTTTTTGGTAACTACCTGCATCATTTACCTGGAAAAGGCAAAAGCTTAGAGTGCCAGTTTATAAGAATAGCTGTGCTGATCTTGGCTGGAATAGAGATAAATTTCTTCACAGTATCTGCTATGGAGCTGTGTTTTTGATTTATGCTGGACACAGTTTTGATAACACAGGGATGTTTTTGTTATTGTTGAGCAGGGCTTACACAGAGCCAAGGCCTTTTCTGTTCCTCACCCCACCCTACCAGCGAGTGGGCTGGGGGTGTGCAAGGAGCTGAGACAGGGCACAGCCAGGACAATTGACTCCAGCTGACCAAAAGGATGTCCCAGACCACGTGGTGTCATGCTCAGCAATAAAGTTAGGGAGCAAGATTGGAGAGGGGGCAGCTGCTTCTCAGGGACTTGCAGGGCATTGGTCAGTTGGTGGTGAACATCTCTTTTAATTTGCATCAGTTTTCTTTCTCAGGATTCACTTTTTTCTTTGTTATATTTTCCTCAGAATAAGATGACTATTATTATTAAATCTTAATGATTAAGCTGTCTTTATCTCAACTCACACATTTTCTCACTTTTTCTCTTCTGATTCTTTCCCCTATTCCACCTGCAGTGCAAAATGAGAGAGCATCTGGGTTAATCCACAACAGGATCATTCCAAAGATTGGACTAAGCCACTAAATCAGCATGACCAAATACCTCTCTGGAGTTCCTCTATGCTGCTGCATGCTCCATGGGGAGCAAAAAGGAGGAGTTATAGCGCTGCATCTAACTGCAGGGTTAAATTTCATGGTGATCACAGCAACATGGTGGGATAGCTGCATTGGAAGAGCAAGTCAGGAAGACAAGAAGGAGGAGTGTGAGAATATGATGCAAAAACCAGAACAAGTCCACAAAGGGTCATGTAAATGATTAAGCACTCGAAGCATCTTCCTTATGAGGTGAGGCATAGAGAGTTGAAACTCTTTGTCCTAGAGAAGACTCAGGTGTCCTAATCAGTGTTTATACCTTATGGGAGGGAATAAAGAAGATGAAACCAGGGTCTTCTCAGTGGTTTCCAGAGAGAGGACAAGAGGCAGTGGCACAAATGGAAAAGTGGAGAATTCTGTTTAAACGTAAGAAGAAGCTTTCTAGCTATAAAGGTGGTCAAACATTGGAAAAGGTTGCCCAGAGATTGTAGACCATTCTTGAAGATACTCAAAACCCACCTGAGAACAACATGTTCATGCTGCTTTGAGCAGATATGTTGGAGTAGATGATCTCCACAGGACCAACCTTACTTAATGTGTGACTCTATCCAGTAGTGATAAATAGTGGGTGCATGGAAAAACATTAGAGGTACACATTGCTCCTTTTCTTGGTTTGTCCTTTTAGCTTCTGGAATCAGTAGGTCAAGTATTAGTCATGTTTAATAGTCATTGATGAATCTTCTCTGCATAGATTTGTTTAATTATTTTAAATCTATTTATGCATATGATATGGCATATGTCTCTGGCATGTTGTGATAAAAAATGCCACAATTTGATTATGCAAGGCATAATTCATGCAGCCAGAACTATAAAATCAGGCCAGTGAATTCTCCAAAGCACAAAGTTCTTAGCCATTGATACTGATAGGAAGGTTACATGGGAGTCAGAGGGAGGTTGTGACTCTCTGTACTAACTAAACACATCCTATAATATTCAGTGCCTTTTGTTTACAGTTGCAGATCAGTGAGAAAATGTGGTCTTCTGCTGTCTTTGCTTTGATCTCTCTGCTCCTTCTTTCCCTTCACTGTCTGAAAAGCTTCTCTCTCATTTGTGTAACTCGCAGCTGCTGATGGAGCCATTTTCACTTGGTGTCCACCCTGTCTGAGCCACTAACATGACTGCTTCTTGATGGGAGAGTTTTGACTCCAGGTGACTTTTGTGTACTTTAAAGAAGAAAGTCCAGCAAAGGAGGAGTTAGGATTGTGGGAAAATAATGTTGGATGAACTTGCTTCTCTGCAACCACGATAAATGCAAACATCTAAAGTAGGTTAATAAGTGAATTTCTAGAGATCTTTATATACACTTTGCTATGGCTACCTAAATGTGTTGTGCTTTCTCACATGTTTGAAAGCCTTTCTGTAAAGACATGTGAATTTAAAAGAATACAAAAGTGCAGTCTAATATTAGAATATGTTTATACTTGGACAACACCATCTAATTCATATATTGAGTTACAGTCTTAGAAGACTACTCTCAGAGCTTTCCTCAAGCAATACAAAATGAATAACTAATGAGTTTTCAATAATGTAGAAAATAAACTCCGCCTTTAAAAATACTTGAAATGCCATTTAAATTACTAAAGCTGTTTTTTTATTGCTACAGTTACTACAATCACTACCAAAAATAACAAAGCTTTGTAACTGGTCCTGATCCAGTTGAAGTAAAGATTGTTTTTGTGTGAAAGAACCTGGTTAAGGATTAACTGGAGTTATATTGGATGAAATCCATATTGTTTTCTTAAAACTAGCAATCATTATGGAATTTAATTTCTTGCATTTCTCTCTGTTAGTTTGGAACATTATTGTTGTGTTTTAAATTAATGTACTAGGAAATACTCCAACTCTTTTTGTGCAATTTTTAAAGTTACTTGAATTTTAGGGAAAAAAAATAGAAAAATAAGAAACAAAAATGTGAACTGGAACAAGACAGAGAAATTATGTTAGAGAGGCTGTATTATTAGCAAGTTCCATGCATTATGTGGGAGGAGCATGGCTGGCTGTGGAAGGTAAATTTACTCATTTGGCCTTTAGCTCGGGCCTGGCTTCATAGCTACAGCTTTCATGAGCATGCGTGGTTCAGGCAATTTTGCTCTGTATCAAATTGTAGGTTTCCCTATCTGTCCTCACATGATTGTCATAGCTGACTGTCTATGATGCCACAAGCTGGGCTACAAGTGTGCTGTCCAATCTGATTAACTCCCATCCTTGTTACACCCAGATCTGCTTGTTCTGCTCACACTGAGGCCAATGGAGAGAAAGGCAGAGGGGCCTGTGTGTGAAAATTCGTGTGTGAGGGCCTGTGATGGAGCATGTGTTTCAAAGACTGCACTTCAACTTTAATATAGTCCATCCAATGAAACTAAAATGGCCATGGAGGCAGTTTTGGCGAAGGAAGTTTACCTAGGATAAGCTACAAAATAAGAGAGACTGGGATTAGGAATATTTCCTGTGAAAACCTTTCCCTGCGTTTCACTGACAGGGGGGTGAGGTACATGCACAGCAGGCAAAACATGGAGGTGGTATAACCCAGCATCCTGCAGAGCCACAGAGCATTAATAGCATTACCTTTCTGCTTTCATACCATGCCTTTCTGCTTCCCCTGGCCCTCCCTGAGCCTGGTGGTCTGTAAATTACAAGATGACAAGCATGCAGGGAGCACAGCTTTCCCATGCGTGACAGAGTCCAAGCAGATGGATATTTTCAGCCTAAGAGATACAGGAGGGCTGGAGTCTGCTGTGTCTATATGGAGGAGGCCAAAGAGCATCTCTTAGCATCTCCAGGATGACAACCTTCCCAAGTGAGCATGAAGGCTGGCCTGCTGTGCTGGAGGGGTGGGGGAGAATGCACAGGTCCAACCACACTCTAAGACTGGCTGTCAGAGGTGCTGGGGCTTGCATAGCGTGCGTATTCCCTTGCATACTGGGAATGCTCTCATAGTTCAGACCAGTGCCCTGCACACCCCAAGAATACTACTGTGCACAAGACCCTGGAGAAGATCATTGTAAAGAAACAGGAAGGTAGAACAGGTTAGTAAGGACAAGCACTGATAATTAACCCACTTTTTTTCTTTAATAGCTTTACTTTAAAAAACTGTGACAAAAAGGTATTTCACTACATCTCTGTGGAGAAACAAAAGTCAGAATCTTTTGAAATGATTGCCCCTTTGACAGCCTTTCCTCTCGGTTTAAACTCTGTTGTGTTGCTGTACGCTGTGGCAGAGGGCTTCCAGCACTCAGCTCATTGCAGGAGAGGGAACCAATACAGAGGGGGATGTGTTCTCCCACTTAAAATACACATAAAAAAATTAGCAGCTAGTAAAATCAAATAACATCTAATATAATATTTAGCATGGATTTTTCATTTAAAAAAATAGGAAGAAAATTACCTTTACTTTGACAATATAAAGCATGCAAATTTGAACTGGATAAGGAAAGTATCATTGTTATTGCCCAAAAGTTTTGGATTACTTCATCTTGTTCTACTAAGGGATTTCCTATATTTTTTTTCTCTCTGATATCTTTTTTCGTCTTATGTAACTCTTGTGAAACTGTTTTGTTCATGGTGAAAAATAAATACAAGGATTAGAAAGAAGGTTCTGGAAGAAAAGTAAATAAATAAAAGATTCAGTATAAATCCGTGTAATGTCTGTCAGGCCCCATTAAGTAGTAGCTATAGAAGCATAAAGAAATTAATTCCAAATGGAGTAGCATACTTCTTACTCCATGAAGGTGAAAAAGTTCTCGAAATATTGAGTCTGCCAGAGGCTACCAGGCAGTCATGAACTAGGAACTGCCATTTAGAAATGTGAGCAATGCAGAAGGATGCACAAAATGTTGTCAGATCAAGCCTCTAGCACAGACAGTCCATTGGGTGCAGATTCTTGTCCTATTGATGTAGAATTGCTAGTCTGTAAACCAGCAGGGGATTTGCCTCCAGCAGTTTAGCTCTGGCTGTCCCCAGCAGACTTGTGAAGAACGCTGGATTTGTGTGCATGGCTTGGTATCTTACAGAAGCTTTCTCTGTCAGCTACTATCTGTGGTCTCACTACTCCTTGAGTCTTAATATGTAGCATCTTGAAAGTATTCCCCATATATTTGAGAATTTAAAACAAAACCTTTGATCAAAGTGATATATTTGGTAATCAGCAGGTTGAGTATCAGCATCAACAATGAAGGCAGTCTAACAAGTGAGTTTTACTGAATACATACACAATTCTACATAGTCAAGAGTTTATTGTTAGCTGTGTGATCATCAGAAACTAAACTGGATCTGCAGTTTTGCCAGTTGGTATGAATGATTTTTCCTTCCAGGCTGCTGGAACAGATATCTTAAAAGTTATGAGAGAAATTAAAAGTATGGGAAACTGCATGGGAAAAAGAAAATCTTCATGCAGAGCAGTTCTCTTTATAATTTAAAATGTTTTAAAAGCTCTGTTGGAAGGCATTTTATGTTCCTGTCTCCTTTTTACTAACAAGAGATGAAGAAAGGGTTTCTGAAGAGAATGCTAGAACTATATGAGGATACTTACTTGTAGTGATCCAAACTCTTCAAAATAATGCCATTAAGATATAACAATTATGTTAGAAAATATATATTAAAGCATTTTAATAAATACTGTATTTATCAGGTCTTTGTATTTTTATTCCTGTGTCCATCACTGTTGAATTGCAGATATGAGTAAACAAAAACTTAATATGAGTAAACAAAAGAACTTGAATGTCAAAGATGATATTTTACAAGATAAAAAACAAGTAATGCTTGTATCTTGATGCTATGGTAATATAAGGCATCATCTATCATAACTAAAATTTGTTCCAAACAGAGCTAAATGAAGCAGGTAAAACTTGTTGTACCGGAACAACGCACATTATTCAAGGAAGCAATAGATGTTACTGCTCACAGGTTTTACTTTCATGGTAGTGAGATCCTAGTGTGCCTGAACCCTGATATCTGTGCATCCTGCTGAGATGTGTCCAGCTGTTGGATTAGGTGAAATTTTGTACTGGACCAGGATTAACTTGATTAGAGCTTCTTCCTCTTCTACTTTGCTCCATTTGTCTCATCTGGAAATGGACATTTTCTTGTTACTTGTTCTCTGCTCATAATGTGACTACTTATATTCTACTGCTAGTGATTAACATCAACAGAAAAAACATGTTTGAGCAGTTGCATGTTGGAAATACATTTGAAATGTCAGATTTTCTTTAGGTGGTAAGAAGCCACTTGCTTTGGGAGAGTAGTCAGCTGGAAGTCAAACTGTCCCAAATATGTTCTAGGTCAACATATGTAGTGCTAATGCAATAGTTTTGAAAATCCTTGCAATAACTTTTACACCTTGTAACTTTTGTTATCAGTTATGGTAGGCATGATTTAAGTGTGCTGAATTAAATAAAAGTTACTTAAAAAAAATAACTCTTACTAGTCCTCACTGTCTTTTGTGCTAGTTACTAATGGCTATGAGTATTAATAACCTTTAGAACTGCATCTAGGTTTGCTTTTAATACTGTAAATTTAAAATTTAAATTTAAAAATAAAAAATATATTTTAAAAAAATAAATCACATTTATAAGAAAGGTTTTTAATTCCTTGTTAACAGTTTTCACCTATTTTTAGGCTGAAGTCTCCAGTTTTCATATCTAGATATTGAATCTCATAATGTCTTTGCTAGCTTGAAGATTAATCTACTTTCAGAAATATCTCTTGCTGTTTAGATATGTAGACACTGATCAGGCTCTGTTTGCCTTCCACTAGAGAAACTGTTTTTAATTCTTTGATAGCAAAGCTGTATCTGGATGTGCCACTGTAATTTTAACAGCTTTCTGAATGTTTGTCTGACATGAGTACCAGAAAAAGTGCTATGTACTGAATTATTACTACTTCACCACTTCAACTGTGTAGTGTCTGTTAATGCATTGTGAGGTTGCCTTTTTGCTCTCAGCTAAAGTTAAGTTGCTCTCAACTAAATTGAAATCACTCTCAGCTCCTACTCGGTTACTCTGTCATATCCATGCCATTTTCTCTGCTTTCTGAAGCTATCATCTGCCAAATTAAACAAATTTGTTTTCCCACTCAAGTTTGCAGACACAAGTTTGTCCAAGCTATGTATTTATTTAGTTAGTTATACCTTTTAAAAGGTACTTAAAAATATCATTATGAGTGTGTGAAGATTTTTATGACAGTATGTGGGGGAAACAAGCAGAGATCTAAAATTCAAGTTCTTCCTTCTTATTCCTTACTCTTGTACTACAGGTTCTGAATCTAAAAGTGTGATGTGCCAAAGATAAATAGAGATACGAAGTCAGAGACTGTGTTAGCTTCACCAAGAGGTTTTGCATGTGTACCAAAAAGTGTAATGACAGGTGGTCTTATCAGTATAGTTCCTATAACTGTCCATGTACCCACAGCTGCCTGATATTTTCAACCAAGCATTCTGAGCAAAAAGCTAAAGTTTCTGAATTGAGTTCACTGAATGGGGCTGAATCAATATTTAGGGGATTGATTCCTTTTTTTGGTTTGCTCTTTTCAATTTCTGCTTAACAGTTTGTAAATGTCCTTCTGCAAGTCAAGTTCAGATTTTTGGGGTCACTTATGGAGGCACAAGACACCAGGGAAAGTGTCAGTTTTGGTTTACATCTGAGAACAGCCCCAGATACTTTACTGTCTGAAATATTAGAGAATGGCTGAGTTGATTTTTTCCTCAAGTAGAATTGACTTTACAACTGTTGAAGAGTCTAAGATATCTTACTTACAGAAACGTTCCCTGCAGAATCTCAGAAATCATTATTGGCTTCATCCTTGTGCTGTATTCCTCTTTTAAAATTTCTTTTTAAAATTACAATTCTGTGAATGTAAATGAAGTCAAACTGGTACAAAATTAATGTGAAGGAATTGAAGACCAGATAGTCTCTGAGTGCACTGATGTATTGTGACTGGAGTACTGTGTTCTGACATTTAGAGAAGATAGTGTTACTGTGAAAATGTCATGTTCATTATCAAGATCTGAATGTCATCATCCTTTGACCTCAGAATTCTGTAAAGTTTGTTAACTTAAAAAAAAACTGTTGTGTTTTTCCTCCCCATTTGTCTTCTGAGTAGAGTTTCTGCTGCTTTGGGAACAGCACTGACATTTGCTTCAGAACTTGGTGGCAGGCACAAAGTCAAATCCTGAAAACAAACAGAAATTTGTTGAAACATGCTGACAGCTAGATACTTTCAGCTGTACTACTTCTGAGATCTCTGTAGACAGATGTTTTGTAGAAAATGGATGTTACAGAAGAGATGTGAACAATTTGGATAATACTGACTTCTTGATGAAGTCATGAATTTCTTGACTTCTCATAGATTCTGCTCAGAGTCTGGGCAGGAGTGAATGTGAGAAAGATGATGGGTTCTGTACATGGTAGCTTGTCTGGCAAGCAACGGACTTGCACAGCCTCTAGAACAAAACCTGGTGTATTGCAAATGCTAATGCAGTCTGTGACCTTTGCATAATAAGAACATTGATAGCGGATTTTCCAATGGTACGCTCATTAATAAAAGTGTAGGAAATGGGACTGGTGTGACGGGTGTGAGGCAGATAGAATTAGTCAGGATCTTTAATCATCTCTTCTTGATGACTGAACTCTTTTACACATGTTACTCTTGGAGGCGTGGGCTGGAATTATGTATCGGATCTCTACAATGTCACTAATATCCCAGAAGGCTAATATGCTTTTCAGGATGAATCTAAGCACCTTTCTACATGGCCTGATGTCTGAGACTAAAGGCAGTGAATTCTAACATACATGAAGAATAACACAGAATATATATATTAAGAGATCCAGTTTGAAGTGAGGATGAAGGATTATCATTACAGAGTATTTTCTAGAGTTGTCTGACTTTAGAAGTCACCGGCAGCAATGTTCGCTTAGAGCAGGACATCAATTAATGAATTTTCCTTGAGCTGTTCTGCCCATGATCTGCTAACTTGTATTGAATCTTCCTAACAAGAAGCAGAATATTGACTCCGTGTTCACATGGAAAGGAAGTTACTGCTGCTGGGAACAGTGCTTTCCAGGAAAAAGGTAAAACATGAATGTGGTAGATGGCATGGATTTAGGCAGTACTTAGAAGCATTAGGGTATATTAGTACTGTCTGTATTGCGCACAACAAAATCCTTCTGTGGCTGAGTTAAACTGGAGGAGAACATTAGGGCATGCAAGGATTCAGCAGAATCCAAAAAATAAGGCAGTAAACGAAGGAAACACAGTCTATGATCAAGGATGGAATTTATCCTTTATTCAGATGAGGATGAGGCCATTGCCAGAAGTGTTGCATATCCCTGAAGAGGACTTTATTGCAACTGTGTAAATGTGTGAGAAGGCTGAATGCAGGCTTACTGCTTTTGTTAAAAGCAATTTGATGGTCTTTTTGAAATGTGGATCCGAGATCCTCGGTAGCGTCCTCTGGTCTCAAAGTCACTTAATTTTTACTTCACTACAGACTTATTTTGGTGCCTCTTTAGTGGTACAAGGCCTTACATTCACTCAGATGTTTCCTGGAAGACATTAGTTTGAGACTAAAATTAAGTTCATGGGTGGACTGAGTAATTAGCTGAGGCTGGGGATGTTGATAGTGATCTCCTTGTTGACAATGTGGAAAGGTGTAATTATTATTTCTAGAATTAGTTTAGTTATTGTCAATTTGTTGCCAAATGTTTGTGGCATATACAGTATTTTAACAAAATAAATGTTGCCATGGACACATATTAAAAATATGTATTACCTGTCAACCCTCTAAAGGCCAAAATGCCATCTGTAATGAGGAAAAAGGTCCAAAGTAAAGAACAAAGAACTGCACAAGGGATTTCAGATGGTATGGAGCCTGCTCTGAATTTTTCCAAGTAACACCTATTACTTCAGCTTCTTGTTTCAATTACCTGTAAGAGAGAGTGAGAATTAAGATTACTGTAAATGTGTATTTTTTGGAAATAAAGCTATAAAAAAGTAAAAAGAGCAAAGTGATGAACAAGAGGCCTGTTTTCAACAAACCATGTTGCTTATGTGCTCACATGGTCCCACTCCTCTTGTGTCCATAGTGCCTGGCTCTCCGAGTGTATTTGACAACACCTTTGTCAAGTGTGGATGACCAAGTCCTGGAACTGATTGCCCAGAGAGGTTGTGGAGATATTCAAGAACTGACTGGACACAATCCTATGCCATGTTCTCTAAGAAGACCCTTCTTGAGGAGAGAGGTTAGACCAGATGACCCTACCAGTGGCCCCTTCCAACCTGACCCATTCTGTGATTCTGTGATCGTGAGCTGTTTACTTTAAACAACAGATCCAAAACACCCAGACTTGCCCTTCAGCCCACATACACAATCTTCCTCCAGTGTGTTTGTATGTATATATTTATGTATGTATGTATGTATGTATGACATATTCCCCTTCTCTGAGATCACAGTGGGATATCTGAGCCATTCTGGAGCCCAGCGGTGCCAGGATGTTTGGATAGCCTTTGCCAGTACTGTGCATATTTAGAGGAAGTAGTTTGGTCTTTCAGCTTCTGCTGTATGTACTTGCAGCCAGTGTGTGTACTTAGGTATTTTTCTCCCTTTCTCATCACACAGGGAAAGTTGTCCACAGCTGCTGTGTTGCACAGAGGCACCAGCACCATCCTTTGCTCCATGGACATGTACAAACATGCAGACAGCATGCCTGGAAAAGGAGACAGAGGAGCTGTTTTCCTCTGGACACAGGGTGTTCTCGTTCTTCCCCATTGCTGCAGCCCTGCCTCCTCTTCTGCTGCCTGAGCTGCATTTCCAGATGCTGTTGAAGGAAAGGACACTGCATGGCCCCATGTCACCCACCCAGGCCAATGGGAGGTCCTAGCCTTTGGCCTGGCAGCAGCTGTTGTGGGGTCTAGTACAGTGTGCCCTCGATGGCCAGGAGTTATTCTTGGTGATGGACACCATGGGAGTCAGAACTCCCAGAGTCGGTCCAGCTCCTCTCACCATCGGTAACATTATGGAACCCTAAATGCCCTATCCTGGGTCCAATGATATTCGCTCTTGGGTTTCTGTGTTGCAGTGAGAGAAAACGCCCAGCGTGGGCATTCCTCACGTCAAAACCTTAAAGGGATGGGAACTCGCATTACTCCTGCCATCATGTTCTTAAGGAAAAGGAACTAGTAAGGTTTTTGAGGCACCTAGACAGATCGAAGAAAAGAATTACCAATTCCCTCTCAAACAAAGACTGTACATACAAAGTCATCTTCCCATTAGCGCAATTCTGAGAGGACTTTGGGACTTGAATGTTGCAGGCAGTGCTTGGGCAGTGTGACCACTGTGGGAAGACCCAGGGACCTCAGGGAAGATTAGGACATGAAGTTTCATGTTGAAATTTTGGGTTTATAGGGTACTATCCTTCTGTCTCAGCTGAGTTACCAGGGTAGACACTCCTGTATTCAGACTCTAGTAAGCAGCTTTTTGGTCATACCTGTTCTTTATGAAGTCTAAAGGATTCTGGAGGGTCTGAGAGGAAGGGTGGCAGCCTTCCCTCCATGTGCTAGCCTTTTCAAGGGTACAGACAGACCTGCCTAAAAGCTGAAACAGAACATGAAATCAAAAAAAGCTGTCCATTTAAATTTTTTATATGCTTACTTCTGGCTGGCCTCCACACTTTCCTTTTATTGTTGACCTTATTTAAAGTCTCCCTAGCACAATTGTTGGGGGTTAAACCACTTCCCCCATCTAATGCAAATTACATGGAGCAACATGTCTCACAGGTATCTTCTAATATGTATGTAGCATCCCCTGGTACTTCAGCACATATCACATAAAGACTTTCTTGAGGTGCCCAGGGAAATAAAATCTGGAAGGTTTTCTTCACTCTAACAGCAGACTCCCTTCTCCTTTTGGAGATTCAATTACTGTTACATGACCTGAAAGCACTGACCTCTGCAGCAGCTTTGTGGTGCTCTAGTGGTTCTTTCTGTCCTTCATCAAGGTATGGTGTTAGGAGGATCTTCTCTTGTCAGGGTTCTGGCAGCCTGTACAATAAATCTATATAGAGTCAGATTTTTGTGTGCATATTTGGTAGCAAAAGGAAAATGTATTTTGTTTCCGTTAGAGAGACACAAGAGAAAAACATACAGTTCATTATGAATCGTTCTTTGAGTATTTAGGAGAAATCACATGGTTAGAAATGATACCACCTGATTATTTGTGAAATCATAGAGTATACTGTGTTCCAGGGGACTGAGTGGCTATAGTGATCAGATTGCAGCTCTGGTACGTAGTATGCTGGAAAACACTTGCGCTTACTTCATTATTTTCTAAAGCAATTCAAGTTCTTCCCCTATTTGCATCTACAGGCCTCTGGCTTGTTTTCAAGAAGTGTCATTCCCATTTATCCAAAAGGTGATTTCGCTTGACTTCAGATTGCCATTTCAGGGTTGGTGTTTGTAATTCTGACAGATGTTTTCACCACACACAGGGGTTAGAAATAACAGTGACACAACCTCTGGGAAATGACTTGAACTACATTAACCATAGAAAAGTATTTCTTAGGAATTGGACAGTTCTGATTTCCCTCCTTTCTGTAATTTTAGGTTTAACTGTACTGAACTTGATCTTTCATTTTCTCCCTTGATCACTCAGCAATAAGACCCTTCTGCGTTTCTGCAGTCAGTTGGCATTTGTATTACTTTGCACACCTTGGTATTCCTAACAAATATTGACAACTCTTATGGGTATTATCTATCTCTTTAAAGATATGGTGAACACTGGGGCCCCAGGCAGGGCTTCATAGCAACTTCCCAGTCATGAAAACTAAGTAAATATTCTTACCCGTTGTTTTCTAGTCATGTAGCCATATGAAGACCTTTTCTCTTGTTTATTTTAGCTGGTTTCTATAAAAGTGTCTCATAGTAAGCCCTGCCAAATGTGTTTTGGAAATGAAAGTAGATTATATTAAATGCATCTTCTTTGTCCACATGTTTATTAAACTATAATCAGAGAATTCTGGCTGATTTCTGATGCTTGATCTCTGTAAAGACTGTGTTGATCTTCCCCACTTTATACCTGCTAATTCTATTCCTGGGAAGAGTTGCTACCAGTTTCCTCAGTGAAATGTTGAGGTTACTTGCTTTGAGTTCCTCAAATATCTTTTGAAAACCTTCGTAAAAACCATTGCCACTTTTCTGCACATGAAGTGGCTTTAAAGGATTAAGTTGTTTGGCTTTTTTATCCTCAAGAGTACCTTTAGCAATTGCAAATCTTATTGTCTTTTCCCATCTGGTTGTTAACATTCTTTCTTTTTCTTTACTTCATAGCTACTCCTACTGATGCCTTGGGTCGAGACAAATCTACCACATGCTTACCCTAAAAAAGTTTTCTGATGGGTGCCAGCATATCCTTTTCTCACCCCCACCCTTTCCCCAAATGTGCTGTTACTTCATTTTTTGGCTATGGTTTCATTTTGTTTCTGAGTCTTTCTGTTGTAGTGTCATCATCTATTGTCTCTGAAGAGTCTCTGATATATTTTTTTTGCTCTTATTATTGTGTTTGAAAATTTATGACGTTTTTGTTTCTTGCCATGTTTCAGTTCCAGTTATTTGACTTCTTCTTTTTATGTACCTGAACTCTGACAAAATACTGCAGCTATCATCACAAGAATTGTTCCTTGTATAAATGTCTGCTTTTCATTCTTTTCTGGTTTACAACAGGGCAAGCTAAGAACAACACCAAAATCAGTAGAGTTGTTCAGTGACCTCTTCAAAGGAAAAGAAGATTTACAAACCTTGAATTTACCAAAGCATTTCTGTGACCTCTAGATACAAGAATCTCACATCTGTTGGTCTAGCAACCCCAGGATGTGGTTATAACTCAATCTCTGATTTAGAAATAATGATACGTAACATTTCAGCCTTATGCCCTTTTTTATCCCCTTTTTAATTCAGAACATAACAAATGCCTGACACATGTTCAAAGACACAATACAAGACTTGGCATCTCTAAGAGTTTGTATCTAAATGCTTACTTGCCCCTTCTCACCACCTCTGAAGCCCAGTGAGGGGACTGTGCACCATTTGGCAGAGAAGCTACAGTCCAAGTAGTTACTTGTACCAACTACAGTCCAATCAGTTCTATTGTTCTAGACCTGCAATTTTATGAAAAAATCTGCTTTTCAGTTTTTGAGTGTGTGGTTTTTTGCTAAGGTCATCCAGATGAATTCCAGTATATGGGGTCCAAAATTAACAGGAGCATTTGAAATTCTAGGCTTATCATTCTAGCTTTCAGCTAGAGGAATACTGTAAAGAATAATGTTGCTGCAAACAACACAAATATATCCAAATACATCATGTGATGTACATAGTGAAATGTCTTCAGGCACAAGTGGCGTTTCAGACTTTCCCTTTCTAAGGCTCATTCATGAGCATGATATTGAGCTGGCTAATCAAGTTTGAAAGGCTGAGGCACCCATTCTTTGCTAATGAGCTTTTGCTGGAAGCCCAGCAGTAGAGCAGAGTATGTTAAACTTAAAATATCAAAATGGAAAGATTTGAGTAGTCTTTTTCTTCCCTGCCTCACCTTTCAGACCTCTGGCACTATTCCGTCTGTTGTGTACTACAGATGAAATCATTTAATGAGGAAAATGTGAGAGTATAAGATGTGTGGATAAACAGTTCAGAAATTAGGTTTGTGAAACTTTTCAGGCTCTGTCTCTGGCAATACTTACAGTTAGTTAGGTAAAGCAAGCAAAATTTTACCTCTTTTGCAAAGAGTAAAAGCAGGTCAGTTTTGAGCAGACTGGTTTCACAGATTGTCTCAGATGAGTGACAGTGAGTTCTAATGTCTGAAATACAGTGAAAAGAAATAGAAATAAAAAAAAAATATTACTCTCTCTCCTCCAGTTTTTAAAATTAATTTGTGAAAATTTACTGCCTTTGCACCATAGAAAGTCAATTGAGTAAGAGGTAAGAAGAGGATACTTATGGATACATATGGCTTTATTAAAATATGATACCATAATAACCATTTGTAAGAATAGTAATTGCCATACATTGCACTAATGCAGCATCTCCTTATAGGACATATTGCCTTTGATTAAGTTCTTGAGAATTACATGCCTATAAAAGATGCAGAAGGTGATGTATTTAACCTTGGCCCCAAGGAGAGGTGTCTTTGCTGCTTTGCATGGGTGTTTTGGAGATACATTATCTCATCTGTATATCCAGGAGTCTGCATTTGTTACCACTTTCTATTTTGACTCTTCTTCAAAAACCACAATGGAGACCTTTCCTATTTCCTTTATTTAGCTGAGAAGTACAGGAGTATCTCCTTCCCTGAAGCAAACTCATTGTGGCCTTTGGTTGTGTGCCTTGCTGGAATCACTTCTTTGTGCAGCAGAAGTCCCATGGCTTTTCCTCACTAACCAGAAAAAACATTCATTCAGCTGTACTCAGAACAGTTGGGATGCTCTTCATGATGGGTGAGACAATCCCACTATGAGAAAGAAAGGTCCCTGTTATCAGTGTGGCTTCACACTGGAACCTTGTTTAGAAATGCTGCAGAGGCATCTGCAGAGCCCAGCATCTTAATAACTTTGGCAACGAGGGAAGGGCTGCAGCTTTCCTTCCTCTGAGAGACGGCTATGTAATACAGAATAGTCAAAACTTCCCTGAAGTAAGCAACAACTGAGACATGTATGTCAAGGGTCATCCTAAATGCTCTCATGACATGAAGAAATGCTTTGTGGGAATAAAAACTGTTAAGTTACAGAATCACTTCTGAACAGAAGCAGGAGGAGCACTGAGACTTGCAACACTGACAACTGGCAGGCTATAAAATATACTTTAAGTAAGAAAATGTGTGTGCAATCATATGCAATCATAAGGAGGCAGATTTTCTTGTCCACTTGGTGTTCTTCCTCTCTGACTTCATGGAATCATTTAGTCCAACCATTTACCTAGCTCTGCCAAATCCAAATATTCTTGCCTGATATTCATGACCTCAGGATCTGCTCAGAAACTGAAAACGGGTCGCACCAAGACAGAGGATGAGGATAAATTGATAGCAATATGAAGACATGATTTTTTTAAAAAAGTGGGTATCTTTTGACTGTTAGCAGATGGCAATGCACTCTGCTTCTCAGCAAATTCTTTTAGCAGGCTCTCTGAGCAAATGCATGTGGGGGTGGAAGTTATGATGCATTTCTAAAATAGAAAAATAACTTCTAACTCAAGCTTTATATATTTTAAGCTATTATGAGCAGCTGTGAAAACACTTGTTTATTTTGACTATTTGCCTTAGCTTCAAAATTTGTAATTGGAATGAGAAATCACAGGGTGTTCCCTTTCTATTTCCTTTTCTAAGGATTTGTGTTCAAGGCTTCTTTACCCCTTTAGATTCCAGAGCTATAAGTAATGCAATAAAAACTTGATCTAAATCTCACTGAAATTGGCAAGTGGCTATCCATGGGCTTTATGGGGCTTTCTCATGGACTTTCTCTAGCTTTGGACCAAGCTGGATGCTTTCCTGTTTTCACAGCCACATGAAAAGCTTTGCCTATTTTGACGGTCTTGTCAGGATGCTGGGGCAAGACATGTCTCGGTTTCAGCCTCCAACATGCCTGCAAAAGTTGCACATCTGCCACCTTCCCATTAAAACTCTGTCTACCAGGGTTTTATCTGAGCTAGAAATGACAGCATGAGGGGCCTAATGTCTGATCTGAAATAGGTTTTATGAAGATACTAAACTCTTGGACTGTGTACTCTGAGTATGCACCAAAGAACTGGGTAAAGCAAAGAGGATTTGTGGTTCCACCCATCCGACTGAGGAGTTTTGGCAGTGATAGGGTAGAGCCTTCTGACTTGGTTGTTGGATTTGGAGACATAACTTTCCTCCACAATCCCAGTGTGAACACTTCTGCATCCTGCTATTTTAGTGTTTTCCTCATATAGTCTGCCATCTGCTTCACCCACTTCATTTAGCAACTGAATGAAAAAGTTGTTTTAAAATCCAAATTGGGACTGTAGGATTATTCATGACCAGGTATAACAGGAATAGTTCAAACAAAACTCATTTGAGAGTTTGTTTAAATTTTGGGAGTATCTTTCCAGAAGGTACAGGAACCTGTAAACACCAGAAGAAATAAATTCTATAAATATGAAGGAATCATAGATTGAAATGTAGTGATGAGCAGTTCCATGTTACTGACATCATTATCTAGAAATGAAAAAGGAAAGGTGTTCCTCCTCTGTGGACCTACATAATCCTGTACATGAGTAGGGCTGCTTTGGGTAGTTAAAGGTGTCACATTATTATTCTGTAAGATATTTACTTGTATTAAATGAGAGCAGCTCCTCAGAGAAATACATTGCTTCAAGAAATGTCAAGTTGCCAGAGGTAAAATTTTCTAGGAATTTCTAGGCTCTTAGGATTTAATTTTTGATGTTGTCACTTGGTGTTTCACAATGAAGAGTTTTCACTGTTCTCCCATATCAATCCTGTAAAATTGTTACAAAATGAACTTAGCTTATAATTAATCTCCTCAACCTGTATATTTTTTATAGACAAATGGGCAAAATTCTATATTTGTAATACTTCAAATTTAGTTTTTTTGGGGTTCATGAACTGGATCATTCTAATAATTTTCTCACTTTGTGTTTATTTGGTTTGGGTTTTTTCCCCAAATAAAAATACAGTTAAACTTCTCATTAAATTGAAAAAGTTGCTTAGTACTTACATGTTCCAGAATTACTGTCAGCACTGTTGGGAAAATTCTCTCTTCTTATCAAAGTATCTTCAGCAGCAGGAAACATTTTCACTTTTCAAATGTAATCCTTGAAAATACTTTCCCCTGAAGTGTGAGCATACTTTTCACATTTTTTTTTTTCATGATCTTGAAATAGTTTAATATTTTGAGATCAAGATTAAAAATAGCAGAACACATGAAGCCCACGGGTTGCTGTTGATAACACAGTTATGGATAATTCTGGCCAGTGAAGGCTTGCCATCATATTACCTTTTCCAAAATATGAATAAACATGTGCCTATGACTAAGTTGCCTCATACTTTTATTCGCCAAAAAGAGTGAATATTATGAGCTCCCTTTTCCAAAAGTATAATAAAAAAGTATAATAAACAAGTGATTTTCAGTATAAAACAATTGTTTTGTAAAACAATTCCTCTTTACATTTGCTTTTCAATTTTCAGTCATTTGTTATTTTTTATAATTTTTGGTTTTAAGTGTTTTATTTACTCAGAACTGTTTCATGTGTGGCAGTGAAATGCCACTTAAATGCTCAGTTACTTTTCCATAGAACTAAGAGTCCATAAATATCTTGGACTTGGTTCACCATTTTAAAGGAAATATGTGGGGTTTGATATTACAAAATAGTTTTCAGACATTGAGTTTACAAACATACTTGATTTTGTTGTTTGTGGAGCTTAGGTACTCTTTTCATACAGTGTGATAAGGATATTATTTGTAATAGTCAATATTGTCTCAGAATTCTGTCATTTATACACAAAGTAAATAGTATTTTCCTTTGCCCAAGTTATCTTTCTGTATATATTGATATCTTTCAGTATATATTTTATGATTTTAATATCATATCTAAATGGGCTCATTCATCTTTAGTCGTATCCTGTACCATATTTTAATGCATTAATACTCTTACACCTTTATTTTCAAGGATGACATAGCAGAAAGCAATATAATTTCTATTATTCAATCCTTGTCAGATAGGAGCTTTCCATATTGATCAATGGAACATGGGATCTGGTAATTTATTAGATAGTAAAGTCAGTCTGGTCCTTGTTGTGCATCACATTAAAATGAATTACAAGCTTTGGAAAGGGTTGTGAATTCACTACAAAAATAAACTTGTCCTTCCTCTCAAAATAGTGTAATATCACATTAGTTCAGTCAAACGTAATTTCCTAAGCATGCTACTCAAGTAATAAAAATTCTTCTTTCTTCCATTTTGAAAATATTTTTTTTCTGACACCTTTCAAAACAGCATTTTACAGTAAGCACTCCACATTTTTAAAAATAATGGTTTGTTCTTTCATTCAATCAATCACTATGTGCTTGAGTATTTACCATCTTTGAAAACTTCTACCAGTGTGTGGTTTTCCATTTTTACCTCTAGACTTCGCCTTTATGAAGCCAAACAAGTATCATGGTGTATGTACATTATGCCATTCTAGCAGGTTCTTCATTCCTTCTCTTCAAAAGTTTGTGGTTAGGAAAGATTTGTATGGATGTGTCATGAAATAAATCTTTTTATAATCAGATGTGCTGTAAGCATTATTACTGGTGCCCACCCAAATCTCTCTCAGGGCCAGTGGTGCTTGTGTTTAATTACTTCTGGCTTCACTGGCATCTGCAGGAGAGACATTCCTTGGGCTTTTGCAGCTCTGGAGTGAGGTGTCTGAAAGAGAGGGACAGAAGCCCCCCTGTCCTCTCCAGTTTATTTCAGTTCCATCTGCCTCATTTTCTTTATAGCCTTTTTGGTTCTTGTTTTCCATTTAATTTCTGGTGATGTTCATTCCATCTTCTGAACACTTCTCACCTCTATGCCACCTTAGACATTATCCTAGGTCGACAGTCCTCTTGCCCAACCATCTGCACTTCTCTCAAAATAAACTCTTCAGGTCATTTGAGTAAAATATTGATAACAACTATTTTCTTTTTATTTGTTTGTCTTGATAAAACTAAAGTCCTTAGGTAAGTATAAAGAGATAAATCAGAATGCAAAAAAATAGAGACTGAGCAAAATTCCTGGAATTAAATATACAGTACTGAGCAGGCAAATAATTATCCTATAAGTTTTTGGGTTGTTACATTGGTGTAATGTTACTAAATTCTCCTATTTAAATAGTGAATTATGTAAATCTAACTAACAAGCACAAGGAATTCCTCAGAGCTGATGTCAGCAAGAGACTTTGAGTAATTTCAGAGGGGAAATATTTGTAAGCTGAAAAAACATTTTTATTGTGTTTATTATTAGGATTGAGATAAATAGACCTATTATTCCAAAGCCTTTTTTAAAATGTAGTTGCACAGTATTAAGACAAAATTGAAGGAACCTTCTGTGAGGTAACACAAACTCCAGAAGTATTCTTATCCAAAGATGTATTTTACTGTAATACCTAAAGCACAACTGCCTTGGACTATTTTCTACGGTGGGAATAGAACATTTTTCATCCTTACACCTTCCAGTATACAGATGGCCTGTGTCAATGCAATCACCTTTCTTGCTCAACAGAGAACAGATGATAGAATTTAAATTAGAAATGTGAAAGTGCCAAGTAAGAAAGTGCGAGAGAGGGTTCTGCTCATTTCTCTCACCTCCAAGTGTGCAGCAGCCTCCGTGTACAAAACCTGGAGGTTTGTGGTCTGCAGGACCATGAGGGGTGACTCTCAGAGGGGCTGGAAGCTGTGAAAAGGCAAACTGGTTGGCATTGGCTTCAAACAGACCTTGATAAGTCACAAAGGAAAAAGAGGACAGTCTTCAAAAGCGCAGTAATAGAAAAGGGGAAAAAACCCAAAGGGAAACAATACAAAGCAGGAATAATAGAAAAGTATTATGTGCAGTAATTCAGGAATGCAACACTAAGAAATACCTAGCTAGAGGAAAAGAGAAGTGTTGTGAAGACCTGGATGTAATTAGTAGCCACCAAGGGACCAGCATGAGGAACAATTGTATTACAGCTGTGAATCAGACAATTTTGTTCAAACAATGAACAAGGCATGATATTTCCACTGGATATAATCTCACAAACAAGTGTGCCCATGGAGTGTAACTCTCTGCTTTAGCTGGGAATGCTCAAGAAGGAGTTAATTGCAGAGGAGTAGGCACTGTTTAAAAAGGGCTGTTTGCATGATGGAAGAAATAGAGGCAAACTTTCAGAGAAATAAAAAATATCTTAGTTTCTTCTACTGAACTGAATTTTGAATGTGGACATTATTGCTTTCCATAATTTAACTGGAGGTGGCAGAAAGGAGAAGAGGGCATGAAAGAGAAACATAATCCTGGAGAAGAAATAGGATTATTTAAACAATATAGACAATTTTGGCACAAAACCTAGTCTTGGCTTGAAAACTCCCAGTCACACAGATGAAATTATTTCGCTGGAAATAGGGCCCTTCAGGCAGTTACTCAGTTTTGCAATAAGGACAGAGCAGATGCCATAAAAGAGCAGGAAAGGACGGGCACCAGGAGTCTTCCTAGGTGGCTCTCGGGTTCTGTGGGTGCATGAGGGAGAGGGTGGGAAGGGCTGGCCAGTTCTTGTGGGGCTGTGGGAAGCTGAGCTAAAAAAAGTTTTAGGGAAAGCTTTCAGTCAGACAATAGGGCAGTATCTTCCTGGGAGTTGGTCAGCTGGGAGGGTTGGTCATAGTTTGGTGGGAAATTCTGGATGTGGCTAAGGTGATGGGAGACACCCATTTCTGTGTGCTGGGGAAGGCTCTCTTTGTAGGTGGGGAATTTTTAATTGTTTTCCTCCTGTGCTCTTCAGAAGGATGGAAAGCCTTAGCCAGCCTCCTTATCAAGGTTTAACAAACCCTCCCCCACCTCTTCAGTTCCCCACCTACTCCTTGTCCTGCTGAAAGAATACATATAGTTGGGAAAATGAGAAGACTTTTTCTGCCATCAGAAACAAGAACAGTGGAACCAAAATAAATAGCAAATTTTGAGGTGAAACGAATTCACTTCATAAAGGTCTTTATGGAACATTACTGCAGAGCAAGGCAAGACCCAGTGACCCTGGACATCCTTCTCAGTGATGCACATCTATGAAAAAAATAAGTTTTTTCTTCTGTTGCCTTAGATAAATGTTTTATGCTCAAAGAAACAAGACAATGAAAGCACTACTAATGCCCATACACAGTGGCTTTTACAGAAAAGTCACAAAGCTTGGAGAGACAAAGGGGTGCCCTAGGAATTAAAGCACTTTTGTGAGAATATCTGACCCATTCAATGACCCTCTCTTCTATCTTGCTTTACTACAGACCTGTCATATCATACTGGAGCCTCTCTCTCTAAGTTTAAGCAGGAATAGAGGGACAAAACAGAAGGAAGTGGTGCTTCCTTGAGCTAGGTTTTCTGTTCACACTGTAGCCTTCACCAAATCACTTCAAAATATCACTGGATTTTGTTCCCTTTAAGATGAGGAGATACTGAAAAAAAAAATAAATCTTTAAATTCAAATCTCTGTAATTTTCCCAAACTACGAAATTCTGCAAATGCCGGATTATTTCGTAAAATGCAGGTAAATATTAACAGCATGAAACTGAACAACTATCAGTCAAGCCTGTCATCTTTATCTACATCAATAAAGAAAATATTTTTTGTCAGAAAGAAAGCTTTGGCTGAGTGGTCATGCCCAAAGCTTTTGACATCTATTCTGATGAATAGCTATGCTGAATTTTCAAGAGACAGCTCTTCTGTCAGACATAATTCTTCCAGAAACAACAAATATGCTTTGAGTATATATTGTGGAGAGAGGTCAGCTGTGATGTGAACTAGAAAAGTCTGCTGATGCTGGACTTGACTTTCCTCTCTCATGCCAAAATTAGTGGTTTATCATCTGCAGCCTTCAGGAAAGGCTGTTAGAGGCTTTAAGGTTATTTTCACAAGGAGGTCTTCTCCTTTTTCCCAGCAAGACTTCCCCTTCCATTTAAAGTACCTGCCCAAATGTAGATTAAACATCTTTTAAGAAAGAAGAGGAAAAGTTGTGATGGATGTTGAAGTATTCAGTGCTTCCTAAGCCAGAAAACTTTCCACAAGGCAATTGGTGTTGGCAAGGAGTGCAGCCTCCACCCCAAAGCTATTCCTTGGACAGTTAAACAAAATGTTGGACTGTTTTTGAGGCAAAATATAAGGTTTCACTTGGAAAGAGAAAATCAAGATCAATCCATCACTACCATTAGCAATCAATAGTAGATTTTGCAGAAGGAAGATGGGCTGGATGGTTACAGTCATTACCCCAACCCATAAACGTTGCACTGCTGAGGTCAACAGAATTGTTTAATTTTATTTTATTTTTTTTTCAGTATGAAGAGGGAGGACAAAGGTTATGCAGAAATCCCTGCTCTTCCTTCTTCTTTATGAATGCAATCAATAGAGCTGCTTTAAATTAAGGAACCAATCTTTCCTTTCTGCTGTCAAGGATTAACAAGGAAGGCCAGCTTCTCTTTGGAAGAGAAAGTTTCTCCCAAATCAACAACTGAGATGTAAATCAAATCAATAATACTTTGAACTCCAGTGACATTACTTACCATTCCTTTTTTGAACACTGGAAAAAACCAATTTTTATTACTTGCTACACATCGAGGCACACACATTCAGATGCAAATAGAAATGTTGTTTGGCCAGTATGAGGCTGGTTTTCAGAAAAGTGAAGCATCTATAGCAAACATTCAGGTCCATGTGAAACAGTAATGCTCAGCACCTCTAAAGAAACCAAGGCCAACTTATTTTAAACTGAGTGTTTCTTTGCATGAATGAAGTTCATGAAAAGTAGTGTTTAGCCTGAAAATGTGCATGCCAGTGATTTCCCCATATACACATTGTACCTCATAAAGTATTTGAAATGGCAGTAGCAACTTAGTACATCTAGCATTGTAGTGGTTCTTTCTCCATGTCTTCTTTATTTTCTCTCACTTTCTCATGGGCACAATTTTTAATCGTTATTCATGAGAAAAATTTAAACACAAAGGCAGTGCCAGGAAGGTATTTTTGGTTTTCAAGCCACCTTTGTACATATTAGCAGGGGACATACTGAGTAGCTGTTTCAGCATACAGGACAGCATAGAGTGTGCATGCACTTACATGACCATTTCCAGCTGTGCACAGGATTCTTCTGCTAAACAGTCTAGATTAAATTTATATTGCTAAGGGGAAAATTACAGTGTGCAACACAAGGAGCATCCAACATCAAGGAATGGCACATCAAGATTAGGCTTTAGAAGAAAAAGCCAATCACCTTCTGTTTTCTTACGTTGCAAGGAGCACAGCAAGAGGATGGAGGTAGGTGTTCTCCTGTCTTGCAAAGTGTTCAGGTTAAAGGGGAAAAAGTAAACAAAACTGGGAGAATAGCTTGTGCTGCAATATGACAAGGCCCACTGCTGTGTGTTGGGTAGAAAAGAAAGATAACTCTTTGTTTGCATAGCTGCAGAAGTGCTGGAATAAAGAAATGAAAATATCCTTACCTTTCTGGACAGGAAAAACTGTGGCACCAGATCTCATAAAACTTGCTCTCAACCTGCTCTTCATTGTGGTCTGTACTACAGCAGCCAAAGCAGCAGGTCAGGAATGTGAACTGACTTTTCATGCCCTGGCAACTGAATTGCACCTGGGTCTGCACCAAGACCTTCCTGGTGCAAAGTCTTGGTGCAGACCCAGTTTGCTGTATGAACCATCCAGTGCTGCCATGCTCACCTGACAGAATTGCAGCAGCACAGCTGCACCAGTGGCAAATGTGCTTGCAGATAAGAGGTATGTTACAGACATTAATGACCTCAATTCGAGGAGCTGCCAGCTTTCAGAACATGTTTTTTGTGCTGGCTGGGACATCTGCAGCATGTGCTTCCTGCACATTGAACATTAATACCCCATCAGACAGCATTAGCTTCTTTCATCTTAGCACATGCAGGTATGTGTGGTTGTGATTAAGCAATCTCATGGCAGAGCCTGTGTTAAACGTGTTCTCTCCTTCTCCCTGCTGATTCTTCAGCCCCCACTGAACTGTGCTCCTGTCTCTGCAGTCAACCTTCCAGGATGCTCTGCTTCTTTGGGCCACAGCTGCTCTCACGTAATTCTGTGTAGGCATCTTTATCTGGCACAGTGAGCTGTGAAGCTCATTTTGCATTAACTTGCTCCACGCTCCCTCAATCAGCAGTGTGTGAGACAAAGAAACATGGGCCTTTATTGTTGTCCTTACTGTAATGATGATTACCCAGGGAAAAAGGGGAGAGAGTTAGGAGCAAAATCTGAATGGCAAGATTCTTACATTAACATGCCATTCTAATCAAGTAATTTGGTTTAAGTAATTGCATTATGAATACTCAGAAGGTATTAATTTTAAGATCCAAAAATCTAAATGTATGTAAGGCCAAAACCCTGTAGCTTTTGTCTTATTGCTGCAATTCATAGTCATTTTATGGACTAGATATGGGAAGAGTTTTTTCTAGAACATTTGTCTGCAGTGGAAGCAGGTATTTTTACCATGTATAAATAACTTAAAGTAATCCCTTTTCTAAAATAAGAATTTTCCTTTCTTTTTTTTTCAGATTTGAAATACAGGTACATTTAAATGTCTACGAAAAATTTCTCTAATCTCTTCTGTGTTAAAACTTCTATATAAATGTGCAGCACTTAATGGTAACCAATATTTTTCCTAGTGTTCCAATATCTATGTAAATCATAAAGATTAGCTAAGGAATCTTTCTTTTATGCTTAAAATATATGTAACAGTGCACAATAGCTGAATATAGCTATTTAGTGTTACTCTGCTGTTTTTGAAATACCTGTTTACTGGCAGTTTGTCAGGCATTTCTAATGGCAGTCATAGTAAATTTAAACTGTTTTGTTCTGTTACTATCTCATCTAATTAGTTTAAGCATATGGCAGAGAACAGAACCCGCAATCAGTACTAGACTCAAATTGCAGTTCTGGGCTCAGAGCTGCATAATTAATTTCTTTTGCTGCTGAAAAAATGTGTGTATGGTTCATCTGCGTCTATCAGTTTATGTTAGATTGATTACTTGAAAAGTTATGTCCCTTTAATTTTGCTCTGCTTCATAGGAAACCTTGTCCTCAAGGATGTCCTGCTAGCTTGATCGGCTGAGAGCTTCAGGGCAGCCCTCATTCTTAGTGAATGAACCTTCAAGAAGTGATTGGTATGATAAAATGTCAGATTTAGGGCTCCTGGTAATCTTCAATGAACCTTTTCCTTCATTTCCATGCAGGGGCTCTTCCCTAGCCCTGTCTTTCTGACTGCCATCCTCTGCACTAACTGCATCCAAGAATACCTGTATCCCTTTGCCTCTTCAGTCTCCAGTTCTGTGCTCTTCTTTTTCACTTCTCTCAGACATTGCTGTTTTCCCCTGTAGCTGTGTTTTTACTTCTGTAAAGCCTGTTGGACACAATTTACATAGAAAATGTTAGACAAAAGGGACCATATTGCACAAAGCTTGGGCTTGCTCTGCATCCACAGCTGTTAGGAATAGAAAAACTGAAACATTATGAAGTTGATTATGATACTGCTTGAATAAAGAGCTGTGATTTCATCTACAGTTTTTTGTTGTTTTTTTTTTTTTTTTTATTAGAAAGCTCTAACATGTCTTTCTGTGCAATTTCATTAAAAAGGCACATACTTCAGTTTTGTTTGGCAGGAAACAATGGGCACTAACAGCCCAGTGACCAGCATTTGGCAAGTACGCTGTCCAGAACACGTATTTGCTGGGTCAACAAGTTATATGGAGTTAGGAAACTGCTGACTTGATGGTGCAAAGACTGTGAATGTCTTCTCATGTAGAAAGCATGCAGTCCCTTTCTCATAAACCCTACAGGTAGAGTATGTGTCATTCTTTAACGCTGCTATGGGGAAAATTGCAAAATGGAAAAAATACTAATAAGCTTTTCCAGATGGCAGTATAAAAACATTATTGCTTCTGCTACCATGTCTGTTATTTATTATATCTCCTGTTACCCAAGCATGGCTTAACTCTATCAGAAGTTCTCCTGAGTTCAGTTCTGTTGGAAATGCCTAGGACAGAAATATGGAGACTGTTTTCTGCTGAAGGTAGCTTAATTTCCGCATATAATTTTTTTTTTTTCTTTGAGACAATTTATTTGGTTCTGAGGTTTGCAAAATTTTTTTTTTTTCTTAGTTTGATTCTAATTCCTGTATTAGCTATTCCGTCAGTTTTGACATCAGCTGGGGAAGGACACAAAATATCAGTGCATGGAGATACTTTTAATGTTATGGTTTAGCTAAACTGTTAGGCTCAAGCCTTCTATTGGTGTGACAAGAGGTGATGCTATGAGCCATCAGTGTGTAAAAGCTCTGCAGGAATTTCTCAACACTCAGGTGTAAGTCAGGGACTGTGAGGGAAAAGGCACTTTCTCTGGGAAGTCACACTGAAAACCATTGCAGAAGAAGGACTGATGGCCAGGAGGTGCCCAGTGAGGAGCTCAAGAGGAAGAAGAGGTCCTCAGGCAGTTGTAGGCTGAATCCAGCCAGCAGGAGACATCATCCCTATCTCCAGATGCCTGCAACTTTCTGACAACTTTCCCAGTAGTCAAGGTTAAAGTCAGAGCTGCCATTTTTGCCAAGCAAGAGATTTATAAGGTGAGCATCAAAAAAGATTAGATAGAATTTTCCATTGTGGACTCTTCCTCCAGAAGAAGGTCCTGGGAAGCTTCTGAGGAATCAAAGACTGGTGCCAGGTAGCTCGCCAGGATGGGTGAAGTTGTTGCTCATATTGAAAAAGAATAAACCCAAGCTTGCCATCTGAAATTTAATAGGATCAGTAAGGATGGATTTCTGGACATCAAAAGGACATTTTCATGTAGGTGTTTAAGTCTTGTAATCTGTGAGGTCAGTGCTTGATCCACTTATTTTAGAAGACCTCTGTTACACAAGTAGAAACAATATCCTGAGCAAGGTTTGTGAAATTTTCCCCTTTCTGCTATTAGCAACTTCTGTCATTAAAAAAAACCTGCTTGGAATCCTTTTCCCTAGATTTATGGGGATTTGATTTTCCTGAGAATGTGCTGATGTTATTTGTATTTGGCATAAATAATTTTGAATTGAGTCATTACTGAGTGTGAGAGATGGCTCAGCTGCATCTTGCTGGCTTGCTTGCTCTTTAACTTAATGGATTGCTGGGTCAGGTTCTGAGAGTGTTTCTGGGAGAACAGCTTCTAGGAAATCTAGTCCTTGATTTGTCCCAGGGCAGATGAATGTCTAGAATTTCTAACAACCCTCTTCCCTTAGTGGCTTGAAGTATGTGTTCTCCTAGGCCAGTCAATTTCTTCCCTTTGTCTTCTGCTTGCAGCAGTGCCTTAATCCCCTGAGATAGCAATCAGCTGGTGTAGTAATGGCATGACTAGTACAGAGGAGTTAGATACTGATTTATCTAGAATTAATAGATTGATTTCTATTAATAGAAATCTATTATTTCTATTAATATAAATATATTGATTTTTTAAAAAAATCTATTAATTAAAGAGTTAGGAAAGATTAAGAGTGAAAAGAAAGATAGATTTTATTTGAGGAGGGAGATAGAAATAATTCTGTGAAGGGTGTGTGCCGTTTGTGTCCATATGCATAAAGGAAGCTGGAAGAAACTGAAGACCCACCACTGAGCTGTCTGAATTAGTCTTGCTTTAGCTGAAATGGTAAAAAGCTTTAAAGAGACATTGTTAAGATTGAGGATGAAGATGAGTCTATCCTATTTCTCAGCAGAAATACCTGGATTAGAGAAGGAGCTAAATGAGGCTGACTGTGTCTGTGAAGTCCAGTCAATTTTCTCTCACACACCTTAAAGATGCCAGTTACAAGCTGCTTTGGATTAGGAGGACCTGGCAATGTTTGATCTGCCCTTTTCTTGGTTTCTTTGCATAGAAAAGCTGATTTAAATAGCTTTTCCTTCCTACATTATGCAACCTGTCTGAGTAAAATGCTGCAGGACTTTCTCTTAACCTGAATGTTGATTGTCATAAAAACAAAGCATTTAGGGAAACAAAAAAAGCGCCAAACTACAAAACAAACAAACAAACAAAAAAACCCCACAAAAAACAAAACCTTGAGAGTATGTTTAGCATGTCCTTCCTCACTAAGCCAGGGTTAAGTTGTGTCTATATAATGAATGATTCCAAATTATTCAACATTTTCTTTAAAGCTCTGATTGCAGACTCCACACTCTTCTCAGCTCAGTCATCTTCCTGTGCCTCACTGTGCCCATAAGTATGGGGTTTATTCCAGCCTGCTCTTTTCTAGATTCTCAGTGATGACTGTTTCTTCATGTACATCCCCAAACCTGGACCTGGTGCTCCATCAAGGTTTCACCAAACCTTTTGGTATATCACAAACTGCATTTCACAGAATCACAGAATCATTTAGGTTGGAAAAGACCTCCAGGATCATCGAGTTCAACCTTTGGCCGATCGGACAGTGAATTCACTACCTCCCTGGGCAGCCAGTGTCCGCTGAGTGACAAAACTACATGTTTATATGTTTGCACTTCAAATTGAAAAGAACATTTCATCCTTCTGTAGGTTAGTGACTTGATAATACTCAGTCAAGCACTGGAGTTATATTTAGCAGATTCTGAGAAATGTCCGGCACATGATGTCTCCAACTGGCTAACCCCAAGGGATATTTTCAAAGCTGGGAAGTTTTGATAGTGGCATCATGGCAGGCAGGTTGAAAAATCTTTCCTGAGCTGAAGATTAAGAAATCCTGTTGAGGGGAAGGATTTGAATCCAAATAACTCTCTTAGTTTGGCCTGGATTCTAGAAGCTGGCTCTTCCTCTTTGGAAGCAATCTAAAAATGTAATAGAAGATCTCCATTCATTTGATTTTACAGCCCATGAAAAACACTAAAGAGAATATGGAAGAAACACACTGAGCTGTCAAAACTGCTCTGTGTGTATTTTTATGTGATGCTTCTGTAAATGTGATGATCCTAAATTTCTCCTGTTACAAAATTTTCTTCCTTCTATGTGAGAATCAAAACTCATGTGGTCCCTAAGCAAATTAATGACTTTACAATAATGTATATACCAAGAGTCTCATTTGTGTTCCTGATAGTACTGCAGAGCAGTATTTGAAAAGCAGGATTTGAAAAGAAGACATGAAGGATGGGTACTTTTTTAGGACCTTCTCTGAGTTGGATTTTATGGGAAATGTACTGGTTTTTACTCTTCAAAAAATGTTATGGGTAGAGAGAAATGGGGACAGACTAGAGACAAATGATTGGTTTCTGCATCATTTTGCCATTCATAACTTCATTTAATATCAAAGAAGCAGCATTTCCTGTAAAATAGAATTTGTTTTGGCCCAATATTTGTAGTGTTAGGAAAATATTAAGAGAAGATACAAAAATGACAGACTAAAGGGCAGCAATGGTTGAACACCTGTGCACTAGCAAACTGCAGCCAGATGGAAGAGGTTTGGTACACCCTGCCATGTGATGTGCAGATGTACAAGGCTGTCCTACACACTGCCCCCAGCACTGAGGTGGGAGGATAAAAAGTCCTGCTACCCCTTTCCTCACGCTGAGAATGTGGGGTGCTCTTGGAGGTTTTAATGTTCTTTGGCCTTGCCAGCAGTGTTTCATCACCTGGGCAGGCAGAGGCTGGAGATGGTCTTCAGGTGGATTGGGCTGTTCTAACTTCTGCATTTCTAAAACTGGAGACCATGTCTTGCCCAGCAGGTTGGTTTTCTGACTGATCTGTTTCAGTGTTGTGACTCCTCATGACACACCAGTGTGGTATGAATAGCAGGAAAAGGTAAGTGAGGTCAAAGATGAGGAGGAAGAAATACAAGGGTCCTCTTCTGTAACAGTCTGTCTGGTCCCTTGCAATGGGTCTAAACACAACTGCTGTGAACCTGACTGGGTTTGCCCTCTGTGCCTTCAAAAATATTAGGGAGTTGCTTAGGCTGCTTCTACCACTGAGCTGATGTTTGTTCTAGTAAAAGCTTTTATTAAAAAACCCCTTATAACTGGAATACATAAAACACTGATATGTGTTGTTCCCAAAGGAATGAATTTAAAGACTGTTACAGTGTTAGAGCCAAATGCTTTAGTTGAAGCTGTATACTCAGCTCTTCAGAGAGTCACTCTGAGCACAGCTTTGTTTGCAGGGAGGTTGGTGATCTGCCATGGTCTTGGGTACAGGGAGGCTCAGTCATGAGGGTAAAAAGATTTACCTCTTCCTACAATCCTTCTTCCTTGTTTAGCTGTTGAGGTTGTTGCAGATGCATAACTCTGCTACGTCCCTCCATTGAAAGAAATACTTCTGAGACAGGGTATCCAAAAATAGATAAAAGGTGAAAATAATAGGAAATAAAAGTATTTATAGGGAATAGCACAACAGAACTTTTTTTCCAGGTTTAATTTCCCAGCAACATTAATTCAGCTACTTCTTTTGCTTTCTACCATATTTATGTCTTGAAGCAGGCAAAATGTTTAGAATAATCAAAATAAAGAATGTTGGGAAGCTCAAAACTGAAAAAAAAAGCTGCTTTTGACTTGCTTTTCCCCTGTAGACTTCAGAGTCACAAATACCAAGCGTGTTTGTTTCTCTTTTGATGTGATTAATGTCCCATTCTTTCAATGTGCTCCATGAACTGGTCAAGAATTGGCAAGCGATAAAATGTTATTCGGAGGCTTATCAGAGCCACTGCCAAAGCATATGACTGGCAGCCCTTGAGGTAAATAACTAACTGCTTGTCCATGCAGCTAGGAGAGGATTGGGGCATTCTTTCCTCATCAGCTTTGACTTTTCAGAATAAGCTGTCGGCGTAGTTCTCACTGAGTCCTCACTCAGACTAGGACTCTGCAGGATGATCTCTGCCTCTTTCCAGACACTTTGTTGGAATTATCTGAGACAAGGAAACTGCTTGAGCACTGGCTGTCACTGCTGCTGCCCTGCTGGCTTTGCTAGATGCTGATCTGTACCATGGCAACAGTAATGTTGTCTCTATTGCTTTTAACCTTTTCATATTCTTGCTGTGCTTTCTTTTGATTTTCTGACACGTGCTGTCACTTACTAATAATAAAGCTGTCAATGGTATCAACAGTGGATCTTTTAATATGGCATCAAGAAGACTGACAAGAGCAAAGGAATGCTAGATTTCTCGTGGCAGGTTAATTTATTCAAAGTACTCTGAAAATTATTTCTCTTCCTGTTACACACAGGTGATGCCCAGCAAGACCAAGGCCTAGAAGATGGGATGCAGGCTTCAGAAGGATTCAGTGTGTAGGAATTCTGTCAAGTAAATTATTTAGCTACAAGCCAAGCTAATAACTAAAATCTGTTTGCTAAATATCCTGAGGCAGAGCCTGTAGGAATAAGTTGGAATTGCTATTTATTTGAATAGGCTATGAATCAAATTTTCAATTCCCCATCCATATTCCTAGGTGGTCTCAGCAAATAGATAAGCTGTTTCAGAAGAGTCCAGCACAGCAGCAGGCTTTCCTGGGAAGAATCATTTCCAGAGGATGCTGAGTGCTGCTTTGTTCAGCATCTGCTGAAGCACATGACACTGCTCGTTTTAAGGAGTATTTTTCAGATCTCCTACAAGAAGATCTGTTAGTAAGTGACACTAAGAAACCACTGGAAATGAATAATTTGCCTCAGTACATTAGAATTACAGTGGTAAATTTTGCTGTTTTTTTAAAAAAAATTATTTTTATTTTAAAGTTCTCAGTAATTTTAAGTCTGTCATTTGTGTTCAGACAGCACCTAGTTTATAGAGGGGAGAGGTCATTGCTTTCTGAAAAGAAGGCAACTTCAGGTATCTCCAAAACGAGGCGTTAATTGAGTCAATTTAAACCAACTCTTAAAAGATCTGGAAAACATGCTTATGGGATGCCACAGAGTTTGGAAACATCTTATGCATCATTTGAAGATTAACCGGGGATTTTTTTCTGATACTGGATTGCAGTCATCAGAAAGATAAAGTAGTTATTGTCATTTGCAAAGAAAGACTTGAGTAGCCCTTACTGATAGTTTAGCATCCCTTAGCTGAGTTTTCTTTGTCACTAAGGAGGGTGTAATAAAGAATTGGGTAAATAAAAATTCGGAATAAGAAGTTTAAATAAAGTATGTATAATTATAACTAAATGTAAGTATGGAATAAGGAATTCTCCTCCCGGTCGAGATAGAATTCCTTTTCCAAAAACCACGAATGGCAAAAGAACCCCCCCCAGATAACAGGTTTCAGCAGACTCATCAACTCGGAGGAAAAGACAGGACACAGGCCATCACAGAAACAAAAGAACCAGCCTAAAAGTCTACCTCCAGAGAAAGGCAACGCCCGGCCGATTTCGGCCGGAGACCATCAAGCAAGACAAAAGGGACGGTCGTTGCCAGAATCGAACACCACACCTGCCAAACCCATACTACAGAAACTCAATCAAGAAAGACAAAGAAGAGACTACTCCTCTGAGATATCCATCGGCACCAGCCCGGATCTCTCAATCCTGCTGTGGTGAAATATGTTAAAATACATACAGACTCACTTTACATTTGAGGAGACTCTGCCCGGATACTTACTGACTCAATGTTCTAGGCCAGGAAATCCATTCACCCGACAATCAGGGACATTTGGTGAATGGAAACTGGTTGGAATTCTAGCCTGGGGACATAAAATCCCTATAAAAACCCAGGCCAGGGGACCCTCAGACGTGGATTTGGGAACACCTATACCTTGCGTATAGACCCTGTCCACCCAGCGCTGCGCTGTCCATTTATTGTGGTTTTTTCCTCACTGTTTGTTGCTTTATTAATTTATAATAAATTAATCTTTGTTAATCTTTAATTTGCCGTTGCATTTATAACAGATTGGTGCCGTGACTCGGATCGGAAGAAACTGTGGGAGAATCTCGCTGTCCAGGGGGGTACCCCCGCTGATTTCAGCGGCCTGGGGAGCAGAGACCCTCCGCAGTTCGCTCCGATTGCCGAACCAAATTTAGGCTGAGGAAAAACCATAATAAAGAGGAACGGATCCAGAGAGCTCGGGAAGGCAGGAGCCTTCGGGAAAGCCGCGGCTTGGTAGCTCATAAAAAGTCATACGTGCACGAAGACGCCCTCGCAGGAAATTGCTGTAAGTACTGTGAGGTTGAGCGGGTGATCGGGCGAGTTTGTGAGAGACGTGACCTGGTCACGAAGCGAGTGTGGACTTCAAGGCCGCGTTTCCATCCTCCCGCGAGGGAATTGGCCGGCCGCGAAGGAAGCGATTCTGTGTGAAAGTGTCTCTCTTTCCTTACTCGTAAAGCCTGAGGCTAAAGGGAGTCTCAGGGGACCGATCAAAGGGGGCTGAGAGAGGAAGGGACGTCCAGTCGAGCTCTGGAACTGGTAAACTCTCTCAGCCAAAAGATTTAGAAAGTCGGAACATCGAGAAAACCCCGGTACAGCTAACCGAGAGGTAAGTATTGGTGCGATCTAGGACTTTCAGACGAAGAAAAAGACGAACACAACGCAGAGCAGGTAAGAATCGTAAGAAAATGGGACAGAGAAAAAGTAAAACGCAGAAACTAGATAACGAGAAAAGTCCATCAGAAGAATCAAAGCAAATGCTAGACATCCCACCAGAGAGTCCTTTAGGGTGGATGTTGAGAAATTGGGAAATTTGTCCCGAGAGACGAGAAAAATCAAAGGCAAAAATGATTTACTACTGTGCCGAGATCTGGGGAGGACAAGAATTGAGAAAATGTCTCACTTGGCCAGTATTGGGAACATTTGATAAATGGACGTGCAGGGAATTACTCGCACACGTAGAGAAAAAGGTCTCGCCAGACGGCGAGGAGAAAGAGTATGCCAAACTCTGGTTAAATACCAGAGTGCGGCTGTTTCCAGTGAAACAGAAAAACGAACATAAGACAGAGACCTGGGAACCCCTGGATCACTTACCCCCTCCGTACCGCGGGCCAGTAGAGCCTCCGGTGATGGACCAAGTAGTACCATCAGCACCCGAGGGTTCCATGGGGCAACTAGCAGAGGCACGCTCCCCTCAACCACCGGGAGTAGTGCCAGAAACCCTCACTACCCCCCCACCTGCAGAAAACCCAGCCACCGCACCCTCTTTGGAGTCGGTGTTGACGCAAGGATGGGGCTTACCCCCTCCACAAATCCCGGTCCGGCCACCACAGCTGGGACCACCGAAAGTATCCGAAGGGAACCCTCTGAGTCATTTAGCTGCGGCAGACATCCCGCCAGCAATAAGGGGAAACCCTCCCGCAAACTCCAGTTCCCCTCCTGCAAGCAGGACTCGGTGGAAATCAAAAATAGGGAATGGAGAATGGGGAGAGACAGAAAGTGGGCACCGAATGTTCCCTCTCAGGGAAGTGCCAACCGCCCCCGGAGTAATTGGATTTGTAAACGTGCCCCTTAACTCAGGGGATGTACGAGCATTCAAAAAAGAAATGGGGCGACTGCTAGATGACCCATTTGGAGTGGCCGAAAGATTAGACGATTTTCTAGGGAGTAGTATTTACACCTATGAAGATCTCATGGCCATCCTGAGATCCCTGTTTAGCCAGGAAGAGAGAGAGATGATTAAACAGGCGGGCATCAGGGATTGGGAAAGGCGGCACCCGCAGGGAACACCCGGTGACCAAAAGTGGCCGAGCGTAAGCCCGAGTTGGAGCGCCCAGACCGAAGAAGGGAGAAGAAGCATGATGGATTTGAGGAATATCATCGTGCAAGGAATAAGAGAGGCGGTCCCCAGAGGACAGAACATTAGCAAAGTATTTGGGGAATGTCAGGGAAAAGAGGAATCCCCTACCGAATGGGTAGAAAGGCTGCGGAGAAGTCTGCAAATTTATTCCGGGACTGATCCCAGTTCTCCGGTGGGGGAGGTCCTGCTGAAAACGCAGTTTGTGGCTAAATCATGGGAGGACATTAGGAAGAAATTGGAGAAAATTGATGGATGGCAGGAGAAGAGTCTCCAAGAGCTTCTAAGGGAAGCTCAGAAGGTTTATATGAGGAGAGAAGACGAAAAACAGAAACTTCAAGCCAAAATATTAGTGGCTGCAGTAAAAGAAGTTCAAAAACACGAACAGAAACAGGGAAAGCCGATACCTAAAAAACAAAAAGGATCCCAAAAGGAGGAAACTCCTCCTCGAAAGGATCCTCCTGAGTGCTTCTACTGTAAGAAAGTAGGACACATAAAAAAGGATTGCAGGAAACGAATAAAAGGTGAACAAATATTTAAAGAAGATTAGGGGGGTCTTGGGCTCTTCCAAATGGGGACAGTAACAGCAAAGGAGCCCTTGATAAAATTGAAGGTAGGTCCCCACCGCCAGGAAATGAGTTTCCTGGTTGATACCGGGGCTGAGAGAAGCACCCTGCAGAAATTGCCTATAGGGTGTGAAACGAGTAAAGAAAAAGTAATTGTAATTGGCGCAAAAGGAGATCCATTCAAAGTCTCGGTAATCAAGGAGGTGGAAATCGAGTCAGAAAATAAGATATGTTTAGGAAATTTGTTGCTTGTAGAAGAAGCCGACTACAACCTATTGGGAAGAGATATGATTATAGCTTTAGGAATAAATATCATTGTGAAAAATTCAGAATTAGTAGTGAAGGTGTTGCATTTAACTTCAAAAGATGAAAAGGAAATTGACCCCCGAGTATGGCACTCAAAGGGGGAAGTGGGAAAATTAGATATTGCTCCCATCAAAATTGAAATTGAGAATCCAGAGAATCCGATAAGGATCCGACAATACCCCATCCCCGCCGAAGGGAGGAAGGGTTTGAAATTAATAATTGACGAGCTGCTTAAAGGAGGCACGCTCGAGCCCTGCATGTCCCCACATAACACCCCCATCCTGGCAGTAAAGAAAGCCGATGGGAACTTCCGATTGGTTCAGGACTTGAGAGCTGTAAATGCTAGAACCCGAACCAGGTTTCCGGTAGTAGCAAATCCTTACACTTTACTAAACAGACTCTCACCAGAGGATGTATGGTATAGTGTAATTGATTTAAAAGATGCTTTCTGGACATGTCCTCTAGATGAAGGGAGTAGGGATTTTTTCGCTTTCCAGTGGGAGGACCCAGATACCAATCGAAATCAGCAATTGCGGTGGACGGTCCTTCCACAAGGATTCGTTGAATCTCCGAACTTGTTCGGACAAGCCTTAGAGCAGCTACTCACCCAATTCACTCCAGAGGAAGGGACAAAACTGTTACAATATGTAGACGATTTGCTAATCGCCGGGATCACGGAAGAGCAGGTGAAGAAATGTACCATTTCCCTGCTGAATTTTCTGGGACAAAAGGGGTTGAAAGTGTCTAAATCCAAGCTGCAATTCACCGAGCCCGAAGTAAAATATCTTGGACATTGGATATCACAAGGGAAAAAGAAATTAGATCCCGAAAGGGTGATGGGAATCCTTGAACTTCCTGCCCCACAAACCAAGAGACAAATTAGGCAAGTTTTAGGGCTCATGGGATATTGCAGACAGTGGATTGAGGGATACAGTGAAAAGGTGAAATTTCTGTATGAAAGGCTAAATACAGATCGATTAAAATGGACAGGGCAAGACGAAATTAAATTTCAAGAACTAAAGAATGCCCTTGTCACTGCTCCAGTTTTAACATTACCAGACATCAGAAAAGAGTTTCAACTGTTTGTCGACATAAGTGGACAAACAGCACAAGGAGTTTTAACCCAGGAATGGGCAGAAAAGAAGAAACCTATAGGGTTTTTGTCCAAAATCCTAGATCCAGTCAGTCGGGGCTGGCCCACGTGTCTGCAAGCAATTGTGGCAGTAGCACTGTTGGTTGGGGAAGCCAAAAAGGTAACGTTTGGAGCTCCCCTGATAGTTTATACTCCACATGATGTAAGAAATATCTTACAACAAAAAGCGGAGAAATGGTTGACCGATTCAAGGCTTCTGAAATATGAAGCCATGTTAATCAGTTCGCCAGGATTGGAATTAAGGACAACCTCTGCACAAAACCCTGCGCAATTTTTGTACGGGGAACCAACGGGAAAGCTACTACATAATTGTATTGAAACAGTGGAATTACAAACTAAAGTAAGACCCGATCTGGAGGATCAGGAATTGGAAGGAGGAGAAAAATGGTTTATCGATGGTTCCTCGAGAATGATGGAGGGAAAACGTAAATCGGGTTATGCCATCATAAATGGTATAACAGGACAGACTGTAGAATCGGGTCCCCTAAAAGCAAATTGGTCAGCACAGGCTTGTGAACTTTTTGCTCTCCTAAAAGCCCTCAAAGGCTTGAAGGGAAAAAGGGGAACCATCTATACCGATTCAAGATATGCATTTGGGATAGTACATACCTTCGGGAAAATTTGGGAAGAAAGGGGTCTGATCAACACTAAAGGAAAAGGATTGGTACATGAGGAAATAATTAGACAAATTTTAGAAGCAGTCAGGGAGCCACTGGAGATATCTGTGGTTCATGTAAAAGGACACCAGACCGGACGACAATTCCATACAAGGGGAAACAATTTAGCAGATAAAGAGGCGAAAAGAGCGGCATTGTTAACCGTAAGTATTTCTGAGCTAGTCCCAAGGGAACCCCCAGAGGTTTCAGTGCTTCCTTCAGAAAAGGAGCAGGAAGACTTCAAAAAGGTAGGGGGACATTTCAAAGAGGGTAAATGGTGGTTACCTGACGGGAGGGAGTTGGTCCCGAAGGGAATAGCAAAAGGGATACTCAAAAGACTACATGCACAAACCCATTGGGGAACCAGGGCATTGGCTGAACAATTTTTAAAATTCTTCGGGTGTAAGGGAATCTTCGAGCTTGCAAAACAAGAGGTACAGGGATGTGTGATATGCCAAAAGGTAAACAGAGCGAATTTTCGGCAAACCAATTGGGGAGGTCGGCCAATCTCATATCGACCATTCGAAAGAATCCAAGTGGATTTCACGGAATTACCGAAAATTGGCAGAAATAAATATTTATTGGTTATAGTAGATAAATTGACACATTGGGTAGAGGCCTTTCCCAGAGCTAAGGCCACGGCTCAAACAGTGTCTAAAATTCTACTGGAGGAAATAATTCCTAGGTATGGTATTGTAGACCATATTGATTCGGATCAGGGTACACATTTCACCTCGAAAATTATCAAACAGTTGTCCGATGCGTTAGGGATCAGATGGCAATATCATACTCCTTGGCACCCTCAGAGCTCGGGGCAAGTGGAAAGAATGAATCAGACATTGAAGTCACAAATATCCAAATTGACAATTGAAACAAAAATGTCCTGGGTCAAATGTCTCCCCTTGGCATTGTTGAATATAAGAACCATGCCGAACTCAGAAACAGGACTGTCCCCCTTTGAAATGTTGTATGGAATGCCGTACAAGCATGGTATGCCGGTTGAACATCCTCAAACAGAGGATGTTCAACTCCAACCTTATCTCATTTCTATAAATAAAAACTTACAGGAGTTAAGGAGAAGAGGATTGATTCCTCAAAGCAGCACGTTGGGATTTCCGATCCACCAAATTCAACCAGGGGACAAGGTACTGATCAAAGTGTGGAAAGAGCAACCCCTCAGTCCCCACTGGGAAGGACCATTCCTCGTCCTCCTGACTACAGACACCGCGGTTCGCACAGCTGAAAAGGGCTGGACACACTCTTCCCGAGTGAAGAAAGTTTCGGTTCGCGACTCCCCCGAGTGGAAAATTGTAACCCCTCCGGGAGATTTGAAAATCAGGCTTCAGCGGAACAACCAATGAGCAACGAAGACAGGATAAGTTGCACCAATTTTGAATGTTATTGTTTTCCTTTTGTACATTTTAAGTGTGCATATTGTAAACAAACGTGGGTGACTCATTGTTTGGGAGGGCAAAAACCGAAAGGGTTGTGTGCCGCGTGTTACAAAGAGGAATTAGAACAGACCAACCTTTTTCTAGCACTTGCTACCCGGGTGGGTATCTTGGAACTCGACTCTCCTGAGTGGTTCCGATTTTTTCAAAAAGGATTACGAGGCCATTTGGACTGTAAGGCGGAACCTCTAATAATAGAGTGCCGCCGGAACGTAAAGGTACCGTGCAGGAGCGGCACGATCAAGGCATCTCGGTGGGCAACCTTTAAAAGGAGGTTTGCCATCAGAACGTCAAGGGCCCCTGAAGACAGTCCTTGCTGCCGAGAAGATGGTTATCCCCGCCGTATGTTCCTATACGGGCGGAGGGAATGGCAGAGGGATGCGATTGTGGGGAATCCTGACGATCCTGAACCTAGCCATGTGCTGGACCGAGAGAACGGGCCCCGAGGCGTCTCCGGGGACGACCTCCCTGGGGAAGTGTGAGCAGTGCCCAACTGTCTCGCGAACCGAGCCATGGATTGCCTGCCCTCCGGAGTTGCACGCAGGAGAATGTTGGGCAAACGGTACCCAAATGGACCTGTGTAAGCAGGAAGGAAAAATTTGGTGCTCCACCCCGGGGATAGGTACTGGAAAAAGGCAACCCCATAACACAGGGGAAAAAGAGGTCCAAGCGACCCACCTACGAAATAAGAGAGATATAGGAGGGGTTTCCCCAATCTCGGTCTGCGGGCAGTGTAATAAAACTGTCTGGATTGGAGGAAAGAAACAGTCAACGTTCATTGCGTACCACAGAGTCAACCCCTTGTGTTACAATAAAGCAAACTTAAAATATTGTGCCATGGGGGGGAAATTGTACTGGGAAGGGAAGAACCTGAAACATGAAACAAAAGTGTCATTCAGTAATGAACCGATAGTTTTAGATTTACTGAAAAATGACGATGATAGAGTGTGTCTGCAGTTTGATCAGGTGATCTGTTTCGCAAAAGACGAGGATGGTTCAGACCCCGAAAATAAAATAAAACAATTAACTATTGAACTAAAAAGGCAGGAAATGGAAAATAAGAAAAAAAGACTCGAACAGGAGAGGTTAAACTCTCTCAGTGAACAATACGAACAACTAGAAAAACAATACGATAATTGGAAGCTACCTAGCCCTAATCAGAATCTATTCATAGATCTGATGCAGGAAATAGCTACCGAATTGGGATTGACTAACTGTTGGATATGTGGTGGCCTGAAATCAGCCGAAAGATGGCCATGGAAGGGAGAAGGATTAACCCCAGAACAATTACTTAAGTGGACAGGATTAAAATTATCCAAAACAACCCGGCGACCAGAGGGGTGGGTAATTGACAAGAGGATCATTGGAACTTTTTGTGTCAGTCGGGAAGGAAGGGAATTCACCGAGCTAGTTGGTTACACCCCGTGTGTAAAAACTCTCTCGGTAAATTCAGATAAAAAGACAAAAATTTGGCAGCCGGAATCACCCGAGGGCTATTGGAGCCAATCTCGGGAAAATAATTGCGAATGGATAGATCTAATTGGTCTATGTTGGAACAAACAGGACGGGGCAAATCCCTTCCATGCCTTTCTTGGCCTGAGGGAATATTGGGAGGACCCGGCAAAACTTAACAGAGATTGGAAGGCACCGGATGGGATTTACTGGATATGCGGGAAAAAAGCATACAGTGAATTGCCCAGAAATTGGAAAGGGTCATGCACACTCGGAATAATTCGGCCTTTCTTCTTTACACTACCTAAAGATGAAAGCAGGTCTTTAGGTGCTCCCCTCTTTGAAACCCTAGCCCGACAAAAGAGGGAATTGAAACGAGAACTACCAATAGCCGGAGGTAACCACCAGTGGAAGGGGGAGGAATGGCCCGCCGAAAGAATCATACAATATTATGGACCGGCAACATGGGCAAATGATGGCAGCTGGGGATACAGGACCCCAATCTACCTCCTTAATCGGCTCATTCGGTTACAGGCTGTGGTAGAAGTTGTTTCAAATCACACTTCAGAAGCCCTGGAACTCCTAGCAAAACAACATTCTCAGATGAGAGCTTTTGTCTACCAAAACAGACTCGCTCTCGACTATTTGCTAGCTGAGGAGGGAGGAGTGTGTGGCAGATATAACGAGTCAGAGTGTTGCATGGAGATAGATGACTTCGGAGAAACTATAAAGGGTCTAGCCGCTGAAATAAAGAAAGTAGCCCATGTACCCGTCCAGAAGTGGAATTCGATTCTCCAAGCCTCTTGGTGGGATCAAATTTTTGGGCAAGGGGCATGGTGGAAAAAGCTAGTATTCTTTATAGGATGTTCTATTGCCGGAGTCATCTTCCTACCCTGCCTGATTCCTTGTCTGATCAGACTGATACATTCTGTCGTTCAAGGAATGCAGATTGCCTCTCTCCCAATAGACCCAGAAAAGGCACAGGGAAACACTACCCTTCTTTCAAAAATCATGAAGTTAGAGGAAGAAAAAGAGAATAGAAATGCGGTTAAGGCATTGAGGGAATTTGAAAATAAACATATGTTGTCCACAGAAAATATAGAAGAATTAGACCAAGAGGAAAACGACATTATTTAACCTGATATTCCTCTGAAAAAAGTATGAAAACACGAATTTTTAATGTGTTCAAATTATTAGGTGGGGGACTGTAATAAAGAATTGGGTAAATAAAAATTCGGAATAAGAAGTTTAAATAAAGTATGTATAATTATAACTAAATGTAAGTATGGAATAAGGAATTCTCCTCCCGGTCGAGATAGAATTCCTTTTCCAAAAACCACGAATGGCAAAAGAACCCCCCCCAGATAACAGGTTTCAGCAGACTCATCAACTCGGAGGAAAAGACAGGACACAGGCCATCACAGAAACAAAAGAACCAGCCTAAAAGTCTACCTCCAGAGAAAGGCAACGCCCGGCCGATTTCGGCCGGAGACCATCAAGCAAGACAAAAGGGACGGTCGTTGCCAGAATCGAACACCACACCTGCCAAACCCATACTACAGAAACTCAATCAAGAAAGACAAAGAAGAGACTACTCCTCTGAGATATCCATCGGCACCAGCCCGGATCTCTCAATCCTGCTGTGGTGAAATATGTTAAAATACATACAGACTCACTTTACATTTGAGGAGACTCTGCCCGGATACTTACTGACTCAATGTTCTAGGCCAGGAAATCCATTCACCCGACAATCAGGGACATTTGGTGAATGGAAACTGGTTGGAATTCTAGCCTGGGGACATAAAATCCCTATAAAAACCCAGGCCAGGGGACCCTCAGACGTGGATTTGGGAACACCTATACCTTGCGTATAGACCCTGTCCACCCAGCGCTGCGCTGTCCATTTATTGTGGTTTTTTCCTCACTGTTTGTTGCTTTATTAATTTATAATAAATTAATCTTTGTTAATCTTTAATTTGCCGTTGCATTTATAACAAGGGCAAACACGGTAGCAATGGTTTGGAACTGAAGTGAAAGGCAAAATGGATTACATTTTGGAATAGAGTGAATTTTGTTTTCCTTAAATTTTTTTAGAGCCAAGAGGGAGCAAGAGACCAAGAATAATATGGAAAATTAGGCCACCCACAAGCAAACTGAATGAGTGAAAAAAAAGCTAGCAATCTTTATGCTTCAATGCATAGGCCAGTGACAGGGCATAAGAAGACTATTTCATCATTCTGTTTTCTATGAAGCATCAAGTAATTAATTAAATTGGACTGATTTGTTCCACTGTGTCAATCTCCATGTTCTCACGACAGATAAAGACTGTATACAGCAAATCATGCATTTCAAAATCAACTTCTCAATTTAAAATAAATTATTTTCACCTTTTAGTCTCTTCTACACTCTAGTGACTCTCTTAATACAGGCCTTCTTAACAATGCCAAGCACTGCCCAGGATTTTTCCCGTTCCTAGTGCCTCCAAGGTGTGTTTTGGTGTTTTGGCTCAGGGATGTGCCGTGTCTCAGGAGCACAGCTGGAGATCAGGTGCTGCAGCTGCACTGGTGAGCCCAGCTCCAGCTCCGCTCATCCTGACCTTTCTTGTTGCCGTGCCTTGCCAGGCACAATGACTGCTTCCTTCTGGTCCCTCCTAGTGCCCTGTGGCATTCAGAGGGCATGGGCAGGGTGTGCAGCAGCAGAGCTCATGCTGTGCTGTCTGACCCTGTACATTTCTCAGTCTGCTTTTCCCATCTCCCCTGCAGACTGTCCTACATGCCCAAGCTCTTATCCTACCAAATCCCAGCTGACACTGGTTTGCATGCCTGCTGGCAGAGACATGGTTATTTTTGTTCTGTTTGCAACAGTGAACAACTCTGCCTTTGAGTACATTATTTTTTGGGGATATTACAGTTAACTTCTCTTTTCACTTTAGGCTGAAAGCTGAGTTAAAACATCAATAATAGGAGAAGATGAAGATCCATGCTCTTGTCTCCTTTTCTGCCAGAGGAAATACTCCAGCTGGTAACACACCTTCTCCCAGCAAACTGCCATCGGTTTACTTCTCTGAACATACTTATTAGAGGACCAGCATTCCTCTTGGTGTGATAAAACTGTTTCTTTTTCATAAATCCTGTAACTTCTGACTGGTCACAACAGGATATCGCAAACTTCTTCTCTGCACCCTTTCTGCTTCCACTGTCAAAAACTCACTGTGTGCAATCCACAGGTCTGTATGTTACAGAGGAGCTAAAAATCCTCCAAACACTACCCACAAAAGTTCAGGTTTTCCAAGGTGGTCAAGGGTATATGTTGCATTTGTCTGGTACTTTTAAAAATTATGTTCATCACAACTATAAGGGAACATGACTCTACAGGTGTTTTGCTATGAGCAAATTTTTCTGGTTTGTGCTTAGCTTGTTTTTTTGTTAAGAAATGGCAGATGGCAGTACCTCAGGAAGAACAAGTCCTTTGAACAAACATGAAGATCACAGAAGTCCCTTAGTCAAATAATCATGGAAGGCAATAATATTGGTCAGCTAAATAAGGTGTTAAATGGTTTTAACTGGTAGATATTTCAAGCTTTACACCAGTACATGTGTTGTTCAAACCAGACATATTAAAATTGACTAAATTCAGCAATAATTACTAAGTCTATGATATGGCAGGCAGGAATTTTTCATGAAGTTTTGGTTTCTGTATGGTTTCTCCTGATGATATGCAGAGACTATGAGAGAAAATGTCTTTCAGAAGAGTTGCATACAGAGGTGGGGCTTTGGGAACTGGCATTTAATCTGTTTCTTCAATGTCAGACTTGCATGCTGCATATGATCAAAGTGCTATTAAAATAGAGTAATCTGTAATTACAGTAACATAGTAAACTTTAGTGAAACATTATGCTTTGTTTACTGCACCCGAGAAGTTTGTGCTGCATTCATTCAAGATACTTTTCCTGTCATCTCCATGATCCAGTAAAAGATCTCTCCAAAACAGGAGGATAGTTAATCTGAAGGAGAAGTGATTAAAGCATCCCTTTTATTGCTTTAAATGGATATGAGAAAACATGGGTGCCCATTCCTCCTCTACCTTAATTCTTTTCATCTGACATTTTAAGAGCTTTTCACACTGTTTTCCAGCTGATATGAGCCTGCAAATCCAGTTCAGAATTACATTAATAGCTGGCAATCATGAGGAGACTAGACCTCTGTATTGGATAGGTCCTGTTGGGTACATCTCTGTTATCATCTACTGTCTAAAAAGTGTGATATGGCTTAAGCAAGTCATCCAGGCTTCCTCATTCCCTGTTTTGGAGAGAGATGGGGTCCTCTAAGGCGTAAATAATCCCATTTTAAGACAGGTCTGAGATTTTACCTGGTCTCATTTTTCCTTCAGTTTTCCATAGAAGGTAATGGCACTTCAGCAGATGTCTCAGGTCAGTTGTCTCAGAAGAGCTCCTACCTCAAAATGCAGGAGGCTGTGTCAGGGTCATGGACCCCAGTTTTGTGGGCTCCTAAATCAGAGTCCGCCTTTGGAGCAAGACAGATGAACTGTGGCAAATTTAAATAGGTATCTAGCTTGGAATAGAACTGAAATCCAGACATCCTTGGGATTGTTTTTAGTTCAACACACTGAAAAAATCTGAAGGAAATTTTTTCAATAAGTATTTTTTTTTAATGCCTAGCTTCAAAGACATGAATAGATTGGAATTCGGGAAATTGGGATTGAGCTTCCAGTTTTGTGGCTGTGTGGCTGGATGAGGAACATTGCCTCTGTTCTGTTGATCCTTCAGCTCTTCATCTGTTGTCCTTCTCTCTGGTGACCTCCTTCACTGTACTTGCACGAGGTACAATCACAGTTAAACCAGTAATGCACTTATTATATATAAGTAATATTTATTAAAACCACTAATAATATGCATTTATTATATACCAGTAATAATTTATTAAAACCAGTAATAATATGCATTTAATAAGCCTGTCTGCTTCTACATTGTATCATTTGTTAGCAGCATGATAAATATGTCTCCGTTTCACACTTAATGAAGTATTCATTTAAAATAAACTTCAGTGTAATTCAATGCACTATTTCTTCATTAAAGAAAATCTATCCTTTTTGTCTGATCAGCGTTGATGATGTCTGAATATTTAATCTAGTCTTGTTTTTCCTGCAATAGATGTGCATTTGCATAACCAACATTTACAATACTTAGAGATGATTATGCATCCTCTCTAAATTAAAAATACAGCCAAACTCTAAAACACTGTAGGTGTTCACAGCCAGGTGAGTGGAACTGTGTTTATCTACTAACAGCAGACAAACAATTCAGTGCCCAGCAGGCTGGAAAGCAACTTGGCAGGGAGCTCAGGCTGGCTGTGGACCTGAGTGACCTGCTGTAGGTGACCCTGCTCTGAGCAGAGGCTTGAACTAGGTGGTCTACAGGTGTCCCTTCCATCCTCAGCTATTCTGTGATTCTTAGCAACTCATCCACTGTAAATACGGCAGAAAAATGGTATGCAAACGTTATTCTATGGTTATTGTGTTCACCTCAAGGTATTTTACCTAAACCTAGGCATAAGAATCCTAAAGTATCTGCCCACATTGTTCTTAGTTCAGTAACAGAATACTTTTCAGAAGATTTTATTTCGAGGTTTTTCTCCAGGATAAGGCTCAGTAACAACCAAAAATAGACAGGCAGAAGTAATAAAATCTAATTATTTATTTGTATTTAAAAGTGCCTGCTCCCATTAAGTCTGTGAAGCAAATAAAAACCCAATTAGTGATGGAATTCCCCTACTACGGGAGAAGCCATGAAACATAACCTCTAGCTGTAAGAACAGACATCAGTGTTAGCACAATGCCTTGGAGATAATAATTGTTATTAATTCTTTTTCTCATCTTTCATTTGACTTGTATGTGATTACTTCACTAAAACAGGCTAATTCTGTCTTCTCACACGTGGGTCTCATTGCTTTCCCCCACTCCTTCACACTGGAATAATTCCACTGCTAATATGGATTCATAAAGACAAAAGGAAGGATAGCCCCCCCCTTTCTGAACATCAGGCAATACTCATGAAACTGTTCATCCCCTCAGCTTTAAGATACATTTAATTTCTCTTCAGGAGTCAAAAACCTGTGCTTTGTTTCACTGCAGCTCTCACTGCAATGACGGGGCTTTCAGTCACATATAATTCAGCTCAAGGTGTGTTCTGCCACCAGGAGATTACACATCTTTTCTTTTTCACAATAACATGCCACCTGCTGCAAGATGAAAGGCATCTGAGAATTTTTTTGAATGAAGCAAGGATGTATTTTGAATTCATTTTAGCACTGGTCTTAGCATTTCTTATATCCCATTTGGGGCTCAAATAAAGAATGAATAGATTTTGCATAACTTTGGACACAAGGGTAAATTTATTGTGATCTGTCTTTCAAATCAGCTTTGTTCCTGTATGATTCCTTTATTCAAGCAGAAGTAATTTCTCTTCATGCCTTTTTGAGAATCCTCTCAGTTAATATCATTACCTGCCTCATAAGTAAGGATGTGCCCCTTTGACACTTTGTTCATGCTCCCTTAATGCTTTATTTGTGTAAAAATGCATGTTTTTATCTGTATATACATTTTACAACTTCAAAATTACAGGCCAGTCCCATAGCTCTGTTGCAAAACTAACATTCATAGAGTCATAGGATGGTTTGGGTTGGAAGGGACCTTAAAGATCATCTGGCTCCAAGCCCCTTGCCATGGGCAGAGACAGCTGTCTCTAGATCAGTTTGCTCAGGGCGACATCCAACCTGGCCTTGAGCACTTCCAGGGATGGAGCATCCACAGCTTCCCTAGGCAGTCTGGTAATTGCTAGTAATTTCTGCTGATCCAACCTATTTCTCTGTGAAAGTGTCTCTGCCCTCTCAGAGAGCCCAGTGAACAGCAGGGACTCTGTGCCAATGCATGAAGCTGTCTGATGAATCCACCACACCTTTGCTTGCTGGAACTAATGGCAGTGCAGCAAACCTGGCAGTCAGAGCAGATAGATTCTCTGTTGCTTAATCTTGCCTCTGAAGCCAGAACCAAAACTCATATAGATACATATGATTTTCCCTTGTCTGTGTTTCTGCCTGGCAATGCACACAGACTGTTCAGGTTTACCCAGGCACATGTTCTGATATCAACAATATATAAATTAAGGTCAGATGGGGCCATCCATTAGTCCAACCTTTTTATTCCGTAAGTTATAGGATTTTGCTGATTTCATGTACATCTGATCTAAAGCAACATTTTTGAATTTTCAAATATACATAGAGGAGGACTCCACTGTGACCCTCAGGAAGCCTTTTCTATGGGTAATTGCTCACTCATTTAACTTCAGCTTCCACCTAGTGGACCTGTATTACTTGGGGTTTTTCAGCACAATGAAAAAAAATAGAAGCAACTGTCAAAAGAACCCCATTATGACATTATCTGAGATATTAAAAAGTGATGAGCAAATCTCTCTAAAACATCTTTCTTGGAAAATTGAGAGATTTTATCAGTTTGGCAGCTTTTAGTCCACATAATACATGCCATGTTGATATTGTGTGGTTATATTTTGTTTAAAATGTCATACAGCCTTAAGCCAACTTTCTTACTTAAGTCTGCTTTTATTATGTCAACACTAGACATTTTATCATCCAAATATATAAAGCCATGACAAAAATTCATTCAGCTGCTTCACCAAATGTTTTCTATAAATCCATACTCATATTCAAAGATTGCATTAACTTCTGTCGTTCTGTGTTAACTGAGTGAATGTCACATGCATTCTTACTTCCCTGGGAATCAATGCCAAGTTAACAAGCTTGTAAGTGCACAGGTCACAGTAGCCAAACACTATTCCTCTTAATGCCAAGACATTTTAAAAGGCCCTAGGTGTTTAAAGATATGCATTCCTTAAGGACTTAACAAATAAGCTCAGCATGAATAAGCCAGAAAAGTCCTGGGCTGGTTCCTTCAAACTCTCATATGCCATTTAGACAGACAAGCTTAATTAAATATTTAACTTTATTTACTTATTACATAATTAACTAATGAATTAAAACTAATTATGGTGAATGAATGAAAATAAATTAATAATTATTTTATTTACTTGTTAAATAAGTAAACAACCTATTATTTAGTTATTAACTTTATTTATTTATTACAGCTACTGATTGACATTGTCACTTGTTGCTCTGTTGATATAAAAGTATTTTGACATCAATTTGAAATCAATAAATTTTTTTTACCAAAGAAGAATCATAACATTTCTTGAACACTTCTGCCTACTCTTCATAATTGCCAAAGACTAAAGTTTATATACAGCACAAGAATTTAATTGTTATTGAAGTTGGTATTATACCTGAGATGCTTAAAACCCAGCATGTTATTCATACGTCTGAAGGTCATGGAAGTGTATTTCTGGCTTTGTTTTCCTTTTCATTCTTCTTAAATTTTTGTGGGTTAATGTGAATAGGCTTATTTGTATAACCATTGTCCCTGTGTTACTTTCTCTTTTCTTTTTCTCTTTCTCCAGCTGATTTGTTAGTTAGGCCAATTTTTCATTACGAGGTTGGCCATTTGGGCTCCTTGGGAGGACTTCCTTGGGAAGTGTTCTAAACTTCTCTCAATGATTATTCATATAAGTTTTCTTCATTGTCATAACTGATTTAGTGAATAACAAACTTTGTCTTTGTTTAGTGGTCAAGACATTTGCTGCATGACCTGTAATCAATGCTCAAGCACTTCTTCTGGAGCAGCCACTACGATTGAAGAAACCCCTTCTATAATCAGCTCTATTTTCTGTGTCAAGATGAAGCCTAATATAGATTTTTTTCCCACAAGTTAGGAAAGTGAGAGACATTAAAAAATTTTAGGCATCAGTTAGTACTGACAGCATAAAAAAAATTGAGTGGATGTCACTTAAATCAGTGGGTCTATCAGAATGCTTTTCTTCCTGCTGTATGAATGATAATATTTTTTTAAGGAGCTGCTATGTAGCAAGATATCAGCTATTGTTCTCGACAGTAATAGTTGAATCCTCAGCCCCTACCCTCATTTCTGGGAAATGGACTGTTTTTAACTAGAATTAATATACTAGTTCTATCTGAAATTTCTGTGCAGAGAAGTCAACTTGCAGTTTTTCGTTTTTAACCAAGTTGAGACAAAGAGTTTGCCTCTTCTAATTGTGCTCCATGGTAAATGTAATTACTTCATTAGGCAGGGTCCCTGTGTGCAGCTCACTGGTTTGCAGAGCAGAGAGCTGGGTGGGATGTGTCTGCTTTCTCCACTAAAAATAGTAACAAGGAGATGTCACTACCATCAGGAAAAAAAAGCCCTGCCCTGGATATATGGTGTCAGTATGATGCCTTGGAGTGGATACCTAAAAACAGAGGTTGGACAACATTAAGAGAACGAAAGTGGGTGTTTCTTGAAGGTCTTCAATAGGTACACCTTGGGCAGTCAGAAGCCTCTGAGGGACTACACACAACATGGATGACAGTCACGAGTTTTCCATAGAGTTGTAAGTTTGGTCCATTTACATATCAGGGGTTAATCCTCCAACTATCCAAGTTTTGGGTAATGAAGTTATTCACTCCAAGTCTGGCCCCCCTCAATTCACTGCTGTTTACATCTCTTGGGGCTGAGACAGTAAGGTGTCCTTGAGTTTCAGGCCTAGAGAGGAATTGTTTTGTCTGAATAAAATGGGAGAACAGAATTGCAAGATTACAAATATATGAAAAATACAAAAGCTAAAATTCTAAGGCAGCAAGTAAATCTGATAGAGGACCCTTTCATTTGATGAGCATTGTAGGGTTTGAAAGGCCCCCAAAATCTGTATCTTGATTTCCTATTATTGAGAGGTTTTGAGTGATTTTCTGTTCTCTGTATCTGAGTAAATCTACTAAATCTACTCTCCAGAGACACACAGTACCTTCTAGACAATGCTCCATTTGGTGTGGTTAAAATCTGTACTTGTTTTCATACCCATTACTTTCCTTCTGCTCAGTTGGCTACCCAGTGGTACAAGGCTGTGATTTTGCTTCCTGAATCACCACCGAGCCTTTCCTTTGCTCAAAGGGCATTTTCTTTTCCAAATTCTTTTGTGTGTTGTTCTTTTCAATGCACTGTGTTGCTATCTGTAGTGCTCTTGTTTCAAAGCACAGAAGCCATACAAGTGAAAAAGCCCTGCTGTTAATTGTTAAAACCAAAGTTAATCTTAATATTTCAGCTTTCCATATCGGTTTTTACCAGACAATAAAATCCCTCTTGTTCCTTTCACCTACTCTGACAAAGCAGGCTTTCATGTAACACCCAGAGCAGTAAATGGGTTACACTTGCCTTCCAAAATCCAAAGCCCTGTAGGTGGATTCTTTCTAAAGACTTTGATCTTCGTGGAACACTGCTATGAGATGGTACAGTCTGCTCCTTACAGACTATTAGACATAATAAATAACTGAAGGAGAGCTCAAGGCTTACATCTAGATCAACTTTATATATCCCCTTGAAATTAATGGGGCTGCTGACTTAAGGAAGGTTTTCTTCCTTTGGCCAATCATGGTGATTTAAAATTGATGAAGCATTGCTTCATCTAGAATAAATGTCTGCCACCTTGCTAGTCTCCATTTCCAGCTGGCTTATTCTGATCCACATCCTTGTAATATGTTCTTCATGCCTTGTGCTGTAATTGCTCCCTTGTTTATCTTTCCTTCATTTCCTCTGTGCTCCATAATTTGAATTTTCCTGCTGGAGCCCTTGCTGTGATGGTCAGACAGATATCTGTCTCTCCTCGTCTTGTGTAAGGAGCCAGATCTGTAATGGAGCTGGGAGAGCCACATTATGTGCCTGGGATGCAAAGATGAGGCCACAGGGGACAAGAAGAACTGAAGAAAAATGACATATCTAAGATGTGAGCATGTAACTCTTAAAACTGGACCCAGCAGGTAGATGTTTTGCTCAGCAGCTGTGGATGCTCGCAGTGCAGGAAGAGCTGAAGAGGGCAAAACCTACATCTCTCATCAACTAAGTTGTGCTGGTGGGAATAAGAGAACTTGATGTGCAGAAATCAATCATTGGGATGTTCCCAGGAACAGCTTTACATGGCCAATCCAGACTATTTTTTTGATAAAGAAAACTGATTTTTTTTTTGCCTGCTTTCATGGTCAGGTTGGCAGCATCTGCCAGCATTGTCTCAAGAAACACATGGAGATTGAATCACAAATTTGTTGTGGATGAGTAATAACTTACTAATGTCTAGTTCTTACGTAATTTTGTTTCTTATTGGATTGAAAGTGTTTTACAGAAATGGTCACTTAAATCCATTTGCAGAGAAGAGGTCCATGACACAGGGGAGTGAGTGAAGTGACTTTTTGAGTCCACAAGCTGTCCCAGAGGAAAGCCATCTTCAGGCTCTCAGCCCAGCATCCTGCTCATGTTTCCCTCTCCCCTGCAGCTCATCTTTATTTCTGCGGCAGTCTTAGCAGACATTTTTATGTTTTCCTGTACATTACCATAAATACTGGAGGTTTTTTCATGCCTTTTCTTTATTGCTGCCCATGGAGTCCAATTAAAACAGGGTTGAAAGCAACTTCTTGTGGCTTTCTGGATCATTGTCATCACCTTCCTGCATTCCCAAACGGGGAACTGGAGGAAATGGCTTTAGATGTCCTATTCTTAGCAGCTATTGAAAAATGTCAGGAGCACCACTGAGATGTCTATGGTAACAGGCTTCTTACACCAGCCCACGTACAGGGAGATTTTCAGTGCTGTGATTTCTCTAAGAGTATAGCTGTTTAAAGTAAGTATCTCAGCTGGCATGAAACTAACCTGGCCAGTGCAAAATGACATTTTATAAATGTAGTAGCTGCAGTGATAACTGGTTTCAGATTTCATCTGAAAGCCTTATTTTTCCTAGAACTCAAGGTTGATGCAGCTGGACAGTTGAAATAAAAACCTTCCCTCAGATAAACAAGGAATCTGCTCTTAATGTAAGTGTATTTTCACCAGCACTTGGATTTTAAAAAATGGTCAGTACTTCATTAATAGAGCATTAAAACTCATGCCATTGCCCTTGACATAGGCAAGGCATAGTAAGAAAAACATTTTATTTCCTTAATCAAGTCACTTTTCAGGCAAAACTCTCATGTTGTAACTCGTGAATCACAGTTTAAGAAAAGAAGTGAAAATAAGGAGATAGTAAGTACAAGTAGGGAGGATCTGAGCTGGATAATTTGTCTGATTTGGGTGGAAATTGGCCAAACTAACTTGCCTTGCCTTTGCTATGCTATGCAATGCTGTGGTGCGCTGTGCTACTCTTATTTCTCAACATCACAGAACCTTCTGGCAGTGAATTCTTTAACGTGACTAATAATGAAGTATGCTCTTTCTTGTTGCTTTCTGCAGAAGGTTTTCCAGGTCGTTGTTTCACTTTGAATGCCTAAAGAAGATGTATCAACATGCATAGGTGTGGCTCTTTTTTAGAGGAGACAGGTTCGAGGGAATGTGCTCTGCCCTGGGAGCAGCAGGCAGGGAGTCTGGGGGCTGTCTCTGGTTTCACTGCAAGTGCACCTCAATGTTCAGTGCTGTTTTCTGAGAAAGTCTGGGAGCTTTTCTCCCCTGTAAGGGAAGTTTATAGTCTTGCCTTTGTGAGTTTTATTGTGCTGAAAACATGAACTATTAGCTGAGGACTTCAGGTAGTAGGTGCAGGCTGCAGTGTGCATTAGAGACCTATGTAGGATCTTGATTTATGATTAATTGTTCAGGAACCTTGCGACAACAAAAGTAATTTGGATTTTTTTCTTAGAGATAGCGTGCTGAGGATATCTTGGGTGTGTAGATTGTGTGCTAACTGGCATCTGCCAAGTCCTGGAAGCGTCACATCAAGTGCATTACTTATTTAACATGCTTATTAGCAATTTTGCTGACATTATTTGTATTACCTCACAATGCAACAAGGAGATAACAAAGCTGTGGAAGCCAATGGGCAGACTACAGATTTCAGGGAATGGAATCTTCTAACCAACCACAGAAAATGAAATTATCTGGGGCCTCGGACACTTTCTTGTTTTCAGAATGTCACTTTTTTGTTTCTTGAAGTAAAATGTGGTCATTTTGAGTTCCTGGAAAATTGAGAGTGGAATATATTTTAACTTTGGCAAGGAATTTACTATGGATATCATGTGGTTTTCACCACAGAAACTGAAAAAAATGAACTGGATAGAACAAAGCAATGAATGATCATCCTTAAAATTTCATCATGAAAATACTTTATGTTTATGAAATAACTTTGCTACTTGGATGGAGGTAAACAACTGCATAAAGAAGTGTTAGAATCCAAAAACCCAGAAAAGCAGTCATGTCCTTCTTATTGGTACAAGTGCTACATTTCCAGTTCATGGGAGGACTGGACAATTTGGAACACACTGTCTCTGTGAAAGAGCATATATGGAAACATGCCTCGGAGAGTAAAGTTTCTGGGACCAAACTTAGCTTACTTAAAAAATTTCACATTTCCAATTACTACCATGAGTTCAAACCTCAGAGCTGAAAATACTCCACATGCAGCACTCAGAATCATTTCCTCTGAAAGATGAAATGCAACGTTCAGGTTTGAGAAATTTCTTGAATTAGCTTAAATATTTTTGGAAGCTGAAATGATAGAACTCCAAAAGGCTCTGCAGCAGTTAGATCAAACTCAGTCTTATTGATAAAACTCAGCATCTACTGTTCACTGACAAGGACAGATAGTAGAGATGGAAATATTTTGCTGGGATGGATTAATCTATCAGGTTGTCTTCTTGTCTGTAGCAGAGCTTTTTAAGTGCTTTTGTCCATCTGTGTATTCAGTGCTACAAGAGAAAGATCCTCTATGAGTTCCTCTGATACGCTGTTCTAGTGTAATGAGCTTTCTAATTAGTTAATAGTTGCTAATATTCAGGCTCCACTTTTCTTTCAAATTCCATATGAAGATAATCCTAACTTTATGGCCTGCAGCCCAAACTTAATCAGAATTTCAGGGCTATTAATAGAGCTGCTTAAAATGCAGAATTACCTCCCATGGGGCTTTTTCGCACTGTAGTATTTGTTTTTATTCTCAGCTTGGAACTGCAGAAATTTTGAACATGCCTTATTATACAGAACATAATATACTAAAATAATGCTGCATGGTTTTGAGAAATCTCTTTTTTTTTTCCTTTTTTTTTTTTCTGTAAATCACATGATTTTCCCTTCATGTTTTAATGAAATGGTGCTATATTCTGAGTGACAAAAAAAGAGAAGGACTTTGTAATATTAAGAGGTGCAATTGTTTACAGTAATGATGTCTTCCAGCACTTTCCTCTATGTAGAAAACATTTGATCCTAGCACAGAATACGGTGCTAAATGAATGTGAATGCAAACAGATTTTGTTGCTTCAAAACATTTTTTTTTCTGGGAGAAGTCTGTCCCATGAGGTTTTGATCAGAACTTATTGCAGTCAGAGTTAGGATTCAGATCTCTCCACTAAAGCAAAGTGAGTGTAACCTGGGAGGCCAAAGAACCATTATTCATGTTTCTTCACCAGAAATTGTGAATTTGAAGACACTTCAGAAGCACTGATTCTGCACATATTTTTCTGTCTGTAGCTCTGAATCTGTTGGTAGTCATAGCAGAAAGTTGAAACTAGGTTTGATTCCTATCTAACTTATGCTTCTGGTAATGACTAATAACTTAAATTGATACAGTTATAAACAGAGGTGATTGGCGAAATCTGGGTTCTGAAAGCCAGAAACCAAGTTAAGGACACATAGGTCTGATATCTGCATCTGTGAAAGACTGCTAGGGATGATGGAAGTGTAAGAGTCAATTTCACTCTGTTACACTGAAATTCTGTATTTATACGTTCTAGTGTATATATAAATATAAACTATCTTTTTTTTTCTCAGATATCTTTTGATATGTTGAAAGCACATAGTTCATATCTTTTCTCTAAATTCCAGTAGGTTAAACCATCTGCTATCATTGTCTCTAGAGTGTCTGATTACAGTAAAAGCCTGATTAGTCCAAAGGGGTGACCAAAGGGAGAATCATTTCCAGTTCAGTGCCTAGCATATTAGTTAGCATTTTAAAATCCAGAAGAAATACGGGATGAGCAGAATGAATATCACCTATTTCACATCTTTGCTTTTCTGCTGTCTGAGAGCTAACCACTGATGGTTGGTGTAGCAGCTCAAAAGCTGTATAATCTGTCTATGAAATGACAGAAGCAGCATCAGTGTTCAGGTACTGACACACCATCTTTAAAGATTTTAAAAATCTCAGAGAAAATTATCAGTAACTAGTGATAACCTCTCTGGCCTAATAATATTTCTGTAGTTTTTTTCATATTGCAGGTAAAAGGGAATACTCCCAGTCATTCCTCTGAGGAGAGAACCAAGTCTGTCTCCCACTGCATTCAGCGACATTTTCACAATGGATGTTAGTAAGACCAGGATTGACACCCATAGTCATTTGCAGGGAAAACATCTACCTGTGAGGCCAGGCCGACGTAGTGTGTAATAAATTCTCCAAGTCCCCTTTTAATTAATGAGTCCAACATTCATATGGAGGTAATTGCATGTAACACATCATTTGTGTTCCATCAAATTAGACAGAACCATTTCTATCTGAGAACAGGTTCCAAACATCTGCTTCTAGAGAGCATTATTACTGTTTGTTTGTACAGGACTAACCATGTGCCAGCTGCTTTACCAGCAGAGGAACCAGGTCCTGGCTTCAAAATGTTTGCAAACTTGAATAGACTGCTTGAGCACTAAGGGGAAGGAAGGGGAATGAAAGAGAGCAGTGCTGTTGAGACAAAGAGTTTCCCTTGATCCCATCAGAGCTCTGACTTTTGCAGTGCTAGTAAAAGACCTCATTCATTGAATATATACTATCCCTACACAGGCTGAAGAACTCTCATTCTCATCCAAATTTAGTTGCTTGAAGGAGAACCTAAGCATGTTTGGTCTCCTCTAACAACTGGAGAGAGACAGCCACTTGCAAGGCAATGATCCATCCTATTCTGAAGAAAGACAGGAAGGATAAGTTCAGGTTCCTTCTGTAGTCGCCTCTCCCCATTAGCATAGCAAGATCCTAACAGCTTAAATTAAACTCCCAACTTCCATATGGCTGACAGTGGATGAAACAAGCCCTACCCTGAAGCCTCATCCTGTGAGCAGTCCTCTTGCTCAGTCCAGTTGCTGCTGCGTGTGTGTAGTGCACTACAACATGTGTGTTCAAATGACTCTGAATCGAAGGCTAGAAGTGATCCCATTGGGAATGGCCAGCAGATCACCTGCCAGCACATACCACTTGTATTGTTGATACTCTGGTCCCTGCCTGCACACATGCTCTACATGGTGCTCCTATGTCAGCCTGCCCAGAGAGGGTGGTCCTGGAGAGGGGTTCCATTTGCGTTGTGCTTCCAGCAGTATGGATCTCTGGCCGCTCCTATGTCACTGTGGGCAGCTGTCTCTGATGCTTCTGGTGTGTGAGCTTCTCCTCAGGCATGAATGTTTAGGGGAAGTGTGCCTCTGGCACCCACTGGCACCCACAGAGGAGGCACAGCTCACACTGCGCAGAGCATATGGCAGAAAGCATCGCACAGAGAGAACATCAGAATAAACACGTTTGGGACAAAACAGACATGAAATCAGCATGTTGGAGTGAAGCCATACTCCAGTGGCAAGGAGGATTTTGGATGGAACACAGAGTAAGCTCCTAAATGAGAAACATTTATAAAATAATATGCATCTCTTGAGAAGGCAGATAGGCATGCCAGCAGGGGCTGCTCAGATGTGAGTTTTTGTTGAGTTTGCAGGAGACAACAAACTGGGGGGTTCAACAGTGAACCTGCTGGTTCACTGGCAGGTAAGGATGTAACTCAGTTGGACCTAGGCAGGCTGGAGGAATGGACTGACAGATACTTCATGAAATTCAGCAAGAAATAGTGCCAGATCCTGCCCCATGTGTGGATGAGCCCAGCACAACAACACAGGCTGGGGCCAAGTGCCTCAGAAGCAGCTTTTGGGGAAGATCCTGGAAGTTCTGATAGTCAATAAGAGGGATATGGGTCAGCAGCAAGTCCCAGCAACATCACTAGCCAGGAGCAGCCTGGAACAGAGTCAAAGGTCGAGGGGAGTCATTATCCCACTCCAGTCACTAGTTGTTAGAACACATCTGCACATCCAGTAAGGGACAGACACCATTAAACCAATTGTTTGGGAGAGGCCCCTGAGATGATGGGGCTGGAGCACAGACCCTGTGAGGCAAGGCTGGGAGAGCCAGGCTTGTTTGGTCTGAGGTAGAGATGGCTTTGGGGAAGGGATGGACCTTACAGGACAGCCCTGTGGAGGGGTATCATTGAGGAGATGGCACAGAGTGGAAGGATGTGTCCCCATGAGGACAGTCAGTCAGGTTGCCCAGAGAGGCTGTCCAGTCTCTGTCCTTGAATGATTTCAAGACTCAACCGGTTGAAGCCCTGAGCAGCCTAATCTGACCTCAGAGCTGACCAGCTGGAAGCTGGAGGCTGGACCAGAAGCTGACAAGATGGAGCTGTGACCATGTCTGACTTGATGGCCTCAAATGACTGCTGCCCAGAGCCATGGTCTGTCCCCATCAGACACCAGCACACTGGGCAGGCTGCCCACCCTGGCCCATGATGGTCATGTGTGTCTGGTTGAGACTCGGAGGTTTGTGGGACACCAGGAACTGAAATACATGTGCACTGTGCAGGTATCTTCTGGTAAAGGACAACTTTGAAACTGGAGGTTGACCTTGGTTGGGACAGCTACATTTTTGAATAGTTGAAGCAAAACTGAAAGATACCGAATACCATTATGGGAAGCCTTTGTTCTGCCACCCCAGCTTTCTCCCTGAGAAGCTGCAGTGATGTTCAAGGTTCATCCCCGGGCAATACCACAGCTGGTGAGAGGGAAATGAAACCTTTCAAAGTTTAATAACTCTGTTTTTCCAAATATGCCAACCACCACACTAGGGAAGTTTAGAGGCATGACATGTCCCAGGTTGAGGGTGATTACAAAACTCTGCTGTTACTAGCCCATCAGCACTTGCTCTGCATTGACTGTGGTTGCCTGTAGCATCTCTTCTGCAGATTGTCACGAGACATGCTGGCCAGGGCGGTGCACTCATGTGCTTGATCCACCACATCATGCACCTTTCTATCAGGGCACACTTCTGCTAAGAGGCTAATTGCCCTCCTATATCCTCAGCTTCTGTATTTATGTCTGTAGGAAGCCTGAGGAAGGAGATTTGACCTTTAAGGATCCTTGCTGTGCAAGGAATATACACAGTCTTTTTCTAAAGTGTAGAAAGCCAAGGGAGTTTGAATTTTCTTTCCAGGAACAGCTCAATAATAATTTGTGCATTTATTCAAATACAAAAGACCATTTTCCACACATCTTGGCTGACATATACCTTGGGCAGTTTTCTTGAATCTGTTACTATGGTACATGGCAAATACCAAACAGGTATTTGCAGGAGGAGCAGTGAAGGGCCAGCACCTTGTGTTTTGAAGTCTAGTTTTTTGCCAGGGATTGATGCTTCCCCTGTCTGAAGTCAAATCATGGAGTTGGTTGCAGAAGTATTCATACATTAGTCACAAAAGGCATTTTTGAATTGGAGTTTAAAACCATTTTGAAGCTCAATGTAACATCCAGAGAGAGCCTGCAGATGTGCCTGAGAAAGACCTTTAATTCCTGGGTCCATTATTCTCTAGGCAATACTGGGAAGTGGGCATTTTCCCGGCTCATGTGAAGAGGGTCAGCAGTTGCACATTGCCACCAAGTCAGATAGCAGGACACACAAGCCAGGCCAGGTACTGCTAATGGAGGAAGGGGAAGTTACAGAGTCTACAGAGAGGAAATGTAGCTCTTTTTGAGTCCTTTATTCTGAAAACTTAACATGTAATGGATACCAATGCTGCTGCTTTGGTATGAAAAAATGCAAACCCAGCTTGTTATGAAGAGTAGCTGTGACAATTGAGTGATGAGTTAAGGTGATGGTAAATAAAGGCAATTCTTGTATGAGATTGTCCAATCTCTTTTTTTTTGTGTATCCTTTTGCCATCAATTGTATTTTTTTAATCCTAATAGATGTTAATATTTTTGTCTCTTTGCTTTGTTTTGTTTTCTGTGGAGCCCAGTCGAGCACAATTTCTCCAATGTCCTAAACTGGTGATTACTATTTATGCTGCTGTAACTCAGAGTATACTTTCATATCTGTATACATTTTAAGACAAGAGAAAATAGCCTCGTTTCATCTGGGAGGGTTTAGACTGGATATTAGGAAAAATTTCTTCACTGAAAAGTTAGCCAAGCATTGGAGCAGGCTACTCAAGGAAGTGGTAGAATCACTGTCCCTGGAAGTATTCAAAAGATGTGTGTATGTAGCTCTTAGGGACAGGGTTTAGTGGTGGACATGAAAGTGTTAGTTTAATGGTTGAACCTGATGGTCTTAGAGGTCTCTTCCAACATTAATGATTCTATGATGCTATGGTTTGACTTTACTGCTTTCAATATTAAACACAGTGCACCTTATTTAGCATTAAATGCTGTATTCTGTAGAACCCACTGTTAGCTCACTGATATATTACAGAAAATAATCAGTCTCAAGTACTGAAATGTATCAAAACTCACATGGAAGAAAAATCTTGCAGTGGAGTGTTTGCCTTTATCTAAACAAAACCTGCAGCCATTTCTCTGTTCAAAGATCTGATGGACATATTTCATTGGAACGCCTCACTTTCAGATGCTGCTTTCAGAACAACACAATCTAAAAACAATCAAAAATGTTTTGAGCAGATTCTCATGGAATATGAGAGGACCTAGCTGACATGTGCAGTGGAACCCGGGTTAAAAACCTGGGTTAAAAACCCAGGTGCTAGCCACCATTGAAAAGGTCTGGCCTTATGCAGAACTGGAATAAGAGACCACACACACTGTCCTAACTTAGGTAGGTTTGTCTAATTCCATGATGGGAAATGCCAAGTCAGGCAGTGAAATGGAGGCAAAGTGCTGTGCACAGTGACAAACAATGGCTTTGTTTGTCCTGCTGTGTCCCAGAGACAAACAGAAACCTTCCATGGACTGACTGAAACTAAGTGAGAAGAGATTTCAGATTTTAAGAGATTCCAGTCTGTACTTAAATAAAATGTAAGGCATCAAGTGAAATAAGGAGTGCTGGAGAAACTGAACTGCACTCCTACTTGGAGACAAAATGCATTTGCCAGCTTAGGCTGGGGCTGATATTTTCTCCCTGTGACACAGCTTGGCACAGAAGTCCAGGTGCATTACGAGGTGTGTTTTTATGCCTCCTGATGCCAGAAGCAGACAGCTGAGCCAGATGAACCCCTGGTACTTTTTGGTACAGCAATTTACAAGTAAGCATGTAATTTAAAAAACAATGTTGTGTCTTTCAGGCTTCCTAGTAGATGAAATACTTTGCTGTTCATGATGTATTTCTGTGTTTTGTTGGAAGTGGTTTTTTTCGCCACATTATAAGTGTACAAATGCTAAAAATTCTGTATTTGTAAGTGTCCCTGCTATAATAGACCAATGATTAAGAAGTTGCTTAATTATTTTAATGTTTATTTACACTTTTTATCAATCATCTCTGGTCTGTATTTTGAGTCCATTGTTTCCTATGTTCAAACTAATCCTAGATGACATAATTTTCACATGCAACTTCAGTTATTATCTCTTTTTTTGATGACTCACAATATCCTTTCAATGGCCATATAAACTGTATTCTGTATGCTTGTAAATAATTGTTCCCAGTGGAAATTGTTTGTTGAAATTCTCAATCAGTAGAATCAGACTATAAATTTATTTCTGACCTTAAAATCAATGAAGCACCTCACATGTAGCTGGCATTTCATCAGCTATTGCTGACCTTCTGTCCTCTGTGCAGGCTCTCGTAGCTGTGCTCTGCTTGAGCTATTCTGGATTTCTGCTGCCACTCAAATGTAGGCTTAAAATAGAATGACTCTCAGTACTGTCCACTGCCTCTGATGGGATACCAAATCAGCCAAAGCTTTAAAGTAATTTTGCATAGGCATTTCCATAAGGTAAGCACTGCATGAAAACCATCCAGGACTTACCAATTAAAATGAGTGACGGATACCCCTTTTGCAGGTTTCCTTTCATTTTGTTTCACTTAGGCATTTTTTTTTTTTTAGTGTTTCTTCCTCAAAGGATAGTGCTAATAACACCAAGGTTGTGTGTTTTATCCCAGTATGGGCCATTCCCCTAAGAGACGGATTCAAAGATCCTTCCAACTCAGAGTACCAATTCTGTGACTCTGTAATTTGAACACATGCTAAAAGTCTAGCCCTCTCCTTCTCCTCACCTTCCACCTGCAACTGAAGTACAGCCAAGCTATCCACAGCTGCTCTCTTGCTTATCTGGGGAAAATGCATGGGGACTCTGAATACCTACTCACTGACATGAAGTTTTTCAGGGCAGTACCGTTTCAAGCACAATAAAATGCTATGACATTGCAATAAGAAATTTCAATGATTTAGTCATAGTGAATTTAAATTCAGCAGCCTATCCTACCTATTAGTGTTGGTTCATTTAAATTCTTGGGGGGCCATTTCCAGAGATCTTTCAATATAACTGGAGCTTTTGATGGAATATAGGTTACAGTTTAAGTGTTGGCATGCCAAATGACATTAAGAAGGTGCTAATTGTCAATCTTTTTCTTGTTTGAGCAGAACAGAAGAAATATGTCAGACATATCTTTGTCAGATCTGCTATTTTTTGTAGGTCCTTGAATATGTTTCCACACCACTACTATGAAGCCTACCAACACTTACTAAAAACCTGCATGGTGAGAGGTAGAAATATATTTTGTAATTTTTTTCTTTCCTTGGTAATTTTGGAACTCTTGAGCTTTCCTTCTGCTCAACTTCTAGATGCCGTAAAATTTATTATAAAGCCAACTGATGCTGACACCTTTTTCATTCAGCTTTTACAAGTAGAAAGGTTACATTTGCATGCAAGTACATTTGCATTTTCTTATTTACAGAACAAATATAACTATATATGAAGCAGAAATAGAAATGCCTTGTTGGTTATTAACCTCTTCTATAAGTGACATTTGAGACTTTACTAAACATTGTGTTGTTTTTAATATGACTCTTAGAATTAAAGCTCTGTGGAACGCTTGAAAAACATGAAGGTAGACTGCAGAAACATGGGCAGAAGCACACCTAATAGCAGAGTAAGAAAACACTTGTTTTTCATGTTTTCTAAAGTATTATTTACCTTTCTGTCTGCAGGATTCTGGATCTGACCCTTAAGTCTCAGCAGTGGAGCTCTAGCATGGAATTAATTTGACCATACATGTGTGCCTATTGCTGATTTAGGTGTTGTGAGGTATCCAAGAGAGTTTCATGGGCCAGGTAGATATTACAGAAGAGCTGTGAAAGACACTTCTCTGCTGGGATTGCTGCTGGAGATGGGATAATTAAAAGCAGCTCAAGATGCTTTTCTGTGGAGTCACGCCCTGACAGTCAGTGCAGTCCAGATAGCCATACATGTCCCTCTGTGTTTTATGGTGAGTTGAATAGCTCTCTGGGTTCTGTGAGCGACTTGATTATATCTGCACTGACAACAAAAGGAGCAGAGGTACCGAGTGCGCATGTGCACTTCTAAATTTAGCCATGCTAGTCTTTGAGCTGAATCCTACCTGAAGAGTTCAAAACATAGCTGTGCCAGAGCTGGTATACTGAAATTTCTGTTGTCATTTTTCATCAGCCAGCACTGGAATGTCTTTCTTTGATGTATGATTTTATCCAGAGCAGCAGCTGAAAAACATACCGTGGGTGTCTACTAACTGCTGTCAATGCTGCCTCATTTGTTCTCAGCAGGGATACGGCTGCTGCTGCTTGCTCTTTATTCTGGGGATCCACAGATAATAGTTTTTCTTCTTTCTCTCTCTCTTCCACATGCCCCCATCTCCAAACACAGAATCACAGAGTCATAAAAACACATTGGTTAGGAAAAAACCTTAAAGATCATTGAGTCAAACATTACTGCAGCACTGCCAAGTCCACCACTGAACTGTGTCCCTGAGTGCCACACCTCGATGTCTGTTAAATATTTCCTGGGATGGTGGCTCCACCACCTCCCTATTCCAGTGCTTGTCAACCCTTTTGGTGTAGAAAATTTCCTTGGTATCTAATCTGGACCCTGGTGCAACTTGAGGCTGTGTTCTCTTGTCCTACTGCTTGTTCCCTGGGAGAAGAGGCTGACCCCCACCTGGCTGCACCCTCCTTTCAGGCAGTTCCAGAGAGTGATGAGGTCCCCCCTGAGGCTCCTTTTCTCCAGGCTAAACACCCCCAGCTCCCTCAGCTGCTCCCCACAGCACTTGTGCCCCAGAGCCTTCCCCAGCTCCGCTGCCCTTCTCTGGACACGCTCCAGCCCCTCAATGTCTTTCTTGCACTGAGGGGCCCAGAACTGAGCACAGCATTTGAGGTGTGGCCTCAGCAGTGCCGAGTCCAGGGGGACGGTCACTGCCCTGCTCCTGCTGGCCACACCACTGCTGATCCAGGCCAGGATGCCATCGGCCTTCTTGGGCACCTGGGCACACCCTGGATCATGTTCTGCTGCTGTCACCAGCACCCGCAGGTCCTTTTCCACCAGGCAGCTTTCCAGTCACTGCCCCCGGCCTGTGATGCTGTCTGGAGCCGTTGTACCCAAGAGCAGAACCCAGCACTTGGCCTTGTTGAACCTCATACAACTGGCCTCTGCCCTTGATCCAGCCTGTCCAGATTCCTCTGGGGAGCCCTCCTGCCCTCCAGCAAATCAGCACTTCCACCCAACTTCGTGTTACCTGCAAACTGACTGAGGGGGCTCTCAATCCCCTTGTCCAAATCATTGGTGGACAAAACCAGAAACTCTTCTGTCCACCAGCCTCAGTTTCATGGAGCTTTTTGTTTACAAGGTCTAAAGATGCTCTTGACATACCGAGAAGCATTTCAATGGAACTGGCTCCAATATTGAGTCTGGGGAAGACCACTTGTGATACATCCTTCTCTTCTTTGACTCTGTTATACAATCTTTATAATATACATAACTGGATAGTATTTTTTTAAGAATACAATATATGTTAATATTTATCAAGTGCACTTGTTGATGTGGACTATTGTTTATTACCCCAAGCAGGATGGAATATAATGTCTTAAAATATGATTGGGCTGCCAGGGAAAGATGCTTTCTGAAAAAGACCAGGTTTGCTAAAGAAAAGTGCATTGCAACATCTGACAGAGATCTGTGGGGACCATTGCTCCATAACCATTTTACTATAAGACTCTTATTTCAAAACATGCAATGTTCAGAGGAACACTAGGACAGATGGAGAAGAGAGGTTAGAAAAGCCTTGGGCATTTATTGTAGTGCTGTAGACACAGCCTCCTACCTGGTAATACTGCTCTTGCTCTAAATTCATATTTCAGTTTAGTGGCTCTTTGATTTAGCAGCTTATTCCATGGATCTTTTTGTTCTGAAGGTCTAAGAATGCTGTTAATATCCTGGGCAGCATTTTCTCTGCTTCAGAGGCTCCGATGTAGAAGGTGCAGTACAGGCCATTCCAGAGATTGTAACAGCTGTTGTGCTGGTTCACATGGGCACAGCATTGTCTCTAATAGTCATGAAAACTGTTTAATTGGTAAAGGCAACCAAACTCAAATGTTTTAGACCTCCCTGCATTATCATTACAGAACACTCTGGCATCAAAAAAGTTGATTGCAACAAGTGAGAATAGGATCAAATACTACGTTTTTATGCATCTGTTCTCTGACAGATTTTTTTTTGCCTTTGTGCAAAATAGTTTCCCTTGAATGTCATCTAGGCACATAAATATTGTGGATTTCATGCAGATTAATGAAGGTTTGATTCATTTCTATATAATTCATTTTCTTCCCAGCTGCTAATGGGAGGAGGGAACTGTGTTTGTGTGCACAGACTCTGCTCAGCATATGGTCCATAGCTAGAAGCAGATCACATCACCCAGCTGTTGTATCCTCCAGGACTGCTCCAGCAGATTCTTCAGACTCTTCAGAGTAAATTTTCCATAGAGCTCACCCATAAAGGGGTGATAAACCTGTCCATTTGCAAGGGACCAAGCAGTAGGAAGCAAGATGAAAATGAATTAAATCTTTGTAATATAACATACCAGTAGTTGTATATTACGTCAGTACCCTCTGTTTACCCTGGTGTGAATGTGGATAAACTCTGTTGATTTAGTAGCATCTATTTTTAACTTTCTCCTGATTATGGATGGCAGAAAGAATTGTGTGTTTTTTGCTGGATTTGGGACTTGAAAAACAGGCTCCTCAGTTCACTGTGAGCAGCAGGAATAGATTATCTTCTTCCTCCTCTCCTTGTCCACTGTAATCCAATTTTGACCTCTGTGAGAGGTGAGAGCCACAAGTGTCACCCTCTTTTCCCAGTTCACGATAACATCTACCACTAAGCAGGATGGCTGTTTCTCTTCTGAATGCCCATGGCAGCTGAAAAATGAAGCAAAGGCATTTACTCCTGTGTTACTGCCCGGGCACTGCATCATGACCAGACAGTAACACAAGTTGCAGTTGCTACAGATCAGATTCAAAGTGAGGATGAGAATTCGTATTTTCTTTCCCAGTATCTTCCTTCCATGTTCCAGGATACGATATTATATGTCATTTATAAGTTCAGCAAAACAAGTTTGCCCTTCTTATTTACAACACTTTTAATGGTCACTAGGGGTTGGGTAAATCTTTTGGCATCCTGTGTTCTGCAGCTGCCTATTATGACTAACACAAGTTTGGTATGGCTCTTGCTGGCTTCCTTTGTGCATTACTTTGTTTAAATTGGAGAGTTATGTTACTTCATATTGGCATATGTTTACATCTTCAGAAAACCATACGCTGTCTGAGACTAATCCAATTTATTCCTTGTTGACAGGAATATAGGAGGGACTGTCACTTGCTAGGCTCAGTATGAAATGTGATTTCATCCTTACTCTCCCCCGAAAATGAAAAGCCAACCAAGTGTTACAGAATGGAGATATTTTAAAGATCATGACAGCTGGGAAAGTTTTGCATTTCACTCAGCCTTTTCCAGATTTTGAAGATTTTGTTGTCTTTGCAGTCTTAGTATAGCCTTGTTGGCGTATGAATCTTGTTGGATTTAACTTTCTAGGAGCTAACATTTACAAGCTTGGAGAGCCCATATGCTTCAGTAATTGTTTTAATTGAAGGAGATTCAGCATGTTGTGACACTGAAGTAGACTTTTTGTGGATCAAAAGTTCGGTCAGTATGTAAGTGGAAGTTTTATTTGATGTCTTCCCCCTTATTACCAGAATGTTTTTGACTACCTTCTAGACACAGTGACATCCTTCCTTAGAAGGGGAATGTCTAGATGAACATCTCTTGCATGGTTCCTTGCTTTTTTTCTGGAGATCAAAGCTGTTTTGTGGGACAAACCTGCATGGAAATGCTGAAAGCTGTGCTGAGAGCTGCTTAGGCAGGAACTTACTTGAGGAGTGAGGTCTCAGATTATTGTCAGTACTGGTGAAGTTCATCTGTGCAGACGCCTCCAGTGTGGGCACCTCTATCAGAGCTGGTCATTCTCTGCTGTCAGGACAATCAGAGCAGACACACACACTTTTCTGAGGACTTCCCAGGGGAGGGAACTGCCCTGGAGATCTGATGGGAATAAGGTGCCTCTGCCTTGCAGCTGATTTGTAAAAGAGCTTTGGTGGGAGATAGATGTTCTCCTAGTACCTACTAGGAAGTTTGACTTGAGCATAGAAGGTGTGCTGTTCTGCAAAACAGAAAATTAAATGCCTCCAAGAGCCTTATAAATTTCTTTGTTCCTAATTTCCTTTCAGTCTAAGGTGCAGAGATCACTGTGCTGGCCTTTGTTGGACTGTGTCCTATGTTTTATATATATCTAAATGATGGTACATGTACACCATCAGTAGACTCTGTGGTTTTGTCCAGAGCTTTGCTCTTCTCTTTGTCCAGAAACACGTTGAGCTGTGCCTGAGAATATTGCCCAGAGTAATGGCTTTGTACTCTCTGTGAAGAAATCAACATAGAGGTGAATCACAGGGTGGCTGAGCCTGGAAGGCACCTTAGGGGATTGCCTAGTCCAGTCTGTTACTGAAAGCAAGCTCCCCAGGACCATGTCCAATCTAGAGACTAAATAAACTCCTTGGGCCACCTATGCCATCTTCTTTTACCCATCTTCATGGTAAAAAATGCTTTTTAAAGTGCAGTGTCCTATATTTCCGTTTGGGCCTATTGCCTCCTGTCCTCTCACTGGGCACTACGGAAAAAACGCTGCCTCCATTTTCATTACATGTTCTCATTTATTTTAGTTTCCTGGGTGTTGTTGGAACAGATACAAGAAAGCTCAAATGTTTTCTCCTGTGGCATATTACCAAGACAGCTGAAGTTCTGTATAAGGAGTTTTAGTAGAGAATTAGAACAGATTTTTCCCCCCCTCTATTTTCAGTCCAAGAACAGAAATTACAAGAAAGCTCATGAAAAAGGCAGATTGGTGGGGTTTCTGTGACAACACTGAGAATGAATAAAACCAGAGGTGTTTAGGAGAGAATTCGTCGCTTTTGAAGATTTCTTCTCATATCTGAACTCAGCCTAAATTATCTTCCTGTTTTTTCCTAATACCTAAGTATAGGCATGAGATTCTTTTCCACTAGGAGTTCCATGTTAGGATAGAAAAGGATGCAATGATTCCTTTTATTTTCTAGCATCTTACAGGACTGTAAAATCACATCTAAATTGAGAAAATAGCTCTCAAAGAGGAAACTGGTGCTACTGCCAATTTTTAATCCACCAGTGCAACAAGCCAACTAAAGCTTTGCATAAAAATTCTTTTCATATTTACACGTATTGAATTGAGTATATCCAACCACTGGCATACGAGATCCTTTCCTAGAAGCCTTTATAAAAGGAAATAAATTTAATTGTATTAGAACAAGGCTGGATTTATTTGCAATCTGAAGAGTTTGTGTAACTGGAGACTACTTTTTCTTGAAACAGTTAATTTCACAATAATTTTTGATATTCCATTTTGCACATGATTGGAGAGAGTGTGTTAGAGTGCTTTGGACCTTAGAGAGCAGCAACTTTCAATATATGACAGAATGAAAAGTGTACCCATTGGAATATAAAATCATTCTCTGTGTGGAAGCATACTTGGCCCCTAATTTGTGGAAATATCAGTATGTTGCTGTGTGTTGTGTGGGGTTACATTACCCCTACCATTTAAGGAGTCTATTTCTTTTTTTGAAAGTACAAATATGAATTACAGAGCTTTGAAACAATGATTGTACTGGTCTTGACAGTGGCCTAAAAAAGGCACAGAGACAAAAAGTCAGAGTCCCTTGACCTTTATAAACATTTCAGATTGCGACAGCCAGTGCGGTTTGTTTTGTTTCAGAAGGCCATAGTTCACCAACTCCCCTCTGACTGTGGATACACTATGTGATCAAGGAAAATGTGGCTTTCCAATGTTTTCAGGCTAAAGCCAGTCCTGCATATTGCTGTAGAATGATCAAAACTGTTTTGTACATAGAAGGTCTCAGAATTACCATTCTGTGAAGTGCATAATTACTTTTATTTACTGATAATTGTTTCCTGAATTATTGCCAAAGGTCACTTCAAAACAGACCAAATCCATCCAAATATGCACCCTCAATCCAAAGTCACCCCCTAACAGATTCTACTTCAGTGAATTTAGACATTTTCTTTCCTGTAACAGGTTTGGAAAATCAGGTGGGAATTTGACCAACATCATGAAATAGAGTGCATCCTATCATGCAAATGGTTTATGGATGAAATCAGACCTATATTTCGAAGAAATGATGAAGTTAGGATTTAAATCATTTGATCCACCATAAAGGAAAGATTTTGTTATAAAATACTTGGAAAAAACAGTGGAAGAGGACTAAGCTGAACATGCTGTTTTTATAAGCCCTGGACTTTTCCTGGTGTGTGCTTGGAATTGACAGAGTAAAAGTGTGAAGCAAAAAAATTTAAGCAGCTCAAGGTCTGACATGTGGATCTGCAAAAACATGAGGCTGGATAAACACACATTATAAAGAAATTCACAGCATTGGGTACAGTAGGGACAGTCTCAGCTAATGACATGTAGCATCCAAAACTTGTAATTTCTGAAGTCCTGGAATGCAGTTTGTCTGGGAATCGTCCCAGTTTGTGCTGCTAGAGGACCTTGGCCCTGTGGTAGTCATTGCTGGAAGTCAGCAGGATTTTTTAGCAATGTTTTTAGTAAGGAGACATCAAATATCATTCAGCAGATATTGTACATAGGACACTGAGAGCATTTAATCTGCTGCAGCCAGCTGCTTGCATTGCCATTGTAATGCTGGTCGTGGGCTCCAGCTACCTGAGTTCACTCTTGGTACCGCGCACATCCCGGCCAGCAGGAACGTGAAACAGCCTCCCTCCGCCACAAGCCCCTAAGCCAGGAGGTAAAGGGGAAGTGCCATTCCCTGCTGGATAGAGAAAGCCTGTGACACAAAGCTGAGCAGCCCTGGCCTCATCCCGTGGACAGGGACGGCACCAGCTCACTGCAAGACACACCAGACCATTGCAAGGCAGCTTACCTTTCCTGGGAGGAGCCCAAAGAGGGAAGGTGGCTCTCGCTGCTCTGCTTCAGGCTGCAGAGCCATGCTGTGAAAGGGAATGAATTAATGAACAGGTGGTCTGAAAGTGTGTCCCTCAGCTATTCAGCTTCCCTGGAGACTTCAGGGGTTGGATTTGAGAAAGCATTGCTTAATTAGCTCATCAGACTCTTTGAACCTGGAAGCAATTGGGTTTTAATTCACTTTTCATAATATGTTTTGTTTTTATGAACTTTGTGTGGAGCATTCTCTGTGTAAATAAATTATATTTTCACTTTTCCCTCTTCTCTCCTCACTGGGCTCATTTAATACTCACTTGGCCTGTGTCTTAGAAGAAAACAATCACAAACCGGAAAGACCAGAATTCTTTAGTTTAAACAAATCCATTATCCTGAAGCTGAAAATTTAGTTTAGTCTCAGCAAAATAACAAGCATATGCAGTCTTTGGAGTAATTTTTATTTATATATTTAAAAGCTTATTTAACTGTTACTGCCTGGCTGCCTTAGTGTCTGAAGGCTGACTAAAGATTTAAGATGAACTCAATAATAAAGCAATCAGGAATCTAGAGTTGGACTTAAGTGGAATTCAAGGTACAGCTCCAGGGATCAGCGAAATACTGTGCAGAGCTGCTTCAGCTAATGATGATTGGGATGGTTTGGTTATTGAAGGCAAGGCAGAAACAAAGGCATTTCATTATAAGATGGAGCTCTCTGGTAGCAGCAGAATTTGACAGGCCCTGGTGAGCGACTGCACCCAACAGGGAACCTTGTGATGCTGAAGTGCCTTGACCAAACCAGCTGACAGTGTCAGCATAACTCTCCCATAACTTAAGTCACTGCCTCTCTGAGATTTACCTTTGCATCTAGAGTTAGATGCTTCGTACTCTCTACCCTGCTGTTTTGCTGGTGTTTCCAGCCCCTCTTGTGGAAATGGCACTTGCTCCCTGTGTCTACACCTCTGGCATGCCAGCTCATGTGGTAGCCCAACTCCATCCAGACCCGTGTGCTGAGCTGAGGACAGCAGTATCCCAGCTCTGGACACGAGCTTTGTCTTCCCTCCTTACTGTGAGCAGCAATGCCCTGGTGACTACAGAGGGTGTCGTACCGTCAGCCAGTAAAGACCAGAGGTCAAAAGGCTTCCCTGCAGCATCTGGACTCTTTGGGAGCCTTGAGGGCCTGCCTGGTGGGACAGGTATCCAATACTCTGTTTTGACTCTGCACATAGCCTTTGCATCTCATTCACTCTGGTGTTATTTCAGTTTTGTAGAATATGAGTCCATCCAGCCTTTCACTGAGAAGAAGATGGGATTTAAAGCCTCTAGACTGCCTTAGCCTGCTCTGTAGGGGCTGTCCAGACAAGTGTTGCTAAATTCTCTCCAGGAGTAGGTTCAGCTAATGCAGGTCTTGTAAGGACATCCAGCCTCTGTGTACAAACCACCCAGGAGATTCTGCTCATTAGCTTTTAGCTACACTTTAGCCTTTACACACCGCAAGATCCTTTGCTGCCCCTTTTGGAGCTAAAGTTTCAACCAACGATTCCAACATTTCCAAAAGTATTTCAGTGCCTCAGCTACTGAAAGAAAAGAAAACTATGCTAGCCTGAGGGTTTAGTCAATATTGTACTAGACTATTAAGTATCCAGCGTGTGAGAGACAGTCTCATGTTCAGAGTACTCATTTGGCTAATCCAACAAATTGACTATTTTGTACACAAAGTGGAAGACTAGCAAGAAGCAGGAGGAGAAAATACCCTTGCAGAGTTTCTCAAGGTCCCCAGGGAAAGTGATAGGCAGTAGACTCAGCTCAGAACACAGCACTAGGGATGAGGTTTGATTTGAGGCTAATGCTACACCCAGCCCCCTCCGTCTCCTCACTGCCCTAAAGCTCTGTGCCTCTACATTCATTAAAAATTACACAAAATAAACCAAAGAAACATATTTCAGGTTGGACAAAACATGGCACTGGAGTGGCACAGTGTGTGGCACAGTTTACCAGTGAGTGAAGCCATGTGCCTTGGAGGCTGGAGGCAGAAATCTGCTGTTGACCTTGCTGCAGGAGGAGCCTGGCCCTGGAAGGAGAGGGGCCCTAGGTGTCACCCCAGCTTTGACACCAGTGTGGGGAGCTGGGTGCCTGAGCTGTACTCCAGCTGTGGTGGAAAGGGTGTGTTTGATTCCCTGTTTTTGAGTGGCTGCCATGACAGACTGGTCTGTGGTGGGTGCTGGGGTGACCAGAGATCCTGCTCTGGCAATATCATTCACAGTAACAGCAAATCTGGAGCTTTGGGGAATTTAGCTGTTAAATTTTGCCTGGGTGGATGGTGTTTTTCAGAGGCCCCTGACTCTATCAGCCATGGGAGGTTTTTTTAGTCACAGCACAGGGTAACCACCTTTCCAAACATCAGGGGCATGCTGCAGCATTGGAGACTGCTAAAGCTGCAATGTGAAATATTTTAATTTGGGAGGGGAGAGCAGTTCCTTAGCCACTTTCTGAACATCATGTTTTGGCTGGAAGTTTCCAGTGAAAATTAACCAAGGATAGAAAGATTCAAGGGTGAAGAAAAGTTGTACAGTTGGACAAAATCATCAGCAACTGAAAGAAGGCCTTGAAACAGAAAATCTCAGGGTATTTTTAACTACATCTGTTGCTATCTGTGCTGCCCGTCAAAACAAGAGCCTGTTTCATACCCCCTGTGTTTCTGACAAGTTCTGTGTGAGGTGTTCTTGGACCAGCTTTGCAGCCTGAGGGAAATGCAGCTGTCTCCAAGATGATTGCAGCATGGGGGAACATATCAGGGAAGGAAGATGGATACATTCATCAAGCCTGTCTTTAGAGTAAATTTTAAGTAGACAGAAGTTAAATATTTAACTGGAATGTAGTCAGGACTCCAGCCCTCTGTGCAAAACAAATACAATTAACTTTAAAAGGTAAAAGAGACTTGTATTTCTCTTTTTCATATTTTGTTCAAAATTATTAAAACATATTAGAGAAAATAATTCAGACTTGTAAAAATCTTTATAGTAAGAAAGGGACATCTCATAGCAGCTGTAGCTGAGACAATACTTTGGACTGATCACTTTTCTGAGGTAATTAAACCAAATAATCAGACTGTATATATGTCTCCAGGCAAATACTTAATCATCTACTTTGGTTGTTGCTGCCTTAAGGTAGTTCTTTATGGTAATTTGCCATTGATGAGTGGAAAGCAATACCTCTAATGTTCATCTTCCTTCAGTGCTCTGCTGAGCATGCTAAAATGCAGATAGCACACTGTGGTGTATTAATCCTGTGAAGGGATTTATGGTCACTGTTCTCATTGCAGCTCATGGACATAATATGCATTCATAAATCCTGCAAGCTTCCAGATGCCAGCATTCTCACTAACTAGCAGGCCTGGCTAGAAAATATTGAGAGAGATACATTTTCGTTTTCCAATTTGCTTCAGTATTGAGGTTCCCTGGAGAAACTTGTCTGTGCTGAAAGTGCTTTAGTGAGTATAACCAAATTATAAAGTATGGATAGCAGGTGGTTTCTGTGCATGGTTGAACCTCCAGATTTCTAGCCCTTTCCAAAGTAAAGCTAAAATCCTAACCTGACACCTCATCCCAAATGTATTCTTTGTGAGACAGTCATAGGACGAGCAATGGGGACAGTCAGACCTCCGTGGCAGACAAGCCAGGAGCTGCCAGGAGTTTGCAGCAGATCCTTGTCATGAGTTTACCCGTATGAAAACTCATGCAGACCTTTCCTATGCTGCCAAAGACACTCACAGGAGGCAAGGATTGAGTGCTAATCCCAGGAGTGATTTGAGTGGTGGCCCTTGCAGACCAAAGAGGCTTAAAACAGGGGTGAGGACAGCCCCAGGTGTGAGCAGGGCCCTGATATCCTGCAGCCTTGACCCTGGGCCCCCAGGCTGAAAGAGGATCTATCAGTATCACACAGGCTGTGCAGTTTATTTCACAAGTTCATAGACATATGGTGGGAACAGACCCTGGGAGGTTTCCACTCCAATCCTCCCACTCAAAGTGGTACCATCAACAGCACTAGATCAACTCGCCTGTGGCTTTGTCTAGCAAAGTCTGGTGCAACTCCGAAGATGGGGATTCCCTGTCTCCTTTTATCTGGTTCTGCACTGCCCTCAAGGTGGGTGAATTTTCCTCATGTTCAGCCTGACCTTGCTGAGCTAAAATCTGTGCCCTTATCTCTTTCAGACAAGACATCTCTTTTTAGCCACTACCAAGAATTGTTTGGTCTTTGTGTCAGCCTTTTCACAGGGGACTAATTGACCCCTCTTAGCCTCCCCTTTATCAGATGAAGCAAGCCCAAAGTCCTCAACTTTGTATCTCATAAGTTCTGGCTCCTTGATCATCTTGGTACAAGTTTTGCAACATCCTTCTATCTAATTGGGACCCCAAAACTGGTCCAAAAGTGCAGCAAGTCTAATCCACTGGTTTTACTGCATAGGATTTATTGATGCCCTGGATTCTGGTATGAGCTCTCAGGCAGCACAAACACCACAACATTTTGAGGTGTTTGTGATGTAGAAGCATTCTGTGCATGTGCACATTGATTGTGCATCAGGCAGATACTGCTTAGGGCCTTGTAGGTTAGGATGGTGCTGAAGCCCAGTCTCAGCAGATGCCTCTAGAACATCCTGGAGAATGGGAATGGAGCCTGATTAAAAAAAATACATTGGCTGTAGATTACAGCTGACATACATGACCTGGCTGTTCATGTGAAACCCCACTGATGAGCAAAAGTTTTAAGATTGCCTTTTCTTCAAAAAAATAGGCAGATTTCTTTCACCAACAGATTTCTTTCATTCAAGCACTAAATAATATTTTTATAGCAATTCTTTTAAAAGTCTGTAAATTTTGTGCAACTGAGCCTGATTAGCTTCTTAAATGTGTAGTTTCTTTATGCTGTATGTTATAACAAAAAAAAAATTGTGATCCAGAGCTGCCTTTGGAAAGAATATAATTCTGCTGCAATTTCAAAGAGGACTGAAAATAATTGTTTAAAATGTGTATGTTAGTTAGCATTTCTATATCACTCATCCTTGAACATTGAAACCTTTGGAGCCCTGAAATGATTCTCGAGAACTTGGACAGATGTGGTAAGAAGAAGGTATTTCCATCATTTGGTCCCAAGGCCAAGTTCAGTGCTGCTGAAAATGCAGTTTTCTTGGCACAAATAAGGACATTCTCTTTTAACAAAATTAGGATCTTCTGGCATACTCTAGCTGGCAGCTCTGAGAAACTTTACAACATCTGAGGAAAAAAACTGAAACGGGAAAGGAAAACTGAGGCATCTGACACCATGTCTGGCCTTTGCTTATGGGTTTTATTTGGAGATTGCTAACTTCTCCCTCAGCTCTGTTGCACACTCCTTGTGCTGTTCATACCAATTCCTGTGGTTATGGCCAGATGTGACCAGGGGCAGCTCTGTACTTTTCCAGCAGCCCACCTACGTATAATCCATCTCTCCACCTGCTGAGACACTACTGTGGGATACAAAACCCCAGTCCTGCACTGCACCATGTGGTTTGTGGGGTCTGGGTAGTTTTGTCATCTCTGAGGCACAAGATTCTTTCCTCCTAATGCAAACTGTGCCATTCACTGCAGGTAACTTCTGGGTGGAATCCATTTCAAGTGAAGCTAAAAGTCTGAGAAGCTGTCTGGATGTAAAGTTCATTATGTGAGTTCCCTTTCATAGTCAGGGACAGAAATGGGCACTCTGCAGGGTGAATCACCCTCCCTGTTCTGCCTGTTGCTCCTGACTGACTCACGAGGAGCTCTCTAGCTCTCTAAGGCTGACAGCTGAATGGCATGGCTCAAGTTATGGAATAAAAGAATCATCAAGGTTGGAAGAGACCTTCAAGATCATTTAGTCCAACATCACCATGGCCATGCCTAGGCCATGCCCAGGTATCCCTTGGACACTTCCAGAGACCACCTTCCCTCCACCCCACCATCTCCCCAAGCGACTTATTCCAATGCCTAATCACCCTTACAGTAAAAATGTTTTTCCAATGTCTAATTTAAACTTGAACCTGCTTTTTTTGTTGTTGTTTTGTTTGCTTTTTGTTTTTTGTTGTTTTTTTAAAAAAAAAATCTTTTCATATCTAATCTGAAGTTAGGTCCACTAGACCTCACTTCTAGGGTTTGAATTGAAATAACATTCTCTTAAAATTCTGTCCAGGTAAAAAGTCATGGCTGTTTCTTTGTACAGCTTTTCACTAGTGGTCTGGCTTATTCCTTTATTCTTTCCACATCCAGGCACAGGCTTAGTTTTGACAGGTTAGAGACTGGAGCCAAACAATTGTGGTTAACAATCAATAGAGATCCTTGTTGGGGTCACAATCATAAAACTGTATCACTAGGAAATAAAAACAGAGGATGTAGACATTAAAATTAATGTTTGTGAAATATGTGCCAAAATTTAATTTATTAGGCAAGTAACGCTGGTTCAGTTTTACCGATAATTTGTTTATATCACGCAGCATTCCTTCACTTACAGTTGTGACATATCACTTATTTCTTTAGGACTATTCCAGCAAGTAGAAGACCATATTAAGCCCTAACAGGACCTCTGGGACACAAAACACTCTCTAAACGCTTTGAATTCATTTGCCTTTAAAAGCATAAAATAAATCATGTACTAATCAAACTCTTCATTGAATTTTGCCTGTAAACCATATGTGTTTTTTGAGTTCAGTTTCCTTATCATACCAACCTTTTCTAGCAATTCTCTTCTAGTTGTACAGATGCAGCAACGAATCAAGCACTGTAACTGTGTTTCTAAAATGCAGTTAAAAAAAAAATTCCTTAGAATGTTAAAACTATAAGAATACACTGTCACACCTCTTTTAGTACCTGTGTATATTTGCAATTGGAAAAGTCACACAACTAGAGAATATTAATAAGAGAAGGAAAAAGTCCTCACAATCATTCACACATATGGAAAATCAATTTTTCTTTCAACCGATGATGTCACCTTCCTAGAACAAAGTGCTGAGGAGGGCCAAGGAATAATGAAAGAATTCATCTTGTAGTCTTTCTAATTTTTCAGTGGTCTGGTTTGTAAGATTTGTAGTTGTTTTTACCGTACGTGTACATGAAACAGGCACAAAAGCTCATTTTAGGAAAGAAAACCATCCAAAAAGGTCAGAATTTCACAGGTCTCAGGTTGAGGTATTCAAGCAAATGTGCCTGTCTCAGTTTTCTGTGCAGCAACACTCCCAGGTGAGTGTGCTGTTCTGCACAAGCCCCAGTGAGTCAAGGAGTGGGACTGAGGATGTGGGGGTGTAATACACTGTTTAATGAGGATTTAGCACAACAGTATAAAAGGTGTGGGGCCTCGAGAAAGTAACATGATTATTAAAAAACAAATGGCCAGCCCATCCTGCATGTGGTCTGTACTCCTAAACCTACTAGCAAAAATGTAAGAAAGTCATGAAATTAAAACTGTGTGTGGCCCAACAGAATCAGAAAGGGAAAAACTGGAAGAGATTACCCAAAAGAGGGAACAGAGCACCCATAAAACATGGAAGTTCAAATGTAAACAGAAAAATAAGAGAGCTACAGAAGAAATAATTGTGCCTGGAAAAGGGAGATAACAAAAAGCTGAAAAGCAAGAATACAGTCAGGAAACTAGTAGGAGCACTTGATGACCAACATGTCAAAAGGACATTTACAGATGATGGAGCCAGAGTAGCAAAGATCAGTGAATTTTTTACATCAGTCTTAACACAGGAGACCATGAGCAGATTCTTTGCAAATAGGCGAGCAGAGCTAGACCAGGTTGAGATAAAGACAGGGTATAGCAGTCTAAAGAAGAAAACCACATCCTACCAGGTAGTGAGATTAGGATAACATTGATTTGGGAGTGCTGAAAAGCTCCTATGCACAATTAGGGGGCTGTGAGTCAAGGTGTATGAGTTGTCATTACAAGCATCTGCTTGCTAGAGACCCTGTGGATTCTCCATGGAACTTCTATCCACAAAAGGGCTCCAAAAAGACACTGTCAGTGCCTCTGACTTCCAACCCTGGTAAGGTGTCAAACTCTGATGCAGAATAGGGTTGTTTGACCACATGGGTTAACATTGTTTTTTGGGGAAACTCAATAGAGCCTCTGTGAAGAGAGGAACACCCAATGGTGCTCTGGGAGCATGGTAAAGCAAGCATGCTGATAAAGGGTGCATTCTTATTTGGATATAGAAAGTGTAGATTTGCAAAAAGCTTATGATAATGTTCCACACTGAAGGTTGTGAAAGAAGTTTTGTTGCTATGGGACTGACTGGAATTAGGTCCTTTTTGTACTGAAAGCTGGTTGAAGGATTGGAAACAAACCATAAGTCCTAATGGTAACTTTCCAAATTCTAAATATCGAGATTTTTCAAACAGAAAATATTTCTTTACGAGGTTGGAAAAATTTCTTCATGGAAAGGGTTGTCAAGCACTGGAAAAGGCTGCCCAGGGAAGTGGTAGAGTCACCATCCCTGGAGGTATTTAAAAGACATGTAGGTGTGGCATTTGGGGGCATGGTCTGTGCTGGGATAGTGGCCAGATGCAATGATCTTGAATGTCTTATACAGCTTAAATGATTTTATGATTCTAAGTGAGCAGTAATTTTTTTTTATTACTTGTCCCAGGAAGTTGCAGAGCTGCTTAACCAGAGGGGATTCAAATAGCAATGAAGCAGATTTATAGACAATGGGTTCAAAACAAGTACTAAAGGGGAAAGACAGGTATTTACCCTTTGACATCCCTCATCTAGATTAAGAATTGATAGCAGATCATAGGGAAGTAGGATGGGAAAGGACCACAGAAAGTGGCCAGGTGTCAGTGCTCTTGAAATAGCTTCTCCTATTGCTCTTGTTGTGGTCTTTTTCCCTAGAAGTCAGAATTCTGAAACAGAAATATGGCTTGTTAAAAATACCTGTGTTTCTAATCTCACCCAAGAACTGAGGGCTATGAGGGGGGGAGTTTATATTTTTAATGAAAGGATGCATGCCAATCACATATAAATGAACACAAGCAACAATGGGGGAAATCTAACTACTCCTCAGGTACAAGTCTGACACCTGAAGCCCTCAATGAAAATGGCAATGTAGAGCCCTTGCCAGCATCATAAATCATCATCTGGGATTACGGATGGCACACGGCCAACAGAGTAAAATATTCTTTGGTCTTTTGTGTTGAACAAAACTTTTCTCTACCAGGACTTTGTCTTGGCAAGAAAAGGAAATCCAGCTGAAGAGGATGTTTGGCTTTATCCCACTATGTCCCTTCCTTCCCTGTCTTGGCTTCATCTCTGCTGTGTCCTCTGAAGTCTGTGCTCTACTCCATCCCGGTACTCCTCTATCCCAGGAACCCCCTGGGGCAGATTGCTTCCAGGCAGCTTGTGGGAGTACCTGTGGAGATCAGGCTTGTGAGTGGAAACCATATTGTCCAAATGTAACACAGAGAAATTGCTTTCACCACTTGGAACTCTGCTGCTGGCTGTGAGCCAGCAGCTCCTGCCTTAGCAACCTGTTTGACTCTCTCTCCTTCCTTCCATCCTATCCACCTCAATGGGTACTCTTCAAGGCATCATTTGTCTTCATCTGTACAAACCCCAAAGCTGACCTGGCACTCACCTCCCACAAATTTACCTACTGAGTGTTTTAAATTTTATTACTGGTACTTGCTTCTGCCATTTGGTACATTTGAAAATCTTGCCTTAAAACACATTTTGAAGCTAAAGCTGTTTTTCTGATTTGTTGCTCCCAAAGGATTTCTCCCATTCCAGGTGTTCTCTGATTTCTACTGGAAGAGGGATTAACACTTGGACTAATGGCTGGGTGATGCCCCTTGATGTAACGGTGTTGAGAACCAGATGTTATTTGCACTTTCACTGCTGTATGTGCAGCACTAATAATGAAAGTTGTTCACAGAGACACTTCCCAATCTTCCCAACTCAGCATGGATTTTGTCATTCAGGTCTGCTGGAAACCTCTAACTGGACATATTAAATGATTTTCCCCTAGAGAAAAATGCAGGCACTGGTGGCTTGATCTAAGTTCTTTTACTGTGTCTCTGTTTCTGAGCGTGAATTGCTGCACATAAATATTTGCTGGGCAGTGTAGGGTCAGATGGATTTACAGCAGATAAACACTTGCTTTTGAATATGCTACATTTATTTATGTGTTATATTTTTTTTTTCTTTTCATATGTTGATATGAGGATTATGAAACTGGTATTAGAAAACACTACATTGCAAATGCTATCTTTATGGCTGTGTCCAGGATGCCTTAACGAAGGAGAAAAGGAAAGAAAATGGAATGAAGGCATTCTGTCAAAATTAGGTGCTTAGTTGCTATAAACCTCCATATACTGTTAGGAGAGCTGGTAAAGGCTCTTAAAAAAACAGTACATACTTAGAAAATGTTGGAATGTGTTTAGGAGACACTCTTCTTGTCCAGATGACTCCTAAAATCTTGACAGAACAGAAAACTGCTCGACAGCTCCTATTTTGGAAGCTGAGAGAGCTGGAGGTAGTTTGCTGGATTAGAATGTGCAGCACCAGCATTAATGCAGAGCCTGGCTTATTTTCACAGCAACAGAGGCCATTTGTAAAATCACACTATCAGCACTAGCATAAAGACAGCTTAGAAGAGCGACAAATATTCTGTGAAAAAAACCACACCATTAATTCATATTCAAAAGGAGTTGCTCCACTGCTGATATAAAGGATGGAGTCTGTCTTTGGAATGGGAATTGTGATGAAGAACTTTCTGGGACCATATCTTCATCTTCATGAGGGTTTTATGAGAACCTGCTGATTCTTATAAATGCTCCAGAAATACTAACTAAAGAAGATCTCTGCATCCTGTTTTGTTCTGTATCATTTCGGAGCAGCTCAGGGGACCATGACAAGTCCCTGATGGTCCAAACTCTCTTCTTAGACGTCTGGAGGCAGGCTGTGACTTTGGGTTGCTGAGATACTTGTGATGAGTGTGTAGCATGATCTTGCTGAACATTCTGGAGGGAGTCAGAAATGAGTGCTTGTGGTTACTCCAGCAATGTGGAGTAAGCACAGAGCTGGTTCCTTTGGCCAAATTACTCAACTGTTTAAACCCACAATCAAACCCCTTTCTAGACTAAGACCAGTGTACCCTACTTTGGGCATCCCCCACCCCAAAGATCTTACAAGAAGGATCTTATAAGTGCCCCTGAAATAATCGTGCTTTTGTTGGTGCAGCATATATGGGGGGAGATGTTGTAAGAGATGGGGCAAGACCTGGAGAATCAGGACAGCGAGAGGAAAGGGATGTGAGTTCTAGGTCCTCCTAAGCTTATGGGAAGGTGAATTGAGAACTCTTCTCAAGAGAGATCAGACTGCTGGGCAGTAATCACCTTGGTGTGCCATCCTCCACAGCCAGGGGCCCATGAGACCTTGTCATCAGGGCACTCAGCAGAGGGGCAGGTCCCAGGGACACAGGCCAGGTTTTTCTGATCACTCTTTACAGCCTTGCTTGAGGAGAGTGTACCAAAGCACTTTCCTGAATCTCATTCTTTCTCCTCCTACATGTCCAGGATGAGCAAGATGAATATTCTGAAGAGCTTTCACCTGGTCCTTTTCTAAGACTGGCGGTAGCAGCCATTCTCATGGTACACTCTTCATCATCAAAGTGATAATTAACCCCAGGTGGGAGAATCACCTCTCTGAGAGCAGCAAGTCCAGGTATGTGCCAAGCCACGGGAGGATCAGCATCCCCCAGCTTCCCTTACATCTTCCAGTGGTAGAAGTGCTGCCCAAGTGAGCTTTTCCCAGCTCTTCCTCACTCCTCTGCCAATGAGGGGAATGCCACGTCCCCTCCCAGTGTTGTGTCAACCCCCCTCAAGCTGCCACACACCTCACTTGGACTCCTTTCAATCTGCTGCCCTGCAGCTTTAATAAAGGTAATGACACTTGTCTGCCCCAGGCCATCCTTGTAAGTCAGCAAAGAGTGTTCTGATCTTGTAAATCACACTGTAAATTGCCTACATATCTCTCAGATTTTGTTAGTTTATTTGTTTCAGTTTTCCTCTGCAGCTCTCAGCTGGTGCTGGATGAGGGAGACCGGATCAGACCAGCCCAACCATGGATTCCAGCCAGCATGGCAAATCTGGAATAATTTATCTTTTTTCTTATTTCTTTTTTTTTTTTTTTTTCCTGAGTAGAGCAGCAGCAAGTTTGCTTTTGAGCCAGCACCTCACAGTCCCTTGTGACTATCACAGATACAAAAACCATGTGAGGTTGCTTGGTAACACTCAAATGTAAGTACTGTACATGTCCCAAGGACAGCACTGTATTTAATCAAAAGTTACAAATACTATATAAACACACCAAATTCAGGGGAATCTGCTAATAATTCAACAGAACAAGGGTAATAATGCTGCTCATAAATTTAAAGCTCTCTACATATTAAACAGGAACTGCTGACAACATAGCACTTACCATAAAATCTGTAAAAATGGGGGAAAAAATGATTCTCTGGCCATTGATAAATCAAAGACATGAAACCTATGGAGTAAACCCAAGAAACAGTGAAGGAAATCTGCCAGAATCAAAGAAAACAGCATCCAAATTAACCCAAGCAAGAACAGACTCAAGCTATAGCCACAGATCAAAACATTCCTCTGTATATAAACATCCTGCCATGGGGGCTGATCAACATCTCACATTAGTAAAACTATATTCCCCAAGAAGGGCTTTCAAGGCACACATCAGCACAAAAGATGTGAAGTTCAAAGCCAACAATATAAAAACAATTAGAAACAGAAATCTCCTGCTCAAGGACTCCACCAAGAATGGCAAGCTTTTTTATTAGCACAATAATCCCTGCAGTGGCAAAGAAGAACGCTCAGAGAAATCAGAGAAGAGACAAAACAGTCTGCAAAAATTAGAATAACAATATGCTATTGTACAATATTTTAGATGTTTGTAGTGGGAAACAAACTTCTACTTCAGGAGCTCCTTTTCTTTACCCATGTTTCCTTTGTTTCCTAGATTTCTGCCGCAGCTGTTAGAGAAAATATCCCATCGTAACTGCGATGGTGCTAATCACGAATTGTTAAAATAAACATTGTCTTTAAAATAAAACAATGTAGCAGCTGTGCTGCTGGATCATGTTCATCCCTCTTTCTGTTTTCTGACAACTGCTCCAAGTAAAGGGCTTTACCTGCCCCATCCAAGATTTGCCATCATTACTGCTGTTGCTCCAGTTACTTCAGGCAATGCTGGAATTAGCTCATCTTTTCCAATATTTACTCTTTCTGTGATTTTTTTTTTGTTTGTTTTTTTTTTGTTTTTTTTTGTTTCCTTGGCAAATTCAATTTCAGTGAATTGACACTGAAGAACCACCAAGGGCAAATGTTTGCTCAGAGGTTTCCTGTGCAGTAATACAGTCCAGGGAGAACCGTGAGGCCACTGGGAACAGCTTAACCACAGGTGAGACTTCCCTCCCAGGGAGGTACCCGGAGACTGGCTGGAGTGGGACAAGTTTGCCTCATCTAAGCAGTGGCCTTGAGAGCCCACCTCCTCGTGCTTTTGTTGAAACGCAGCATCCACAGCACTTCGTTTAGTTAGGGAAGGCAACTAAATGGGAAGGCTTATTTGGAGATGATCAATCATCCCCAAATATTCCATGTCTTTCCTATCAGCACTTTGATGTGCTGGGTCATACAAATATTGGAGAACTTTGGCTAAGATACAAGAGCAGATTTTTACTGTTCAGAACTGTTTCTTCAGAAATACTGAACGAGAGGAAACCAAGCAGTGGAGGAGGTGCCTATACCAGAGCAGTGAGTCCCCACAGTGATTTCCGTGGGTGAACGCTGTCCCATCGCTGATGGCCAGTGTACCTGTCACTTCTCTCCTGTGCTCAACAGCCTGAGAGAGAAGGAAGAAATGGGTGTGGGAGGATCATGCTGCTCTTCATGTCACACCATAAACTTTTTCCTAATTTCATTTGAGAAAATATAAATCCCCCTGGAGTGCCCTGTCAGTGAGCTTGTTGGGGAGGGGGTTACAGAGAGGTTGCCTTGGGCTAAAATCAACTTCCCCTTCCTTATTTGCTCAAATCTTTGGCAGCCCCTAGGAACATAAACCAAGCAAATTTGTAGCTGTACCTTATTAAAAACAAATTATATAGAAGAAAAAGAACAAGTTTAAAAAGTGGTAGGAGTGGTGATGTGTTCCAGACCTGGTCCTGAGTGGCAGGTGGTTAACGGGAACCTTCCGAGGAGCCGTGCCCCAGGTATGATCTCTGCAGTTGTACCTGTTAGCAATAATTTCTCCAGCAATTCTCTGAGGTTGTGAAATAAATATAGGCTCCAATAAAATAGATGGTGCTTGTATTTAATTATTACTGTGCTCAGAAAGAGCTTGCACAGTGTCAAGAGGGCCGTAAGGTGAGCGAAGAAAGTGAAATGTAACCTGAAGAATATTATGCAGCTATGAATTTTGATTGATTAAATGGATGAGGAGAGAAAAAAAAAATCAATGCAGGTCTTCCACTCTGGGATATGATTGTGAATACTTCACTCTTAAATCCTCCAAAGACACATGCCAAACAAATTCTCATGTGGGCATTTTCATTTTTCACTGACTGCCCTCAAAACAAAGCCCATTCAATGAACTCCATCACAATGCAAGATTTTTCCAGGGAATCTACATCCCAAAAAATCAGCCTGCTGTAATTTCCAAGTACAAAGCACAGATATCAGCTCTGGTTGCAGGTTCTGGGTTTGCTTCCAGGGTGATGATGGTTGAGGTGATGGTTTCTACATTCAAATTGGATGCTTCATCCAGTCTTCTGTGAAACAATGACTTATGAAAGGAACAGTGAATTTGGGCAGTTGTGAATGAAGTGTGTTTAGAAAATAGTGCTAACCAACATGCTACCCCTATGTTACAAATGTTTAGACAAACTCTGGTCTGCTAAAGAAGAAAATTCTGCTAAGAGGACAAAATTATCTTACCAAGAGGTTTTACTGTTGAATTATTCTGTTTACTGATTGAGACTAATGAAGCTCTGTTTCTTTAACAGAGAGAAATTAAATAGCAATTAGCCATTAGTTTCGAATGCTCTTAGTTTCAAGTGCCTGACAGTCATCTCTCAGCCCCTCATCTCTAGAGGTCTCCCTTTCAGCTTGTTCTGGGCTCTACAGCCTTCCCCCTTTTTTCACACTGACATAAACCTTCAGGGAAAATGGCCAGTGACACTTCTTCATTAGCATGTCATTTTTGGTTTAGAGTGTTGTGCCACAGAAGCCAGTTATTTCAGCCAGATGAGTTCACAAAGGAGCATAGCTGTTCCTTGACAGTTTCATGTGTGGATCTCAGCAGCTTGTAGCCCATCCATAACACTAATTCATTAGAAATGGCTGAATAATTATAATGAATTAGCCATAAACTTTGTCATCAGCCAAGGCAGCTGTGCAAGGACATTAACTAAGAAGAAGGATGGTAGCAATCACAGGAGTCAAAAACTGCATCACAAATGACTGCATTGCTTGAGTAAGTAAAACCAGTGAAATATTTGGAAAGTGTCCTCAAGATGAGCCCAGTTCCAAGCCCCACTACCCACAGGCTTCTGAGCCATAGGTTTCAAGTAGGATTAAGAGTTGAGTTTTACAGATGGTATTCTTTTTTTTTTTATACCATTGTATAAATGAATTTTTAAAAAATGGGACAATGCTGATCTTGTTGGTTTCTACCTTAGAAATTTTTGCCCAAATACAGTAATTTTAAAAGTTATTTTCATTATTCTGTAATAATTTTGTCACTGACATTTACATTTCTTCCAATCTATGTTGGGATTATGATAGAAAATAAAATTAAAATGTCAGCCTTCTTTTTTCACTGTACCCTGTCGTTCTTATTAAAGAGAAATTAAACTCTGTAAGGAAACCTGTATTCTTCTAACAGCCATCTTTAGATACTGTGTCTTGTTTGTTATTTTTGGTTGGAAAAACAAATCATTTAGAAAAGGCCCAATCTGTTTGGGTGTTGTGGGGTTGGAATTGAGCACCATGAATAAACTGCTAGGAATCCCAGTGCCACTGTCACTGCATGGGGAAGCAGCAGGTCTTGCAGCCAGGAGAGCACCATGTGAGACATACTGCCTGGGCTTGGTGAGATGCTCTGTGGCTCGTGGGGGCCACTGCAGACTGCCTGGGGCTCTAGCACTTTGTCTGTAGCAGATGAATTGTAAAATTACCTTTTTGAGAAAGCCATTAGAACTCAGGTTTGGGTTATCCTTTGATGCCCAGCCCATGTGAAGGGCAGTGCCTCCCCACCACGTGGAGCAGAGGAGGTCAGTGTGAAGCTGGTGCCTGCTTGGCAAGGCCGTGTGATGGGTTCATGGGGACCCACTAGTGACAGAGGCTCACGGATGTGTCACTGCAGCATCGGCGTGATGCGGACCAAGGGCACAGACATCTCCGTGGGAGTGCTGACTGCTGGGCCAGCCATGTTCACATACAGATGGAAATTTAAAAGCTGATCATGCCCGAGGCAGGGTTCATCCCTGCAACAGAAAAGCATCAGAAAGAGCCTTGAATTTTCAATAAACAAAGATGAAGCTGTTGACAGAAAAGCTTCTAGTGTGCAGGCCTTCTCTGAACCTTCAGAGCTTGAAACTTTTCCACATTCCCACGGAGCTTCTCACAAATACTGGTGCCTGTGCCCATGTGTATGCCTGTGCAGCAGGCAGGAGAATATGCTAGAGACTACGCTTGGAGCAGTGCCAATGAATATTCATGAAGAAATGCTAAATTAGAGGATAGTAGAGGCTGGGTAAATGGACACAGGAGAATACCACTTGGGAGATGTACAATGAAAAACAGGGTTATTCATGTGAAGGCAAAGTGGCTTGGGGACAAAAGCATGAAGGTGAGAGAGAGTTGGAAGATGTGAGAATGCAAGTCTGCTGTGGGAAATAATGGGGAGCTGGGGAAGGGTATGCCTGGCTGTACCTCTCCTAGGAAATGAAATGGGCCAGGGAACATCTCTGAGCACAGCAATTTGCCTCTGTATTACCCCATGCTACTTATCTAGAGTAGTTTTCAAATGGCTACAGTTTTGGAGGCTAAGAGATCTACCTTTAGGTTGCTCTGGGTCAGCTGGCCTTTCATTCATTGTCCAGTACAGAGACAACCCTTCTGTGTATGTTTTTTAGGTCATGTGCCATCTCAGGAGGTTCTGGGTGTGACTGAAGTGCCTGCAGAGTAACAAAGGGTTGCCCTGGTTTATTAGACAGGCAGTTTGGAATCTAGTCACACTGCTCACATGATGTGGGTTGGGTTATCTTTGTAACATGAAACCAGGTCTCAGGAAGCAGAGAACCAAGCCCCAGCCAGAGCACATACAGAGATTCTGGTCCTTGGTGCCTTTGCAGAGTGTTGCCTAGTGTGTGTGTGTGTATCTGTGTAAAACAGATGTTTCGTCAAAATTATGCCACAGCAGCTCAGGATTTGTCCAAATAAGTCCTGCTGCAAAGGACCTTGATTTTTCGGTTTAGATGAGGTAAAGAAGCCAAATTGGAAAACAGAGGGACAAAGGAGGATGAATGAGATAATCGAAGTCCAACATAAAGGTTTGTTCAGAGAGATGAGAGGAGCAGCAGAAGAGCCCAGAGACATCAAAGCATACACAGAGGAGACATCAAATATGCTGAAGGCTCACCAAGGTGAGAACATATGAAGCTCACTGGAGATCCTGGAGGTGGGCAGCCTCAACCACACCATGCTGGCAAACATAGTAGTTCAGGTATCAGGAAAGACCTGGAAGAGGCATGGGAGGACAGGTCTGTAGGATTTTAAAGGGAAGGGACAGAGAAGGGTGTTCTCTGCATGTGATATGTGAAAGGTCATCAGAAGGAACCTAACCTTCCCTTCCCTTCCCTTCCCTTCCCTTCCCTTCCCTTCCCTTCCCTTCCCTTCCCTTCCCTTCCCTTCCCTTCCCTTCCCTTCCCTTCCCTTCCCTTCCCTTCCCTTCCCTTCCCTTCCCTTCCCTTCCCTTCCCTTCCCTTCCCTTCCCTTCCCTTCCCTTCCCTTCCCTTCCCTTCCCTTCCCTTCCCTTCCCTTCCCTTCCCTTCCCTTCCCTCCCTTCTTGGCACAGTCGTGAGCTTCTCCTGTGACTCTGCCAAACTGTGAGCTGAGTCTCCCTTTTTTCTGACAGAACTGGCACATGTTGTTCTTCATTCACAATCTGTTTTTTAGAGTCATTTTTACAGCAAATAGCTAAAGGAAACAACATTTTATTGCATAACAAGACAGCTCAGAAATAATGAAATGGAGGTGAGAAATACATTATCAGGAATTAAATTAATCATTAAAAAAAAAAAGGTTTGGGAGCAGATGAGTTCATGCCTTTGTGCTATTTTTATGACTCCTACAATTGCATTGTCAGGTCCTGGCATAACACTGTGTCTGGAGCTTCAGCCTGTGGTGCTGACTGCAAAATAAGCACTCACTTTGGAGTGCTTTTCTCATTTTGTAAATCATCTTTCCCTAAAGAAAATCAATGGACAAGTGACCCAGACAGTCAGATTCACTCACTCCAATGGTGCTGCAAAGCCTGGGATGCCAAGGGCTGGCTGTGCCCGGTGCTTGCTGTTCCCACCATGCATTTGAACACTGATTAAATGGAGCAGGAACAAACCCACCTTCCCCAAGCTCCAAGCAAGATGTGCAGGTGCAGGCTCCTCTTTTGGAAAGGCACCTGCTGTGCTGCCAGGTCTGAACAAGCCACAGCCACTCAGCAGCTAAGGCTGCATTTCCAGCATTGAATTCTCCAGCAGCCCAGCCTGAAACACAAGTATTGCTCCAATGTTCCTGTGCTTTAACATGTGCCATAAGCATTCCCCAAAGTGGTTCCATATCTCCTGTCACTGCATTGCTCCCAAACCTCCATGTGCTCCTCTGGTGCCTCCTCGCAATGGCAGCTTCTCCTACACGAGTAGCCATTGAGCAGACAGGTGGTCCTCTGAGCCCAGGGGCTGTGTCTGTTCTGGCACATGGGGCATGCCCAGTGCTTGGAGCTGTGTCCAGAAGCTGGTTGTGATAGGTTAGCTGTTCTGCTCTAAAATGATGCTGGGATTGTGCCAACAACTTAGTGGGGTGAATGTGTTCCCAGGCACTCAGACACAAACCAGACTGTCTAACCAAGTAAAAGCAAAGTCTGTGCAATGTTTTCCCTGGTTAATGGGGTAACCAGCCCCTCTGAATTTTGTAGGGCTCAGGCTCTATGTCTCTCAGAGCAGATCAGTCCCAAGTTTCCTAATCTTGGCCATCCTTAAGTTTTGTCCATCAGGAAACTGGAGGCTGACTCAATGAAAGTAGGAACAGGAGAGAGCAGGTCATTCCTACCTACAGACTGTTTTGCAAAGGGAAAAGTGCTGGCAGGATGAAGGGAATCCATTTCTGGGAGGTCATGTGAATGGATGGGTAGATAAATGGATGGATCAGTGAATAGATGATGAGCAGGACAAAGACAAACTGAAAAAGAACAGTTACAAAATATCTAAAGCCTGAGAATACAAACATAAGAGAAAGGTAAGGATAAGAAAAATACTGCCTTTCTAGAACCGTCTTTTAATTTAGCCATACCTTCTGACTGTAGGGATCCTCTTCTAACCCTCTCTTCTTACCACAGACTCAAAGTAATTTCCATCTGTGAACATGTAACCCAGGATTAGACACAAGGAGCTGTCCTTAAAGTCATGGGAAACATTGACATGTAACAGCAACTACTTTTAGCCTAATACTTATGTTTCCTATCCTTATATGCTCTTAAATCTTGTTCTTCGTGCAGATGCAGACAAGTACTGTTGCAAACAGACCACTATAAACTTATATCAAGAGAACCAAAATTAAGGGCACACTTAGACCTTCACAGGTTTTGTTGCAAAGACTAACATAAAATGTAGTGAGTACTTTGCAATGTGCACTGCACAGGTCAAACATAGTGTGCTTTGTTACAAACTGACCTTGGCTAGACTGTAACTTCTTTAGAAGGTTTCAAACCTCAGTGAACTGAAGAACCACCACAAAGACAGCTTGAAAAATTTTAGCATCTTATTTCTCCTAGAAGTTTCTCTGGTAGAAATTCAAAGTTAACATGTTTGCTCATGGACAGGATAATGTATGTAAGAATTCATGTGACATATGCTCTAGTTCATTAAGAGAGTAATAAAAGTTAAACCTTTCTGCAGTCTAAATAAAACTATTTCTCACCTGAATCATCACTATAGAAGTTTGTGTTTCCATCTGAATTATACTTGAAGTATAAAATGTTATTAAATCAAAATAATTTTCAACCACATTGGACATGCACACACCAAAACATCAGCTTCACTATGTCACAAATGTCTTCTATTTATTTCCTTTACCTCTCTTTCTTCTCTTTTTATTTTAATTATTAATTAATAAAGCTCACAAAATCTAAGAAGGTAGAAACAAATGTTTCAATTTTTTAGGACATTGATTGCTTACCTCCAGCTTTCCCAGCAGAAGGAATATACCTTCCTTGAATTCTGTCTCGTGGCTCTCAACTTTGAATGACCAGGTTGGGTTTACTTGGTTGCAAGGAATCATATCCCAGCCTTCTCTCTTTTCTCAGAAAACTCTGAGATTTGATAGAGAAGGAATCATCTTCCATGCTGGCAGTAGTGGGCAGTCAGCTGCTGCTCCTGTGCCAGACACAGTTCTTTGCACAGCAGGAATGTGTCAGGGTAGAAGCACGGCCAGATGCCCACAGGTCAAGCCCAGAGCATATTCTTTTTTAATGTCAAACTCTGGGGTTTTTTTCTCCTTGCTCTAGCATACAGGACCACATCCACACCTTCCACTGCACACAGGTATGCTGCACTCCCACCCTGTATGTTGCTTTACAGAGATATCAGAACTCCTGTCCCTGCCTTGGTCCTGAAGTTGTAAAGGGTTAGCTTTCAGAATCAGCCAGGTCTTCTTTTAAACCCCAGGAGGGAGTTGCTGTTCTCATGCCTTTGCATCCTCTCATGAATTTCACTGTTTTTATGAACAAGCTTCACCAGTGCCATCATGCTGGGTCTTAGCCTGTGTCTGGTCATGCAGTGCAGCAGCCACAGCAAGGCTGAACAAGCAGTTTGGCAGTGGAACAGGATCCTTAGGACTGTGTGTGCAACAGGCATCCCTGAAAGAATGGGAATGAACCTCACACTGGGGGAGTGGGAAAGTATTCAACTGCTGAGAAACCAGCTGAATTTAACAAATGAAAATTGTTTCTTCATTTGGATAGCACAGGCTGCCAGCTTTCCTCAGTAGCTGCCTGACAATCAAGTCCTGTTATTTCCAAACTACTGCCACAGACAGCCAATGAAGGCTGAGCCTCTCACAGACAAGCATCACTAATAGCTTCTATTCCTTACAGGTGCTGTAGTAGGAGGTCCTTAGCTCTTGCATCAACTACAGAATCTTCTCTCAAGTTGTCTTAAATATCTCAGCACTCCTGAACTGTGCTGAAGTTAAAAACTTGAACTGAAGAAGTTTGTGCATATTGATGCTTTTGGACAGTAAGTCCAAAAGCATAAACCCATGTGTTTTCCTACATCTTTTCCATGCATTTTCCTTCAGGGTAGTGCTTCAGCTATCTCCTCATACAATCTGCTGTAGGTTAACTTTGGAATGGAAACTTACGTAATATCTTTTCCAAGACAGAAAAAAAGCAACTTGCTTACATTGGTACTTGACATATCAATGTGTATGCCATCTGTAGAAAATATCAATAGTTGGGATGAGCAATTTCATCAGAGGGAATGAAATTAAAGCAAACAAATGTAATTGTAGCTAACTTCTAATCTTTGGAAGAACATGCCATTGAAAGTTGTTATAGATGAAAAAATATCTTAAATTAGGAACACTTTCAGGCAGCAGATCATTGGGTATGTGTGAGCAAGTGACTGTCCAAAATGAACTTTGGAGTGCTGAAGAAGAAACAACCTGCCTGTGGGAGGGACACCAAGGCCTGGGGGGAAGAAGGGAAATGACTGCAGGATATAATGACAGAAGGCAAGAGCTTGAAATTAAGCTCTTAATAAACCCCATTACCCAGATCCACCACGTGTTGTTATTTACTATGTCTCACTTCTGACAATGTTGTAATTAAATCTTGAGCAGAGCAGAGAGGACTCCATCGATGAGTAATGCAAGGAGGTTTTATTTAAACAGGCATCTGTGGAACAGAAAGGGAAGAATGTCTGACTGGACATTTTCTTTTATAAATAAATTTAGGGTTTTGGTTTTTTTTCTTGAAATGGGAAACAGTTGGCTCAACAGCTGCCAGTTATTTGGCTGCACAAGATTTGCAATGATGATATGATGAGCGTATTTGGAATAAGTTTTTGCTACACTATTAAAATCTGCTGGCAGGGGAAGAGACACTTAAAACTACTTTTTTAAAGAGCACAGATTTTGTTTTCTACATCTGAAAGCATTCTCATCCCAAAAGATTTCTGTCAGATTCCGAAGCAAATGGTATAGCAGGAAAATAAAGGCAAGGCAAAAGCTGATAATCCTTTGTCAAACAAAATGTAGGTGCGTGAAATGCAGTTTCCTTCTGACAGGTGAGAGAAAGCAAGCTGCTCCCACAAAAGGAACACTCCTCTTTTTTTTCTGACCAGCTTTACAATCAAAGTGTGTCTATTGTTTGAAAGAGATTATTGCTCATTATTTTTGCATGAAGCAGACTTGGGAAGACTATGCAAGAAGTTATGTAAGCCATGTAAGAAGATATTCCATGCCTCAGAAAATTCAAAGATGTGGAAAAGGACATGACCAGGGTAGCTAATCACAGCAAGGAGGAAGCATTGTGTCAATGACACAGTTATGGCTGGCATGATAAATGGCACTTTAATTTCCCAGGTAAGCACATTTCTTAACTAAACACTCCAGAATACCATTCCCAAGGTGGATTGATAGAGCTGTACATACACTAAAACAAAGGTGCTGGGGAAAAGACCTGAATACTCACAGAGGGTACACCCAGGGCACAGCCTGGTACGATACTGTGACACTACAGCTGTCCCCAGCAATGTTTGGTGGCTTCTGAGAAGGCAAGGAGTGCTGGTACAACCAAAGAAGCAAGGAGTGCTGGTATGTGCTCATCCAGCACTCCTTGAAGAGGCTCTCAGCTAGAAGTTGTCAGACTGAGGAGATGGAGGGTTTTAACACACAAATGCAAGACCATCAACCCAGACACCTCACACTGGCTATCCCACCTGGAGCTGTCAGGAGCCACTGGGAAAGGTTTCAATATAGTTTGTGATAAATAAACATGAAGTTCTCTGAGCTTCTGCCAATGTTTGCATTGTGCTGGATTGCAGAATCTCTTTGCACTAACTTCTGTCACCTCAGCAGTGAGCTCAGCATCATGAATTTTGGGAGGTGTCTGCAGAGGGATGCTGTCATACCCTGCTGTGCCACACCACTGATGCCTTTGGTCTCTGAAGTGTACTGAGGGGTCTCAGAGGGACTTAGTGGGGCAAGTGTGTGGGGACACTTGTACAGCCTGGATCAAGTCTGAGTAATGCACAAGTGTTTACAGCTTCTGGTCCAAGCCCTCCCTTTTCTGTAGTTGACAAGACAGTGAAATAGTTCCTTTCAAGTTATTATCACCCTACTAAACTATATACTTGATGGCTTTTTTTCCATTCTTCTCTTTTATCCAGAGGGTTTGTGCTTAGAAGCATTTTTGCTGTTGATCACAGGGTTTAAAAAGAAGGGTTACCCAAAATAAAGATCTTGTTGCTGGCTTTATGTGTGACTTAGTCCTATCACCCCTGATTTTTAGTTGATGAGGCTCATCCATTCTTCACATGCTGGAAGCCCTGAGATACTCCTGGAAAATTTCAGTGTGATGAGCTTAGGAATTTTTCCATTTCAGTTGATAATATCTCTTCTCTCCTCCTCCATCATTTCTCACAGCAAGGCTTATGTCAGACATAAACAGGACTGCTTCTCAAATAACTCAACCTCATAGAAGGAGGTGAGCTGTCATTTATTTTTCAGTCTTTCCCAAATAACTCATAGAATCTGAATGACTAATTTACCCTGTGCTTGGAGAAGGACAGGAAATATCAGGGGAGTGCAAATAAGCAGACAGATTTTGCAAAGTCAACCTTCATGTAGGCTAGATTTCTCCACTTAAATGAATGTCCTAGACACTTTTCCTCACTCCCTACACCCGGTGTTCCCAGCCTCAAACAGTTTTGGCACAGCTGTGTTCCAGAACAAGCCCTGTGTGCTGTGCTTCACCTTGAAATACTGTTTATATGCTACCAAGATGGTGCTGAGGCTCTGCTCTGTACCAGCCCTCTGGTTTCCCCTGTGCAAGGGAGCCCTGGCACAGCTGCCAAGCTCTCGGGGACTTGGGAAATGCACATTGCTCACATGGGGGAGATCCAGCAAATCTGCTGCTACTCATACATGCCTTAATAAGCTGGATAAATGGCTGATTAAAGCCTTGCCCAACCCTGCTGGAGGCTGAGCTTGTTACTTTGCTAAGATGGTGCCTTGGCTGAAACAAAGCACCTCCTGCAGCTCCGCAGGAAACCCCAGCGTGATCCGCCCTGTGAAGGTGTCACGTCCCGAAATGTCAGCAGGGAAACGAGCAATGATTTTTCTGGCACTACAAAGATGGTTTTGCATGTACTGCCTCGTATCACAGCGGGACTGGGCAGATGATAGACAGGGCTGGTGGGAAAAGCTATTTTCTCCTGAAGCTCACAAGGCCAGAGAATGCTCATGTCACTCCAGCCAGCTTGGTTGTGCCAGCTCCTCAGATAAAAATCTGTTTCTTGACTGTGGGCTTTGAATAGGCCTTAAAAGGCATCACAAGATGTAAGAAGATTAAGGTGCTTCGTAGCTTTCACTTGCTTGGAAAGCTTTTGGAGCAGGGAATTTCCTCTCCCATAAGTTGTTCAGAGTCTACTGTGGCATAAATCTTCCCAGCAAACAAGTACATGGGGTATCCTTCTTGGCAGGGCTGCCCAATCCCTTTATCTCCCATCCATCCTGTGCTGCTACCAGGGGTTGCCCTGACCCAGGTGCAGCACTTTGAACCTGGCCTTGTTAAATCTCATGCGGTTCTTACGGACCCACTTCTTGAGCTTGTCCAGGTCCCCTGGACAGCGTGCCGTCCTTCAGGTGTGCCATGTGAAGTGAGCCATGCCACTCAGCTTGGTGTTGCTTGAAAATTTGTTTGATCCCACTGTCTGTGTCATTGATGAGGACAATTAACAATCTGGTTCTAACACAGACCCCTGAGGGACATCTCTTGTCTCCAGTCTTTATCTGGAAACTGGGCTGTTGACCACGACTCTCTGGATGTGACCACACAACCAATTTGTAAAGTGGTAACAAAGCGAGGTTTTCTGCTGTCTCCATGCCCCATGGCCAATGACTTGGGACCAGCCCAGAAGTGGACATGCTCTCCATTGTCTCTGAGGACACCACACTTGTGGGTAAGAGGTGATGGGCAGGACACCTGTTACAGATCCAGATGTTCATCCTTTACAGGGAGACTCTGGCTGTGGGAGATACTTGCACATGTACGTTTCAATTACAGCTGGTAACACCTCTCCCTGACAAGTCACAATGTTTGTGGTCAGCACACTGGGGGCAATCCCAGTTCTAACACTCCAGATCTGCTTTAATACCCAAAAGGGTACATTTGTTTTTTTTAATAGTGAAACAAAATATGTCTCATATTTACACATGCAGGTGCAGTTCTGTCAAGGCTTAAAACCATTCTAAACTGGGAGAGAAAGTTGGTGCCTGAAGTGACAGCTATGTCAGTGTGAAAACTGTGACTACAAACATTCCTGGAGGTGGACTGAGAGCCTGAGCATAGTCTAGCTGCTCCTTAAGAAAAGCAGTGGATGCTCCTTCCCAGAAAGACAGCAAGTAAATTCATGACAGCTGATTTTTCCCCTATGATAGTTCTTCCCTTGGCAAAGCAAAATGAATTAGAAACAAAATCCCAACACAACATCCACCCTACCCCTGTGGTATGTAGCTGAATGTATTGTAGCAGATGTCTCTGATGCCCTCTAAGAGCACAAGGACATGATTATTTTCAGCAGAGCTGAGTCCTTAGTCAGAAAAAGAGAGCACAACACAGTGGCTATGGGTACATGAGATGGACAGAGCCAGAAACAGACTGGAAAAAGGCAGACACCACTCCCGTCTGTGGTGTGAAGGAAGGGCAGGGAGGAGGCTGCAGGCTTGTCAGCCATGCTACAGCTCCTGGGAAGATGATGGAGCAAATCCTCCTGGAAGCCATAATTATCATGTGCAGGAAAAGACCGTGATGGAGATCAAATCCCCTGGACTTACCAAGAGCAAATTGAGTCTGGCCAAACTAGTTGCTTCCTATGGTGAAAACTCTGTGGTCAGGAGGGAGTTGCTGGAGATTTCAGACAGATCTCAACAGCTCAGAGTTGCGGAGTGGCAGAGATCTCATAAAATTCAGTAAAGACAAATGGAAAATAGCTGGAAGGAAATAACCCTCTATCACAGTGCGGGCTGGAGGTGCACTGGTTGGAAAGCAGCTTTGCAGAGAAGGAACTGAGGATCTTGGGGACAAAAAATGGAACATGTGCCAGCACTGTGTCCTTGCAGCAAAGAAGTCCAACAGCATTCTGGGTTGAATTAGGCAAATTGTTGCCGGCCGGTCAAGAGAGGTGATCCTTCCCCTCTACTCAGTGCTGGTGTGACACATCCAGAGTGCTGGATCCATTTCTGGGCTCCCCAGTATAAGTGAGACATGGACACATATGAATGAGTCCAGAAGTGAGGAGAGGCTGAGGGACCCGGGCTTGTTCAGCCTCTGCAAGAGAAGCTTGAGAGGACCCAGCTGCATTGTTGGTCACCTAGTGGGAGTTGCAGGAAAGATGGAGCTGGACATTTCTTGAAGGTGAACAGAGAAAGGCAAGAGCCAGTGGAGACAAGAAGCAAAACAGGTAATTTCTCCTGCATAAGGAGAAAATCTTCTGAATGTCTATAAAGATCAGAACAAAGGCTGAGAGAGGCAGTGAGATTTCCATCTTTGGGAAGGTTCAAAACTCGTCTGCGTAACCTACTGTAACCTTGCTTTGAGTGCTTGGTGGTGAAACAAGAGTTCTTCCAGCAAAAAAGGAGAGGAAAGTTTCAAGATTTTAATATAAGATATTATACAAAATGGTTCCTATAGTTCATCAGTTGGAGTGCTGATGATTTCATTGGTAATATTGCCTGTCTCCGTCTTCTCAGCAGTGTAGGAATTTTTAGGGGTTTGTTTGGCTTCCCTTGGCAAATGCTGCCACCAAAAAGCAGAGTATAAATGCTGTGACTATGCTACATGGAGCTGTCAATCCCACTTCGTTTTTAAGACAATTCCCATTTCTTGAAAAACACCCTTTATTTGCTTTTTCTTTCCCCACCTGAGTGACACAGGTTCCTATGGAGTTTTACATGGTGTTTGTTGTCACTAATGGAAAAAAAGAAGTAACACAATAGGAAGGACTATTTCTGCTTTGTATTTGGCTCAGTCTCTTTTTTCCTCAGCAGCTGTGACAACTAACTTGTGATGGAAAGATGCATGCTCTCAGTCCATTGGCTTCACACACGTCTGACACAACCAGGTCACCAGATCTGCCCTTGAATTCAAGAGTGACTTTGAAAACAGACTTTGAAAATACGGATCTAGCTCTCGTACATCTTGAAAAATCCCATGTCGCAGGGACATTTTGTACTGATGTCAAGTCCTCTTGACATCAGCACGGGAGTGTGAATGCAACCACAAAGCCTGTTCTCACACCAGGGGTGTGCACTGGGAACTTGCTGGGGAGCTGGGGAGCAGCTCTCCTTCTCTGCAAGCCTCCCTCTCTGCTGCTGCAGCAGCACTTGTGCACTGCTGGGGCCCGTGCCAGCATGCTCGCAGCTGTCACCGCCCTGCCTCCTGCCCTCGGCTCCAAAATTAAATTGACAAATCACCAAAACTAAACATATGCGGCCCGACTTGCAAAATGGAAATAATGAAGTGCCTGGATGAAGGAGTGCATTAACTCTGTGATGTTCAGGGATGTCTGTCTGTCTGCTGCAGATGCAAATTTCCTGGGGACCTTGGTGCCGAGTGCCGTGGTGCAAGGCTCTAATCCATCAGGCTGAGCAGCAGCTTCAGCACGGATGAACTCTGGACCACGGGGTAACCCAATGCAGCCTTTTATTTGAGCAACAGCTGAACACAGTCTCGATTTCTTATTGCACCCTGGCCAAAGCAGAAGGGACAATTGACTTTCAAAAAAGGGCAAATTTCCCCAAAGCTGAAAATATTTATGAGAAAAATTGACTGTAAGGAAAAGTGACAAAGAAAAAATGTGAGCAATATTTGGAAGTAAAAACCACTTTACCATGTGGTAAAAAGCCCATGTTACCATGTGGTCCCAAAACCATTATGCCACAAACTTATTAGAAACCTATAAATGTAGGTTAAAAAAACCATGTGGTGTAGAAAGGAGGAGAAAGAGAATAAACACAGAAGGATGGAAGTTGATCTACCTAATTTAGACACCTGACTGTTGGCAAGTAACAGTTAAGCATCCCTTGAATCAACATGTTTCTCACTCCTGGTTTGGGGAGACACATAGACGCCTTCTTCAGGAGGGTTTATCCATTCACTGCAAATTAGGGGCCCCAGCTGGGCACCCAGCTGGCTCTCACACCTGGAAAAACATTCAATGGTTAAGTAGGGAGGTTATAGAAGTGAAGATATAAGCAGCAAGAAAAACATCAAGAGAAGCAGAAGAGACCAGTGAGAAATTGGTGTCCAGTGAGGATAACAAGGATGCCCTCCCTCGCCACCTGAGTGGTCCTGTCATCCAACATAAACTTAAAAATGCTTCAGGGAACACCTCAGATGCTGGACATCTGGAACACAAGATCAGTGACAACTCAGACAGGATGCACGTGGTTAATAAATCCTGCTGGGCTGCATTTAGATGATATTTAGCACCATGTAGTGATAAGGAATTATTTTCTGTCCAGCATTAACTAAAAGGGATGTTAAACAGTAACTGCTAACATTCAAAATCTGTTCAGTATAGCTTATATCTAAAAGATTGAGATGCACTGGCACTGGCAGAGCAGATGTTACTCTTGAGTAAATCTTTGACACTAAGGCAGGTTCCAGCATACAGCCCTAAGGATGAGGCTGGAGTGGATTTTAGAAGGAGGAGATAAATAGCCAGACAGCTTTTCTAACACCACATACCTCTTGTAGAAAATGATGGAATACTCACCTCTTAGCTGCAGTCTCCAAGCACACAGTAAGGAACACAGAAATACGGGGGAAAATCACACAGGCAAAATAGTTTCTGTCCCAAATCAGCAGCCCTATTAATCACCCAGGAGCCCTCCCCTTAATTAGCAAAATAAGGTATAACAAATTACAGTTTTTGGGATTTGTAATGGATCCAAGGGGATTCATAACTATTTCTGTCATCTTGATTTCACTTGTGTTTGTTAACAAGCACTACACCATGCTGGTAGTGCCATATTAGCTAAAGTGGCCTGAGTTCTGTATTTTGGAGGAAGTTCTTTCCTGGATGACCCTGATACTAACTTCTTTTCAAGCATTTGTTACATCCTCCATTGTTTCTTGATTTTTCACTGCCTTGGTGTATGTGTGCATTTTCCACTTTTGTATATTTGTATTCTGTTTTGTTCTTTGCATCCATTTTTAGAAAGTAAATATAATGATTAATCCAAACATTTCCATATTCTCAACAGAGTCATTTTAATAGTGATTTGAACAATTTTCTCGAGAGAAAGAACAGAGTTGTGGCTGTTTTATGTTAAAGCTTTCAAACACAGTTGTTTACCTTCTTTTAAGTGTCAGAACTTTATTCTTTAAATAAAGGAGAGCTATGAAACCCTAATGGGAACTCGAAAAGTACTTAAGTGTACTGTTTAAATGTCACCTGTTCCATTACACACATTGTAAGGAATCCCTGCAGGCTCTGCAGTAGCTGTGGTTTATGTCCTGTGGTGCCACGTCCTGGTGTGACTCGGGCACAGAGGCTCCAGAGTGCACCAGAGTGTTACTGTGATGTTCTCTAGAGGCAAGGACGACGTGTCTTCTAAGTGATGTGTACATGAAGACCACAACTGTGTGTTTCAGATATCCTCAGCAGGCAGCCTGATAGCAGGCTGCTAACAAAATAAGAAGCAGAAGGTGCCTTTAAAGAACATTTTGGAATGTCTCTCAGATGTTGCTTCATGAGCTGGAACAGGTAGGAAACAGCTTATGATAGGAACAGAATTTTCTGGACCTTGCCAGTACAATACCACTTAGCCTCATGGCTGGGATCAGTTCAGTCCTAAAAGTTGTGAGACACAGGTGTGCTCCAGGGAGGGAGAGATACAGGATAGACCTTCCTGAAAAACTGGAAAAGGTGTTCATGGATCTGCTGGGCACCGCCAGGAATGGCTCCCCCTCTGGCTGCCCACTAATGTCAAAGATAGGTAGGGAAGTCTAAAGTGATTAAACACTTAATTTCAGGTGTCCAAATTAAGTGCTTAAATGTAGGTGAGATGACTCTGGACAAGGGCAACCTTACTGCAAAATGCAGGCTGTTATCTAACTTTTCTCAGCAGATATAAGGAATATTTTGATAATAAGCCCCTATAAGCAAAAGGAAGCAGCACTTTCCTGTACCTCTGCAGCTGTGAGCAGGGTACTGAGCTGGGCTGTCTGTAGGTCTTTGCTGGTCAGGGCTCCCATCTCCAGACTGATAGGCCCTTTCACAGTCTTGATGACTTCCAGCTCATTTTGCATGGCACGTTAACTTAGGAGCAGATTCTCATGCTTTTATTCTTGATGAGAGATGCCATTCTTCACACACAGCCCCGTGGAGTTACCTGAAATCATTTTTGTTGACCTCAGCCTCAGAAAGCATATTATTTCTGCATATGGAAACTGCAATGAAATAAGGGGATGTTTATATCTCCTGACTCTTAGACAGGCATCAACCCTGGAAGCTGCATGTACCATTTGATTTTTTCATTTCCTTGTTATCTGCAACTCTTCTTTGGCTTAGGGAAAAAGGTACCAATCCTGATTCCTGAATCCTCTTTGCTTCTGCTTGGGCCTGTGAGCTGGATGCACACAGGTCCTGGAGAAGGGGCTGCTGGCTGTGTGTTCTCCATACCATCATCTGATTTGACCTGATACAGATCAAAACCTCTTGACTTCTGTAGCATTTTACAAACCCATTCTCTCAAAGTTCTGCCACTTGGGATGTCAAGAATGGCAGGTCAGTGACAGATCCTGGGTTTTTGATTTTTTTTATTTTCTTTTCAATCTGTCAGTATTGAGATGATAAGTTATTTTAAAAACACAGCTCTGGCAAACAGTAAATTTGCCAGAAAGTATGACCCCACATTATCCTGTAATTAAGCATAAAGTTAATACATTAGAGGACTCTGCTTGAAAAAATATTTGTCTGGTTAGGATTTCTGCAACCAGAGGGCAAGATGGCATTGTGCCTCCTGCATCCCAGGGCACATCTCATGCCTCCAAAATACACAGTCCATATTTATGGCCCCCTGCAGCCCGAGGGATTTGAGCCCTGCCCATGGACAGCTGACTGTGAAGTGTAAGGCAGGGAGCCTTTGGGTGTGATGTGCTTGCCCTTGGTGAGGCAATCCTGGACCAGTGCAAGCACAAGCAGTGAGGCATGGAAGAACTGCCCCGGTGGCCTTCAAACCCTCAGTGCAGGACAAGTGACGGGCACTGGGAACCTAATGGCTGGTCTCGGCTTTAAAGAGGTTTTCTCCTACTTACATGTGTGTCAGGGCTGCTTTATTTAATTCCTGATGGCAGCCTGGGGCCAGACAGCAGCTTTGGCTGGGGGTGGGCTCCTGACAGCCTGTTTGGTACCTCCTGTACTTTATTCCTCTCCTTCCTCAGCACTGCCTCATGCAGATGAGCTGCCTGGGGAAGCTGCACTGGGGATGCAGAGCAGCCACATGAGGCCCTGCTCACCCAGGGTGCATGGGGAAGCTGGCAGAGCTGTGCTTCCTTGGCACCCTTCTCAGGGAAAAGCTTCTCTCCATTCGCCCGGCAAGCTTTAATGGGCAAAGCAACGACACCCACGTGAAAAATTGCTGCTGGGATCACAGCAGGGTAAGCACAGCTGGCTGCAGTGAGTCACTTCTCACACCTGGGTGACACTGCTGACTTTCATGGAGATTTACAGCCTTGTTGGTGGAACAGAGCTAGTGTGTCTTTATTTCATCCCCGAGTGTAATCAGCCCTAGCCACTGAAGTCTGTGCAGCAAATCCTCTGGCTGAGATGAACTGCAGCCTGGTGCTGGTGATGACCAGCAGTATCACTTGATGCAACTTTTCCTATGGAAACTGATGGTACCTCCTCAATTCTCCAACCTGTTCCAAGAATAATCAAGAAAATATAAAACCTAAGCTGCTTGAATGGCAGAAAAAGCTATAAGCACACTTCCCTCCTAAAAAAAGAAATACCCAAAATCTTTGGCATGCCCATAGCTGCCACCACTTAAAGAGCAGGCTTTAAACCAAACACCTTAGGCAGAACTCTCACACAGAACTGACCTAAGCAAGTGGCATAAAGCCCTAAGGAACCTGCCCAAAAGAAACAAAGTTCCAGCTCTAATAACCACATAAACTTCACCTAAGCTGTTTTAAAAATCTTCCCTTTCCTTGTTTCATGAATACCCTTGGTAAAAAACCTCATTGATATAATAATTACTGAAGGATTGCCTATTATATTTTTGTCTAATATCAACTGACACACAGAAACAGACTGGAGGCAATGAAGTCACCCACAGTTGGTCACAAACTCCATGGTCACAAACTCCATGTCCTCCATGTTGAGCAAAGGACAACTTGGGGATCCAACAAAATCCTCGACCCAGAGTCCACAGGGATGGGTGGCTGCCAAAATGCCAAACAGTAAAAGAGCTAGTTTCTCCTGTTCTACAACATGACCAGGAGCACACAGCGCTCCAGGAGCAGAGATACTGTCCCAGACCACACATTTTTTGTGTGTTGGGTAAGCATGAGCTGCTTTGAGTGAAAACAAACACCAAGGTAGCTGTGTTCTCACCAGAAAACGTCCAAGGAAGAAGACAAGAAACAGCTCCATTTTGGTTATGATTTTTAGGTTTATTAAATCAAACAGGGTCCTTCTATGGGCTTGCTTTGTTCCCACAGCACCCTCACCATGTGTGTGTCTCTAAAACCTACTAAGCAAAGATAAAGTCTGATGGCAAGGAGCCCTTATAGAATGTGTTTCATGTAACCATATCCCTGGAAATGCCTTTCTGTTCAGATCAAAGTCCTGCCTTGACCTGCAGGGGTGAATTATGGGGAACAGGGGAGTATTTTTAACTCAGCAGCTGGAGGTGTGGGTGCATCCCAGCAGGATGCCCAAAGGCACCAGTCTATAAAAGGGATGGCAGAAGCAGCCTGGCCTTGAGCTCATGGGGCTGGGGGCAGTGACCTGGGTCTGCAGGATCCCCTCAGCCCACTCCCCAGACAGTGACAGCACTGCAGGAATGGGAAGGGGATGTTAATTTTTAGATGGGAGATGAATGAAAGATCAAAGTGAGAGGTGACATACATTGTGCATCCTGACAAGTGATACACACTTGTGTGTAAAACACACTTGGAGTGGTGACTTGGGGTCCCAGCACCACTGCTGATTTGGAATCAACCATCCATACAGCTGGTAGCCAGCAGTGACACATTCCTGATGTGGGAAAGACAGGTACCTAAACCCAGACATCCAATTTCATATTTAAACATCTAGTTATGTGACCCAGAAAAGCTTCTTTTGAGCTGCCTGCTATCAAGCATCCCAGAAAACCAATTTAAGTACTGTTGGTATGAATTGTGAAATTAGTGTGAATTTAAGGGTCTAATTTTTGGCACCCAAGTTATGAAAACCTAACTTTTCTGGTCTAATCCATAAGGAAAAATTCTTCCTTTCAGCCTTTGTGAGATTTCATTCCTGATGTGGCTACATCTGAGCAGTGTTATGTATTTCATTTTAATATGTGAGAAAATTTGCAATGGGGGCTAAATGTTTCTTCCTATTAATAGGAATTTCCTAACTGAAATGCTAGGAGCATTCTTAAAAATAAATGTTATGAATAGAAGAGGAGAAAACAGGGAATAGGGGAGAGAGTGGAAGTATTTTTAACAAAGCAAAAATGGAAACAATACACTCTGCATTGTACTGTGTCTATTATTAATGGGACAAATCAAATGAAATGCAAATCTGCTTTCCAAGGAGCCCACTGTGTGAGTCTAGGAGTGCTTACTAGTGCAGGCATTTCTCATCCCCTGACATCCTGGAGGTTTGGGGATTGGTTGATTTATGGCCACTGGCTCAAGCTGCAATTCTCTTTCATGGGTTTTATTTCAGTGATACGGCTAGCACTAAATTCAGCGTGGTCACAAATCGCGTGCTGGTAATTCAGTCGCAAGTGGCGATGCTTTGTCAGCCCTCATCGGGGCTGGCATGGTCCCCACACACATGGTACCTCCAGCCCTGCCTGCGCGCTCCACCCTCGCTCAGAGGGTAAAGCAAGTGTCCTGGGGAGGGACCCCATGGCCTTCTGTAGCAGGGAGGGCTCAGCCATGCTCACAACAGAGCTATTTGTCCATGCAGAAATGCCTGATTACAACAGTGTTCTCACTTAGCATGAGAAATGACGATCCGTAGATGTGAGAGATATCCTGAGCATGGTTCCCCAGCAGTAAAGCAGGAGACAGCAATTTTATTCTAAAGGATCTGACTGCAGTATACATTTTAAAAGGAGATTAAGTGAATTAAAAGTCTTTCTGGCCTTAGGAAAAAAGCTGCAACACCTCCCTTACCATACAAACATACTCATCTACCCCCGTGCCCAATTGTTCCGTGCCTTGCCACAAAAATCCTTCTCTAGAATAATGACAGAGCAAATGACTATGCCCAAAAGAGGGATCCTATCCAGAAAACATATCCTGGAGATACGTCAAGGACTCCATGAGGTTTGCTCACCTTTTGTGTTTAATTTCACATCAAAGACACCTAGCTGTGACAGCAGTGGGGGGCAGGGGGAGGCCGTGGTGTGTTCAAACCACTTTGCATGAAAGGGTGATGTAGAATGGGCCTAAGCATCAGAGGCTCAGCCTGATGAAGGCGTCTCATCCTAAACAATCCAAAATACACATTCTGTGCCTTTTACCCTGTTGTAATGGGGGTGGTGCCGCAGGTCTCCCACACAACCCACCCACATGAAGCAGAGAGGAGTTTGCTCTTTGGAAATGTCTCATTATCTTGGAAATTCATATTTAAATTAATTATATTAACATTAATTAATTAATTAATTAATTGTCTTAAAGTTGCCTTTACTAAAGTGGAAGCTAATTTTTGTCAGTTCACATTAGATGAGACAGATGTCCCCTGATGTGTTTAGCTCAGATAAAAATACTGCAAGTGCTGAAGAGTTAATATTTACAGTAAACTGAGAACGAGAGGCTCTGAGACAGCAATGACTGCAAAAGTTCTGAGCATGGTCACACAAAGGTACTGAGCCATAAACAGAGCATCAGACTTTCCCACTTGATTTGGGTTAGGAAGTTTTTAGGAGATAATATTTCTTTTTGTCTTTGAAAAAAAGAAAAAAAGAAAAAACAACACACCACGAATTTCTTCTCTTTGATGAGATGTGAGATTACATTCTTTTTAACTTCACATTTTATGATATGCTGTCACAGCAAAGGGGTGATGAATGTCCTGTGTACAAACTATTTCCAGCTGTTGATAAAATCACGATGACCAGTGGCTTGCCCTGGCCAAATGCTGCAGGCAGACCCTGCAGCCAGATTTAGAGGAAAGGAGCTGCTGCCTTTGTCCAGCTCAGGAGGCCTGTTTTACTGATGGGCTCTGCTGGGGCACACAGAGAATTGACTCAGTTTAACCTAACCCACCAGTTTTCTGGAGCTGGGGTTCACCTAACTGTTCTGGTTTTTTCAAATGCTTTTCCAGGGACTGGAGTGGAGAGAAAGAGCGTATTGCTGACACCCTACCAAAACCTGCACCTCTGTTCACTCTCAGTGCTGGGAAATATCGTGATGGTTTTGCTCCAAAGAAGCTTCTCAGGCTGGAAAGGCATCCACACCCACAGGGGCATGACAAGAAGTCCTGATCCCTTGAAAGGCATTGGGGGCACTCTGGGCCCCCAGATGCAGGGCCAGTCTGATGGCACAGGCAGGGAACAGAGGAGTGGGCTGCCCAGGGAGGCACTGGCTTGGACGTTCCTGGAAGTATTGAACTAAACAGGTAAGAGGAATATATTGGGATCAGTGGTTGCTCTTCTAGGGCAACTAGCAGGGGGCAGAGCCTACAGATACACAGAAAATATCTCTCATGGGATCATGGGAAAACACCTCATGGGATCCAGAAAACAATGTTTCTAAGATCATTAATATATCTTTCTTCTACAGTGATGCCATTGCAGCTGTGAGTAATAAATACGTCTACTTAAGTAAATAAGTATGTTTGATTTCATTAAGGATTGCAGAACTGGAAACATGATATGAGATACAAAGTGGTGTATTGTCTTCAGTTTAACTCTTCCCTTAAATTGTACCAGATCCCATTTTTGCTGTTAACAGGGAAAAAAAAAAGAAAAGAAAAGCCAAATTATATATTGTTCATTGAGTCTCTCTGCCAACAGGGAGACCATGTTTCTTCTCCACACTTTTGGAATGATACTCTCCTTACTTCTTGTTCTGAAGCTGTACCAATCACAGCTGCTTTTCCAGGCTGTGCAGGATTCACAGATGTCTACATGCAGGTCACATGCATTTCAGTGACTCAGGGCTCATCTCCAAAGGAGTAACTGCTGGCTAAAGACATTTAGTTTAAAGTAATAGAAGTCTGAAATTCTGCAAAATATATCAGGAGCTTGAGCAACACTAACACATAGCACAGCCATAAGACAATTCCTCACATCACTTGGAAATCAAAGCAGGCTGTATGCTGAAATTTCTATACTAATTCTTTAGGTATTTTTGAGCAGCAATCATATTTGCAGGTTTTTTCTTGCAGTTCACTAACGTGTGCATGCATGTTGGTTGTGTTCTGACCACCCTGTGGTGGGCTTGACATCTCCATTGTTGGGTGATGGAGACCTTTCACTTCTCTGTTTTGATAAATTATTTCTGACAAGGAAAATCTGAAGTCATTTTATCACAAATGCATTCCCCTGGGCCTCTTCTGCCAAAGAGCAGTGGCAGAGTAGAGAGTCTGAAGTACATCTAAGTGATTGCTGCCTGCTGAAATTTATTCAGAGTTCTCTGTTCTGGAGAAGAGGTTCAATATATCACGAGAACAAGATGTTCAGTTCTTACCGAGCTTTTGGCCTGGTCAGTAGTAATTTAAAAACTCTGTCACACTGTATGTAACCTTATCTAGTCAACCTGCCAAGGCATGTGTGCTGCACTTATTACACCCTGGTATTAGAGTGCTCTGGCTGAGAAAATAATTAGCAGGAGAGCCTCAGAGTGCAGGGCAGGATATATTGGAAGAGACAGTATCTTTTATTAGACCTAAAGATAAAAATTATGAAATGTGGACAGGCCACCCTTCCCTTGGAGCTGAAATGGGGCTGGGGTCTTCCCATCTTTTCTCTGGTGACACCTTCTTCTCTCCCAGATACTTTTTTCTGGCTGTCTGACAGATCAGCATATTCAGACTGCACCCAGAACAGTTGCTCTGGACCGGTATTGGATTCTTTTGTTGTGCCAGTCCTAAAGAAAGCACTGTCTTCTCCAACTCTGTGCATCCATATAAAAATGGTATTAATGTTGCCTTAATTTGCCTCAGAAGGGGAAGATACTTCAGGCCAGAGATCAGACCAGGGCATAGAGAGGAATAGGAAATTAAAGTCACAATACACAGCAATGTGCTATTCACTGGCTTGACCTGTTACACTGTGATTTTGCACCTCAAGTACATGCCTCTACTTGTGGAGCTCTTGACCTTGTAGATAGCAGCAGGCTGCTCTTTAGAACTGGCAGAGGACAACCTCATCAGCAAGGAAACTCAGGGTTCATGGAGCACTTGGAACAGCTCGTGCAGGGTCTCACTGGGTCTGTCAGCCCATGATGCAGAACTGGTTCCAGAGTATTCCACGAGTCTGGGGCCAAACCCTGCCATGCACCCACACACTTCTGGATGGGGATCAGCCCACTGTGGGCTTCTGGATGGCCACCCCATCCTGCCTGTCCCTGAGGAAGCTGTCTCATGTCTGCAGGCAGCAGTGACAGCTGTTGCCTCCATGAGCCATCCCCCCGAGCACCCACATCCATGGGAGCTTGCACTGAGAGTAAAAGATGGATTTATTCCAGTAACCAGGTTGTGCAAACAATTCCTTGAAGAATTCTTCTTCTTATCAGTTCTCAGGGTTTTTATTTTTTCTCTCTCAGCTTTTTCTTAGACTTTATCAGCACAGTTTTTCTTACTGATTCAGACATAAATGCTAGGATGAGCTATTAGGAAATCAGCAGGAGCCATAATCTGGGTACAGCTGTATTCATGTAAATTTAATAATAAAATACACCATTATAGAGCAGTGTAGTGCAGTGCACTTACACCACAATGCCAAGTAGATGCCAGTAAATAGCAGATGCCACCTTCAGCCACAGCTTGCACAGTTACGCCAGCACAGTTGTGTAGGAAAGTCTTGCCCCAGACTGATGCAGCTGAGATGGTAATGAAAATTCATACACAGCCTGTGCAGGCAGGGTGTGCTTTGACAAGGATAAATTATTTTATCTGGGTGGAACAGGCAGCAAAGATAGGAGAGAGTGCGGATCCACCTGCTGTAGGTCCAGCATGTATACTGCTAGCAGTGCACTAGCAGGCTGCTCTTTACACTGTCCTGGCCAGAGAGTGATCCTCCTTTGAATGAATTTGCTTAGAGCACTACAAAGTTACAGTTCTTTCAGAAATGCTGCCTCTGGTGCAGGGATGGAGCAATGTCCGTGGAACTGTGCTAGCACCCATTGCCTGGCAAGCAGCATTCATCCCACTGTTTGGGAACCTTCAGCACGGCACAGACTCCTCTGTGAGCAGCAGAAATTGCTGGAAGGTCTTTGTTTCCTGTGTAAATGCCCGTGAAATTTCATACATGTGTGTATCTGATGGTAATGCTTTTATTTACTGCAGTGGGTATTGCATGCCTTGCTGCCTCCTGTTACTATTCCCTTAGAGGTGTAAGTTCTGTCCATCACTGTTTTAGGCCAATAAAAAATATATTGGTCTCCTATTTATCCAACTTGTCTTTTTCTTTGAGCAGCTCTTTCCCAAATGTACTCCTCTTGTTCTGCACTGGAAAATGTTTCAAATCTAGGTAGGAGGTTTGATAGTTAGATTACACCCAGGGCTCTAATTTCAGGGAAAAAAGCAACTGAATAGAGGCTTAAAGGTGTGGGCTGCTTCTAACCAGAACAGTGTTTAGGGGAGATATGCCCAAAATCTAATGATGCCTGTATCTGGGAGAGGAAGGATGGTTTTAGTGAAGCTGTAGGAGTCATGCAAGATGGATTGCCTCTCACACATGGGTTTTGTAAAACTTCACAGGATGCTTTGCCTCGCTTTCCCATCTTTACATCAGACCTTGCCGAGTAGGACCTAACATCAAACATGCATTGCCCAGATACTGCAGGACTTTTGTTCGTCACTGTTGGCAAAGTACTTGGAGGAGCAAGGGCTCCAGGCATGCATAGACATATCTTGATGTCAGATGATGTTTTTGGCAGAAAATATGAACTGCACCACTCTTGGTACAAGCCTTTGTGCACATTCAGTCCTGCTTCCCTTTCCACATCGCTGCAGCCAGGCATGCCAAGACTTGGTGCAATTCTTTATGGACTGCGAAAGAAACAAATTATTAAGCACTACAAAATGAAACTGGCATTTTAAATCTAAAACACATGACATCATCATTACATGTGGAACTAGTACCATCAAATCACATGCCACCTCATAAATATTCAGGCTGGTGGGGCAAAAGAAACAAGTGGTGGATTGCTGGACAGCAGTGTTCCCCAGGGTGTACTGCTTCATAAAAGGCTTTTAAGCAATATGGGGAGTTACATGCAGTTCATTCTGGATAGCCCATGTCTGACTCTACAGTGCTTGCAGACTTGCTTGGGAGGCTGTAAGAGGGACCTTTTTGCCTCAGAGCACTGTGATGGCTTTGTGCATCCAGCACAAGGCCCGTAGGAGGGGACAGAGGCCAAGGAGCCATTAGCAGGAACAGAAGTCATTTGGCTCAAGATCCCACAGGAGTGCATTGCTGCTCAGCATCGCTCTGCTGACCTGACAGTACACGTGGAAGAGTGTGAAAGCACCTGCTTGGTACTCCTTCCCTAGAGCTTCCTTCAGAGCATGCAGGAATTGTCCCAAAAAGTACCACTTGTGCTACTTGCTGGAAGAGAATGGGGCTTCATGTTTGCCCTGCCAAGACCCCAGAAAACTGATGTACAAGCTGGAAATTGTGGTTTGGTTTTGTTGAATCAGCCTCTAGTGTACCCTCCTTCCAAAGCAGCTTCTAGATATTTTAAAACTAATCTGAATAAACTTAGCATTTGATTAAAATACAATTCACGGGTTTTTATGGGGTTTTTTTTGGTAGCATTGGAAAAGAAATTAATTTTCAGAGAAAGAACTCATCCAGAATTCAAAATAGCTTGGTACATTAGAAATGTAATCCTCCCATTATCTCCCTGCACAAGCTTTGTGAGAAATTCTATTTAAATCCCATTTACATATTTCTAAGAATAGACTATTCTGCTCTTAGTATCCATCCATCCTGAACTCGTTATGGGTTCAACAAATATTTGCCTTTTTTTTCTGAATGTAAAAATGATTTGAATTCAGACAAATCTTATAGCAGAACTGGAAGCTAAGCTTACAGAAGATTTGGAAAGCATACTTATTGTAAGACACTTCAAAATTGCTCCTAAGGCCATGACAGGGCTCTTCCAGAATTTTTGATACAGCCTGTATGCTGGAAGCAATATGCTTCAGTAATAACTGTTCCCTGATTTTTATACTTTACTTGTGGAGGACTGTTCCCCCAAACTCAGAGAAGACAAATAGAGCAGAGTGCCCGGGGGAAGAGAGGATGAATAAGGGTTTTCTTTGCTCCTGAAAGATCTCCATTGATCTTCTGCTTCAAGCTGTGGAAGGGAATGGCTCCCCTAGCTGTTCCAAAGAGAGGTAAGGAGAAGATGTGCGTGCCCACTGTAAGAGGCAGGGTGCTCCAGCTGGGGACCTCACTGCAGAGACCTGTCACAGCCACAGAGCTCCCACATTGGTTTTGTCTCCAAAGGGAAGGCAGAAAATCTTTCCAAAGAACAAAGTTGCACAGTCTCTTCAGCCCAACTTCCTGACAGGTAGGTGGTGTGTTTCCAACAGCTTGGGTGTCAGATGAGGGTGCAGATAGGAAAAATTTGAGCCTAAATTTAATGCCAGAAAAAATGTTTGATTTCATGATGAATGATCTTGCTGGAATTTTGCAGACACTTTTGCTGTCCCTCTGTGCTGCTATAGGACAGGGAGCGGTGATACCTGATTCCGCAGCGGTAGGCAGGAGGCTCCTGTACAAAACCCAACTCTGCTTAGACAGGACCTTTATGTGGTTCTGAGGGATGTGCTTATCTGTGGAGTTCAATAAATAGGGCACCCAGCTGTATTGTGGGGCTGCAGGGGAGGCCATGGTGGGGTCAATCCTCCTGGCATTGCCCACTGAACAAGGGGCTAATTGCCAGAAAGGGCTGTAGCACACAGCAGAAGATCCCTCAGCCAGAAACACTGGGAGCATTAAAGGTGGCTGTGGTGGCCCTGTGCTGGCACATGCCATCTCCTGCACGACCATGGCCAGGAGAATGGCCATTTTCATCTCACTTATAAACAGCAGATTTCCAAGTGCAATGATTATCTGGAAAACGTGACCTACAGAGGGTCAAACACCAGAAGGCAGGAACAAGAACCTGCTATCCATTAGTTTTATGACACTTAGAGCCAGCCCATGGCTGGGCAGCAGAGCCATGCTGTTTGGACAGCTGAGGCTGGGAGCAGGGCACAGGGCAGCCTCCACCACCCCTGGCCCTATGGATACCTCTGCCCCACCCCAACAGGCCCTCTTTCTAGAAATGAAATTTCAGGAGCAATTAACATAACTAAGGGATTGAAGGGCACAGCAACAAACAACAAGCAATGAACTCACTACTAGAAATTGTAGCAAGACAAAAAATTAAGCTGTTTTCATATATGTTTTATCTTTCAATTGACATTCAGTTAGCTTACAAGTGCAGGAAGGCTCTCTGTCTTCTTCCCACCTCCTGATATCGTGGGTTTTTTTAAAATGAAAATCTTCTCTTCTGCAGCTGTACAACAAATCTCTGAAAAGGGAGCATGATTGTAGATACAAAGAGGCAATAGATTGCTGCTAAGAGATAGAGAGGGCTGTGTGAATGCATGAATTGGGGTGGGGGAAGCAAAGTAACAGAGAATTTTACCTCTGCTTTCATTTATATTGAGCTACAGCTTTATTTGTGGCAAGGGACAGTAAGTACTTTACAGGCAGAGATGCAGTAATTTTTAAATTGACAGTGCCCCTGTGAATACTCACTTGTGTTTCTAATAAATCTATTTAGGACAAGCCAAGACAAAGGAGGTGACTATTTTATAAATATGGCTTTTTGGTATTCTCCCAGACTTTTGGTTCTATCCTTTTCCTTGAAAAATGAAGGGCAGAATGGCTGTCTTTTCCCCTCTCTGCTGGTAGAACAGACAGAAGCTGAAACTGAAGTGGCATGTAAAGAAAAATATTAAATAGAACAGAATAATACATATTAAATTGCCATCACCTTTAACAAGCACAGGGAGGATTACAGAGGTTAACAAGGACATGTTTTAGAGTGTCTGCTTATCCTGAATTCTACTCACTGTCAGTGCAAATGTTGATTAACTCAAGTGGGAGGAGAACAGCCTTTTTTGATTGCACATGATGAGAAGTAGTAACCAGAGAAATATAAGAAACAATAAGATGTATCCTATGCCACAGTGGTTCTGTACACCTACTCTTTTTTTTGTTACTCTCGCTCATGAGCACTTTCTGGCATTTGTTCCTTAAGCCACATTTTGCTTAGGAATATAAGGCCATACAAGCAAGTTTGCTTACCTGCAGTTTAGACCTCTTCTTCCCTGCCCATGGGCACTTGGAGGTTGCTCAGTTCAGGTAGGCTGAGTGTGTGATTTATGGGGGCTTCCCAGGCTGTCACCTCCCTGTTGAGGTACCGGAGCTGACGAGCCACAGCCGCACCAGGCTTAAACTGCTGTGACCAAGCGCTGAGCACATCTCAGCCCGTCTCTGCTCGGGGGAAAGGAGAACGTTTGGTGAGAGGACTCGTGCCCCAGAAGTCTTGTTCCTGTGTGACAGCTTTGGGTAAAGCCTCCTGCAACATCTTACTGAGGCTTGTTGGGGAAGGGGAAGACGCACATGGCTGTGGGTGATATCCACAAGTACCGCAATGCTGGAGAGCTTCTTGGCAGCTCACACCAGGACCTGGCTAACCCTGCCCTCAGCTGGCCCAAGGGTGGCCTGACAGGTGAGGGTGATACAGGGACGGTGACCTGGAAAAAAACTCCCACTTGCAACAAGGGTAGTGAAGCTTGCACAGCACTTGGAAATTTTACTGCTGGTGCTAAGTGATCGCCCACTGAAGGGTGGTGTCTGCACACTGTCACTGGGGAAGCTGTCAATTCCTCCTCCTGGGTATAAACATCATGACTGTGCAAAGGGACACCCTCAGTCTGCCCTCCATACAGACACACACATGCAGGCAGCCTCTGCTCCTGAGGCTCTGTATTTCCAGGGAAACAGAGGGTGTCTCTGTGAAAATCAAGGTACAGGGTGAGGCTGTGGCTTCGTGCTCTGGCTGAGCCAGTGCAACCTGTGACAAGAGGGACAGTCTGGCCCCCTGGCCCCATCGCAGTCTATTCATTGCTGTGAGAGAGTGGAACACGGAGGAGCAGAGGAGGAAGGACTGCTGGGCTATTAACAGGTTTTATATTTCAGCATACACGCAGCTTGGTAACGTGGCATGATGGGTACTAGTAGAAATAAAGTCCACTTGTGTCTGTGGCAAAATTTACTGCAATACTTGTAATATTTCCATTTGGCAGTGACGACATCACACATACTTAGTATGGAAAATGTGCTTTTCTTCCCCCAGATTATTCCATTACATACTGGTACATGGACTGCCTGACCAATTAATGCCAGTGGGAAAAGGCTTCAAGTTTCACTTATAAACTCATTTTTTTAAGGCGCTACTACATTCTTAAGAAAATACACAAATCACTAGAAATACTTGTGATGTTGAATTGTCACTGCTTGAAGTGACTCACCTACCACTATCAAAGATCTAAATTATTCTTACTTGCTTCAAGATATGTTTTTAATCACAGAATAATTTGGGTTGAAAGGAACCTTTTAAGGCCAGCTAGTCCAATCCACCTGCAATGAGCAGGAACATCTTCAGGGTGATCAGAGCCCAATCCAACCTCACCCTCAAAGTTTCCAGGGATAGGGCATCTGCAGCCTCTCTGGTTTGTCTGTCACACAAGGTTTTCTCATCCTAATGAAATCTTGATCTTGGGCATGGGTCATGTTTGTTAGCCAGCAAGAGAAATTTGCCTCTCCTGTTCCTGTAGATTAATACACTAACAGGCACAATTCCTCTGAATTACAGAATCTTTATTAGCTGTTTTTGCTTGTTTTCTTTTAATAAAAAGGGGTTTAAAAGTAAAATATATTGGTCTAGTGGTGCATTGCTGCTGATTCCAGTGGGTGAAAGAGTGTACCTGGGGTTTCATAGCTTCATCAGGCATTTTCCATGTGTTAAGTTTTCTCAAAAATGATGATGCCAGCTACACAACTTATAACATTTTCATTATTTCATAATCAAGGGATATATCTGCTTGGCACCTCCATCTCTCAGGGTACCAGACATATTTTTCATGGTAGAACTGGATGTTTCACACTGGGATGCATACAAGACAAACCTCAAAATGAACTCTAGAAATGCATGATTCATCCCAAAACATCTCACCAGTGAAATGAATGATGAGGAACTCCTGGTACAAAAGAGTTCTCTCAGTGATGGCATGTTGCCTAGAAAGAGCAGTTTCCAAAACTGTTGTGAACTTAAAACTGCAGAGTAGGAATGTTCCTTACAGATGCTAAATTAATTACAAACATGATAGTCCTTGCTTTCTCCCTTGATTTAACTTCGACATCGGCCTTCATTTAAGAATAGGGGACCAGGTGCACAAAGGGGTGAATATTTTAATTCAAAATTAACTACTCAAGGAAGAACCATGATTTTGAAGTCCTGTCATTTGGTTAATGTTGCAGAATATTATGAATTAATATCCTAAGTTAAAGACGAATTCATCACCAAGAAAAATTAATCAAAAGGAATTTAAGCTCTTATGCTAATTTTCAAATCTCAGTTGGCTTGTGCTGTTCCAAAATTAGTATGTTGCTTAGCTCCAGAGCTGGATTAAGACCCTTGGGGAATGGCATGAGCTTGTTTGGAGATGGCTGCTTTGAGCGTTTTACAACTTTCAGATTCAATTATCTGTATTTTTGGTAGCCAGAGGCAGTCACACTTCAAATTGTGATTATTTGTCTGAATCTGAAATCTTTTTTTATTGTATGGGTTTTGATCACTAGGTATCTGGGACTGCTGCAGAAAGTGTAATGCTCCATTTTTATCCGAAGGGACTTGCAATCTTTTAGCTTAACCTGTCAGCTGGCACATGGCAATGGGCTGAGTATTCAGAGCTGAGTGGCCCTGCTCAGGACAATGGTTTCTTTACCTACCTCTGGTCAGAGGTCAGTTGAGTAGGATCATTTTTATTATGCTCTGTGGCATGTATGACATTTTCTTACGTCATGTGACTTTCACTCCTTTTGCTTCCTGCTTAGGGCTGCTTAGCAGACCTCTCAGCCTGCATTTCTCTCTGAATTTGCCTCTGAAAGGTGTGCAGGCAAATACCCTGCTGTCAGAAAAGACAAATCACTGCAAAGCTGATGAATAAGAAATGTGAGTCAAACCAATTGATTTGATTTATCCTGCTTATCACAGTGGCTGCTACTTTGGGGCTGACTTTAGACGTGACTCATGTTGTACTAGCAAAATACCTGCCTTGAAAATATTTTGATAGGGTATCTCAAGTAATTGGCAGCATTTCTATTAATGCTGTGTGCTGTGAGTGCCAGCTAACCTTTACAAACATGGTTCAGGGCAGGTAGAGATGAAAAAGAGAATCTGGACTAATTTTGCCAAAGCTGAAATACATGACAGGAGCTGACACAAACCCACTGATCTGCCTGACCAGCTCCTTGTCATGCTCCTCCTTGCCAGGACATCTTGTGCTTGAGAAACACAGTCTTGCATGGGGTGGGGAGCATTTTGACAGTTAACAAATGTCTGATTAACATGAGCTAGCTACCTAATTAATCATGAGCCTCAAATTAAATGACTGAGGGACTGATTCAGGTCAGGAGCTATGAAACTAAATGAAGGTTATTGGGGTTACAGGCACTGATTTGCAGTGGAAACTGGAGGCTGGAAATCAGCTTGGTGTTTGAGATCCAAGCACATCACTTTGCCAGTTAGAACAGTTTTTCCAGGCAAACAAATAAAATTTAAAAATGTGATGATGAGGATGGTCTGCAAACAGTTATCACTGGCATCCAGTGAACTGAGCTATTGTGACTGTGTTCCTGGAGCAATGCTGACTGGTGTTCCATCAAGATCTGACACCCTGACCCTCAGTAATCTTCATTATCCTATTTTACAGTCTTGGCTGGTGTTGGGCACTGTGCCACAGCAGCATGGGGCATGGCCAGCCCACCCCTTGTACTCTTCCTAGGCAGGTTCTTCTTTTGCTGGTGTCTGAATTTCATAAGGGAAAACAGGAAAATAAAATGTCTGGTCTGATATTTGGTAATCTGTTGGCCATGCAGAAAATGATGAGGAGTTGAAAACATGTCAATATGCAGATCTTACCACAGTGTGACTGTATGGCTGGAAAACTGTTTCTGTTTTCCATAATCATTTCCCTCAAGTGTCCTCAGCCTTCCAACATCTTAGTTGTTTAGGAATCATAACATGTGAGTTGCTTGGGTAACCAAAATCTGCCTGAACCCCTTTATCCAGCTGACTGGGAGACTCCATGTTTCAGCACATGGATCAGTCCTGGAAAGAAATGGTGGCTGGATGTGACATAGCTTCCCTGCTACAGGCTCCAACAAGGTACTCACAGTAAGCTGAGAGTCATGTCCACACACCTCCTCTGTGGGAAGAGATGGAATTGAACTACTGCAGTACACACTGGTTGTGGTGTTTGATACTCTGACAATATTTGGTGTCATTCTGGTGTTCAGGATGACATGGGTCTCTGCTACAGGCATCAGGAGACGTGTCCTTGGGGACTGAATGAGGTACATCAGCAAGGTGTGTACTGTGGAAGGAATTGTGATCTGGAAAGGAGCAGGAGACTACCTAGCAGAGTTCCTGCCATGAGATCACTGCTCCTTCCCTCTGTTTCTTTACAGCTCAGATGAACCTGCAGGAAAGGACCTGCTCTGTTGTGCTGCCCAGTGCCTCTGCTTGCACTGGTTTCAATGCATGTGGGATTTTGTCCATCCTCTTTGAGAGCTCTTCTGGGCTTAGCCTTGTTCTGATGCCATCGTATGCCTGACCTCCATGCCATCCTCCACACTCCTGTCTGTTCTGGTGAGGACGTGTCGGCCTCATTTGAGAAATGGGGACAGAGATCCTGTATCTCTGAAAAATCTCTCAAAGGGTAGGGCACTGAGTGCAGGGAAATACTGGAGACTCAAGTATGACCTAAATCATTGGACCTTTCTTAGATTCTGCTCTGTGCTCAGAAATGAGACTTTAAACTCGGCAGGAAAAGGCATTAACCATTAGCTTCACTGAAGCTTCTAGGAGCTTTATTCAAGATTTCATTGGAACCAAGGACTTATCCAGAGAGATCATGTACCAGTTCCAGGTGCATAAAATACTGTAACCAGTACCTCTGCATAAAATGGATCCTGAAGCATAGTTAGATATATCATATACAGCAATTGCATTATTTTCTTAATTTACATTGGATTTTAAAAGCATGGCTGGATTTGTGAAGAGAAAATCCTGCAGTGCCTACATAGGATGGTACAATGGCAGGTGGCACTGCTGATCCTGCAGCACATCCATGTTAACACAGCTACCCTTATAATGTATATCCCCAGATGCATCACACACCATGCCAGACTCCTGTCTTATTGTTCTGTCTCAAAATCACTGCCATTTCATCACTGATAGATTGAATGATCAAATAAATTTGGCAGATAGCAGATAGCATTTTTTTCTTGACAGATGCAAAACTAGTTGCACATGTCCTTTCCCCATAAAACAATGGGCTGTCTTACCAAAAAAAAAAAAAAAGCAAGTAGATGAATTTTTTCCTAGGACCATTTTTTAAAAGAAACATTTTGGTAATATTTTCTACCATGAACAGTTACACTAACAGGTACAATGAATAGAACACTTAATCTTGGTAACAGGGAGCATGAGCAGCTCCCCTAATGCTGGACTAGACCCTCATGGTTTTCAGGACGTCTCTCTCGGTTGTTCTTTTCTGCAGGTTTTGAGCTCTAAATTCTGATCTGGCGGCTTTATGCTGGAAAGTTTCAACATGTCCCCTGAAGATACTTCACAGAACTTTTCTCCTCTTTCTGATTTTAAGAATTGATGTAATTCTGCTCCTTCTTAATTAATCTGACCTGTTGTGCTGTGCTACTGCTTTTGCAGTTAGGGCTTCAGCTGCTATTAGAAGTATGATGAATCATTTATTTTTTCCTGGAAGTATACTTGAATCTTCTACAGAATTGTCTTCAGTCCATCTTCTCTCTTCCTGTCCAAAAACCTGCATATGTTTCTGCTGTGCCTTTCGTCTGGAAAGTGTTACTGAGTTCAGGACTAACTTGGTCTTAGCAGTTCTAACTGCTTATAATGCTCAGAGTTGTTGTAACACAATGTTCTTTTGAAAAATAATTGTTTTCCCTGCTTTGTCTAAGAAGACATGCAGTGATACCAGGAAAAGTGTGAGCTCCTTGCTCTGGGTGTTTGTCCTGCCGGAACATTTCAGCCAGGCGGGCTGAGGGCCCGTGGCAGCAGGTTTTGTATGAGCATGGCACAGATGGTCCTAATCCGAAGCGCTTACAAGGTAATTGCCATGTCTCTGTACTCATTAGCGTGTGGGCACTTTTCCCAGCCCGGGGTGCAGGGCTGTACGTGTGCCCGGCCAGCTGATCCACATAATCACAGCGGTACTTCCCTGCTCTCTCAGCGCAGCCGCCCGCGATGCTGGGCTTGAGCCACCAACCTCCAGGGCCGTGTTCACGGCTCCTCCATTGTCCCAGGGTCATCTTCTGCACATGAAGGTACCTCACAGGGCTTCTCCGTCCCTGACTTCTGCCAGCTTCTCCTCCAGGGACCAGTGACTCAAGCAGCCACAAGGATGGACTCCACCACACTTGTTTGACCCTGTTGTCAACAGCAAGACAATTAGGAATTACTAATTACTGACAGCATGCAGATTTACCAGGGAAATGTTCTCTGCTGTTAGTGCCCCAAAAACTTTCATGTCTCTTTAAGTGGAGGTAGCATCACATAATAAGTGAAAATGTACTTACCTAAAAAGGCACTTCTTTGCCCATTTGAGGAGAATTGTTTCCCAAGACTCGCTTGCTTTGTGGCTTCTTCTTGCTAAGATGGTTGTCCTGTTTATTTCTTGTTTTTCACACTTCTAATTTGCTTTCTCTGAAAAATATCTGCAAGCAGTTAAATGGTGCTAATATATATCCACCAAGGGATGCTGTAAAATTTTTAAGTGGTGATTGGGTGTTTGGCAGGCAGAAGGTGAATTGCTCTGTCTTTCCATGATCTCACACATCACATAAGGGTGAACAAGGAATTTTCTAAACTGCAAAGTCCCAGTGCTGCTGTCATTCAGCAAATGTTTGAGCCGCACATTGAACAGCTCCTATTTTCACCAGAAATATTTCACTACAGCAAAAGGGAGTTGAAAACCAGAATACCATCTTGTTTCTCAGCCCCAGAGGTGGTGTTCTCCAGGTCAGAGTTGAGAGGCTCTGAAGGATACTATGGTTGGGGAAGTTTCCACTGCTGTGCTGGGTGGATGAAATGCACCCCTAAATACAGGATTTTATTTGGATATGGTTAGCACCAAGGTCTTATGTCTTCCCTTTTAACTGACCTGTTCCACCCTGCAGGAACAGAAGCTATCATTCTTCAGTGCCTTCTGAAAATTCACGTTAATAATAGGTAGAAATTAATAGCCTCTGTGTGTGTGTGTGTTAAACCAGAAAGATACTGCCCCACAGGCTGTCGTGCCCTTGCTTTCACCTGTGCTACTGGGTGTCATAAGCTCTCTAGCCTCGCCAGGACCAATAAACAGGAAAAAGTGATACATGGCTAACTTTCCCAGTCTTTCCAGTTTTAGCTGCTTCTGTGCAGAGTGATTTATCTTCCATTTTAACCTGTTCTGAAATAAAATACACTAGCAAGGAGTGAGGACAGAATGGCTGTATTTCAGTGGTTGTGGCTGGGACAGCTTTATGTTGATGCTGAGCACATGTTTATGTTAATAATAATGACATACAAGTCTCATTCCTGCAGGGAACCATGTCCAAATTAATCCCATGCATACAAAACCAAGGGAATTACTCATCATGCACAGACCACCAAGATGATTGGAGAGATGGAGCACCTTTCCTATGAGAAAAGGCTGAGAAAACTGGGGCTGTTCAGCCTGGAATAGAGAAGGCTCTGGGGAGACCTCACTGCAGCCTTCCAGTACCTAAAGGGGGCCTACAAGAAGAGATGGAGAGAGGCTATGTACATGAACATGTAGTGACAGAAAAAGAGGAAATGGCTTCAAACTGAAAGAGAGTAGGTTTAGATTAGATATTAGGAAAAAATTCATTACTGTGGGAGTGGTGAGGCACAGGCTGCCCAGAGAAGTTATGGATGTGTTGGAGTAGAAGTTGGAGTTATAGAAGTGTTCGAGGCTGGGTTGAATGGGGCTTTGAACAACCTGGTCTAGTGTAAGATGACCCTGTGCATGGCAGGGGGGTTGGAACTAGGCAATCCTTAAGGTCCTTTCCAACCCAAACCATTCTGTGATTCTTTGAGAGGATTAAGGGTGTGTGTGTCTGTGCAGAAGCAGGACTGTGGCTGGCAGACAGCAGGATGTGTTGCAGTTGCATGCTGTGTGGTGATGCTGAACCCCTGCATGCCACCCTGAGCCTGTGCAGGCCCTGCTGGAGCTCCTCAGGTGTGTTTTTGCTGCACAGAAAAGATCCTGCCCTGAGAGCCTCTGTGCATCCAGCACGGTGGGAGTGACAGCCCAGCCCAGCCGATCTCCCACTGGAGATGGATGCATCCCAGAGAGTGCAGCTTCCCCACCACCAAAGGAGAGCTTTCACCTGCTTCCAAAATGCCCTGTTCTGGGCCAATCTGCTACACCTTTGTTGTCCCTGTGGAGCTACACCTGCTTCAGCAGTTTCTGGAGCTGTATGGGGCAGCAGCTGGGACTGGAGAAGCTTTCTGAGAAACCTTTTCTTGTTGCAGTGGGGAAGGGGTGTGAAGGGGGCACAACAGATCACAGGTTAATTCCTGAGGCTTGCCTGAAAGTGATTCCTCAGAAGGAAAGAGAAAAAACCTTGTTTTATTTTTTTTTTTAATGTAATCTTGTACATAGCAGTCCAAGTTACCAGCATCTCATATTGTGGGTTGCTTCATACACTCTAAATATCACCTCTTTTCGCAATCTGTCCCGACATATTTCTCTCAGATTATCTCATTTTGCTGTGTACAAATGCATCTGTGGCTTTACCTAAAATTAAAGAGGAAATATGATAAAAATGGGTTATTCATGCTGTGTGACCAGAAAGTAAAGCTTTTCTTTAGTGTCTAAGCACAAGATTCCCCACAAGTATCTTTGGTACTAGAAAGCCAGTTAATTCAAGTTAAATAGTGAATGTGGGTCACAATTCATCAAAAGACATTCTTAGCTTCCATGACTGTCTCTATAGATATCCAGTGAAAAACATCAGGATGTGCTGAAACCCTTCTGAAAACTTGCATAATTTGGGAATAAGTGCCTTTTGTGCCCTTGCTAAAGGAGTCTAAAAACCCCGGAAACGTGGACCACACTTTTTAGCTTTGGGAATCAGTTTCTGCATAGATGCCTTTATCAGGCAGGGTATAGAAAGCCTTGAAGGACTGGATGCACAGTTGCAGTGGCCAGCAGCTACAGTAGTCCCACACTGCACAATCTGTAGTATCACCGACACGCTCTGCCAAACCCCCACGCTGCAGTGTTTCCAAGGAGACATTAGACCATGTTAGTGTCTCGTAGGAGTTTGAAATCTGCTCCATCTGACATATTATTCAATATCTCCATTAATAGAACTTGGTGAAACTACCCATTTCTGGTCGAGCTTCTCTCAGGTCAGAGGTCGATAGATACCCTTGCACATGAATGGGAGTTTTTGGTGCTCACATGTGAAAAAAAGTGGGATAAAGTAGAAAAGTGAACTTGAAAATAAATTTGAGGTTAGAGAGGAAACTTACATTGAAATTCCAGAGCCAAATTCCTTGGTGTGCAAGGGGCAGAAATGAGAGCAGAGACTGTCAGAAAACTCAGGGAAAGAAATGGAAAAAATGGAAACATTTTGTGGTTTATTACACTTTAGTCATGTGTTTCAGAGGAAAAATAGATTAAAAGCCGAGGTTTTTCTACTTAAATTTCACATTTTTTGCTTTCTCCACAGGGCCATCACATCAAATAGTCATGAGCACAGAATATATAAGGGACATGCCCAGGGCAGGCTCCTCTCCTGGGCCCTTGGGGAGATGAGTGGAGCAGCCCTGCTCACCTTCATGCTCTGAGGTTTGTTTTCCCATCTATTCTTACCCTCCAAAAAATGTGACTGTATCAATAACAGTTTCACTAGTGAGGCAGTAATGATATACTTACTTTGGCCTGGATTTTGACCCTGAACCCCTATAAAATACCAATGAGCTCTCAGAACTCCTCTTATCCATCGTTACATTACCTCCCTGGGGATCAGACTGGCACACGAGCAGTAGTCAGCTAAATTTTGCGGCCAGAGACATTTAATTTTACAACTTTCTAATTAGAAGGATAATTAAAAAATTTTTAAGACAAGGTCAGAGAAACATCCATCAGGGACAGTCTGGATATCTTGCAGCCTGTCTCAGTGTGGGGTTTGGACTGTGTGATGTCCCGAGGCACTTTGCAGCCCTCTGCTTTCACACCTTCTGGTCGGAAGGGTTGGACGGCTGCAGCCGGCTCAGCTCCGGACGCAGCACCCTGCCCCACCAGCTGTGCTGTGTGAGGCTTTTGCTGACAGGGAAGACGGGAGCCTCTCCAGGTGTGAGAATGTTAAAAGCAAATATAAACTTGTATTTTAAGTGGCAGAGCCGAATGCCTTCCCATCCTTGCCAGAACCACTCACGTGTCACCTCAGTGACATTAATTTTATTCTCACTTCATGCTGGAGAGCTGGACTGGGTTATGGATGATGACTGAAGAATGTTACTGTCTTCAGTAAAGCGTTTGGGCTGCATGCTTCTGTTTTCCAGCCTTGTGAGAGGCTCTTGTGTGAAATACTGTTGCTCCCCAAGGAGGGATATGGGTCAGACCTGATGAGTTCGCTTACTGGATTAGTGGACAAGGGGGAAACAGTACAGTTCATCCAGCTGTCAGGGGTGCATTTAGTAATGCATTGCACAACAGATTGATTTGCAAGGTCAGAAAGCATGGCACAGAATAGGCAAGAAAATGCTGAAAGGGATGAAAAAATGGCTTAAGGGCAGAGAAAAGGCAAAGTCATTAATGAGGAAAATTTTAAGTAGTTATCTTTATTATCGTACACCTCTTTTCTCTTTGTGCCAGCTCTCTTGAGAAAGTTACTTGGAAAACAGTGAAGGGGCAGGATGGTCTAGTCTAGGAGGATGGCAAAGGATGCAAATGCAGACTTGAGGTGCCTTCTAGAATTCTCTTTTCTGTCCTCAGGAACTGGGGACAGGAACCTGTTTACATCAGATTCAGACAGAAGCCAGAAAGAAGAAGCTGATGAGCAGACAAGTCAGTCTGCTTCTGTGGGAACCCAAGCTCCTGCTTGCACACACAGCAGGACTGAGTTTTCCCCCTTTGCTTTCACATCTTCTCCCCAGGCTCCCCTTTTGTTTGAAAACAAGATATTTAAGTCCTGGGTTTCAATTCACCAAACAGATAAAGCTTTCTCCCAGTGATGCCCAAGAGCTTGTCTTTGCCACTCTCATGGCCAGGCCAGGCAGTGCTGAAGTGCTGGAACACGGGGAGACCCTGCAGAATGACCCTACACAGCTCCAGAGTCTCTGCTTTGTAAGAGTCTTTGAAAAATTGGTTACAGTGGGTCAGTTCAAACATACCTGAGCTGTAGCTCTCTTTGACAAGTTCTGAGACCTTCTTGGCTTGAGGCAAAAAGCTGAAAGCATAGGTTCTTGACATCCATTTCAGATTAATTTCTGCATGAAATTATTAGGAAACATGGTTGTGATGGCATTGCTTTTGGAAACTTAGGGCTTTTTTTTTTTCTGCTTCTTCCTGGTTCTCAGATTTAACACATTTTCTTTTTTCAGCTATATGCTAATTAACATCAAACTGTAATGAGATAGAATAATTTAAAAAATAACTTAAACGAGCCAAGAGTTATAAAAATAACAAATCCTGTGGGTAGCATCCAAAAGACTTTCTATCATGCTGACTGATTAGAAGACTCACTTAATTGTCTGTATGGAAATTTTGTGTCACCAATTCCTGGCATTCAGAAATTTTGAGATTTTAAACTTAACAGGCTCACATCACTTCTATTTGCTTTTTGACTGATTTTGTAACCTCTACACTGCAGGCTCCTTTGTTTTGATATGAGGATTCTTTTCTGAAAAGTCAAGGAAAAGGAGCTTTTTTAATTCTTAAATAAAAAAAAAATTAAAAATTAAAAGCAAGCTGAGATTCTCTGATGTTTACTGTGTTTTCAGCAACAGTGGTCTTAAAATATTGCACATGCTGGGCATGTCACAAAGGCTATATGGAACTGTAGGAGTAATTTATTTTAAATATGAAGAAAATACACAGATTTCAGTTTCAAAAATTCTCTTTTTCAGTGTTACGACATTTCCACCAGAAATTGGACTGACTGTGTGCTGTTGGGCTTTCACTAGGCTGGTGGTGCAAGGTGGACAGCCTGGCTGGAAAAGCAGGTCACACAACATGATTTTTTAAGGGTTGCATTCTGGGGGATTTAAATTCATTCCTAAAATGACTAGAATGGGTCTGATTCAGGTATACCCGTGGCTGCTTGTCATACACGCTGGGATGGTGCCCCATTTGTTTGGGTACAAGGGGTGTTTCCACCTCCATCCCACTCCACACTTCCTGCGAGCCAGGGCTGGACTCTCACAGTGGCTATCCAGATGGGGCCAGGAGATGGATCCCAAGGAGAGCTGGACTCCCCAGGGAAGATGATGTCATGTGGTATCAGTAGCCCTACATCATGGGAGCTGGACCCCATTGCAGCCCTGCTTCCTGGGGCAGAGGACTGAAGCTCTGCATGGCTGATGCCTTTGGGGAAAGGGATGTCAGGGGTATTGATGCTGCACCATACATTTCAGCAGACCAGGTCTGCTCAAGGTCCTGCTAACTGCAACCAATACCTTGGGTATGAAGCAGAGCTGGGAGACAACCAGTTTATCTCCCAGCTTCTTCCCTACAGCTGAAAACACGTGTGACACCCGTGGTGAGGAGCGATTTACAGAAGCAGTCCCAGCAGCAGTTAAACTGGCCACAGCCAAGCCTTCTTCAAAAGCTCATCATTCCCCCTTCAGAGGGTTTACTTAAGGGAGGGTCCGACTTGAGCAGACAGTCAGTGCCTGAAAGCTCAGGGGACAAGGGAAAGTGACGCAGGAGGGACCGAGCTGCGTCATCATTCCTGGTATCAAGCATGGCTGTGGCCATAGCTGAGATTTCTCTATAATGGTGCTGTTTAAAAACTGTGCTCAGGCCAGGCTCTCCTTGATTAAGAGCAGCCAGATGGACACCATAAATCAACTGGAAAGCTCTGGGCCAAACTCCATGCTCACACTGATTCAAACAGCCCCATTTAATGTCACAAATGGGATTTGTGCAAATGGAGCCCAGAGCAGAATTTGGCCTTCCATGTTTGTTTAGATTAAGAAATTTGGACAGTAAAAGCCCACTTATATTCTGGCTAGCAGGGTGGGTATCAGAGCACTGGAACAGTGGGAAGCCCAGACAGATGGTTACATGAGTCACAGTGAAGCAGGTCTGATTATCTTGATATTTTCCATGAGATAAAGTGGGGGGATGTGGTGCCATATGGTGGAATATGGCTGAGGGACTCTCAGCAGCTGGGCAGGATGTGAGCACTTTCCAAGGCAAGTGGAAGAGTTCTCAGAGGGTCAGACAAGGAAAAGGTGGCTTTCTGGTACAGCCAGAGATGCTGAGCCAATGGAGCAGCAGTGTCCTGAGAGAAGGATGAGGGAATAAAACCAGACAGGTTGGTCAGTGCAAAGGCACCGCAGCATGGAGGGAAACAGAGAGGAGAAAGGTAAATGTGTGAGGTTGAAGAAAGAAGAAGGAAAGAAGTTTTGCATGGAGGAGGAGAGAAGCCAGTGGCATTTTTGGGGCTGAGTGTCTACAGAAAGGGCAAATGGAACACGAGAGCAGTGCTGCTGATGTCACCAGAGGCTGCTGTTGTTTTGCTGAACCTCACAGTCATTTCTTACAGGCTACCCTAAAACAGAAACAGCCTATGGTTTGCCAGTCCATCTTATCCTGGGGACTGCAGCAAAAAGGAAATTGCATAGAAGAAGTGGATTTCCACAGACATCTAAAAAAAGTGACCTTGTGCACAGTCATTTAGACTCACTTCACTTTCACGAGCTGTTGGCTGGTATTGCTGGTCCAAGGCTTTCTGTTTTGCTTGTAGCAAATCTATTTGCAGAATAGCCCATTTTAAAACAATATATTACTTAAAAGCAAGGAAATTTACTCTTCTGAGTTAATCAAAGGATACAGTGGGTTTATTTTTTTGAGCCCAAATGACAGGAACTCTCTGGCAGACAGCACCTAGGGGCCTGCAGGTGCACCAGGACAATGGGTGCCTTTCACACAGAGAGCATCAAGAAGACGCCACAGGGCCACAGGACCTACCAGAAACAGCACTCCACATCAGCAGTAAATCCAGAGCATAGTGTCAAAAGACGTACTCAAAAGGTCAAAAGATTTTATCTGCAAATTATTGGATAACCAAGAGTGCAAGGGGCTGATCCAAGAACCGGATACCCAAGAGTAGAGGCAGGGGCATGAGATGCAGAGAGGTCTGCAGTGCTGTATCTCAGCTTGAGCACTGTTCCCCAGAGACAATGATTTGGGGTTTTTTTTCCAGTGGCTGGCAGGCAAATCTCACATGTTTAAATTGGGGAAGTATTATAGATGTTGTTTGGGTCTGGTCAGGAAAATGAGGAATGAGTTTTCTTTTGTTTGGGTTCCGTGGTTTGCTCGAAGCTGGCTGTGCATTTAGCGAACCTCAGAAATAAGGTTAGATACATCAGTGAGCAAGTGGAAAAGTACTGGGGAGGAAGTATGCAAGGGCTATCTGGAAGATAGCACATGGGCTGGCTGGACCACAGGCTGGGTGAACCAAAGCTCATGCCCCGGAGTGCTGGGTCTGGCTGTGGTCACGAAACCCACGGGGCACAGCGTGTGAGCCCTGGTGACGCTGCATCAGGGGCCCTCCACCCCCAGGCCCTCCAGCACCGGGAGCCAGCCCTGGCAGGACAAACTGGAAAGGCAGCATTGGAGACCACTTTAAGGGGCAAAGTATCAGTAACTTGAGTTGTAAGGAAACAGCAGACTAGATGAATCGCTGGAAGTTAAATATGACAAACAGTTTCAAACTAGGTGCCTAACTTTACTTGTCCAGCATACAGCTAGTAGCTCTGATTTATTAACATTAGCTGATGTTCAGCAGTACATTTCCAGAAGGAAGCCATAATTCCCACCTTTTTTATAGCTGTAGGCATCTCAAAAAGCTACTGGGAGTACATGTGCAGGCAGTGCAGGGACAATTTTTAGAGTGAATTACATGCTACTGTTTTATTCTAAGAATAGGAAAGGGACTGTACGTTATTTCTGTCAAGTCATTACCCCATAGAAGGGCTAATTGTCTCTTGCAGGCTGAGGAAATAGCAAATATCTCTTTTTTTTTTTCTGTCAGAAGAACAAATAGACAGATTGCACAACAGAGGAACTGGACCCTTTGCATGGAGAAGTAGCTGTGTGAAGTAAGTGATAGCCTTTTGGGTCAGCAGACAGCTTCATAGAGAAATATGGGCTGTATTTGCAGGGATGTAAAAGTGCCAGTGCGTGGCCAGCCTCTTACCAGAGGCAGGTAATACAAGAGGCCGAAGGGAATGGAAGTGGTGAGGGGCAACCTTGTTATTCTCCCAAGGTAGGGCTCATGTCATGACACACAATGTGAAAAGTGGGAATGATTAACTGTGGATGTAAAAAAGCAGGATTTAGGGTGAGAAAAGGGAATTGATTTCAGATTTAGTGTCTGAGGCACTTCACAGAATGGCTCTGGCAATTTGTTAGCCAGATCAACATATGATTTCTTACTTAGGAAATGTTCATCTCTGCTTGACACGCCAACGCAGCGATGGATGTCAGTGGAGACAAGAAAAAGGACTGGTTTGCCTTATCTGGCCTCTTTTGCAAATGTCTTCACTTTCAGCAGTTTATAGCTTCCATCTTGTCCACATAAGTCAGAAACATCTCCAGACAAATCCTGACTTTAGAGGCCAAGCCACAAAATCCCTTGCCAGTAGTGACCCAGTATGCAGCAGGGTTGTGAACCGGTGGCCGGTTCTCTGCTGTTGCCATCGCCAGTGAAGGCGCAGTGAGAGGCAGAGCTGTCCTCCCAGGTACCCTCTGAGCTCATTTGAGGGATTTTGGCACACTCCCAAGATGGGGTCTTCATGAAAACCAGCTGCCTGTATGTGCTGTGCAAAGCTGAACTCTGGGCAGCAGGACTGAAATGATTTCTTGGAAAGCAAAGTTGACTTGCTACTTCCCTGGAGCTGCTATGACTGCAGTACAACACCATGTGTGCTCTGATCAAATGGCAATTACCCAGTTCCAAAGCAGAGGTCACAGTCATTAATGCCAGGGACCCTTTCTGGCCCCAAATAATGCAGTAAATAACAACATCCAGCCAGTCTGAAGTCCAGCATGAAAAGCACAGTCTCAGGTTTGATCTCCAAGATTCTCATGCTTACCTGGGGACTGTAGCAGGTCTTTCCCACCATGTGCTGAGCTCATCTGTCCTATGGAGATGAAGTTGTGTGGATTTATGAAGATCATACAGCTTGGATTTTATTACTGCAGACATCTCCTGTCTGTCCAGCTGCAGGAGGGCAGGATACATGCTCTCTTCCCAGCTGGAAGCAGGGACCACCTGTTTGGCACCTGTTGCAGCTGCCTGTGGACAGGCTGAGCAGGAGGAACATGCAAGGGCTTGCTGAGAGGGTGAGGCAAGGGCTTGCACACTGGGACAATGCTGCCCCACAGGCAGCCAGAGCCCTTGGCTGAAAACTGCAGGATAAAACCAGAGCAGAGAGGAAAAAACTGGACCGGAAAATGATGAATCCATCTAGGTGTCAGTGCACATGAATGGGTGTAAATGTGAGGGGCTGAGGAAAGTGCAGAGCCAGAAATGCATAGAAGCAAACCCTCCAGGAGAAGCAGGAGAGATTATAGTGTCTTTGATTTACTTTAAAGGAGGCCTTCCCATTATGTCATGGGGGAAAGAAACATGTTATTACTATTTTATGGTGATCAAGGTAAAAATTTGTTGATCTGCCACTCTTTTGATCCAGAAAGCCTGAGCAAGTATAGTGTGATGCTGAGTTTTGACAGATGAAGAGAGGGAAATGAGCAATGCATGAACGCACTGTGCTAAGGAGCAGTCACACCTAGAAAGGACAAGGGAAGATTCCTGTCTTTTCTGATGGTGGGAAGTGGGAAGCTCACTATAGACAAGCACAGAGAGAGATGTCATTTGCAATCACCTTGCCCATGGATGACAACAATAATAAACAACTGGAAAATATGTATTTCTTTAGGCTTACACACAATTACTGTCTATTTTCCACACAATTTACATTTGCATATTCATTCCAAATCCTTTCATACACAATTTAACAGATAGAAAAGAAACTCTCAAAATTCTTTGTTTTTACATAAGAAGGTAAACTGTCAACAATAATCACCTTTTCCAAAGACAGCTTAAGCAGCATAAAACTTGTGGAAGGGCATGGAATTTACTTTTTTTGTTGTTTGTTTGAGTCACAGTCTTATCTAATAAAACATTTCTAGAGTATCAGTTTTCTATAAATATGTTTTGGTTGTTACCTTGTGAGATTATTTCTGGCAACAACCATCACTAAGGTGGGAAGGGGCGGACCCACAGCATCCCTAATTTGGGCTGTTCCTGCTGGTCTCTAGGGATGGTGACCACAGTGTTGCTGGGAAGGTGCAAAGGACACTTGAGACTCCCATCAACTTTGCTGCTTGTGAGATACTTTACCAGAATACTTGATGACTTGACTCTTTCTGAATACCAGCCAAGACAATACATCAGAAGGTGCATGGATTTTTACAGCTTCTACCCAGACAGCTGTATTTTATGAACTAGGCTGTATTTTAGTAAGTTTTTAAACTGAAGTGATGTTCAGAATCTGAAACATTTTAAACCTTGGCTTGTTTGAGATTTTTTTTTTTTTTACATTTTTAATAATCAATGTAGTGAGTCAGATTTCCCTCAAACATGATCCTGAACATCCCCAATTATTTCTCTCCTGGACATTGTCCCTTCCATTTTCAGCTGGGTACCACCGTTTCCCATCTGGCTGCTTCTGATGGTACCATGTGTACCATGTGAGCTGTACTAATTTATCCAAGCGCTATGATTTCAGAACAGAAAATAGCGTTGAGTTAATTTAGAGGCTGTCTCAGCAGTTTTCTAGGGGATAACTTAATTTAGAGACAGGATCTGAATTCTCCATCCCTGAGGTATTGAGAAGTCGCATCTCTCTCACAGGTGACTCACTGCATGTCTCAGTCAAGCCCAAAGTCTGTCTGTCCAGGCACATGGCATGGTGAGCAGTGTGACATTCGGCTTCTGTGAAAGTGCAGCAGGCTCAGTTGAAAATTTTTCAATATTTCTGGGACAAACTTACAAAAATGCTGAATTGCAGATAGCTGCTAACCATGCCCTCAGGACAACTGACGTAAAATAGTGGTTTAGGACTTGTCTGTAGCAAAAATCCCACAATGAGGAAAAATAAACAAACAGTTTCTGTCCTGACATTTGGTATGATTATGTCTGTGATGCTCTACAACTTGGCTCTCACCTTTCCTTTTCAAGTGGATGCCACAGACTCTAAATCAAATAACATTATCTCTGACATTTTGGCTATTATAGTACCAGACCAAAAGATTTATATTTTGTTCAATATAAAGTAGCTTTCCTCTGCTGAGGAGAAAGTCACAAGTGGAATTTTGTGTCATTAAAACAATTTATTTCTCTTTAAATCAAACCCTTTGATTCATTATGGTGATTTAGTTCAACCTATCTCTTGTCCTTACCACCTGCTGCTCAGAGATGCCTAGTCAGCTTTTGGCTAGCAAAATAAACTTCTCTAGCAAGTCCCACCAGTGTTCTCATGCTATCAAGGCAAAAATAGAGACTCTATATGAATAAATTCAACTTCAGACATATCAGAAATTTGAGCCACCTCCTTGCAAACAACCAGTTCATTTTTACATTATATGCTAATATACATCTTTCCTTTCCTCGAGGAAACTCATCTATAAGATTTCTAAAGCCAAAAACATATACAGATACCTGAATCTTGTCAATTTTCTGTAATGTGTATATGAGCTAATTTTGAAGCCTGCTCTCCTTGCAGTCAGTAATAACCTAGGCAGAAGTAGCTGAGTACACCCACAGTAATCACAAAATCTGCAAAGAGAAAATTCTTCAGTAGAGATAATATATTTAAACTTCAGGAACCTCCGTGCTTATGTACTCTACATTTTCAGAGATGTATAAATACCTAAGAAGGGCCAGAAAGGTATAAAGGTTAAGGTTGAAAATGGGTCTATCAAATTTGGACTAGCCTTTTCCAATGTGTCAACATTCAAATGTTTCCTGTCTGTCATCCTTTTTTTCTTCTTGTAGGGAATATGTGATATAACTTAAAGAATGGAAATAAATAGGAAAACTGAGAGAAACCAGTGCTTCAAATCTCTCCCAAATCTCTCCCACATCCCCACTTCTCACATCCTGTGCACTGTGTTTTCAAATTGGCCAAGACTTGGTTTACTAATTAAAAGCTATGGCTCTCTGCTAATTTGTGATGGGCCATGGCGTGGTGTAAACCAGCTCTGTGTATAGAAAGTTCTTGAAACCATTACAGTGTTGGCATGGTTCATGCATTTTACAAGTATTAGGTCTGCAATTCAAGTTATGAGAGAAATCCTTTTCGGTTTGGAAAGTAATAAACATCTGGGGGAAAGGATGACCTTCTCACTGAGAACTAATGACAAAATAAACAAACAGTCTAAACCACATGGAAAAATAACATAGCTCCCTTGCATATGTGCTCCACATTATAGGAAGTGTAAATGCATAAAAAATGATTGGTCAGGTATGAAACAAATGTGTGTGTGTGTGTGTGTGTGTGTGTGTGTCCCTCCCTTCCCTCCACATTAATACAACATTAAGTTTGAAAATATGATCATGAAACATCAAGAGGGCAGTGCAATTATGTGCAATAAGCCACATGTGTTTCTAAATGAAAGATCTTGCCAAACAGTCTTGATTACATTTTATGATGGAGTTTTACTATTACTGGACAAAAGCAATGACGTAAAGGAAATATTCTGGGATTTTAGGGAAGCAAATGATAGGGTATCTCACACCAAAGAATAATAATCAAAACTGGCCTGGAAATTAACATTGTCACATGGATTAAAAACTGGCTGGAAAGCTACAAACACAGAGCTATGAAGCATAACAAGACATTTAGTAGAGAAGCCTCAGGACTGGCTGGCCTTCAACTCATTTTGCAGAAAAGCAGGGTCTAACAGGCAGGATCAGTGGTAGGCAGCCTGCAGGTCAGGGCGATGTACAGCCCAGAACAAAGTCTCTGGCCTACAGCCTGCTTTCTGCTGCCAGCTAGCCTCAAAGTCCTCCAGACACAGGCAGCATCTGAACACCACTGAGAACAAATGACTAATGCTAGCAGTTATTCAGAAAGATGAACGAACAACAAATAGGGGTGAAACAAGGGAAAACAATTTGGTTTATGCCTGGGAAAATATTCCTTGCTGTAGGTAACTGTAGAAAGCAAAGGGAGAGAAGTGATATTGTGGCAAGAAAATTTTAACTTGGAGATCAGGCAAATGAAGAGTTCTTGGAGGTTTTTGGATACCTTCGTGCAGGGCAGCTAAGACACCAGTGACTTTGTATCAGCCACAATTGCTCTTCTGAGCTGCACTTCAATTGTCATTTCACATTTATTGCCATCCTGTGACATTTTCTACAGTATTGTGGGAGTATTTTGCTCCAGTAACTCTATGGCCCCACTCATAAATGAACATTACAACTTTACTGGTAAGCATCATATGAAAATGCTCATCACAGCTGATATAATGCTCCAGTTTACAGGGACTGTGTAAAATTACAGTGCTTTATGCAGAGAGCTGAGTGGCTTGTGAGCCAAGAAAGCTCCTGGTTCAGATTAATTCCCACTTGAGAACAGCAACAACTAGTAGACAGAGTGATACTTATTCCATATTGATCAGTAAATATATAGGCCAGAAAGAAAATAACTTTTATAATTAAAATCCTTCCATAATGTCATTTAGATATTAATTTAGCAGCAGGGTATTACTATTCCCTAACATGGTGTTTATTTTACTGACAGATTTTTCAGTATTCAAAGCCCTGAGAAAAAGAAGGAGCTCTCAGTGACGATTGTTAGCTTTCTGGTGTGACTATCTGGAAGGGCAAATCATTTGTTATCCTCATTGCCTAATGCTCATAGCTCATTACCTAATGCTCTTATGACAATTACACTTCATACATACCCACTAGGCAGTAAAGCAGCCAAAGCCACAGTCAAGCTCACCTTATTTCCTGCAGTCTTTAAGACATGGAGCTTGAAGAAATACTTTTTTGCGTTGGTGTAGGCAGCAGCTGGAAGCAGAGCTGAAAACACTCCTCCTCTTCGCTGAGTACCATTCAGTCTATAGTGAGAAATGCAGGGTAGCCATCCCAGAGCAGAGGGGATGGATGCAAGGGGAGACAAGGATGGAGCATGCTGGTGTTGTGGGACGGCCAGGGCTGCCTGGTGGGGTGGAATACCTCCAGCAGTGCTCTATTTCAGAGGGTTTGAAGGAGGAAGAGGCAGGCAGCTGCAATAATCTGGAATATCTCTGTCATTTAGCAGGTTAATGAGTCTGCAAATGACATTGATCTGCTGGACAGTGTGAGGGGCTGTGGTTTGAGAGACTGGTTTTTATGTGACAACCTGAAAAGCTGGCACTATACCTTCAGGTCCAGACTTAGGAGGCACAGGGGCAGGTCCTATGGCCTGTGTGCTCCCCCACCACTTCACAAAGCGCCCGGCACATTTCCCAGCAAAGTCCTGCCAGGCTGTAGCACAGCTTTGCATCCAAGCGCCAGCCCCCTCCGGCTGGCCCAGCTCTGGGAAGGGGTCTTAAATGAAAGGCCTCTTTTGGGGGGGTACAGAACCTCTCACACTGCTGGAGGAGCTGGTGGCAGGTGGGAAGCAGCAGGGCTGTGGTGCTTTGGGAACCATGTGGTGGAGCAGCCAGAGTTTGCGGAGAATTTGCAGAGTAGACTATACGACATGGGATTTTTATTACTCTGCCAATGGAAACTTCTGAATAAAGAGAAAGGGAGAGCTCTTGCACTGATGTGATTCCAAGGGTTTCCACTGATAACACTGATGATTTGCAACCATTTATCAACCTCCTTTCCAGCACCAGCTCCTTCTCAGACATGGTGTTACCCCAGAGGTTTCATTAACATCAGATTATAAACCCCTGGTAAAGAAATATGATTTACGAACATCTTGAGCGTGAATGCAGAGGTGTAGGTTTCCTGGACTGTTTTTAATGGGTTTGCATTCAGGTGCAGGAGAAGGAAAGGTAAGCTAGGAAAGGCCTGGACTGCTGATGAATTTGTGGGTGAAATAACCTTCCTCTGGCAGCTTTTTACTTTTTCTCATCGATCCAGTGAGGTAACTGTAAAATTAGGGCATCCAAAGAAAATTGCAAAGCATTAAATAAAGCACAAAGCTAGAATATATTGTAGAATAAATGGATCATGTGACATCAATGTCAGCTCAACCTTTTGAAACCAGCAGAATTGTCCTGGGGACGTAAAAATATGTGTCATTATGTCATACTGCAAAACACTGGAAATCCTGCAAAACCTAGAGTGTACATTTTTACACATTTTAATTTCAGTTCAATTGAAAGGGATTTTTTGCTGCCTTGGTTACTGAAATTGACCTGGTAAGCACAAGACTTACCCAAACCCCATAATTCACTCATTTTTCTTGACAGGCCTCTCAGGATCAACAGTTTCCACTGACCTGTAAGTTTTTGAGCCAAGAGCAAATCTCTTCAGTGCAGAAATTAATCTGTGAACCTTGAACAGCAGCAGAATTAAAATTATAGTCCTGTGATAGCTACTTCAGATTTCTTTTTAATAAATGTCAGTAGTCTCCTTGACAATAATTTTAAGCTGTTTTTTTAAATTTATTTTTTATTTTCATGACCAAGTACACATCTCCCCATAGGCATCTATGTTTTGACAGCTGCAAATACATAAGATGTGAAGCTGATGGGCTTGCCATGTTGCCCATGTTCCACGAAGATGGTCCAGGAGTATCTAACAGTGGTCATCTGCTACATGCTTTATTTCTCAGGAATTACATCATCTTATATCCCAGTTACATTAAAATAGTTACAAGGTGTTTCTGCATTGAAGCTGTGTGCAAAATGTTGTAATGTGTGGCACTGCTGTATTGCTGATGCTGCCCAACCCCATGTCACAGAGCTCCCTTGAGAGAAAACCCTCTGTGAGAACTAGATCTTCTAAGTGCAATATTTAAAAAAAAGTCATGAGGAAAAAAGTCATGCTCCTTTAAGAAGAATCACGGCTTTCAGCGAAGTAATTTGAAAGTGCAATGCCTCTGATGCCTCTGTGTCCCCTCTCACTGCATGTGGCATTTCTTGATTCAGCAGCTCCATGGCTGCCAGCTCTGAGCCTCTTCTTCCTCTCCATCTCCTTCCACCCCTTCCAGTCCTCTCTGCTGTTACTCTGGCCCAAATCCTCTGCGTTCACGGCAATGAACATTTTCACTCTTCCAGCTATCTGAAGGAACCTTTCTTCAAAACTGTGCCAACCATTTTTCCATATTTTGGTTTTCCTACTTTGTGATCTAAAAAGTTCAATTTTTAACAAAGTTTATTAAAGAGTCTTTTGTTTTGAAAGATCTGGCATTTATGGCAGAGACATTGAAACCAAATGACCTTTAGGGTCTCTTCCAACCCAAACAATTCTATGGTTCTATGATTACAGCAATAACTTTTTTTTCCCCTCAAGCCTGAATTCTAAAATAATTCAAGTCCACTTTTATCCTCCAGCTTAGCTTTCCACCCAAATGTGTGCACCTCAGTAGCAATAACCTTTCTGTTAATTTAAAAGCAATAACCATTTAGCTTTGCTTGATAACCAGGGCCCATATCCTTCTGATTCAGGAGAAATTCTGGGTCACAGCTTTCATATTGAGCAATAAGTGTGATAGGAATATTTGCTGGAATCTCATCTAAACTTAAATTATCCAAATATTTTAATAGCTTTGTGTATATTTTCTGAGTTCAACAGTTATGTCACTTAGGAAATGGAAAATGAATGCATTTTACTTTGCTAAATTGCTTTCCATATCATGGAGAATAACAAATATTTTAGTAAAATATTAAGGATGGACTGCCAACCTCCCTGTACCTCTCCTGACAGCTACACCTGTCTTCAGTTAATAAAAAAGCAGGGAAACATTTGGGTTGGAAGTGGGGTGTGAAAGGAAGAGAAACATGTGCACATCATCCTTACAAACAAAACATCCTGCTTTGGAAATGACAGTTTAGAAAGGAAATGTACCAAAATGGAAAGAATTCAGAAAACAAGATGGATCGGAGGATCGGGAATCATGGATTGCAAGGAAAGCTGAAGGATTTGGTATTGTTTAGTCTAGAAATAAGGGTTGTGGGGACATAGTATCCAAATACGTAGAAGGTAGCTCTAAGGACGAAAGAATAAACTCTGTTCATATCCCCTGGGGTTAGGACATGTTGTTATAGGCTTAACTGAGGAGGAGATGGTTTCACCAGGGAAAAAAATTCCCAGCTGAGGTGACATTGAAGAGATGTGCTCACAAGAGAAGCTGCACATCCCCATCACCCCTCATTTCTAAGAACAAATGATTGAGGAAAAACCGAGGGAAAGCTGCCTGATGATGAGGTTAGGTGATCTTAAGTCCTTCCTAAGTCTGCTTCTTACAATTACTGTACTGGAGCTGGGAACAGCTTGGATACACTCCAAAACCATACTTTTTTTCCTTAAAACATTAGGATGCTCTAAGTAGCAGTTGTTAGGCAGAGTGACTGTGGTAGGAGCCTGGCAGAGACTTTGAGCACTCCTCTACCTTGCTCCTGCTGGCCTCCCCTTTCTAGAAATTATACCCTCTTACACTGCAGTAAAGGTCAAACTCCATTTGGTGGTCGACAGTCCTCATTGTCCATATCAGACAGAAGATCCAGGAATTTCAGCCCTCATGGTCCGTGGGTTGCAAGGTTTTGGTAGTGTGTGTGTGGAGGCTACAGGGGTGACCTCTGTGAGAAGCTTCCAGAAGCTTCCCCCATTTCCAACAGAACCAATGCCAGCCAGCTCCAAGACAGACACACCACTGGCCAAGGACAAGCCCATCAGTGGCAGAGAAGAGTAATGCAGCAGCTCTGTAAGCACTTAGCATCCAGCCAGGGTCAACCCACCACACTCATGTAACAGACCATTTAATCTCTAAAATTCTGGGGGGGCTGTTATGGCCAAGACAGGCAGGAGAGCCAAGACCCTGCTCTGTGGAATGCAGTGAAGTCTGGGCTCCCACCTTGGCTTACAGAGGCAGAAGATACGTACATCAGGTTATATGGAGTAATTCAACACTCTAAGAAAAATAGAGCTGTTTCCTTTTGGATCCCAAGTGAGTGGGAGGATGTCTAGTTCATTTTTTATTCATCTGAATCATGTTTGAAAGCATCCTAGTCTTGCAGTGAAAAATTTTGCAGTGTGTTAGGAAAGGACAACTAAAAATCTTGTCCATCGTTTTTTTTTTTTTTTAAATATCTGTCATTCACAGCTTGACAGTCCCACAAGCTACTAGGAAAAGGAAGTCCTCTATGGTGAATGGAAAACAGTAAATACAGGGTGGGATCAGAAGTACAATACAACCTGTTAGCATGTGAAAAACACAAACTGACAAATAAAACGGCCCTAAGGGTTCTTAAACACACTCACAGTAAAAACTGTCTGGGTTGTGAATTAGAGAGACAGAGAAAGTGATGCCTGAAATGGATACAGAGTAAGGAAGATAATGTGACAAGTTTTATGGATGAGTGTATGTTACACTCGAAAGGGTCCCCTGTTCATGGGAGCTTCCTTCATGTTTCCTAAAGAGCCAACGTCAACAGTCCACTTTCTGCTTACAATTAATTTGAGTCCCATCAGCCACAAAACAAAGATGCCCTATTCTTAGTGCAACCTCAATAACTTCCCATTCTTGTTACTATAAACCTTTCTGTTAGGAATGTATAATTCTCACCAGTCCCTTGTATGCCAACCTGACTCAAGTTACCTAATTTATCACTCTGTGTCTCAAACCACTGAAGTGGGGATTTGGCTGTCTATGTGGCCAGCGCTTTGTGGAGCTCCAGGGAGTCTGTTGGCAACACCTGGCTGTAACACAAAAACCATTGCAGGTTATTTATGATCTGTATGCTGATATCCACATTTCTCAACTGTAATTTTGGGACAAGCATCTGAAAACACCCTCCCTTGCCAAAGCTTAGGTGATAGAAGGTCTTTTCTCAAGAAAATGCTGAATATGAATAGAAAGAAACCCTGATGTTGAGTATCACTGTGAGTGCTGAGGATGGTGGGTTTTCCAGGACTCAGGAAGTGTGATGGGTACATTGAGATCCAGTAAGGCTCAAACTGATACTGAAGAGATGTGTGTTCTGCCCATATCTGAACACTCAGTAGATGTTTCCTACGGTCAGCCTCCTTTGTCTTTATGGCACCTACCTTTTGTACTCAGGATTAAGCTGCAGTCTCAGTTCTGTGTGCTCCCACCGCTACCCACCTACCTTGGAGCGAAGTTAAACGGCTCCAGGCACAAGTGCTCAGATTAAGTTTGGAAATGTTGCCCACAAAGGGAAGAGATTAGGCCTTATCTTAAATGAAATGCTATCCTTTCATGTGTAATACTTAGCTCCTCTGTGAGGTCCTTGTGGATGAATATCCCGTTACTGACTTTCAACTTTGCCTCGCAATTTGCAATTGAAAGACTGAACGCTGGACGAGGACAGTAAGAAAACCTTCAGTGCAGAGAAACCAAAAATAAACAGTCTTATGAGCATATTAGTGTGAACAAAAGAAATAAAGCATAAAAATGAGAAGGAAGATATAGGAAAAACAGGGAAAATGTGCGTGGTAGGAAAATTCAAATGTCACTTGCTTCTGGGAGGTGTTGATATTGGGCCATATACACATTGAGATACTAATGCCAGCCATATTTGCTCACAAGCATAGTACTGGCTTAACTACACTGATTAAAAAAATCAAACTTAATTAAATCAGAGTAATGTTTGCATGCAGGAAGCATGCAGCCCTTCAAAGGCAAACTTCCCTTTGATGTGCTGGACTGAATTTCACAGAGCATATGTAATAAGGCTGAAGGGGATACTAAGAGCTGGTAGAATCATTGGTTGGTTCACCCATAAGGCTGGGACATAAAAGCCTTCCCTCATATCTGGGCAGTAGGTGTAGCCAGGGAGGATGGCTCTAGATGGCCACAGCAGTGATTCCATGTGGAACACCCAGAGCTCAGACTCTCCCTGTACTGCCCTGTGCCTGTTTCTACTGCTGAGTTGTCAGCTGGGCTCCCCATTCAGTGTGCACTCTGCAAACTTGGACGCCACATCCACACGGGACCACCTGTACTTCTGGGGTAGAGAGAAAGGGTAGGTTTCTGTTTATTTGACAAGCTTTGGCAGAACAGCCCAAGTAAAACGTTTCCCAACCCTTAAGGAGCCTCCAGGCAGAGAAACTGGTACAAAAGGCCCTGCAAACTTCATTGCTTGGGAAGGGATAGAATGGGATGTTTCCTGTTAATGTGATACTATCTGCACAAAACACTAATAATGGCAGTGGCCTCATTCCCAGGATGTTAATGAATTCCACTTAGCAACTACTCACATAGCATTTAGAAGTTTTATTAGCAGTTTGCAATCAAAACAGAAGGGAAAGACTTGGTACCTGGGTCACCTTCTACCCAAACCCTTTGAGACCAGAGCACAGAGGATGCTCTCAGTTTACCACAGCCTTTTGGGAGAGGAGCAGCACTAAGCACCATGAAGATAAGCAACGAAGGATTCACCCTGTAGGGTAAATCCCTGCCTCTAAAAGCTCCTGTGACTGAGTTCCAGCATCCATTCCATTCATCCTGTTTCCTTATCCAAGCTTTCATTTCAGCTCAGCTTTCATCCATCTGAGTACCTCCAATCTGTCCAGGATATGGTCCTATTTTTAGCTGTTCATAATGCACGACCAGCACAAGATTCTATGTACTGGGATATTAAAACAGAAAAGTCATTACATCACATCTCATTGAAACACAACTGCCCCTGGAGTTTCCACTTCAGATCAGCTTCGTGTCTTTAATTGCATGGGGCACTTGTGAGATTCATAAAATTAGTGTTCAGGCACCCGTGCCCCTTTTGGGGCAGATTGGATAGAACCATGGGTTTTTATTGCAGGTTAAGTACTGTTTATTCATTTATAGCCTCACATAGTTCCTCAGATATCATAATTTTCTTGGAAGGGAATGTCTGCTAGTGCTAATGTGCTTGGAAAGCTCATAAAACCTAGAGGTAACAGCAGCCTGTGTATCTTGCATTTGCTAACAGTTCACTGTGGGTTTCTCTGATGTGGCAGATTTACAGGGGTCATATTTCCACCTGGATGAGTTTGCCCATGAATAATTCTGCCGTCTTGGTACAAACGTGATTTTCCTACAACACCCATATATTTCTCTGTCCCAATTCTCCCCCTGTCTCTCTGGTATTTTTCTTCACACCACACCGTGGTCAAGGCAACAGAAAGAAAATCTTTCTATGAACATGCATGTTATTTTCTGAGCTTTCTAAGTCTTTTTGGGGGGGTAGGGCTCAAGCAGGATTTTAGCTGGTACTGATAATGGCACAGTTTAAGGATGATTTGGTGCAATTATACACCTTGTCTTTTCATTGCTCAGACCAACACAGGCCAGAAACACCCAAGCTGATGTTAAAATCCTGACAGCATGAGAAGCAGCAGCCAGTAGGTGCCCCACAGCCTGGGCAATGTCACAGTGTGCCTGCTTTGTGCTGTGGGCTGGCAGGGACTGGGGTGGCTTAGGCAGCAACAGCCCCGTCCTCATGCCAGGCCTCACATCAGCCCATGTGGGATTTTCTTCATCCTTGGACAAACACTGAGGGAGAGCTGGTGATTTTCCCACTGGGAATCTCTGCACAGAGGCAGGTTAACCATCAGGCAGAGGCAGTTCTGGGAATTCTGCACAGGCTGCAATTGCATCCTGTCCCCCACCTTGATCACGCCCCTAATTTTCAAGGTTCTCACAAAATCCAAATGAAGCTTAGCAGCTTCATTTATTTTTACCCTTTGAGCTTAATCATGGTAAGGCATGAGACCTGCTTGCTGCCCGTGTCACACCAGGTTAGGCGCTCCAGGCTGCCCGCAGATGGCTACTGTACTCTGCATGCTTCCTCCTGGTCATTTGTGCTCCAGCAAGAGGAAGGGAGGCTTGTGAAACCCTGCTCCCTCCCAGTCACTCCTGCCAGTTCACACCTCCTGCACTAAACTTCCTGTCCACTTTTCTGGCAGAATAGGTCAAGGAAAGATATGGAAACACTGGCTCCAGAGAAGAACTGTAGCTAACAAAAACACATTGGTTGTATGTTTGCATGCGTTAATATCTGTGCTTCAAAGAGAAGAAAGTTTCTCCATTATGGTTACAAACCAGCAAGATTTTGATCTATTTGCCTCTGAGAGTAGGTGAAAAAGTCAGTATTCAATGAAGAGTGTAGGAAATGCGCTCATGGTAGTAGATAAAAGAATACCTCTACGCACGTGCAAGCATTTCAGAAAGTTTATGCAACATTTCCTTTTCAAATAAAGATATACATACAGCCCTGTTTCCAAAATGTCACCGAGAATATCACTTGCAAATGTTTTTGGAAAGGAGGCTGCCAAATTGCTAAATATATTCTGTGCTTTGAATAGGCATTTTGTACCGTTTCCTTTCTACCCTGATAAATCTTTTCTCAGCCCTCCCACAGAAACGCAAAGACCTGCCTGGGGATGGCATCCTGCTGGCTTGGGTGCTTGTCCCCATGTTACAGAACTGGGTGCTGTGCCAGGGGAAGCCTATGGCCCTGCTTGTTCCCCCCTTGCTGCCAACCCCTCGCAGGGGTTGAGAAGGAGGAGAAACAGGGACATGAGCAAAGGGATGGGAGTGGAAGGATGGGAGAAGCTGTGAGAGCACCAGCACAAGGTCTGTACTGCGTGTGGGGATGGGAGCTCACAGCTGGCCTGATGCCTGGCCTGTGCCAAGGCCCAGATGTGCAGAAATCAGCTGACATCATGGTTTTCAGAGACTCATGCTTTAAAAATTCAGAAGGCTTTTTTATACATACTGTTTTGCCTCAGTGAGGAATGGCCATCTGTCTGTAAATTAGCACAGATAGCAAGAATGCATAATTTCAAGGTTTTTACACTTCAGCTGAAAGACCTTACACATGCAACGAAGAGGAAATAGCACAACTCATGACACATTAACACACACACTGCACACAAACCTCTGCCCTAACCATCCACTGCTCTCCCAAAGATATCAGGGTCAGCTTGCTGGGCTTTCTGAAATCAGACACAGTGTCATCCAAGAGCTATTTCCTGGTGGTCACAGATATCTATGATTTTCTTTTTATTGGCCAGTCATACAGTAGGGAGAAAAAGTCAGGTCAGATCCACAATACCCCAGTGCTTCTGAGGAGGCAGAACTCATACTGCACTCCAGACTTAAATATTTCATCTTTCCTTACTTACATGATTCCACTGACTTGCAAAAATGAGGGTACAAGGAGAGGGCAGATGCCCACATCAATCTCAACAAAGAGCTCACTGAAGCACTATTACAAGGACATGCTGAGCCTAAATAATGCATCCAGGGTAGCTGCACAACACGGAACCAAATTCATCATTTACTACTCCTTTAGTCATACATGGCAAGAGCCACCGCCACCAAACTGCAGAAGCAGCACATCCATTTGTACTTCCAGGAGGAGAACCAGCATGGGTTCTCCAGATGAAAAGTAACCTGTTAAAGCCGAATCTATCCCAATCCAATTCACCATAGGAATGTAAAAACTCTTCTTGCAGAAGGAAAGCGGTGGTTTTGAAAAGCTGCACGTGAGATGGTAGGATCTCACTTTTTCTGCTTTCCCTTTTGCGCTCAACGTGGGAGAAAATGCATGTAGAGTCTGTAGCAGCCAGAAAGGCTGGAGATAAAAATATCCCTCACAAAGTGTAGGAAGGGTTGGAAAGAACCTCCTGGGTGATCAGGAGTAGCCCCTCACCGTTGAAGACACCGTGTTTAATGAGAGTATGCAATGATGTACCAGCCGCATCAAACCACCGCCATTCAGGGAGCTACACCTTCGGCTCCTGGCTGGCAGGGATCCTTCACAACCTCCTCCTCTTAGGATCAGTACCATCAGTACGCTTTCTTCCCTTCTCCAGCTGAGATTTATTTATAGCCTACTTACAACCATTTGTTCTTGAGCCAACACCATCCATTAGCGGAACAAGTGGTTCCTCCTTATTGCCTTATTGCCCACGGCTTTCTGGAGCACGATGGCATCGCCTTGGCCTCCCCCAGCGCACCGGGAGCCTGCGGTGCCACCGTCGCTTCTCCTCTGCCCCAGGGACCGCCACACCTGCACCCGAGCCAGGGCTTGCTGCTCAGACGGGACCCTCCCGCGGGAGGGAGAACCGTGCCTCGTGCTGACCTGGCTGCCACAGGGACACTCGGGGAACCGCACTTCTGCCACGGCGCCACCCCCGCCCCACTCCTGGCAGCCTCCAGCGGCTCCGCAGCGCCCTGTCCCTACCGCACCCCAGCGCTGTGACCCCCGGCACGTCCCGCAGTGCTCTGCCCCTGCCACACCCGCCCCATTCCTGGCATCCCGCAGCTCCCGGTTCTCCCCGCTCCCCGCGCGCCCCCCGAGCTCCGCAGCGCGCGCAGGCGCGGGACGCGAGCGCGAGCACCGCCGCCCCCCGCCACCCCCGTGCCCCCGCGCCCCCCGGAGGCCGCGCATGCGCGCCACCGCCCTCCCGCTGCCCGGCCCTCCCTGCACAGAGCGGGGCTCGGCGCGGAGGAGGGGGCGTGGCCTCCGAGGGCGTGTCCATCGGGGGCGGGCCCACGCGGGGGGGGCGTGGCGCGGCGCGGCGCGCCCTGTCCATGGTGCGGGCGGCGGCGGCGCGGGTGTCCCCGCGGCGGGAGCGCGGCGGCGCGGGGCTGTATGGACGTGATGTCCCCGCAACAGGAGCACCTCGGCCCGGGCCGCTCGTCCTCGGTGAGCGGCGAGAGCAGGGGCTTCGCCGCCGCCGCCGACAGCAAGAAGGTGAGGCCGCCCCCGGAGACTACACGGGAAAGCGCCCCGCGGCCCGCGCCCCTGTCCCGGAGCTTCCCGCGGCGGGCACCGCAGGTCAGCGCGGCCCCACCGCGCGCTCCGCCGCGCCTTCTCCCTGGATCCTGCACGCCGCCGTCGGAACCGGGGTCGGGGGAGCCGCCGGCAGAGCCGGGGCTGTCGGCGGGAAGGGGTCGTGCACGGACTGCCCGGGGAGCCGGGAGTGCCCAGTGTGACCGAGGGGCTTCTGACGGGTGGATAACCCGGGGAGCTCGGGGGTGGTGGCTGCACGCATGTCCCGGGAGCACAGGGAAGCTGCTGCCTGGATGTCGGCGGTAGGTGAGGAGCGCCGCTGTCCCGAGGAGCTCGGGGGGTTTGCTGGGTGCTGCTCGGCGGAGTCACAGGGCTTTGCTGCATGGATTGCCCGGTCATCTAGCGCGGACGGTGTTCTTGCATGGAGTGCTGGAGCCATAAGGGGGTTTGCTACATCGATTTCATGGGGAAACCTAATGGACGTTTTGCTGGATAGATTTCTGGAGGTTTTGCTCGGTGGGTATCAGAGGGACCTGGGAAAGGTTTGCAGAGTGGTTTTTCAGGGGATCGAAGAGGAATCTGCCGCGTGTGTGCCTGGAAAGAGCGAGGAAAGGGTTTGGTAGAGATGAGGATGTTTGGTGGCTGCTCTCACACGTGCTTTGTGCAAGATAAATATAAGAAGCTTCCTGGAGAAGCACCTTGTGCAAAGTGGATACAATTGATAGCGGAAGAGCCTCATCCCATCTTCAAAACTGGTTGTAAAATGTGTTTGGTGTCTCAAATTGCTTTTCGGCATCTGACACAATCAAGTGCAAAATGCTCTCTTCTGCATAGAGCCAAGCACTTGTTTCTGCCTTCTACTTAGCTGTAACAAGCGAGCTGTGATAACCAGATTTTTCCTGCTGTATAAAACAGGAATTCTTTTTTTCTCTTGGGTTTAGCAAGTGCTGTAGTGTTTTTCTATCCAAAGTAGAGCTGGTACCTTTCTGCCTTCTGGATTTTGCTTCACAATGGCATTTAAATGTATTCACTGCCTTGTCTTTAGAGGTGCACTTCAGACGACTGCCAAATATGCTGGCAGGATTAGAATGACTGGCCGGGTTTCAGTGTCCCTAAGTAAATCTGTCCACCTAGTGACAATATAGGGTGGTATAAAGCCTGAGCTTGTGTCCGGTCCTGTGGCTAAGCAGTCACTGGGATTTTGTTTGCCATGGCACAGCAGTGCGGAGAGAACTGAGAGAACATCCTGCTGATGTGTGTCTTTGGGCTGGGAGGTGATGCTGTGTGTTTCCATGGGTTGTGTCCGTGTGTGCTGTGTCCCACCAAGCCACATAGTGCTCCAGCCTGACTGCAGCCCTGGGGACCTCTTCTCATGGCAGTTGCTGTCAATAGTGGAATGGTTGCCCGGAGAGAGTTTGGCCAAAATTTCTACTACGCTTTGCTTCAGTTAATACCTGATTGGTTTCTGAACTGGGCATGTGATATACCTACACAAGGTGCTGGAGTACCTTCTGCTGCCCAGCTGGGCAAAACAATGGAGTAGATACCTTCTCCAAGTACTGTGGTCTAATTTGAGATGGCTACATGTGCAGCTTTGATTTTTAGCAAACATTTATTTCATTTTTGCTGAAGACAGAATGCCATGTGCTTTCCAACCTGACAGAGCCCTGATGCTAGGCACCCATCTGAAATGAGAAGTTATGTTCAAGTACTGCGAAGATGAACGTTTTTATTGTGCAAGTTCCACTTCATTATTCAGCATTCTGAGGACAAATATTAATGGTAGCACTTGTGTTTCCTATTCCTGCTCCAAAGAGCCCACAGTCAAAGGAATGCAGACCTTGTTTTTGCCAACGCTGACAAGAGAGCAGGGATATTACTTTTTACGGATCTTGGCAGCCCTTTTGGAATTCCTCAGTGTGGAGGCACATGCAGCAGGGGTACAGATGGAGATCCTCCTGTGGAGAAGCAGCTTGAGACCCTGGCTGGGCCCTGCAGCATATGGCAGCTTTGTACACCGTGCACAGCCAACACAGGCAGCCACCGACATCCAGCCAACAGCTCAGCTGCTTGTCCATGGTTGTGCTTCCTTGAGACTACTAGCATGCCACGTCTTTATGCCTCTCTGGGGAAGAAGATTCCTACCTTTATCCATGTAAAGGGAAGGAGTAGTCCTAAATTTGCCTGAAGCTGGATTTCAGTGACAGTTCAAATATTTCTTTTACTATTTGGGTCCTTTGAACTCTATATACACTGTATGGACAGCACTCTCTGTGTTGTCTTCCACTCAGTGCCAAGGCATCAATTTTTCACTATACAGAAAGTCTTTTGGTACCAGGGAGCTTACCTTGTTTGTACCGGTTACATGCAGTGAGATGGAAGAATGTGTTGGCGAGAAATCAGTTTTGATGCTGGTGACACAGCATGTCAAGTTAAACAATTTTGTTCCAAATATGTGTTTAGCATGAACTGTTTCACTTCCTGGCAAAAGCTACCCCTAAGTATGTGATGCTAGGCGACCACTGAACCTTTCTCCCTTTTTATTACCGTGACTATATTTTCTCAAATTAGCTGAGATTTGCTGCATTGTTCTGTGGTTTTCTGAACTCCTACTTTGTCTTCTGCTTGGCTGTCAAAAAGAAGCTGAAGGATCATGTGCTTGATCACACCACAGAACCAGAATAGGGACAGAAAATGTCTAGGGCTTTTTTCATGTAGTTTATGTGACCATTTAAACTAATATCTTGGAAGCTGTTCTTTGCCTATTCTTGGCATGCAAAATAATTTGCACTGCTAACCTACCTCACAGTCTGTGGGAGGTTCTCTCTGTTAAAAGCTTACAAGGCACTCAAGACACTGCTAAAAGGTGACATTGAAGTGCGCTATTTTAGTTAATGCTTTTGGAAAATTCTAGGCTAGTTTCCCCTCTTTTACTGGACTTGATGGAGTCACTGGAGTCACTATGTGTGACTGACCTACAGAGAAGTTTTGTATTGACTCTTTAGCTTAGTAACCAATACCAGTAAATTGATGCAACTCTAAAGTGGATTCAACTAGCACGAGTAAAAGTGATTATACTGATAGAGCTTATTTCTACAAATTTGTCAAAACAAACTATGCAGCAGAGATGTCTTTTATGTCAGTGTAACTTTGTCAGCACTGGCAGCTGGGTCATTTAACCATATTTATAAGTTCCTGGTATTTCACTTCTCTCATTTCAGAGGGGCTAGATTCCAACCAACCCTGAATATTTTACATAAAACAATATCTGGTAGCAAAAGGAGTCACTTCTAGGATTTTTGGTGCCTCCTCGAAGATTTCAAGTAACTGCTTTAGATATTTTGGAGGCTCAGCCATTTTTAATATTTACATCTACAAGGTGTGCAAAAAATTAACCATTTTGAACACTAATCAGAGTAGCATTTATGGTTTGAGACTTGAAATCTGGCAATTCCATCACCATAAATATGTGTTTCTTTGATCACAAATACAGCAACAGTTTACTAGCAGGGAAGAGGGAGTTATAGTGTTCCTCAACAGTGTATTTAATGGATAAATTCAAGCAAGTTAATGGCATTGGAAGAGTAATCATACATAATCTTCATCCCTTGTTTTACTCTGAAAAGATGAATCAAGTATATATTTGCCATTGTATTTTATGATACCTTGATTTCATTGCAATATATGCATTTTTTTAACATAAATCTCCTTAAACAGAGATTTCTTCTTCCTGTAAGACTGTCCTATGGTCCTGGCTGGGGATCTGGTGAGCTATTTCTAAAATCACACCCGGTACTGCTGGAATTTTCAGACACATAGGAACACTTCTGGCACTATTCAGTGAAGTGATGAACAATTCCTATCATCCTGCAGACACATCCTGTAGCTATTCTGTCTCTGATGATGACTGAAAAAGCCCCTGCTTTAATGAAATCACCCACGAAGTGGGTCGTTAGGTTAAAATCACCTTGGTAGGCTGTGCTGGTTTATGGTAATTTAGTGTTGTGATGTGCCTCCTGGTGCTGCTTTAATTATGAACTAGTGTTAGCAGTCCTTCATTTCTCTGTTCATGAGAGAAACTGAAAATTATGCAGGAAACAATGTGTTCTAGTTCTTGAGTTTCATATTCCTGGGATTTTTGTTTGCCCCTCCTGGTGGCAGTAGGAAAGAGAGGGGCACGATAAGTCATGTGGGATCTAATACCCAAGAGCTGCAAATAACAAATTACTGCCTCTTTACTTAATGTTGGTCGAAGTATGAATGTGGGATGGGGACAGTCTCCTCTCTCTGTCATCCATAAACTGCTCCTGAGAAAGTCTTTATGTACAGAAACTGGGGCAGAATTTTTTCCATGTTTTAACCTTCCTGCTTTGTGGCAGGCTTGAATGGAAACTTCAGGCTTCAACAAGACCACCACAAGCAGAGTCACTGGTTTGAGCAGTGCCCTGACTCACTGTAGGACCCACAAGCAACATATTTGATGTTCCCCTCCTCTATGATGTTTTTCCTAATCTTTCACATCTTCATCTTGTGATGTAGATGAGTGGAATCTTGAAGACATCCATATCAGCCTTAAAAAGATTTGTATCCTTTGGGAAGTAGTTGGTGCAACAGGTTTTGCTCTTAGCTTCTTTTATCCATTTTTCTTTCTACTCTGAGATGGCCTTCAGTCTTTGCTGTGCTCTCTAGTAGCTGCTGTTCAATGATGATGTTCCATGATGTTCCTTTTCCATTTCTCTTGTGCCCCTACAATTGTTTTCTCCAATTGAGTTACCCATCCAAAAATGGCTTTCTTTCTAGGAAGGTCCTTGTAAGTACAAGTATTCTGCCAGCATAAACAAAAGAACATAGTTTTGTCACCTGCTCTGCCTTTATGGTAAAAGGTCTCTGTGGGACCTACATCACTGCTGCTTGAGCCAGCAGTTCAAATGCAGTCATCTTCTCACCCTGTTGAGATGCACCCTCATCTGTTTATGACAGCTTGAGAATGTTGTAGGTCAGCATAGGTCCATTTCTTGCTTTAACAAAGTATGAGAGATTATAGTTATTTTTGGTACTTTTTGGCACCCCAAGTCTGTAAGTCTAACAAATACTGGGTTATATTATGTAGGAAAATACAATCTATTGCCTGTCATAAGTGGCCCAGTGATACAGGGGTAAGAGTGGTGCCCAGTTTTCTTGGAAAATTAACTGCTATATGCTAAGGATTGTTGTGATTTCTTGATTGTCAGGCAGTTAGCTGAACTTTGCCTCCCAGTTTTTGGTAAGGATTTGTTGTCTGTGCTTTGGTTCATATCTAGCTAAACCAGGAGTGTGTGCTACAGATATGTTTTGTTGCTCAGACAACAAGAGCAGAGTTTGCATGGGTGAAATCCCTCACAGTTATTAACTTAAATACATTTAGAGAGTAGGATTTGTTAAAATCAGACTTCATTTCATTAGAAAAATAAAGCAGTGAAAGGGAGAGCTTAGCCACTTGAAAGCAATCCTCAGCTCGAGGCATTGGCACATCTGAGGGTTGTCCCTATCACCCAGTTAAATGACCCAGGCAGATGTCCCAGCCTTGACCCATTTCTGGAGTGAGCCTGTAAATCAGAAGCCTGAAATCCTTCAGTGTCTGAGGAGGCTTTAACAAGGTTATCTGCACATTGCTGAGGAGGCATTTCTGCTGTGTTTACCTGTCACTCAGGAACTAAATAAATTTTTCAACTGTTTCGTGTGAGTCTCTTAAACAGACATAGCATAGTTTTCTCATACAGCATAGTTTTCTCATCCTAAGCTCAAACCACTGCAAGAAGACAGTTTTTCCTTTTTCCCTGTATTACTGAGCACATACATTTTTCTGTTCTCTGTCTTTTGCTCAATAGCAAGGAGAGGATTGATGATTAACTCTATTTTCTTGATCACCTTACTTTTCTTTTACAGTCAGTGGAGGAGAACTTCAGACAAGATGAACTGTGCCCTAAATTACCCTTTTCTCTCTGAAGGTTGAAAAAGGAGCACAAGGCAGACAGCTCAGGTGTGTGAGTCAGAGGCTGAGGGAGAGGAATCTTCCTGCAAGTGTCTGACCATGGCATGGGTGAGGCAGCACAACCTGGCAATGTGGGCACTGTGCTCCTGGGGAATCACCGTGCACAGTCCCTGTCTTAGCCCGCCTGCTCTGACCTCCAGCACATCTGCAGTAGCTGCAGCACTTATTGCACAGATTTTTACCTTCTCTAGATACTTGAAAATATGATAAACACTGTATATGCATTACTTAAGTTACTTGGCAACACAAAATAAATAGTAAGTACCATTATTTTTTTCATACATTCTTTATTTAATTCGTGCTCTACCATTCTCTTTAGAAGTGTGATAATAATAAAGTGCAGGAACAGTTCCAGTTTTTCTGATCTTATTATGTGTTACCTTTTCCACAGTGGAAATCAATATTGTAACTTGGCAATATATTGATTTATATAAATTTCATTACCATCATCCACTTAAACTGCGAGGTAGAATTAGTTGAATACTGGCATCCAGGAAGAGATTTTTCTTCCAGCGGATGACTTGTGAGATACTTGTGCAGGTTTTACTGTAATCCATAGGGGTTCTGATTCCTGAGGAGAGATAGCATATTTTCAGTGATGGTTTGCAAGCTTTCTGTCCTCAGCATGGTGGGCTGATCTGCTCATAAACTGCCTACCATCCCAGTTTACAAAACAGTGTGTCAGATTGTAGGTCTGATCGATATCTGGTATAAATGCATTCTTTTCCAGTCTACAAGCCTATGACTTTTTTATACCAGATGAGAAACTGGCCAAATACTACCACCAGTCCAACAACTGAAAATGCAAAACCTTTTTGTTCCTGTTAAAAAGTCAAGACAACCACAACCAGAAATGCAGAAAGTATGAAGTTAAACCTGAATTGGAGGGGAGGGGACAGGAACTCAAGCTTTTGAATTTGAGGAAGACAGAAATAACTCTGATTTGTCCTGATTGACAAAAGATTATCATCTTTGCATCTGGCACACTGTAAACATTCATCATAGATACTGATTTTATGATACATTTCACATGGATGTGACTCAGCCAGCGAGTATGAGAATTTCTGTCTGTATTGACCTTTCTAATATTTACATGAAAAAATAGGAGGTAATGATGTGGGACACTTTGAGAAATGCTTCTCTGTGTCCCATGCTTAGATAATTGGTCAATGCATCTCCTTTTCCTCCCAAACATCTGCTCTCACTACAGCTGTTCAGGATATATCTCCTCTTCTCCACATTGCCACCCTTGCACATAATAAAAGCAATAAAAATGAGGATAGCAGGCAACTGGATCCAACTTAATGAAAAGTGAATTTATCCTCTCCCTTCTCAAAGTGAACCAATTCAAATTGTCATGAAGGTCACTTATTTTCTTTTCCCAAACTCTGTACATAGCAAAATAAAAATAAGACACCCCTTTCTGTCTGTAATCAATGTCTCTGTGTAATGTGTTTATTTGCATACAGCTGACCTGACTCACTTGAGTGCTGTGAATATTTTCCTTTTCTCATCAGTGATCTTTTTATGTTTTGAAGCTATTTTTTTTTTCCTGTTAAGATTTGCTTAGTAGCTGTGCTAAGACTTTGCCCAGAGAGGCTGTGGAATCTCATCCTTGGAGGAATACAGACCTGTGCTGGAGGTGCTTGAATGGGTCTTGCTGTCAGCAGGTTCAGAGAGGCTGGATCACAGACCTGCTGGGGTCCCCTCCCACCAGGATTATCTCTGCCAGCTATTTGAGCTCTTAATAAATTTGCTATGGTCTAGACTTTACTTTGGTCTTCAGACATTTGAGTCAAGACTGGGATCTGGCTGGCACAGGCGCTATTCAGCACTGCTTACCCAAGTATTAAGAAGAAAAATGCTGTAATTGCCATAGATTTAAAAATACCGTAATTTTTCCAGCGGCTTTCTTTTCAGACCTGGAGATCTCTTTGAAAACATAACGAACTTCCAATGAATTTGCAGGAGCTGAGATGCTCTGGTTTTTACCCCCCAAAAAGCCACCTGCTCAGTAATGAGTAAATTGCAGTAAATTTCCCACTGGGCGTTCATGCTTTTTATAAACTCCTAAAATCTGCCTGTTGAGTGACATATGTGGCTGGTCTTCTGTAGCATGTTGCACTGCTTTGTTACACAGATCTATTTTTGTCTTTGTATTTGCAGGTATGCTACTTTTAAAACCTCTGTCAGCTTTTCAGATTTGCTAGCAGTAAGACAAAAAGATTTAATTCACTAGAACAATTTATTTATTTGTTTTAAAAAAACAAACTATTAAAAATGGGCATCTCTCATTAGTAATCTCTTATTATCCAGTTATAGTCTAGTTGGAGACAGCTAAATGTTCCTGGACTTAATTTATCTGTTTTGAGAAGGTTATTTTTTGATAAAATAGGGAGGAGGCAATAATTTTTAAAGGTGAATTGAAATTACACATTTGAATTCGTAACAATTGCTGCACAATAGCTGTAACTGAGTGTCAAAACAAGCAAACAAGCGTGCTCTACATCAATAAAGAGAGAACCAAAAAAATGACACAATAACAGATGGACTGCTGTGAGTGAAAGAAGTGCACTTGTCAAAAGCAAGTAAAATATGCAGAGTTCAGTTTCTCTGAGGGAAGCACACCGTGCACCTGCCCAAACAAAATGTATGCCATGTCCAGCACATACATTGGCAGAAAAATCAGTTGTTCTGACTGTCCTGACATATTTGTCCTCGTAGTGAGTGGTTATTTTTGGTACAAAGGAAGAGAGTCATGCTTTGTGATTAGCTGAGAACAAGAGACTTCATGACTGTCAGTGGTTCACCTGTTTATTGGCTCTCAGTGGTGGCCAGGACGATGTAAGGTACCACTGCATCATTGGATATTCTTCTGTCAGGATCTCAGAAGGAGCTTGACCCTGGTTCTTTTGTTCATCAGTTTATTCTGAAAAGTATTTGAGCTAAATAAGGTAACAGTCACCCTTCTGGTGGAGGGTCAGTGAGAGGAGAGGTCATGCACCTTGGCAGCAGGCTGCACAACCGGTTCAACACAGCCCTCCAGGGTTAGGGCCAGGACTACTCAGTCCTGCTTCTGTCTGCAAGAGGAAGACTGAATGCATCGTGGTGAATACATTTGTGTTGAGGAAAATGTGTGTTTTTGTCTCTTGTGGGTGCTTTTGAAAATTTCTACCTCTGGGGAAAATGGTGGTATTTATTTGTTCAGTATTTTTATTGTAGTGTTCAACTTCACTGACTGGAAACCTGTGCTCCCTTGTTAGTTACTGACATTTTCATCTCTTCCTTGTGCTTTTTCATTTTTTTTTCCCTGTGGTGTTCTCTGTCTTTAAGTGTCTCCTTTTTCTCATTCTCATACTAGTTCTGTGCTAACAACTGTTCTGCCTCTCCCTATTTTATTTTTCTCATACATAATCTGGAATGAAAAAAATGTCATTGTTGGCTACTGAGGGGCAAGATATAATGCTCCAGATAGATTAGCAGGGGAGGAAAATGCTCTCATCTCTAAAGATTTGTTAAAAAAGAGTAGCCTAATGTTGCATTGTAAGGTCAGATGGGTAGAATCCAAACCTTAATTTATGGTAGATGTCAGATCTGACACAGAAGTGTATGAAGCATTTGAAACTTAAACCACCGCCTGGATATTTGATAAATTTAAAGCACAATAAATTACTAAGAGACAAAAAAGTGGTTGAGGACCAGCTCTAGATGTTTATTTCGTGTGTGCAGGGTACCTCAAGTATAGAGACACTAATTTTTAGCTTTTCTTTACACTGGCTTTCTGGTAGTGCTCCTGCTTTTCTTACTGTGTGATATTTGCCCCCTCCAGGGTTGCTGAGGGCAACAACTTAGCATTTTCCCCATGGTCTGAAATTGAAGTCTGGCTCCGGTCTGTATGCATGCAGTTACTGTTCTGAATCTCACCTGTGATTTCATTTTGATTCTCTTTCCAATCAGAAAATGAAGAGTTTGGCCCAAAGACGCCAGTCTGCACCATCTTTGATCTTTGTCAAAGCACTCAGCAGATCTAGATCGGCCTCAAGGTGAGTCAGTGAGTTTTGCAGTTCCTCAGCCCAAAACTTGGAAGGTTTTTGAACTGTTTTCCACACCGGGTTGTTCAACACCATTCAGGCTCCTCGGTATCTGCACAGCTATAAAGCCTGCTGAAAGATGTGCCAGAACCAGCCCAGGCATGAGGCTGGTCTCCTAGAGGGGGTTTCCCCAGTGCTGCCACACTGAGCTGTTTATACCTGACTGGGTGGGCAGGGCTGCTCTGCAGTTGGTAACTGGGCATGCGACATTTGGGCTGCTCAGCTGTGACTGGCTGTGATTGCCTGCTGCTGAGATGGGATGGGTAGAAGATGAATGCTTGTTGCCTTGGACACTTCCACAGTGTCAGGCATAACTCAGGGTTGTTCATTGTAGAATTGCACAATTTAATTTGAGCTAAGATTCTTCCATCATTGCCTGCTGCATGGTACAGGCTCTCCAGGGCTCTGGCAGCACCTGCTGGTCTAGTACAATGCTGTGGGCTAGGATCTGGTGATCACAGCCTTCCCCTGTCCAGTATTAGCACTTGAGGGGTTGAATAGGTGGGTGTTGAACATTCAGCCTTTTTTGTCCTTATCTTCTGCCAGAATCCTCCCTCCCTCCCTCTCTCCCTCCCTCCTCCAATGTAAAGCTGCCATAGAAATGGAAGTTTCTGTGCAGCTAGTCCCCTGTCCAGCCCCAGCCCTGACCTGCCATTTGAACTGCTCTGCATACATAACTTTTTTCTCCCTGCACTACAGTTCATTAGACTTTAAACTTAGAAAATGTGTTTATCGAGAAGTGAACCATCTGGTAGATTGTTAATGCTTCCAGCTGTGTATTGCTCTTTATGAAGAAATGTTATTGAGGGAAATAAAAGTATGGCTTTGTAAGGAATATTTTCTCCTACTCTGTGATGTGTTAAGCAATCAGTACGTGAGCTTTGGAAAATTTTTTGTCTTTGATCTAATTAATACCTGGTTTGACATCATGCAGAATTGCACAGTATTTCAGAAACCTGTGAAAGTATTCTGTGAAAAAATCAGAGTTGAAAAATAGGAAGGTCAAAATTCATTTACCTGCTGTTATTCAGACATGAATATTTTTCTTCAATTCTACTTTTTAAATTTACTTTGTTGCCTGCTCCATAAGTATCAGAAATAGCTGGAGAGACACTGGGTGTAATACACGCTACATTTTCACCTATATAAAAAAATTATGCTTTCTTAAGTGTCTTGTTTGTATAGCCCAGATCAGAATTATTTCCAAATCCAGTGTGTGAAAAGATTCTTTTGTAAGACCAGTTGGTAGAAACAGTGTGGTGGAGGGGAATGCATTTCCTTGTTCTGCAGTAAGCAGTGCTTATCCTATTCAACAAATGATGCTGTGTTTACAACTGATGGATGCTGCCTCAGTCATGTCTGCCTGTGGCATGTAAAATTTAGCTGTTTCTGTGGTTTTGAACTGAAGTCTGTGGCCTTTGTGAGAGGTATTGGGTGAAGTCTGAGGACGCTGAAGTTGGAGTAGGTGATTTTGTAGCTTCAGTGTCTTTCAGTTTAGAGGTGGACGCTTTCAATGGTGTTTATTATTGGTGACAGGAGCAGCAGTTCTCACCTGTGCCTGACTTCCTTGTTTGGCTGTGCAAAGCACATTCCTCTTCATCACCAAACTGATGGATGAGTTTGATCTTTCCACTCAGTTTGTTGTGTAAATGCTTGACTCTGGTGAAGTGCTTTCTCTGAAGGAGAGCTGAAGAGCAACAAAACGACTTCTCATGTTTTCTAATCTCCTCCAAATGTTTTACCTCAGACCTGTCTCTGCTCTTAGTTCTTATAGACACAGCCAGTCTGCAAAATCTATTATTCTTCTCTGGCAGTGAACCTTAATACTGGGACTCCATAACACTTACTTGTTAATGGTTGATTAATGACTTGTAGATAATAAAGCTCCTATCTGAAGTTAACAAACATCTGTGAGGGATTTATTTGAATACTCTCACCTCAGCAGCTGGCTCACCTCAATATTTCTTGAAATTAATGAACAAGTGCAAAGTTTAAAAGGACAGGAAATACTTAGAAGCCGAGTCAGTTTGTGTTTTTATTCCACTTTATATGTCAGGTGTCCCTGGTTTATATACAGGGCACTTTCATAAAATGTAGTGGCATTTTGGACAGACTTACTCTGGGGCATTTTAAAGTTTATTAATGCCATTTATTCAAAGAAACCATTGTGACATCTAGAGATGGCTATTTAGCATTCAGAGGACTAAGGTTTTTGATGGTAGTGTTATCGTGGCTGTGATGACACAAGGATGTGAGCAAGACAAGATGATCTAGCTGGAAAAGCCAGATGCTTGTTTGTGCCACTGTCCTCTTACCCAGTCCTGAAAGAGAAGCAAGTCTGAAAGTCTTATGTGCTTAAGTTTGTCTTTTTCTCCAGTTGTATAATTTGGTTTAATGAACATTCAGCCTTTTTTTATAAATCTTGCCTTGACTTGTCAATCATATAGAAGGAGTTGCATGATATTTGCCTATAGAAGAATTTCTGGGATGGCTGCATGGCATGGTGGTGCACAGAAGGGAAACTGTGCTGTAATCCATGCCTCATTTGACTTGTACTTGCAGGCAGAAGAGGAGCACAGTAAATATTACAGATCCTATAGTGGAATTTGGGCCCTTACATCCAAGAGATGAAGATATGTACACCGCTATTGCCACATGTTCTTGTTTCTCTTCCTTTTTTCCCTGTACATATTCTTTTTCATCACAAAAATGTGATGAATAGCCATGTAAAGACTCTTCACATCATCAGATGTACTCTCTGGAAGCAGTTTGAGCAAGGTTATTGTAGAAATACATTGGAAAAGTAAGCTTTTGGTATTTTTCTTGGCTCATATTCAGGTGCAGAAAAAATAAATTTGATTGATAACCCCATTAATGAGTATGAAATAGGCAAAGGATTTGGGTTAGTTATATTTGTCCTCAGACTTGTTCTGCAGTTGTAATTTTCCTCTTACTTTTTCTTGGTGTCTTTTAGTGAAACATGCACAATTTAATGATACAGTTCAATGCAATACAAATTACATGCTTGAAACAGAAATGTCTGAGGCCTGGATTTAAAGCATCAGCTATTGTCATCTCATATAATTGATACAGAATAATAAAGACTTGTTTCAAATCAAATTTTCAGCTTCTGTTCTGCTGTCCTTCAAAACAATTTTCACATGTGACAAAACCCAAGTTTTTGCTCTGCACTGGTGGTCTTATGCTTGCATCTCTAATATTTCACAGGAACAGCCAAACTCTGCTGCAGTCGCCAGCAGTTTCCCCTTTCCTATTGCACACCTCAACAGATCTTTGAAAGTGATATTTTTACATTCTGAAACCAAGTAATATAATTTCACAATTTCTGAGTCTGGAAGACCATTTATAGATCTGTGTCTCTACACATTAAAGGTGTTAAAATACTGAAAATGTAACAACTCTTTTTTACAGTATGAAGAGTGTTTATGATGTTATTTTGGTGTAAGCTGGAAGCACAGGCTTCTTTAAAAAAAAATCCCAAAGGATATTTTTTAGAAAGTTTTTTGGATAAATCCCTAAAGAACCTGAAAAGGAAGTTCCTAAAATGTTACCCCTACTCAATTTTGTTATGAAGCTTTTATGGTGAAGAAGTAAGCTTGAAGTTTGAAGGTAAAAACTGAAGATTTCACAAGTTTCCAAGGTGTTTTCTCGCCTTGTTTACATAGAAGTAATGTTATGCCATTCACAGAGAGGCTGTTTTTCCTTCTTCAGTGCACAGTGATTCTGGCATGTCATCTTCTAGGGGTCCTGTGCCAAAGGCTAAATATCCCAGATAACAAAGATCATATGTGTAATCTAGTAATACATTCCACTTGGCATGAGTCAAATACAGAGTGTTCCCAGAGTCTTGGACATTGTGTTTTCAGGGTTCTAGTTAGAAGATATGTGGATGATCCAAGCTATTTGATTAGAAGAAGACAAAAATAGAGACTTTTAATTGCCAGAAGGCCTTAACTGTCTCTCTTTCACAGGGAAGATGAGTAGTTGGCATTTCAGGCAAAACCGATGGCAGGCAGGAAAGGGATAAAAGTCCATTAGTAAGTAACAGGTAACCAGTTTGTTAGATAGATATTTCAGCTGTGATAATTTTGCTCGTTCTGCAGTCATTTCCATGCTAGTGAATAACTTTGCTCCGCAGTGCAATCTCTGCGCGGTGCGTTTGGAGAGGGAGCGCAGGCCGCTGGGCCGCGCGTCGCGGCCGTTTTTACCTGCTGGCTCAGGACGAGGCCTCGATGCAGAGATGCTGCCTGCTCTCCTGTCTGCCTGTGCAGAGGTGCGTGTTGCTCTTGCACAGCCCCCAGGCACCCTGGCAGCATTTGCTGGAGCGTGGACTGTGGCTGGCACCTCCCTGGCAGAGAAGTGGCACCGTGGGCCTGGGCTGCCGTGGCCTGGCCGGCCGATGGTGCCGCTGCTGGTGGGGACGTGGCCTAGGGTCAGCCCTGGGGTGGCACAGGACAGGCAGTGCCTTGCCCGTGAGTTTGCAGGGCTGTGAGGGGCAAAGGCCACGCTCTGTGTGTGTGTGTGCTGGTTTCCAGGCGTGCCTTCCACACGTGGCCAGTGGGAATTTGCCTCCGCAGCGGCCACACGCCGCCAGCGGGGAGAGCGGGGCTCGGAACCAGAGCAAGAGTTGGCATGGACAGGTACCAGCCCGGCTGGCTCCAGCGAGTCATCAAAAAGGAGGGAAAATCCTATTCCTAGAGACTCAGTCACCAAAGCGAATGGGTCTAATTCTTAGATTTAGTTCAGTCCCAAAACACTTGATCAGGATTTTTTCTGAGACTTTTTATTTCATGAAAAGTTTTGATGCATTTTATGCTTAATCCCAATGGGCAGAAGTCTCTGTATGAGACCTGCCCTGGATTTCTCCCCTCAAGATGTCATATTTCCCTGGTAAGGTAAGCATACATGAAATTGTAGAAAAATAGTAATTTTTTTTAAATTGCTATTTTGTATTTAATGCTCTTACTTTTTAATGGAATTACACATTAAAGTAAAACAACTTGTGATGATATTCTACAAGTTGTCACTTTCTAGTATATCTAATTCATGTTTGATTAAAGCTAATTATAACACTGGAATATTGCTTCCTTAAACCATGTGTTTGAACACAAAAGTTACTTTTACATAATAATAGCTGAGGATAAAATTTTATTAACTGTTAACAAGGTGACCTTTCTGAGGCCTCAGATGGCCTTTTAACTCAGAGATTGGCAATCCTGCCCCTCTGCTGTGTTTTTTCTGTTGTGTTTTGTGTGAGTGCATATGTGCATATGTTTGTTTTTGAAAAAACCCTCAGTTCTTCATTTACGACCTACAAAACTGGCTTTTAGCGATGTTTGTACATCTGGAGACTGAAATGAGCTGCAGCTTTCAGAGATATTCTGCTTTTTTATTAAAAGGAAAGTACTAGAGGTAAGAAGAAGGAAGGCTTGGAAGCAGGATTTTGGAGGGATTGGAGTTTAAATAAGGGATTAATTTTACAATAAATGACTAATAGTTTAACACCAGTGCCTTAAGCCAATTCTCTTTTGGAGCAAGTTGTGGCAGTGTGAAGACAGTGAGGGGCAGTGCTCCTCAGGATGACTGCAGGGCTCTGCTTGTCCAGATGTCTCAGTGTCCACATGTGTTTTTGGCTGCTTGGCAGCCCATTTAAAGGACTTTTCGGATTAGGCCTTGAGGTCTGGCAGAATGCAGCTGTTGTCCAGCCATTGTGTATTGCTGATTTTAGACAACAAAATCACTGCCGAGTGACAGTCTGGCCAAGCAGTTTGGGGAGCAGCATACCTGAGGAAATCACAGACCAACTTGCTCAACTGCTTTGTGATCATTTATCTTGTGTAAACAAGTAGAAAGGTTCTAATGATGTGCAGGCTGATGTGCAGCCTCTGGTGCTCTCACCTCTGACAAGGGCCAGTGTTAAATACCCATTGGACTCTCCTCTGGGCCAATATGGTGTTGCTTCTCCTGGCTCAGCTGCATCCATGTGGTGCACAAAGCTGCTGGTGAGGGGTTTTAATCATGTTATGGGAGTAACAATCTGTATTTAGGTATTTTCTGTGCCCATTATTTAGTGTTTGAGTACTGGGGGCTAGATCCAATAAAGGTTAATAAGCCTCAAGGGCAAGATTCTAAACCCATGACAGAAAGACATCTCAGAGGCTTCCTGACCTCTCAAGTGCCTCTATCTTTAGACACTGTCCTGCTGACCAGAGAGCTTACCAAACACCTGAAGTTTTGCTTTTGCACATCCCAGTACAGCATTAACTGCTGGCAGCTCTGAACAGGTAATTATCATCATAAAGCATAGAGATGTAGGCGATCCTCTAACAGCTTTTTTCCCCAGCTCAGATCACTTGCAGAGTAGGAACCTCTGACTAATCTGCCCGAGTAGCTATGTGAAAAACTTGTTGAATAAATAGGTGGACAGTTAGTTATGGTGCATGTGGCTCTGTGCATGTCCATAAGGAATCTAGGTCACTATGCTTGCCACACCTGGTAGCAGCAGGCATATCAAGTAATCTCTTCACTGTAATAGGATAATTCCTGTGCTGTTGTAGAAGTATCAAAATAAAATTCAAAGCCCTGGAGGCAAAGCAAAGCCAGATTTGTTCCTGTTACAGCTGGATAGGTGAAGTGACAGTCCTGTCTTCCATGTTTGCACCCATATTGGTCATCCCTCTTAGAAAAGTGGTTCGTACAAACTGAAGCCAGTACACAGAGGTTGAGCAGATCCTCTCTTCAGGTCTGTGGTAGGGCTTTGTGGAGTTCACCCCACTGTGTCCCACAGTTCACAGAAACATAGGATGGCTTGTGCTGGAAAAGACCTTAATATCATCTAATTCTAAGCTCCCTGCCACGGACAGAGATACCTCCCACTAGACCAGGTTGCTGAGGGCCCATCCAACCTGGCCTTGAACACTTCCAGGGATGGGGTATCTGCAACTTCTCTGGACAACCTGTGCCAGTGCCTAACCACTATCACAGTATAGAATTCTTCCTAAGATCTGATCTTAACCTACGTATCTGAATTGCTTCTTCAATAATGGGGAAATGAGAGCCTGAAGGGGAAGGACTATTGAGCAGTGAAACTTTGAGAGACCATGAGCAGCCCCACTGGTATTACCCAATAATTGTGTAGGGTGACTAACAGGCAGTAAACCCAGGCAGTCAACTAGAAAATGCCATTTCCCTTTTGGAAGGACATGGTCACACAAGTGCCTTACTTGTGCCCATCTACAGCCTGTGTGACATGTAGCTGGAGATGTTAGGGTCAGCAGAAACGTGTAGGCTCATTGACAGCCATTCATGATGGTCCAGAAGGGATTTCTAAACCAGTCTTTTTACCTCATGTGCACATCAGCTTTAAATTACCTGCTTCTGTAGAGATATGCAGAATGTCCTAGCTATTTTTGGTAACCCAGAATTCCTGGCTGTTACATGACCTGTGCTGAACTCTTGTAATACACTTTACAAGAAGATATATGAAAACCCCTTTTGAATAAAAGGTTAGTTTGATCCATGAGGTAAGTCAGAGTCAATGGAGTTAAGCCAGGCTTTTAAATGTTCCAGTTATGATTAAGTGGGATTAATTTTCCTGATTGCAATTAGTGCTTCTCAGAAAGTTAAGGTAGGACAAAACCTTATCCCTTCAGCTGACTAAAATAAGACTGGATCTCCTGGTGGGACTGAGATCCCAGAGTGGTCCTCTGTATTCCTCCTCCAAAAAGGTTGGAAGAAGTTTGGTTGGTAGTAGCAAAGGTAGCCTGTGTGTCCAGGATTCTTGTAGGCATTGAAAAGCTCCAAAAAGTCCAGATAGCCATGTTGCAGAACTGTAGAGCTGGGGTGTTAAGTTTTGGGCTTTTCTTTCCCCTCAGTTCATCCTACTTTTTTCCTATTTTTTTCTTTATTATCTTTCTCTTTTTCCCCCCAAAGGTCACTTTTCTTGGTGTGTTTTTTTTTTTAATTTATTTTGTCTGAACAATGAAACCTCTGTTTGGGTAGACAATGCTTGGAATGGCATTTCCCTGGTTCAACTGCAAAGAGAGAGTAACTCAAGGTGGTGCTGCTATGTCAGTTAGTAAAAATGAGTGGGAACTGCAGTGGTGAACAGAGGATTGATTCTTCCAAAGGCCAAAAAGCTTTTATTAACTTCTGTATGTGAATGTGTCCTCTCCCAAATGCCTCCCTTGCTCAGGGGTTGTCCTTAGACTAAAGCCCCTTGAACTTGCTGGCTGGCTGGAGAACACCCACACTGCAAGAGCTTTTCAATAGGATTTAAATAACTTGCCCTAAATCGTTTTCTGGTGGAAATAGGCAAAATTGGACCAAAACGTGTGGTGCTAATTTATACCAATAGAGAATTTTTGCCCTTGTGTTAAATTTTCAGAGTAAACACCTTGCAGCTGTTTGTTAAAATAAAACAAGAAGTCTTGGAAGCAAACCAAACCACAAGTGTGTTTCCTGTCTCCGGCCTCCACACTGTAGTGCATGCTTGCTCTGCAGAGAATATTGTCCTTTTGGCTATGTAAAAATTACTTAAGTGCAGCTTTGTTTACAGTTAAGTTGCCAACCTTCCATCCTACAAAGTGTGAGGATTTTGTTTTAATGATGCATTTTACCCTACAGCTATGTGATATTTTACTGCCAGACTACAGAAAAGTAGTGTTATGTGCCTCAGCACCTGAAACATTTGGTGCAAACCACCTTATTCTCTGTAATAATTTTTATTATGTTTGATGAGATTTTGACATCATGCAGAGATGATACAAGACAATTTTTAGAATCCTATTATAATTTAAGTTGGAATATTTTTCTCAATATATATTTCATAAAAATGCACACACTGAGTTTTAGAAGCAGAAAAGTGATATCCAATTTCATAAATACAAGTTTTAGCTTTGATTTCCGCCCTAAAATAAAAATTTGTCCATTTATCTGAGTAAAACTTGCTCCGAGTCTCAACTAATATATCTTCCTTCCATTGTCCAGGCTTGTGCTTGCCCTGACAGTGCTGGAGAATGGCTTGCAGCACATTTTGGTCTGAAGGCTTTGTGACCCTGTTGGGACTCACTGCTTGATCTTGGGTATAGTTTTCTGAGGTCCAGCTTGCCTGGGTAGAGTGAGGACAGCCCTGTGCTGGAGGCTGTGAACTGAGGCTGATACGTGCTCCAGAGGACTCCCTGTGGGATCCAGAGGCACAGTCCCTAAGGGAAAATGCAGGGGTGAGGAGTGACTGCCCTGTATTTGTTCAAATACATTGCTTGTGAAAATGAAGTTGAACCAGTAAAGAACACATGTAAAGTAGAATCAGGCATTGTAAAACTTAGCAACTAATGCTCTTTGAAAAACTAAGCAGATCTCACTTTTTTCATGGTACAAAAGCTACTGTATCCACAACGGTGATGGCCTAGGGGACTTTAAAGGAGTGCTGCAGAAAATAGACTTGCTATTTCTGGAATGCTGCACTGTTTTCACAAAGTGCTGCTTCAACTACATAAGATTTACCAAAGATAACAGCATGCAAACATGCCCAGCATCTTCAGAACGAAGCTCCCTTGGCATAGCAGGGATCAATTGACAGCAGATTTTCAGAAATGGGTTGGCAGCCCATGTGATTAAGGGAGTTTTATGCTTGCTTATTAAAGTCCCTTCTATAAATAGTCCGTGTAAGTTTACAACTGCATACTAACTTTGTGCCGGCCTACATCTTACCTACCACCTTCCTGGAAAACACTCCTACTCTCCAAGCTTATGCTTTTTGTTCTTTCTTTTGCCCTCCAAGTATAATTATTATTTATTACAGTAAAGTGCCCTACAAGTGTAGATTCAGGATCATGAAGATTTGAAGTGGGCAGATCCTGAGCATGTGGGTGACTCGCCAAGGGCACTGGTTGTGGTTCAGAAAGGAGCAGTTAGCACCTTTAAAAATGCAGAGGATTTTATATCTCTATCTCTATATATATCTATAGCTATATATATCTACCTGTCTAAGTAAGGCTCTGAGCTGCAGATTGCTTTGTGTGGGTGAGCCTTGTCTGTGTTACCTTGTTCATGGTAATGGGAGCTGTGAATGCTCATCCCTGAGGCCAACAGGGCTTTGCGTGGTTGTGCTGAACAGGAGATGGAGCTGGCTGGACTGAGCAAGTCATGGGAAATGGGCATGGCTTTTGGCACCTATTTTCAGCTCCTTACTCCATCTATAGATACTTTGTGCCAAGCCAGAAACTCTCACAAGGACATCTCCAGATAGATAGCGTTCTTGAGGAGTACTATGTTATATCTCCCTGTTTCTACCTTTTTCCATCTACAGCTGGTTCGAGGGAATGAGCAAGAACTTACACAGGGCTTTGCTTGTTCCTCAACTGTTTTTCAAAGACAAAGCCCCTTGCTGACAGATTTTGGAGGTAGGTCTGCGAATGGATGTAGTGCAGTTGCAGCCTACTTTCTCTTAACAACTGTTCTAACCTATGGAGTGATTCTTCAAGCATATGCTTTAATAAGCTGCCAACATGATAGAAACTAAATTAATCAGGAGCTTAAACAGGACTGTCTCCATTGTCCTGTGTTGAGGCCTGAGCATGGGCAATTGTTTTCAGTGTACAAGAAAAGATCTTCGTTCATTTAGTTTTTCACTCTTCTCCTTTACTGTACAGAACACGGGGATCTGTTTTGTGTGATTGTTTTGGCAAAGTCTTGACAAAGATTTTGTCAAGTTGACTAGACTATAGTTCAAGTCACAACCAGATTAACATTTATGATGGAATTTGATGTGTGCTGAAGTCCTGAAACCTTAACATTGCCCTTTGGTGCACTGTAAGGAGTGCTGCAAGGTGAGTGAGTCAGTACTTACTGCTGAGTTACAGATTTGGTTGGGTTTTTTGTTCCACCTTACGTCTCCTTATTTGGCGAGCTCTTGCACACCAAATTGGACCTGTTTGCTTTTGGTTAGTTCAAGAATTGTTCTCACTACCTTATTAAGTTAATTACCTTGAATGCAAAACACCCTCTAGCCATCGTAAGGGGTCTGAGTGTTAATAGATTTCCGGCAGTAAACCATCTTGGCTTCCAAGCTCCAGTTAGCAGGTCCTGCCTCATTAGCAAAAAAACAAGGAAACCATCTATTGAGATCCTATTGAAGTTCCTTCTCACAGGACTCTTTAGGAGCTTAAGGGTCAGAATAGGAGGCACAGAAAGAAAGTACAGGTATTGTCACCTGATTTACAATATAAGCTCTGTTAACAAAGTGGAGGAACTTACCTTCTAGATCTTGCTTGTTTTTGGGGGTGTCTCTGCTGGTCACAAATGACATGTTTTCCCTGACTGTTAATCCATTTTGGCAAAAATCTGTAATGTGGGCTGAACTGTAAACATTTGTTACGGTGCAGATAGCTGCTGTTTTCACTAGCCCTGAAAGGATGTGAGTAGCTCTGCTTCTCTCAGTGGGCTGCTCTAGCCCAAAGCTGTGATTCAGCGATGGTAAAATAATCTGAGAGACGAGAACTGAGAGACGATGGAGTTGAAAGTTTATTGGCTTTGTTATTCCTAGAAGATAAATTGCTTATTCTTTAGAGCCATCCAAAACTGGCCTTTGAAATATACAAAGGAAGTCTGATGTCCCTAAACACTATGTGGAAGGTTAGCAGGTGCTCTGCTTGGTGGCTTCTCTAGCTTGTAGCCAAAACAAGGTTAGATTTATGCTGCAAGCTGCAAGCTCTATGCCTGTAGGCAGATCCTCTTCACTTTCTTCATAAATCGTTTGGACATAGGACTTGAAGGTACACTTAACATCAGTTTGCTGATGACACCAAACTGGAAGGAATTGTTAACTTCCTGGAAGGCAGAGAGGGCCTGCAGAGAGATGTAGGCAAATTAGAGACATGGGCAGTCACCAACTGCATAAAGTTTAACCAGGGCAAGCGCTGGATTTTGTGCCTGGCATGAGGCAATCATGGATGTACGGACAGACTGGGGAGTGAGATGCTGGAAAGCAGCCCAGGGGAAATGGATCTGGGGGTCCTGGTCGATGAGAAGTTGAATATGAGTCAGCAGTGCCCTGGTAGCCTGGAGGGCCGAGCGTGTCCTGGGGTGCATCAAAAGCAGTGCAGGCAGCAGGTTGAGGAAGGGGAGTCTCCCCCACTACTTCACTGTGGTGAGACCCTACCTGGAGTTCTAAGTCCAATTCTGGGGTCCCCAGCACAGAAAGAACATGAACCTATTGGAGCTGGGAGAGGAAAGCCATGAAGATTACTGGAAGGATGGAGCACCTCTCCTAAGAGGAAAGGCTGACAGAATTTGAACTGTTTAGCCTGGAGAAGAGATCTCTTGAGACCTTAGTGCAGCCTTCCGGTAGGTAAAGGAGGCCTGTAAGATGGTTTTCCTTGAGGAATGTTAAGATACCCCATGCCTGGAAGGATTCGAGGTCAGGTTGGTCAGGGCTCTAATGTCCCTGCTCTTTGCAGAGGTGTTGGACTAGATGACCTTTTAAGGTCACTTCCAGCCCAGGCTATTCTCTGACTCTGTGATTGAATGACTCTCATGGGTCCCTTCCACATCAGGATATTCTATGTTTCTATGATTGATTGTATGAAAACTGGAAAGAGCCTCTGGTCCTTACTTGAACTTCAGCACCAGTGGAGGCATGCAGGATTTATACCTACAGTACATATTTGTTAAATGAGTGTAGGCCAAGTAAGAGGATTTGGAAAGGTATTACATATGTGTTTGACAGACCAAGTGCAGCCTCACACGTGGCTGGGCTGGATCAAGTTTCAGCCTTTTGAATAGCTATCATTTCACTGCTCTGCTGATGAAAAGGTGAATTTCCCACCTACATCTTGAGAAGAACTTCAGAGGTTAAAAAGAGAAATGGCATTTCAGTAGGTATCAGTCTTGCAGAGAGCACTGGTGCTGCATGGTAAGAGGAAATTGACTTCTGTGGCTGCAGAGAGATCATCAGTGGAGAAATGTTCTGGCAGAGAACAATAACCTAAACAATGGAGTGAGGTTTAGGATGAAGCATGAGCAGTCTGTGAGAGGGATGTCATATAGCTGAGATACCTGCAGCAGCTTATTCCAGCTTAGCTACCTTGGAACAGGTTGTTCCCCTGGGGCATCTTAGAGCTTAATCTAAACCAATGATAGGCTGAAGTCATCATCAGCTGAAATCAGGGGAAAGCTTCCTATTGGAATAAACGACATTTGGATCATGGGTTTAGTAACAACTTAGCATGGGCTGTTAAGCTGTCCTTCAAAAAGTGTATTTTCTTTCATTGTTTTCACTATAAACAGAGAATGAAGCTGACGTCTCCATTAACACCAAGAATAAACATTTTGTGGGTATTGCCATTCAGGTATCAGCTTTATTGGAAACCCCAAGGAAGCTCTTCAGGGGGAAGAAGTGTTTTTGTGTTTCTGTGGTTTCTGGTAAATACAGGATCAATGAAGTGAGCTCTGATGTTTGCTTTCAGACCGAATGCAGCCAAGATGTGTTTTTCAGTATTTGGCTGACTGCTGTAGATTTCACCTTCATGTGTTTCACCTACAAAATTGAAGTGGTCTTTTAAATTATAGTGTCTTTTGAACAGGCACAAAATGACTATTTTGATTAATTTGAAAAATAAGAGGTGTAAAAATTTATGTTCTGGAAACGCCCAGAGAGAAATCTTCAATTATCTTTCTACTAATTTCATCCAGCACAGTGATTTTAGTCTTTGCCTGAAGAGCTCAAGAATATCTCTGTAGATATCCTCAAATTACAGAATTTTCTCCTTAGTTAAAATTCCACATGGAAATTTCAGACCCCCATGATATTACTTTTAGAAAAAAAAGTCCACTTAAGACTAATGGCAATGCTATTGAAACATCTGTGTCTGCCTTGCTTCCTTACAAGATGGAACATGACTGATTGCTGGCTCTACAGGATCCTCATCTAACCCCATCTTTCCAGAATCAGTTCATAGTTTCTTCTTAACAAACCTGGATGACAGGTTTTTGGGTTTTTTTCTGCCAAAATGAAAAGATTTGTGTGGGATTTTTACATGTGCTAATCATAAAGTGATTTTTAGGGAAACACAGGAAAGGCAGAGCCCTACATCACTGACTTTCATTTTTTATTAATATCAGGAGTCATGTTGATCTGAGTTTTGCCTAATTTTATTGAAAGGAATTTTCAGAGAGTCAGTATTTATGTACTTAGCACTTTTTCAAAATTAGACCCATCTAATGGCCAGAAAAATTATTGAGCCATCAAAAACTGAACTGCAAGAATACCTCTCTCATATAAATCCCTATGCCTGAGGATATTGCTGATTTGCATTTTCTTCAATGTAACAACACTTGGGTGTCATTCATGTCATGTTACAAAGGAACATTAATTGAGAGGATCAAAAGCCTGCTTTCCAAAAGACATTTTTGTCACTGCTGATGTGAATTTCCTCCATGTTCCTTGTTTCTGGGGCGTTAGAAGATTGAAGATTCTGGCAAAATTAATGGCTTTGATTTTTTTTTTCCCCCCCACTTTGAAGAAAATATTGGCACTTCTTTTTGTTTTTAATAGGGCTTATCAGGTAAGTTCTAATATTAGTATATGTAAGAGTGCTTATTAAAGTTTAGCTGACAGATGTGCTTGAGATGCACTGGCTAAAAAGACAGTTCAATTTGCTTGACCCTGCTGGCATTGCTAAATCTACTACACCTTCATTCGTGTACCAACATGGCAAAAGTTTTGCTTAGTTTAATTTGAGAGGCTCCTGGGCTTATGAATCATCATGTAGAAAATGTACAAATAGGAATCATCAAACAGAATTGCCTATATGGAGACACAAAAGCTGGACCTTATGACTGTAAGATTGCTTACAGCAGTGTAACATGGAAAGGGTTTTCCTCACAGTTGTTGTTACTGGGTTCAAGTACAGGTGAGCATAATCTATGAGGTAAAGACCGTGCATGACTTTCATGCAGCTGACAAGGTAGACTCATCAGCATTCCTGAATTCTGTGCCAAGTGCTGCTAGGGAGTTAATGAAATGGAGTCAGTTTCCTAACACTCACTCATTGATCAACTGGTGAGGTGGCAATTTCTAGTCCTATGGGAATGGCAGGGTAGGAAAGGTGCTTCTTGTTCCCCTGGCTCCTGTTGCTGGGCACACAATGTGTATCCCTGTTATGCTGGACCAAAACTCCTCCCTCTGCTTTAGCCTCCACACCTCTGGACACCACTTCTGCATAGGAATGATCAAATAACTTAGGTTTGAATTATTAATTCTGTAAGTAATTCCTCTTCTTTCTCTCTTACCTGAAGGGCTAGGTAATGAAAGACAAGATTAAGACACAGTTTAAGGCAAAATAAGTTGAGGAATTCTTTTAAAAACTGAAGGCTCCAAGGCCAAATCCGAGACCCTTCCCAACAAGCAGAAATCCTTGCCAGCTCCTTATACATCAGTGAAAGTGTGTCCTACTAATGTAGGCCAATCTTAGAGCTTATCCTTTCTCTCCCAGCTGTTAGGATTTCCTAAATAACTTTCTGCATAATCCAGCCACAAGTATCAAGGAGAGGAGAGTTATGAGTCATCCAGGCTCTAAGAGAGGTACAAGGTTTATGACCTTCTTTGAAGGTTTCTTGCACTTGCTCTTGTTTTCTTTCATTTCCCTCCACCTCGTTTGTTTTGTGTCTTTCACTGTATAAAGCTCCATTTCTTCTCCTAATGAAAAGTCATTAGGTGTTTGTCATCCATTCCAGTGCGACCAGGAATAAACTGGAATTGCAAAACTGTTCCCTTCAGCCTGCCCTTGCCAAGCTGATCCTGCCTGATAAGTGTTAGCTTAATTTTTTTTAATTAGTTGAATTATATTTTGAGGGGAAAAAAAAGTAAATACATTTGAATACAAATTGAACTGATTTGTTTTGCCAGAGGGAAATGGTTCATTTGGAGGCATCATATGGGAAAGCAAATAATTGAAAAGTTGGATTTTAAGATCATGAGTAAAGATACTGATGGTTCCTGGACTTAATCCAGAAATTCATTATTTAAGGTACACCAAGGGTATAGGAGACCCAGGTTCTGTTCTGTCAGCTTTTTGTGAGAGCTTGAGGCCATCCCTCTGGCTTTCCAAGGGAGAGCCTGACCTGCTACAAGCTTCTAGGGAACCCTAGAGAAGGAATGTCCTTCTCTTAGACCCTCACATTCATTTGGTTTGGCTCCATAAAAATGGTCATTTGTTAGAGCAAGGCTCAGAAAGTAGGGATATCCTGTCTGGGTGAGTAAGCCTGACCATCATGTTAGAGAAAATCTATTTCTGCTTTAATAACTATTCAGCTGCTTTATGTAGAACAGTTAGATCAGGAGAGTTTGAGAGAATCATGTCTGCACCTTGGGTTGCAACTTATTCAATACCTTCTTAGACAAGATCAGTGTCTTTTAGGGGAGAGCCTGGTATTTCCCCACAGGCTTGGGTTTGGATTGGCCTGCAGCCTCAGATGAGCATAGCTATGCTCCAGCCACACAGCCAAACCCTGCACAAGGAGCTTACTTCAGTTTGTGGGTTGTGTGCTAGGAGATAGAAAGGCTGAGCAGCCTTCTCATGTTGCATCTAGTACATGGTGTGTTTCTAGTGGGGTTCAGTAACACCTTTTATTTGTCATCATTTCTGAATAATTTCTATAAATGGCTTTTAACCCTGAGCATGAGTCCTATTCTGATCAAGGTAGATGTGCAATTATCATGCCTATGTGTCCTCTGTCTTTTTGGAGAGCATACAAGAGACAGAAAATTTTCTCTAAGACTTCAATACAAAGGGAAACAAATACAAATAGCAAAAATGGGAAGGGCTGTGTCTATATGGTTGTACTTTGCTGAATGCACTCATGCTAAATGCTACAGCTTTTACAGCTTGGGCTGTAAAGGTTCAGAAAGGACAGTCCCTAACAGATTTTGTGTCAGAATCTGACTGCTGAATTATCCTGTAAGTGCCTCTCACCTTTCAATGAAATGTGGTCAAATAAATTACTTTTTGGCAGCGGGTGTGGGAAGTCACTGCCTGGTTCTCACTCACAGGCAAGTAGCTGATTTGCTTTCCTTTATTCCTCTTATTTTCTGTATTTTTGCAGGGAAGGCTGCTTGTCCCCCATCAGCCCAGAGGCATGGCCCCTTGTGCAGTCTTTCATATGCCACAACCGAACGTTCATCCTGGACGGCCACGTGCAGCTGAAGACGAGTCTGCAAACCCAGGAGCGACACCTTTTCCTCTTCACAGACCTTCTGGTTGTTGCCAAGTCCAAGTGAGTACGGCCCCTCAGGCACTGCTCCTGCAGAGCAGACCTTTCCTTCAGTGGAACATTGCACAGATTTCCAGAATGCTTTTTTAGTAGCAAATTTTCCCTAAATCATAAGTAAATGTTTTCTTTTGACCTCTCCAGGGACCTTTGAAAACCTCATAGCCATAGGGAAATTTCAGGATGCAGCATTTTATGGAAGTATCAGATATTTTTTGATGTATTTTCTTGTTTTCTGTCATCTTCTCCACTTTGGGAATGCAGTGTCACAAAAGACTCATTGGTGCTCAGCTATGTCCAGTGTGCTACCTTCAACTTCTTGTTTTAGACAGGTCATCCTCAGTCTTATGGGGTTTAGAAAACACCAGTGGTTGTGTTGCAGAGGAATTAGAAGTTTTAACCCTTACTTGGAAGCTGCTTTGATGCACACCAGGGATGAGCAGCTGTATAAAACCAGAGATTGCGGGCGGCACTGCAGTGTCTGTCTCTGTAGGTTGTCCTTCTGTGCCAGAAGGAGCTTGGGGAAGGGGAAGCCGTGCTGAGCAGTCTGGGTAGTGTTCATGTGTAATCAGGCTTGCTGTTGAGCTCTGATTATTCACTCTACCATTCACAATTAAATCACATTTACAGGCTTGAAGCATGCCAGCTTCATGTGGCATTTGTGGTTTAAGGCAGTTTTAGAGGGTGCTTTCACTTGTTGTTATGGAGGAATAATAATAAAAAATCCTGATGTAGCTTCACTCTCTGTTAGGCACTGTGTTGTGGTTTCACAGGGTGGGCAATCTTAAAGTGAATCCTGGGCTTTTGCAATGTGTTGTTTTGCTTAAGCAATTGTTTCAGAGGCTTCTGGGAAAAGCCAGAAGAAATCTGTGTTTTATGTAGAAATCTGAGCTGTGTCTGTTCGAATCATACATAGTCAACATAACCCCCTCCCAGCTGAACTCCTTCACTTGATGTGGTGTGACAACACAGAGGATATTTTACACAAACATGTTCCGCTATGGGTGGGTGGAGAGCATAAGGATATTTAGGGGAAATCTTGGTATTCTACCAGCACTAGCAGTAACAGCACTGTTACTGTATTCATTTTTGTTTGTTGCTGGTTCAGGGTGGAATTCACCTCACCTAATTTCAGCTGTAAAGTGAAATACCTCCAACTTACATAGATTTCTGGGTTCCTCTTACAGTCACTGAGGCAAACCCAGCTCCTTATTATGGCAAACTCACCTGTGCTGAAAGAGCATTGATAGTGGATGAGGGGGGTCATGCTCCTGGGGGTCTCTGTCTCTGTCCACTGGCTTAGCTTCTAAATTGTGGGAGAGTACAGTCAGGAGGGATGAAGCCCTCTCCACCTGGTCAGCCTGCTGAGCACAAGATGTGTTACAGCCCCAGGCTGAGCTGCACATTGCTGCAGGTTTGGCTGCATCCCAGTGGGACTATTTGCATAGGAAAGCACTAGTTTGTGTAACTGCACAAAAATCTGGTCCCTAGGGAGTAATAGCAGCTCCTACAGCATGTGATTTAACATGGTGAAGAGATAAAATGTTTAAAAGAGGTGTAAGAGGACAATTTGTGCTTTAGCATGTGAAAAAAGGGGGGGGGGGGTAAGCAAGTCTTTTCTAGAAATGGTAAAAACAGTATTTTGAGTGATTTCATGTATTTTGAAGAACTAATTGGGATGTTCTCTCTACAGCTGCCCTGTCAGCAATTAAAGCATCAGAGCTGTCACTAATGAATACTACTTAAAAATCAGCATTTTTAAATCTGTCGCACACTAAAATGCCAATGCTGATTCCTAGAAAGAAAACCCGAGCGTGTATATTGCTATGTGGCCGTGACTGTTGATTGCTATTGACTTTTTAATAGCTGGTACAGAGTCAAAGCAGTAAGACTAGGACAGAATTAATGATACAGTTGAATCTGACTTCACATCAGAATTATTCCTTGTGAATAATTCTGTCTTAAGTAGTTTTTCAGCTTGGAGCATATGAACCTCTAGGGTACCTTCGGTCCAGCTGGGCCGCGTGCGGGTGTGAGCTCAGCTGCAGGTGACCAGTCACAGTACAAATGGAGCTCAGACAATCAGCTTTGTATGACCAGCAAATAGGTACAGGTTTTTTCTAAAGAGAACAAGTGTCTTGTGTCCTTTGAGCTTGCCGAGTAAACTGCTTGTACAGCGCTGAGCTCCTGCTTAAAGGTAACAAATTGGCATTGCTCCCATTGGAATTTGTGAGGGGTAAATAAGTCCTCTCTAGAACTGGTGCATGTATGACTTTGGGCAAGGGGCCTGTGGGTTCATTCTTTTGCTATTTCCTAATAATTTCTGAAATACAAACTCCTACTGTTTACAATGATGTGTTACACCAGTTTATAAAAAATAAGAATGATACTCACATGCTGTGTTCCTCTGCTGCCCTGTCTGTCACCACCTTTGTGTGAGGGCTAAGTCACAAATGAATTCACTGAAAGAATTTTTCTAACTAAACCAAAGTTAAGTATATAACATGTTATACTCTTTTTTATATATTGATAAGATTTCTTACAGACAGTGTATGCTTTTACTTGGCAGAGTAAATATTTCAAGGATATGTCAATTCAATGATGAAGGTGATGAAGTTTTTGTGTGGGAGATACAGAGAAATGGTTTCCTTTTTCTCCTTTGTAATGTGCACCTGTGTACATACACGTGACTTTGAAGGGTATTTTCCTGAAGTGACTGGACATAGGAATTAATGGCTGAGTTCTGTCGTGGTTTTAAACCAATAACTAAGAAAATTACTTATTTCTTGCTGTGAGATATGGATTAGAACAAGAGCAAAACAGGCATACAACTTAAAAGGGAAAAAAAAAGAAAGTTTATTGACAAACTACAATAATAAGAACACCAGAATAAACTTCCAGAAAAACCTTTTCATCCCCTATCTACCCACTATTCCCTTGTTCACATGACAACAGAGACAAAAACTTTGGAACTTTGATGGTTAAAACAGTCCCAATTCTTGCTACAGTCTTTTCACCAGTCTTTGTAGAGAAACAGAAGTTTCTTCCTGTTAATTTATGGAGTTTCTCACAAGAAAACTATTTTTGTTATAGTTTTCTATTGCCCTAATGTTAGCTGCCCAGAGCTGCTATTATTAGAGTTCACTCTTCCCATTTTCAAATCACTCTGAAGTGTGTATGGGCCATGAGTCTAGGGATAGCTTTTAAGGATAAGTTATTCAAAGGCAAAAAAGTCTTCATCTGTTTCTGTGAGCTTCACTAGAAAACAGTTTTCTCATTGCCTCTCAAGGCTTCAAATCTCCCAGCACTTCACTGTACCATAATTACTCTATTTTTTACTCAAATTTACACTTTGAACACTTTATTCCTCTCTAGATACTGTATCATGAATTAAAGGAGTTCTTTTCAGGACTTCATTGTCCATCTCCATAGTTTTAACAGGGAGATATTTCAGCTTAATTAAAGCATCTTCTTAATTCTCTACCTTTTCTGAAGCTTCTTTTCTTTTCTTTCCTGTCACTGGTAGTTTATAAAGTCTCTTTTCATGTTGATCACTCTCTCTCTCTCTCTCTGGATAAAAAGATTAATCCGCAAGTCTCATCTGGGTAATGAAAGAGTTAAAATCTTGCCCAGGCTTTTGTAGATGGTTCGGAGATCTCTGCCGAACAGGAGCTGGAGCCGTCTGAGATGGAAAGTTCCTCATGGCTGCTCTAGAGCGTGTAGTCGCTGCTCCAGCCCACTGCAAGTCCAGGGCCTCCCTCTTTCTTCACTGGGCAGTTTCTAGTGAATGTAGTTACAGCAAAACCTGCAGCCGAGCCAGAGATCGGCTCGGCCCGGGCCCGAGGAAAACCTTCCCCAGGCCCCCCCATCTCCCGGCCGGGAGACGGGGCAGGCCCGGCCCCATCCCCGCCCGGCCGCATGGCCTGGGCAGGGATGGGAGGCCTGGAGCTCCGCCACCCTCCACAGCCAGGAAACAAAAGAGAACCCCGAGAGCTCTGCTTTTACACTTTAAGGTAGGGTTCACAAGTTGATCCCACTTTTCAATGGCCTAAACTGCTGTCAGTTCCCAGCAATGACCAATAATTGGTCAGGAGAAAAGACTCCAAGCAGTTCCCAGCAACTCCAACTCCCTTAAAGGTAAAGTAACTCCATGACAGTTCATACATGGAATTATGATAGCAGTCTCACAGTAGATCCATAAATGCTTTTGTTGGATCATTCAGTTTAGGAGATTAGCAAATCTAGAGAGAAAGTAATCTTCCATCTGTTATTGGCTGCAAGGTATCCAATTGTAAGCAAAAGGAACTGTGTGTGCTTTGCAGAGTACACAACTTGGGGTGTGTAAGTATCTACAGCATTGGTCTTCATGGTTTTTCTGTTGATTTCAGTCGATTTGGGATCTGCCAGATATTGACAGTAACATCTGCTAGGGGACTTCCTTAAAAAATAAACAATACTTATTAGATTGTTACTGTACCCATTTTTTAAATGTTCTTCCATGCTGCTTCCTAAGTCAGCAATATATTAATGTCCAATGGTAATGCTTTGGCATTTAAATAGAAGACACATGTCTCACAAATGCTGAGAAGCCATGGATTGCATAAAGGACATGGCAGATAGGGATAGAGCTATACTTCAGGCTCTTTAGATGTTAATGGAGGCTACTGTTTCAGCACCTCTGGAAACCAGGCCACTTGAATACTGATAATAGCTGTGACTAGGCATGGCAAACAGGGTAAGAGTACACATCAAGCATGACTGGAGAACATCCTTGTGTTTCTGCCAACGCCCTGCTGATACCTGCTACTGGCACTGTAGGGTGCTTTATGGACTGTAAATATTAAAAAAAATCAAACAGCATGTAGAACATTCAATGTACCGGGTAATGGCAAAAAGAAGTTGAGGAGGAAGGGAGGTTCAGCAGATTTATCTGGTGGAGTCAGACCAGACATCCACTTATTAATATCTACATTAGAATTCACAGCTTTTTTTTTTTTTTTTTTGTAAATCTACATTTTCTCAATTCATTCCATGGTCAGAATACAGCTATTTTTGTATTCTTGACAGATCTTACTTGTTGCATCATAAACTGATTTGCTAACAAGAATGTTGAAATATGCTCCTGTACTTTAAATTTCTCTTTGACTGGGTAACAAAATGTCATAAAGAGAGGTGAAATGTTCAGCTGATCAGGAGACACTATAACCTTAGGCTCGATATGTAATGATGGTTCTTTCTTGGCATTCCTCTGAATGTGCTGCACTATCCCACCACACCTGTTAGCACAACGTCAGCTGGAAAATTCAGACCAGCCAAGTTCATCTATGCCCTCTTTAAAGCCACAAGGTTCAAGTGCTTTCGTGTTTCAGACTGTGTTAGTTCAGTCTGTCCCAAATCAAATACCTTGTAAACAAGGCTAATCTCAGAGAAGGCAGTCCATGTGCACCAAAGCCCTAAGAAACTGCTTACCTGGAGTATTTATTTATAGAGCACTAATCACCATGGTGGCCAGCGCTGTCCCCATCCACATTTGCAGCACAGTGGTGAGCTGATGTGCTCTTGGTTTCAGGGAGGGGGTGCTCCAGCCTTTCCCTGCTGGCCCAGGAGAACCATAGCTCAGGTAATTCTGCAGGGCTTGGAGAGAGTGGCTGTAGCAGTGCTACAGAACTGGGTTGACTTTGGGAGTTTTTACTTGTTTCTCACGTAGCACTAGCGCTCACCAATCCTACAGAGGAAGGACACTTACAAAGAGAAATCTATGTGAAGAAAAGAGATGAAGTTAACATGTGAAATTCTGTAAATTTGACCTTTACTCAATTGTTTAGTAGCATAAAACATAGGAAGGGCTGAATTCTTAAAAATTGGGAAAATTATGTGTCTTCCTTGTCAATGAGTAAATATTTTGAGAACGTGCAAGGTCTTGGCTCATTGGTGTGGTCCTAAAGTTACCATGTAGAAAATTTGTGAAGGTTTTGTGGTGACTTGTGCTGTAGTTAACACAAATGGCAATTTTCTGCTTGTTCTTTCTTCCGGTTTGCTTCATTTGTCCTGGCCTTGTTGTCACTACTTAAACTCATCATAATTTTTTGAACTCGGGGCTAAGCAATAGAACTGTATTGTGACCTCCTCAATGGCATTAAAGTCACTGGAGGTAGAGTCAAATACAAGTGGCAATCTTTTCCTCATAGCAAGATTTGGAGGGCAACTCTAGACATGGACAGATTTCTCTTGAGAAGGGGCGTGTCCAGGGATGCCAGAAGCAATCGGCTTATTCCACAAATAAGAGATTTGTTGATCCCATTTAAATGAAAAAGTGGTATGTTTTTACATGCAACCAATAAAACATTAACTGAGGCAGAATTGCTTCTTCTGTCAGCTCCAGTGCAAGCCTGACGTGTGCCTGAAGGAAAAAGACCCTCTATTTGTTAAATCTGCCTTCTGTGTTTCCATGTGTGTGACACACCTGTGAATTTCCACCTGCAGGTCACACTCTCATTTCAAACTGAAGTGCCAAGCGCGTCTCTGTGAGATGTGGACAGCATTTTGTACAGAAGAAGTCTGTGAAGGCAGCACAGACCCAGACCGGTCCTTTGTTTTGGGCTGGCCCACCACAAACTGTGTGGCAAATTTCAGGTAAGAATTGGATGTATTTTATTTAACAAGTTATGTAAATGTTTCCAGGCTGACAGGTAATGAGACTGTCACAGATTCATTTCAGCACCAGTGAATGTGGGGAGCAGGGACTTGCTGATTCTTAAACCAGTTCCTTCTACTGCTCAGAGCAAGTTCCCCTCCATACCTCATTTTCCATCTCGCTTATCATTTTAAAAATTGAGAAAATATGTGATTTGGCGAGGCACTTTTGTGCTGCAAACTTGCTTAGCAGAAATTACCTGGTTTTTGTGTAACTTGACAAGCACCTTGGCTAATTAATGAGATGAACTACAAATATTAAACAGCCAAGCTAATGAAAGGATCAAAGACACTCTGGTAAGACAGTTTTAAACAGAAGGCCATGTATTGCAAGTAGCAGGAAGCACACAGAGAAATACTGATTTTGTCCTATTTCTCTTTTCGATTTAATTGTGCCAGAGAAAATGTCAAAATTCCTCTTAAAGCCAAATCTCTGAATTTTAATAGAGAGAAAAAAAATTTTCTCTGTCTTTACAGCATTGACTGTAAGACACATAAGGGCTGTAGAGGTAATTTCAATGATTAGGATAATTTTAGTCTCAGCAGGAGGGCTCTTTCGTCACTTTGGATGAGGGAGGGCACCATCCCCCTGAAATCCCAGCTGCTTAGCCACATTAATTTGCCTGAGTCTTGGAAAAGGCATTTTCTTCTTTATCAACACAGAGCAAAAGCTGAAGTATCTGGCTTAATTTCTGTGTCCCATTGTCCATACCTAAGGACAATGTTGTCTGCAAACTGCACTCTCTTGAGCTGGTTGTGCTGTTTATGTTTTTTACACTTAATAGTCCTGAGACAGAGATTAAATTTTCTGTTGATTTTCAATTGAAATCTTGCCAATAAACAGGAGCTTTGATCTAAAGACAGTATGTGATCCTTTATAGATAACTGAAAGTAGTTGAATAGAAAAGCAATAGCTTCAGTCAAAAAGAGATGGAGATTTTATAGAAATGAAATTATTTGATGTCTGGAGGTACACAGAAAAATCTGAAGTGCCATGCATGAGTGCACAGATGTCTGTCCAGCAGAACTAAAACAACCAAATCCAGAATCATATTTGTAACATTTAAAAAATGCGTTTCCCTCGCACTGAGTAGGTTTGTAGTTCCCTAAATGCGGAAATTTGAAAAACTTGATTTGCAAAAGCAGCAGTGGGAATAGCAGTTACATCTGGGACAGGATTTAAATCAAAAAAGTTGAAGCAAAATTAGGTTAGATTCCTTGAACTGTCATATTATTAGCTATGTTTTACTGGACAGCTTTGTATCCTTCAAAGTATATACATGAGATAAAGATAAATGAGATAAGCATCAAAATGTCTAAAGTTAAACCCTACTAAGTAAAACGGGCTTATATATGCTTTGTGATGTGCTGATAAAACAAGTAATAAATAAGATAATTAGAATAGTGAAAGTGGAAAGAAATCTGTGTACCTGAGGAAATGCCTTTAAAATTTTGAATTAAACTCTTTTTTTTAAAGTACCCTCCTTTTCTAGTTGGACATTTCTTTAAGAACTCAACACATTTCCTACTGAGATCACTGGTGAAGCTTTACCTTCTGTGGCAAAAACTGGTAACTGGGGTTTTTGATCTCCCTGACAGTCTTTTCAGTTGACTTTGCAGAGAAGCAGACTTTTCTTTCAAATCTGGATAAACCTTTTAGTTTTTGTAGGTATTTATGTAATTCCAAACAAGAAACAGTCCATTCCATTGTGGTTTGTACAAAGGCTATGTTGGTATTAGAATGATGGCTGATTTGTCCTGTTTTTTCTTTAATTCTTTTAGGTCTGCAGAACAAAAGGAAACATGGCTGTCTTTTTTGCAAAGGTACTTTATTATATGGTCTTTAAAGACACTGGAAAGAGTCTTGGTCTAGACCAGTGATTCCCCCAAGCTGTGGTGCCTCTGCCTTTATGACAGACAAGCTCTTTCAAAGTGATATGAAGAAAAAAAATCTTATATCTTCTCCCTCAGAAGATGTTGTTTGTTTTCATGCAACAATCCCTGTGCAAGGAGGGAATTGCTTCTCTGTGCTCAGCAGAGAGCTGGAGCAATTCCTATCACACATTGATCCTTCCCAACACAGCAGCAGGAGCCTCTGCCACTGTGGCTCAAGTTGAGCCTGGAGCTCTTTCCATGGAGGTGGCATTCAAGCAAGCCCAGCTCAGAAACCTCTGCTCTAACCTGTCTGCTGCTCAAGGCTGGCTGTACTTTGCTCTGAAAAAACATGCCCAAAGCTGGAGGGTAAGGTGGGAGGGTTTGCATAAATGGAGCTGTCTTATTTCATTCAGTTTTTGGACAGAAAACTTCTAGTGATGGTTCTGTTTTCTGGTCGCCCAGTTCTTCTGGTTGAGGCTTGTGTCGTTACCTGATTCTTCAGAGTACCTGGGTTGTTTAAATCATCCTTGCTGGGATGATTTCCAGTTCACTGTTCTCCTGTTCAGTCCTTTGAACTAGTCTGTACTGATGTAACTGACTCCAGTAGGAGTCTGTAGTGCAGACTGAGGCATCACAATAGTGGGTAGTTTTAGCTTGATTTTTTCCTATTCTCTTTCTCTGCTGCCTACTCTGATTTCTGCCATGAGCTTCACTACAAGAGGGCATTACTGGGGGCCACACTCAGCATCTCTTCCAGATACTGCTGGATGCTTTCTCGTCCTCAGAGACGTTTGTACTGCAGTACATCTGCAAACAATCTCCTTCTTACCAAGTTACTGCTTGATGGCTGTATAAATCTATGTCTTGCTATTTATGTGTGCAATATTAAAAATTTACTTGTTTTGTACTTGTTTTGTCAGTCGAATAAGAGAAGAGAAGGAAAAAGACAATCCTAAAAGCATTCCTCTGACAATAATTGCAAAGGACGTGGGAACTTGTGCATACGTAAGTGTTCTTGAGCTAAACAGGGTTCTAAATCCACATCACCTATGAGTGCTGTTCACCTGCCAATCCTTTGGATATTGAGAGGTTTCCTTTGGTTTACAATCTCCATTAAGGATTCAGCCCCTTGAAAAGTCTTGGCCTAGACAGCCCTGAAATGTTTGTTCTTTGTCTTTAATACATGATTTCCATTTTAAAGGCAGTGTGCTTGGTAAGAAATACCGGTTCTGGCACATGAACTAAAGAATGTGCAGTGTGAAGTCCCAAGAAACACCTCTTGCAGAATTTATGCATAAGCATCTCCAGAAATGTCAATATAATGTCCCTTTATTTTTTTGCTTGTAAAACTTACCTGATCCCACAGCTGCCGTCATTAAATTCTGCAAAGTTGTGGTTGTTTTATTGTTTATAATGATCTTAAGTCAGTAAAGCAGTGTATAAGAACACCCTGAAATTGCCTTAAGCATGTTAATCATCAAGTAATTATGTCAGTGAATTTATAGATGAAGAGTCGATGGTAAAGAAAAGTCATCCGTAGCATGATTTGTACCTTTTTGACTATATAATTTTTAACCAATTTAAGCTACATTCTCAGATGTAGCCAGTTCCATAGAGATACCCTAGCATTCAGTGATAATCAATCAATCCTTCCCCTGCTTTTTGTCTTTTCTTTCTTACTGTGCTTGTGACATCTGTATTTCAAGCTTAGAATCCTAAGGAGCATGGGCAAGGGCATAAGAAATTTTCACAGAAGTTAGATTTCACTGTGAGTCTTTGCCAAACAACGACTCTCCACTTAGAATTCTGTATTTTCATAAATGTAAGCATAAAGGAGTCTGCCTTTTTTCTTTTTTTATCTCCCAGAAAATAATTATTAAGGTAAACAATGATAGAATTGCCAGGTTGCTAAAACAAATGTTAATAAGTAATACTAGTAATGTTACAGTTCAAATGCAGGACTGTAGATCAAGGTCTGCTCAGGTGTAAAAGTCTATAAATCATACATGCACTCAGGTGTTGCAGTCTTGTACCAGGGTTTGTTGGGGCTTTCTGCACTGTCTTTTCTCCTTAGCTGTAATTAGTTCTTGTGCCATATATAGTCTCTTGATACTGGCAGTCCTATGAACCACAACTGCAGTCTAGATATTATCAGTAATAAAACAGAGGAGGAACAGAACAGATGGAAATTTTGTGATGCACATAGTTCTTACGGTGCTGTGGTTCCTGTGCTACAGCAGCTGGAGATGCCCAAGAATTATTTCATATTTGGACAGTAAGGTAGGCTGAACACAAGGCACAAACTATATTCTAGCCAAGAGCAAAATTTATGTAAATGTGCTGACCTACTCCTGAGAGCCAGATGTCATTGCTTCAGGCAAATGTTAAATTTTTCATGGTATGAACGTTAGATCTGTCCTGAAGCAAGATACACAGTATTCTCATTACTTTCCTTTCATTGCCATGGCAGCTTGTTACTGTCAGGGTCTTACACAAAGGTACAGCTCAGATCTTTTTTAAATGCAAAATGTCAGGGGTTTGTTTCACCTGAACATCTTATGGCCAGCATAAAACTGACGTGCTACACAAGGTGTCAGGGTATTGTAAACTGTCTTGAGACTGGCAGTAAACACCTACATCCCAGCTCTGCTGCCTTCCCTTCTTTGGGCCATCAGGTGGGTCTGGGTAGTTTGTTGCAGTGGGCTTGTCTTTGTTCTGCCAAGGCTTTAGTCTGGCCATGAACCAGCTGCAGTCCACAAGCTGTGTAGTCCTGGTGGCAGAGCCAAGCCAGCCTGTAACAGAGGCTCAGTGGCCTGTGCTTGGTGTGTGGGAGCTGGCTGGGAAGCGAGCTCCCACTTGGTGTGGTGCTGCAAGCGTTGGAGCAACCCACGGAGCTGAGGTACAGAGCACTGCCCAGCAGTACAGGAGCAGCACTGGTGCCAGGCAGCAGGTGCTGAAATCTCACTCTGGAAAGACTGCCTGTGCAAAGTGGCACTTTGGCTGACACAAAGCTTGGCACTTTGTGCTGGTTGCCGTGGCTGGTTAGGCAGTGGGGTCTCTGCTGCTCCGTGCTTTTCCAAACTGCCTATCAGCAGATTCTGGAGGATGCTGGAAAGCTCATGTTTTAACTGGATGGAACATTACCAAGAGGAAGTGCTTCTGGTACTAAGCCAAATCTAGCTTTGAGAAATCTATCTAGAATGTGGGAAAGGTTATGGGGATGAACAGCCTGTGTACAATACTTTCTTACCGTGGAGATCTTCAGTTGAAAAGGACAGAAATTAACAATTGATATCTCACTGAAAAAAAGTCCCTGAAATGTTTCATTTTTCAAAGGAAGCTTCCATGCTTTTAAATTAATAAAGCCATTATGTTTCCCTTATGCAGTGTCTAAAAGTGCAGTTAGTGGTTCTGACTTCTTGCATATTTTAATGTGGAAGTCATGTCCCTGGTAATTGTAATACTCTCTCTTCTGATTGAGCTGTTGGGGAAGCAGGAAGCAAATACAGAAAGTATGTGACAAAGCAAAGGAGCCAAACCTAGGTCTCAGACAGCTGGACCTTTATCTATGTAATATAATTTATTTATCAAGTAAAATTTTAACAGGATCTTCTCATTTTTTCTAACAATGAATTATGCAGTGCTACTGCACTTCAGATACTCTTTGCAAATCCAAACTTTTAATGCCACTTTCCCCTTCTCCTTTTTTCTGTTCACAGTCAAAAACCCTAAGTGTAACCAATGTTGATACAGCAAATGATGTAATTCTGATGGCCCTGCAGCAGCTGGGAATTAATGTAAGTCCTTGCACCAGTTTTAATGAGTCTTTCTTTGTAGTTACTTTTAACAATTGGATTTTCCCTTGCACTTTTTCCAAGTTTTAGGATATGAACATTAATTAAATCCTTTAACATGGTAGTTCAGAGTTGTTGAAATGCAGCAGAAGTGCCTTGTTAACATATAGACCTCCAGAGATTATCAAGTGCCTTAAAAGTTTCAAGCAGGCCTCTCATCCCTGTAAGGGATCAGTCATATTTCAAGTTGCTTTTAAATCTCTTTTGCTGATGCCTAAGAGGAGATATCTTGACACAAGAAGTGAGAGTTTGATAGAGCTCCTTTTGCATTTAATATGAACAAGAAACCCACTGGTCTGCCTGTTAGCTGGTTTCAAAGTGTGCAAGCATGCACGATCAGCTGTGCCCAGATCACACTGCTCTCAAGTGTCCCAGTCAGGTACTCTAAATATCCATGGACCTTTGGAGTTATGTGAGATACGAATGTAACTAAGTGATTGCGTGCAATCTGAATGCACTCAATTTAAACAGTGAAACTGTTTTGGAAAAAGGCTTTTACAGAACTTATGATAATGCAGGGTAGTGTACCAGATAGATGCAGTGATCCCTGCTAGATCAAGTACTGCCTCAACTGGCTTCCTTTACCCTAAACCAGACTAGGTGGTGCCTCGGGTGTAGTAGAGGATCAGCGCCAGGGACAAGAGTTCTGGCTCTCTCACTGTGTTTCACAGTGTGGCTCCAACCAATACCAGTGGTGATGTAGAAGCTCCTGGATGACAGCTTTTTAACTGGTCTATTAGCTTGCTCTTTGGGTTATGGGATTTTTTAAAATGTTTTACTCGTGACGATCTCATTGCATGGAGTCTGACAAGTCTTTCCTTACCACAGCCCTGAGTGTGAAGAGTCAAATATGATGAGCAAAATGCCACTGTTATGCTTCCCTGGGGCTTCTGGAGACTCACAACAGAAGTTGGAGTAACCTCAGATTTTGCCTTCCCCAGCATCCATTATCTCTAATTTATACAGGCTTTTAATGCAGGAGTCTATTCTGCAAGCTTGGCATTTCCCAGGCACAGCAATTTGTGTCTGCCCATCTTGTTATGGCTCAGACATCTCATTTACACCAGTGCTTGGGCCCTGGCTCAGAATCCAGTAGTCCATTTAATTAAGGAATCTCTGGAGTCGATAGAGGGATTGCAAGGTGAAAAGGATAAAAGGTGGATTAAAATTAGGATTTTAATTGCAGATTGTCTCCCCTGCTCTGCACCAAAACTCAGGAGACTAAATGCTATTACAGCTGCAAGTCTTCATTGTGATGTGCTTCATTTTTACCCATCTTATGGGTGTCATTTGCACCTCCTCACTCTGTGTACAGAAAAAACCCAGAAAAATAGTAGTATTTAATGAGAACACTTTGTTTGAGATTAGCAGGAGGAGGAGCTGGTTTGGTTTCAGAACTGTGTTCTTTTGTAGTTATCACAATCAACCTTTTCCTCCTCTTTACATTTTTATTTCAAGTGGAAAAAGAATGAAAGCCATCTGAAAGATGTAAAATCTTGCCTGCAGAATTATTTGCTCAAGTAATTTACTACATTTTTTCACTTCTTCTTTATGGCAGAAAGCCTTTTTTTCATTAGAGGCATAAGATTAGCAATAAAATCAAACAAGCTAAATAAATTAAGCTGTAGCCTGCATATCAATCAAACACCCAGCCCCCTGGTAGGATTGTTCTGGCTGTAAGGAAGCTCTGCCTTACACACTGTATTAAGGTTTTTTATTTCTGTCCACAGAGAAACACTTGAAAGGAGCTCCATGACTTTTCAATGGCAATTATAAAAACTACATTTCACATATTGTGTGATTAATGGGGCTATTACTTTGGCTGAGTTCACTCTGGTTTAACACATCAGGGTTTTTTTCCTCTGTGGTTTCTCTGATAAAATGACAGCTAGCTCGTGCAAAATGGCATTGATCATCTGTTCCAAATTACCAAGTGGGGCAGAAGGAAGGGCCTTGGGTTTCCCAGCTTTGTAAGTACACTTGCTGACTTTTCTGGGACAGTCACATTTATCCTGACAAATGGCCTCATAAAGCCATAAAGAACAGCATTTGCAGTCAAAGATGAACAGCCTGCCTGTTGGAACCGTGCTTACTGACTCTTCCTTCCCCCTGCTTCCCCTTCACAGCAACAAACCCTTTCATATATGTATGTGAAAGGAAAAGTAAATACCCTTTCTTGTGCTCTTCAGCTGTATTTATTTGCTCCTGGCTGCTTGCCCTGAGGCATCAGAGATGTCTCCAAAGCCTATTTATTTTCCTTCTGCCCCCTGCTAGCTGACTTAACAGCAGTGCTAATGTGGGCCAGAAAGCTCTGGCAGTCAGAGAGCAAACTGCAAAGGCTTTATTGGGTGTATCAGCATTACATCAGGTGCATGGAGAAAGTAGGAAGAGTCTCAAAAGCCAGGAACACTGGGTGAAGGTCCAGAAAATGCAGGATAGTAGGAAAGTCTGTTTAAAAGGAGGTAGGAATTAACTTCAGATTTAAATAAATGCTGACATGAGGTATTTATCAGTTTTTATAGCTAGAAAACATCTAGATTTTAACAATCCTGATTTAGTAGTGTCACCAGAAAAGGATTTAAGGCAAAATAGATCACTTTTAATGCAGTGTATTTATCCACTTTCTATTTTCTTTTGTACATTTATGCTAAAGGCAATATTTAGAATTTGCTTTAATATGATTTGATTTTAATCAGAGGTTTTCACAGCTTTTCCCAAAAATCATCACATTCCCCAGTCTTTTGAAAATTGTCTCTTGATGTAAATTTATCCTCTCTGCTGTACATTTTAAAGAGGGCTCAGTAGTCTTAAAACACCATCCAGCAGTCCCAGGACCTTCCACATAAGGGCTGCACAGAAAGGCTGACAGCAGCCCTATGACGAAATTTGTGGGGTAGCATTGAGTGCCAGGGGCCTGGGGCTGCCATCCTTGTCTTGGCATCATTAGTGTGGGCTCAGGTCTCAGGTGAAGGTGCTCCTGCCCTGTGCTCCAGTGTCAGTCACAGGATGCTGTTGGCTCACCAGCCTGAGCTCCTCCTGCTTAGAGATATAGAAAACCTGGGGAGAGAGTGGAGCAGGGTAGTGAAGTGGGCTCTGACATCATCCCTCTGATGCCAGGAGGCACTTTAGTCTGAGGGAAAGAAGTGGGGGCAAATCTCCCCGTTTTCTTCAGAAATGATGGGCTCCAGCAACTCTCATTGCTCAGAGCTGGACCCAGATCACATAAATCACATTGCACATGACAGACACACTGCAGGAATATTGCTGGTGGCAGGCTTGGGCACTGCAAAAGTAAAGGGGATTCCTTAGACCCTGCTTGCAAGGTGCAGATTATCCTTATATTGTGAGAAACTTTTATGTGAGAGCCTGTCCTTAATGGCTGACAAACTGATTCTTAATTTTGGTTTTAAAGGGCTCTGAAAAAGACTACAAGCTATGGGTGATTTCAGGAAGAGAACATTCTCCTTACCCTCTTATTGGTAAGTTGTTGAAATTGTTTTGATTTTAATATTCACTCGGTCACTACTGCTGTAGGCAGCAAGAATTAGAGAGAAGACTGAAATTCAGTTTCCTCTTTTATTTTGTTATTCCTGTTTTTTCTCTTACTTCCCTATCACGCAAGTTTGCCTATCTTGGGAGTTAGTGAAATGCTGATTCTTTGTTTTGAAGAGCAGTTGTCTGCTTGTGTCACTAAGAGGTTGAGGAAGTTCATTTATTTCTGCCCCAGTTTTGTTGCATGAGCCCCAGTGTTTCTGCAGAGTTGGCCTCTCCAGTCACCTCCTCTTCTGGAGGTTGTCCAGCTCTCCCATATTTCTTCCTCCATAGCATTGTTTACTCCCCTCCTCAGCAAAACTCAGCAGTTTTGACAAATGATCTTTCCTTCCACAACTCAAGTTCACTCATTTAAGGAGTCCTTTTCAATCCTGTATTTCTCGTGCTGGCTGACAGCTCCCCTCTGAGTAGGAGCAAACTAGTGCTTATTAACTTTCTAAAATGCTTTTCAAAACATTTCAGGACCAGGAATCAACACAAATCTCACAAGTGATTGGATGGAGTGATTTGATTTTGGCCCATGATTCACTAAGAACAAATCCCTTTCCATTAGTAAGAACATTTCCCTGTAGAAGCCCAGCATTACTTGTGCTGTATGAGTTTGCAGATGATTAGAACAAGGAAAACTTGTGGATTTTCTGGGTTTTTTCCTCCTGCAAATCTAATCCCAGTAAATTTTAACATTCCTTCTCAAAGCAGCCTTAGCTACAAATGCTTCTCTGGAGTCAGACAACACTAATATTTATAAATGTCTAACTTGTGCACCTTATAGAGAGTGCATACTGTTTTGCCTTTTAAACATACCAGACTTTGAGTTTCTGACCATTATTGTATCTTCTTCAGATCAAATCGCATCCATGGCTTTAAACATAGAATGAGAGAATTCAGAAATGGGAAAGGTCTTCCTAACTGACTGACTCTCACTGCAAATTCAAGCTGCAGTCTTTGGAAAAGAAGAGCCTGACACAAAAGTGATGCCGTTCTTGATACTTATGCAAAGGTTTGCCTTATCTAGGCAAACTTTTATCATATGTGCGCATCAGAAGCAGAGTTTGACTGTGCCATAGTTTCATACTACCTTTAATCTCAACTAACATCTCTTCCATTCTCTTAGTGTTCAAGTCTAACTGCAAGCTAACTAAAGCATCTTAGCACTGCATCCATATTCGATATATTTAATCCACCAGGTCTTTAGACAAGTGTGAAAAGCATCTTTCCGGTGGCATTTCTGAATGCTCCTCCAGAAATGAATTGCCTCTGTGTAGTCCCCAAAGATGCTGGTTAAAGCCAAGCATAGCTCATTTGCATCAGCCCTGTGATTAACGTTTCCTTCCTGTTTCAGCCTCAGACAGGAACTATAATTGTGTCTCACTTGACTGAGTTAATGGCTGTTGGACTTAACATGTTAAGGGAGGGAAGATCACTTCCACACTGGAATTTTTTGGTTTTGCATGCTCAGCAAAAATTTGGCTTGACTGCTCCCAAAATCTAATTTCTCTCCAGAATGATATGAGCAAGCAGTACCTAAACTTTCAGTGCCGCAATAAAAGCAGTAGAAAGAGTAAACACTGAATGCAGAAATAGTCACTTTTATTTTTTTCTGACAGACTTTTATGTGATGCAGCTGTAATAGATCTGATTTTACTTTTACATCTGTTTAACTACACCAAACTCAGTAACTCCCTATCTACCAGCGTATGATTTATGCCCGTGCAAATATGGAGAAAAGCGACAATTCTTAGAATACTGAGAAAGTGCTGCGGGCCAGCAAGCAAAATCTGCTTTTTCTCCAGGGCAGATAGAATTTTGCAAGTCTTGAGTCAATCCAACAGAGATTATTACGATTTCTCTTTGAACAGGACATGAATATCCCTTTGGAATTAAAATGAGCCACATTCGTGATGCTATGCCCCACGGATCAAAGCACTGTGCCTGCCCCAGGCAGCTTCAGGGCCCTTTCTTGACGGAGCAGCTGCCCCAGGAGCTGCAGTGCCAGTTTGTGCTGAAGCCCAGCCAGGTGGCCATGTGCCAGCAGCTGAACGGTACGTTGTCCTCTCACCCCAGCATCTCTCCCCACAGCCTGGCCACCTGGCTCTGCTGCAGAAGGCAAATGTGCCGGGCTGGGGGCGCAGTGGGAAGCGCAGAGGAGCGTGCAGGTGTATCTTCCAGCTGCTCAGGGGACTTTGCAGTGTGGCTCTCACTGATTTGAGTGTGCTGTTGTATATGTGTCATCTTTGTATGTTACATTTTGACAAGCTGCCTGTCAAGTGATTGTTCTAAAATCAGCAAAAGAAAGACAGAATCCCTCCCCTGCAATTTTTGTGAGTGTGTTAGCTGAGCTTCCCTCTGCTGCCCTTGCTGTGGTCTGTAACAAGACAGGGTGGTTTCACAGTTCAAGAGTCAAGGCTTGACTTTGGCACAGAATTCCCATGCAACATTTGGCAGCATCCTTTATCCCAATAAGGTGCTTAGGACTACACACCTACCTCACTGGGACCTCACTGGGACCCTCAAGTGGCAAAGTCTAGGCAGGTACATGGGTGTCTAGATGAGGTGGGCGAATAGAATTTTATTTCAGTGCTCTTTGAGTAAAATAAAGAAAGCAATACTTTCTTGTGCCTTTGGCCTTGATGCTGCAAAAATACGAGCACCTGCTCTCCGTTTTGCACTTTGTTGTCAACAACATGATGACTGTGCTCTGCTCATGATAAAACAAATAAGGAGATAGTGACAGGATTGGGCAATTAGACTTAGGGCAAGGATACATTCCATGGTGTTTTTTTGTTGTTCTTAACACACTACCATACTCAGCTCAATTAGGAACTCTGCCCTACATTACCATTAACAACCATATCATAGAATAAATAACATCCACACTGTTATCTTGGGTGCTCCCCAGTACCCAAGATCTCCCACAATATATGAATAGAATCCATTGGAAATGGTTTTAGAAATTAAATACAGTGAAGCTATACCAGAGTCCATTACAAATTATTCTGGAAATTGATTACATTTTATATAAATTAATTTCCTTTCCACATGCATTCATCCACCCCCTTCCCAGTAATTTGTATCATATATTACTTCATGGCATATTTTAAGAGTGAGGCAATCTTGCAAAGGGGTGTAATTAGGTTTACAGGCCCTGCTTTGGCAGCTGATGTTGACTGGCAAAAGAAAATAGAAATGCAAATCAGGCCTGTAGAGTTCTAATGCAGATGTGTTATCATCGGTGATGTGCAAGCTGCAGGAGTGGAGTGAGCCTGGCTAGGGGCAGCAGAAGCCTGGGGCAGCCTGCAGGTCATGCATAGGGACTGTGCTAAATGGGAGGAAGACTTTTAGTCCATTCACCTTTCCTTCTTTTCATCAGACAAAACCTGTTAAAGGAATGTATAGGTGTAACTGCTTGCAAAGCAGGTTATCTCACATACAGCACTGCTCCTTGTGCTTTTCCTAAGTGTTCTGGGTTTGGAAAATGGCAGAAATTACCTGCATGCAAGCCAAGGCTATGATCTAGCTTTTGATCTTCAAATCAGCAAGCCAAAATCTGTGTTGGGTACCCACTGAGCACACTGCCACATACAGAGCGCATTTACAGAGAGCAGTATCTGTAATCCCACACTTCACTACCACATACTGTGCTGTCCTCCGTCCCATCATCTCCCTGCAGCAGGATGCCACTGTGCTGGACATGCTGTCCCTTCTGGAGGCAGCAAGGAGCAGCTGCCCAGCTCCACCACTGTGCACCATGGTTAGACAGCAGTGCAGGCGCTGACAGGCAGGCATGACTGACAGCTGGCCCTCATGTCACCAAATGTGGTGGTGTAATTGCATCAGCTGTCTTGGCAGGATGGTTTTAAAAGTACAGGAGAATTTTCTATGTGGAAGAAATTGAGTGTTTCTGTTGCCTCTGCTGTAACCTTTCAGCTTGTAACAGGAATGGTCACCTACCAGTTAAACATAGCCATTAAATTATGCTCATGAACACAATGTTAAATAGAGCTGAAGATTAGTTTGAAGGAGAGGAAATGCCATTTCCATGGCTAGGACACTAACTATGAATAGACATTCCCTTCATATAAAATATGAGGAGAAGAGGTGGCTGCTGTGAGCTCTGACCAAAATTTTCCAGAAAACTGGTATTACTTTTTTTCTGATTATGGCTTAGAATAATCCACCAGAACAAGGCCATGAGGTTTTTGTATGGAAGTACATCTGCAGAGCAGTAATTGACATCTGTCCTGGCTGAGAGGAGTCTGGCTTTCTCCTAGTATTATAACTTTGCACAGGTTCTAGGAAGGAAAGTGTGCATCCACCCCTTCTCATCTCCTCTTCAGCTTAAGACTTCTCAACACCCCAAAAAGGGGATATGAAAAGGAGGAGTTTTCCTGTTTTTCATGTTAATGTTTTTTTTCCATATTTTTCAATGTTAATTTTTAAAAACATTTTAGTGTTCTTTAACATGTTAATTTTAACAGAACATTTCATTGCCACACATCAGTTGCTGGTTTCTGCCCTGATATGCTGAAGAACACTGGCTAAGATTTCCTTCCTGTCCCAGGAGAGAGCTGCAGTTAGTTGCAGAGACCCCTTGTTCACATACTCAGTTTGAGACATGGCTGTTAAGAGGGGAACAATCAGTAAGAGACTGAGAAGAGTTCCTAATTTTAAGACTTTTTTTATTCACTTCTGCTATTCTTTGTTCTCCAAAATAACATCTTAATTTTTGCTTCCACTGAGATATATGGGGTTTACAGAAAAAAAACCCCGGTATGTATTTGCCATTGTGTCACTAGAATGCTGGCAAACCTTAGTTTGTGAAGCAAACCATATTCAGGTGTTAATATTCAGCTCATCTGAAGGAAAAAAAAATGTCATTTTGAAAGTTACAGGTCAATTGTGTTCTCCCAAAATATGATGTGTCAAGTAAAACCTTAGACGCTGCCAGACTTACATTTCTTGAAGCTTTGGACTACTTACAATGTATATCCTCATTATTTTTTATGAAAAGCATTTTTATTCAGGCTTTCACATTCATATGTTCACATTTTGAGTTAAACTGTAACTTTTCATCCTGTAAGCATCTAATGAAAAGACTTCCACCCATTCCCAAAGGGAGCATGATTTGGGATGGAATGATGTATACTGAAAATCACTCATTGAGCTGAAAACCCAATTCTAATAAAGTATAGGAGAAAATAAAATATTGGAGAGAAAAATCTGGTATTGTACCACAATCCTTAATTCTGCAAGCCTTGGTTCTGGCCTGCACAACAGCAGAAAGTAAAATGTTTGGAAGAACCAGCTGATTAAAATGTGTATGGGGTAGGCAAGCAACTAAATCAATGCTGAATGGCTTAGAAAACACCTCAGAAAGGAAAAATATATCAGAATAAGTTTTACCCGGTTAGCACTACTGTCATAAACAGTCCACACTCCTTTTCCCTTTAGCAGTAATCCATGCTGTTAAGATTTCACACTGGTTGATGCTGAGAAAGGTCATATTAAAAAAAAAACCTTTTTGTGTCCCTATAGCAGTATTTCCTTCTGTCCACACTCAAGAAACAAGAGTTTCAGTTAGTACACCTCTGTCGATACCTCATGAAATGTTACAATGAAGACAAGCAGAGCCCAGCAGTGTGCCAGCAGCATGCTGAAATGCCATCTGGAAGGCATTGATTAAAGGGCAGGCACCGTCCCTGGGCCATGGTTGGCAAATGCTTGGAGTGAGGACACTGATGATACTCCTGCGCTGTGGAGTATCAAGAGAGCAAAGGCAGTGGCTTTTCCTGGTCTGAAAATGCCTCAGCCCATTAGTTGATTCTCTGGTGTTACTTGTGGGGAGTCTCCCACACTGTCAGGAGAGCTAGGATGGCCCTGGACAGCATGCTGAGGTGGGGGCAGTGGATTTGCACCTGCAGGTGGAAAACAAGTTATTTAGCAGAGTACAGCTCTGTGTGAAGTCAGCAGGCTGAGGTTTGCTATCCTGCACTTGGTGAAGAGTGCTGACCTTGCTCCAGCAGTGCAGGGCAGATCCTGGTGATACTCTTCAGGGCATGAGTAAGGCAACACGTTCTACACACATACACACACAGAGGTATGTACATCGTGGATTAGGTTTAGCTGGATGCAAGGAGTTGGTTGAGTTCATGACATTTTTTTCCTTTGAAACCATAGCAACCACCAAAACCCAAATACTGGAACTAGAATTTAAATGCATTTCTTGTAATAAACACCTTTCTCTTTCCCCAGACTTAAGCCAAAAGTCATTTAAAAGGAAAAGATCTATCATAAATTGGGCTTTTTGGCGTGGCCCAGGCACTCACTTGGACAATGCACCCCTCTCCTCAACATCTGCTGCTCCTGGGAAGCTCTTTGGCCTCTTACTAACAACCATCTGTGAGGATGACAACCTGCCCAAACCCCTCTTGGTGAGTCCCAGGCTCAGGGTTGGGTCTTAGAGTGGTGGAATTTCTCTGTGTAGTAAATGAGGATATGTCTGTAAATGAGACATTGAAATTACCCAAGCAAAGAAACCAGAAAGGTTTCCATAGGAAAACCTCATTTTTGGTTCCCAGCAAGAACTTTGTTTTTTAACATCTACTGTGGTCAAGCCCTGTTAATAACAGCTTGAGAAATGTATATGATCAGTCTGCTGCTCTGGGCTATTTCTCCTTTATAGCCCATGCTATAAGGCTGGTTTCCTAATCCTCACTTGCACCATGTAAATAAATGCCACATTCACACATACTTTTTAAACCACTCCCAAGATTTCTGTAAAATCCCCACATCCACAAATGTCTCATCTACTGTCCCATATAGGCAGCCCACGCATGTATAAAAATGCCACTTGCCCATAGCTAGGCAATTGCAGAGCCTTTCTTGAAGTCATTCCAGGGCAGGCAACCACTCTTGAGTCCTCATTTTTGGTCTGACAGCACCACTGCAAAAATAGGTGGGAGTGTGGAGGCTACAGTAGCATCTTTTCATCCTGTCTTGAGGGAGCTCTGGTGCTGTGGGTGCCTCTCAAAACCAGCCTAGGATCATGAAAAAGGTTGTCCTAGAGCCCATTCCTAGGCATAATTAAGGCATGGATATGGCATTTTTGGTCATTAGAGGGCCATGTCAGTACAGCAAATAAAGTATTTATGGAGTGTGATTGAGCCCTGCAGGATTGGGCCCTTCATCCTAGCAACCTGACTTCAGGCTGGAAGAAATTGCCAGTACCCCACTGAAATCATGAGGTCACACCAGTTTACAGGAAGAGATGCTTTGTCTCCTAAGCTGGTGCTTGATGTGCTGCTTTATCACTGCCTGAATAGTGAATCATACCAGGATTTTTCAGGTCTATTAATAGTGTTTTCTTCTGAGGGAGAAGTGTGCATTTTCATTATTCAGGTTATTTAAATAAGCCTTCCAGAGATGGACTCTGTATGACTATGATCACCTGATCCCTCCTTCTCTCTGTTTAAGGGATGAGCCAATGCTGCATTTCAAAAATTTCTCCAAAACATAAATATTAGTAATTTTTTATTTGAAAAAATCCCTGGAGTTACTAAACATAGAATCACAGCTTGGTAGACTTCGTGCTTTGAATTTTAAACATTGTGTTTATGCCACAAAATATAACTTACTTCTGAATTCATGCAGCATCTCCAGAGAATAGAATACTGGGGGACTGAATGGGATTTACCTGCAAGAGAAAGAAAATATCAGGGATGAATGCTGCAGGTGTGCTGGATAACTGCTTCAGAGCTTCCAGCTTGCTTTCACAGCTGAAGGGTTCTCTTTTAGCCATTGCCACACTGAGTTAACTTGCACCGTAGCTTCATTCATGTAATTTCATCTGGGTTTTTTGGTTTAATAGGGGCTTCCCATTTTTATCTCCTGAATACTTTGTTCAAAATGTGTTTTCAAAGACGTTGTTCATGTGCTAGCATCCTGTGCTGTGGGACTCAGCCTGTTTTGAGGGGAGAGCTCTAAATTCCTGCAAAGAGAATGAAAATGCTGCCATGAGTCCTGCTGCCATGAAGGTGCTCCTCCAAAGCATCTGCACTTACATGAATTCTTGATCTTGGATTTCTGTAAGAATGAGAAAGAAACATTAAAGAATACAAGCAAAAGTAATAACTTCCATTAGACTTACTTGCACTGCTGTGTGTCAGGAAGACCTACCTTACAGCCCAGACTAGGATAGTCCCCAAACTCCATTCCTTACCCATTCCTGTTCACTAACTCAGTTTAGTGATGATAGACCTGTGTCCCAGGACCCCCGTGTCGCTTTTCTTGGCATCATTTTGGATAACTTGGTCCTCAGGCCACTATGTGCATACACATAATCCCAGAGACTGTCTGCACGTGTTTCCCCTTTCAAAGAGAAAAACCTGACAAATTCTACATTGCTTGGAGCAGGCCTGCAAGAGTTGACCTGCATGTCTGAGATATGGCCCACAGGAGACTGCAGAGAACTGAGCATCTGGCAAACATCCTAAACATATTATCTTAGAAGAAGTTTCAGCAGTTCCTTTTCTTCTTGCTTCTATTATTTAACAGAAAAAACTCAGTCCCTCCTGTTATTTTAAAAGCTAGGCAGGAATCTGCTTGTTTTCCCTTCTCTGTAATAAGCTGCCTACTTGTTTAATCATATGCAGCCTCATTGGCTTCAGGGGAGCCACAAGGTGAGCTTTATCCCCCTTGGAATGACCTCCCAAGCAGGAGCACCTTGCCTCAGAGTTGGTTCTGCTGACAGCCCTGAGCTGCTTGCAGAGTCTGATACCACTCACAAGTAGCAAAGGGGGTAAAAACCTGGCTCTGATCTGCTGTAGAAGTGCAGATATATATTAACAAACAAAGCACTTTCTAGTTTAGATAAAAATCTAATTTTTTTCAGATATCAGCAGTGAAACAGAATTCTGTCTGTGGTTGGTGAGAACAGTAACTACAGTGATGAGCAGTGAGGGTCTCATATCTTCCTGCAAAGTAGTGTCTGGCTGAGGCCACTGTCAAATGCAAAGCTTTGAGTTAGATAGACCACTCTCCTTTTCCCATACTCCACAGCATTTATGTATTTAAATAACTTGGCTGAAACTTGCATAGGTCCTGGAAGGTCATGCAGAAAGTTAATGCTCAGCAGTGGCAGCACAGTATTTCTGAGGGGATATTTTCCAAAATGAGAGCCCCAAATCACAGCTTTGCTGGGCAGTTTGGCATGGTTTGGAGGGCGAGCCTTGACTTGTGTTTGATTTCTGATGTTTTTTAGGACTAAAAGGTTTTCAGCTGTGGCAAAAATGGCAAAACTACATTTTAGTGTCACTGGAGAATAAAATATATTTATGAGAAATCCTCTTTGCCTTTTTAATTTTTTTAGGACATGCTTTCCCTCCTTTACCAAGAGGGGCCTTCCACCAAGGGTATTTTCAGGCGCTCTGGAAGTGCAAAAACATTCAAAGAGCTAAAAGAGAAGCTTGATTCAGGCACTGAAGTGGACCTGGCCCGTGAATCCATATTTGTGACAGCATCTTTGTTTAAGGTATGTGAGGAACGTTCCTGACTCCCTTTTTGGGTGAGAGCAGCACAGATCCTGTGCACAGCCAGGGAGGGCTTTCCTCCAGAGACAGGCCCAAGGAGGAATTGGTGGATTTAATTAACAAGAATGGGCTGGCACATAAACCTTGTGAGGATCTCCAAAGGAGGCTACCACTGAACAAGGAGGAGGAAGAGGAGTAGCCAGTCTGTTTTACTGACAGCTTTCTTGAGGTCTCTGCTACAGCCTGGGCCTGTTACCCTCTGCATATGAAATACTAAAAGGCATGTTTGCAGACTTGTCTCCTTACACATCAGTACTGCCCTACACTGCAGATCCTAGTGAGTTTATAGTGTTGCCATAAATATTTGGATTATTTTTTCCATGCATTATCTTTTGTTACAGTCTTGTTTGTCAAAACCAATGCAAAAAAAACATCATAGCTTCCATCACCCTAGCTATTTTGGAAAGCTAGGATTTGGCCTTCTTCCTAAAATTCCTACAACAATTTCCATGCCCATGGCTGAGGTGTTAGGAAAGAGGAATGGCAAGACCATCAGTGACTAGTTTAAGTACTCCATTGATTAGGGGAAGGAATGTAGGGGTGCCTTGGAGTTCTTATGATCTGGAGGTATTTGAGCTTGTCAGCTGAGGAGAAGAAACAGGGACTACAGATGAAGTTAAGTGATAAGTAAAAACAGACATTATGCAACATCAAAATAACTGGTCTCACTGCAGATTTTTTAGTTCAGCAATATCACATGAAGCATTCAAATAGCTCTGTTTTGACAGGAAAATTCAGAGAAAGGCTGGAAAATATTCACTTTAAGCATAATCTAAAGTGCCTCTATCTCCGATGATTTTCTTCTGATTTTGGTGGTTGTGTGTAACAATACTTGCCAGCAAGTGCTGTCCCATGGATACATCCTCTTGTATCTGTGTATCTTATTCCTACTCCCTCACTTGCCCCAGAACAGCTGCTCCTATGTTTTGTTCTTCTTTTCTCTTGATAAGGATTTTCTTCGCAACATCCCAGGCAGTATTTTATCATCCCAGCTGTGTGATAAGTGGGTCTCTGTGCTGGATCAAGGAAATAATGAAGAGAAGATAAAAAGCATCCAAAGGTAGTTATTTATTTTCTCTACATTCTTTTCCTATAAATGTACATCCCAGAGTGCAGAACCACAAATATTCAACTTACAATTATATTTTTTTAATACAAACATCTCTTTGACACCCTTCCTGATTTAATTAGTGGACCATGTTACCCTATTTCTACGTTTCCATTATCATGACTTGTGTTTATCTATGCAAAGTGGTCACTAATGTGAAGAATTCTATTTTTATATGTTTTCAGGTTAATTGAGCATCTCCCCAGAGCTAATGTTGTTCTCTTACGTTACATCTTTGGAGTGTTGCGTGGGATAGAAATGCGATCTGAAGAGAACCAGATGAATGCATTTAATCTGGCTGTCTGCATTGCACCTAGCCTGCTCTGGCCTCCTGTTTCCTCCACTCCTGATATAGAAAGTGAATATATTAAAAAGGTAAGAAACACTTTGGTGTAGCAGAGAACCATACCAGCCTTCATCCTATTCAATCAGGCCGTTGGCTACAAGCATGAGAACATTCAGTACCTCTTCAGATCAGGACTTGTCCTCTTGTCAGGGCTCCAGCAACATTCATCAATCCATTCCCATAATCTTCCTGGAAGAAGAGGAGAGAGGTCATAAAGCAATGCCCAGTGTATCAGCAACATGCTTCTCTGGTTGTGGTGACCTCAGAACAGAAGAGTAGAATGGAAAAGATGTTTACAAGGATGTATAACAGGACAGTTTCTCAGGCCCAGGAGACTGAGAGAGTAGTTTCTGGCTGCCTTCATGGGTGACAGTTTGCTCCTGTTCTTCATCTGTATGGTGAGCTTGTCATGGGTTGAACAATAGAGGATCTGACATCTCTCTCCCATTGTTTTGTTGCAGATTTCTAGTCTGGTACAGTTCCTCATTGAGAATTGCTGCAGGATTTTTGGAGATGAAATTACCTCCCTCTTTGGAGAAATACTGATGACATGCAAGAGAGAGAACAGCTCAGGTAATGCAGACTAATGTTTTGATTCCATTAAGACAACTGAACTCAGCCAGGCAAAAGATTGGTATATTCCATGGAAGAATGCTGTTCCTTCTTCATGTGGTGTTCCCAGATACTGCTGTTCTCTTTCCCTTCAATTCCCAAAAAAAGTGGTTATAATCACTGATTCAACTTAACCATAGACCTGGATCATACCACAAAATGCTTTCACAAAGACTCTTGCTCCTATACCAGTCATCTGAACCATTACAGTTAAAAAAGGAGGGAGGGGAAACAAAGAAAATAAAATTTAAAAAAAAAAAATCTAGCCAAGGTTTCTTCACAAATCTAGAATTTTTGCATCAGCCTGTGTTTTCCCAAAATATCAGGAGGTCACTGATCAGCAATGGTCATAATACAGCTGTCACACCATTACATTAGGGTTGGAAGTGTCTATTCACTATCAAAAGAGAGAGTTTTTATGGGAAACTAAACTCTCCAGAGTTTTAATGGGATATCCAGGTTTTGCTTCTAGCACAAAAAAATCATGGAACTGGTGACTGAAAGTGTTTGGCAGACTAGTTGATAGAGCTTTCCAGATAATCATTAATGCTTTTTTTTCTCTTCAGCCCTCTGATTTTGCCTGGAGTTTTGTGTCTCTCCTTAAAGTATTTCTAAAGCAGCATTTTTGTAAAATAAATTTTATCACAGGTGGCCTGTACTGAAAGTGGTAATGGCACTTGTGTCAGCATGTCTGACTGAGTCAGGGTGTCTGTTTCAAGCTCCTCATGCTCTGCCTCCAGTGAGATTGGGTGAAATTTGGCCTGCCTCCTCCCCAAGAGTGAAGCACATGGGATCTGCTGTGCTGGGATGTGCTGGCAGTGAGAGCTCAGACCCACGACAGGTTACAGCAGCTGAATGAGCTTTTGGGCAGGCACTGAGGCATGGTGACTGCCTGTGCATGAACTGTGTCTGCTGCAAATGTGAGATAAGGCAGCTTAGCCTAACCCAGAGCAAAAGAGATTTCATGTAATTCCAGTTACTGCAGATACAGGATAGGGCCCAGGTGTGCACTGCTCAGTGCAAATGAGGTGTCTGTTTAAACTGAGCCTAAAACTTCATAGTGTTGCTCTTAAAAATATTGTATTTTCTGGAAGAAGCAGAGGTAAGAAGTATGCCCTGTTCTCTTCATTTGTCTGAAAGAAGGAAAGAAAAGCTAAATGTTGCTTTCAATATCCAATAATGAAAAGAAAAAATGAAATTAATTATCAATTCCATATGTATATATATAGGTATGTAAATTATTGTTTAAAGATGGATTAGCTACTATTACCATGTAAAAAAACCAAACCAAAACTACAGCAAAAACCCCCTAACCCTTATTTGTACCATTATCCTGACTTTATTTCTTGGCTGAACTGTAGCTTAGTACTCACCTCAGCTTCTCCAGTTCAAAATTAAGACAGTAATTTTTAATGAAATTATTAGTACTTTTGCTTGAGGAAAAATTAGTACTTTTGCTCTTTAAAAGGGCTCCTGAAAGTAAAGGACACTTGCCAGAAAGAAGCTGCTTGTCAAGAGGGTGGTTCAGTCACGATGTGTTAACACTTGGTTTGTCCTTGCAGATGTTGCTTCTCTCCATCAGAATGACTCTTCCTATGATAGCCTGGAAAATGAGGCAAATGATGAAGCTGACTCTTCCTCCAGTGACTGGATTAAAACCCGTGATCAGGATAACAGAAGCAGGGAGTCTGTCTTCACTCTGAGCGACGGCGATTCGGAGCAGACGGAGGTGGATGAAATCCAAAGCCAAACCAAACTGAAGCTGGCAATTTCTGCCGACGCGCACCTGAAGTTTTCCCTGCAAGAAAACTCAAATAAGTCTCCCTACTCCAGTGGTTTCCCCTCAGAAGCTACCTCGGGTGCTCCCAAGACTGTGAGGAGGCAGCGGCGCTCGTCTGAGCCTGCGGTTGGCCTCCAGACCTCCAGTTCCGCCCGCGCCGATGCTGGGCGTGAGAAGGCGACGCGCAAAGCCAGCTGTGACGTTGTCCTGTATCCTGAAGACGAGAAGTGTGGCTGCCAGCGCCGGTCGTTGCAGGTGGAAAGGCAAAAGCTCGGCAATCAGAGCTTGCTTATAGGGATTAACATTGGTAAAAGTGACAACACAAACCAAAACGTTGAAAGGAAAGACCTGTCCCATTGTCTCCTGCCTCCAACGCCAGAGGGATTAAATATTTGCTCAGGATTTAGCTCTTTTAGCCAGTCTTCTTCTGGGACATCTCCATCTGTGTCATCAATTTGCTCCCTGGACAGTGCTTTCTCCCAGTTTTCAGACCAGGCTCTGTTTACCTTAAGTGAAACCTCCTGCCCTTTCGATAGCACTTTCCAGTCGCTAAAGAAACACGAGGATGCTGCTGCTGCTGTGGCTGATGACTGTTTGCTTCCGCTCACCACGGTGCCGCCATCTCCACAATCTACTGACACTGGGGCTGAGGAGAGCCTGGTGGGGCCCAGCAGCAGGTCAGCACCCCTGAAACCTACTGATGGAGCTGGCGGCTGTTGCATTAAGCCTGACCTTCAGCCATTGCCTCTGAAAGTCACCAGGGGAGACAGACTTCATGATCAAAGAGGAGGTCTAGAAAAGCATTACAGCAATCCAAAGTTTGAAGAGACTGACCAAAGCTTTTTGCAGAGGAATTTTAATGCTTAAAATAAACACCATAAAGAAAATGCCTTTGGTGTTGATGTGTGTTCATTTTAAGTTTAACATCCAGATTGTTCAAATTTAATTGAGCAGTCCCCAGACTCACGGGTTTTCTTTTTTTAGGAAACTGAGTAATGTTCCAATATAAAGCTTTGCAAGAACATTGTAGGAATAATAGAAATTGCTAAAAGCAAGCAAACAGAAGTCTCCTGAAAATCTGGAAGGGACCCAGGAGGTAACAAAGGCCAGTGTCCTGTTCCCTGACCCGCCAGGGCAGCGGGCTGCCTGCTGGGCCTCTCTCCTTGACCACTCAAGTGTTGAGCCTTGCAGATGTGAGTCCCAGTCCTTTGTGCTTTTGATGTAGCGTGCAAAGTCAGCATAGCTTCCATAACTGTGGTATTATACTACTGTTCTGAAACTGATAAATATTACCTTCATTGTCCTCCAAGGAGTGTGTTGTTTTCTGTATGTTTATGCAGTATGTTCGGTAGGTGTAGTTATTTCTTTTTCACTGCAAAAGAAAGTAAAAAGGAAGCCCAAAAATATGTAAAGGGAAATGCTGAATCTTGTAACTAACACCTTTGCAGCTCTGTGTTTCATTTATTGTGCTTTGTTGGCTGTTCTGTTCATGTTTAAGTTGTGAATAGTTTCTTAACATTGCTGTAAATGGCATTATGTATTATTGCAAGCAGAACACATGTAATTTTATTATGCAACATCTAAAACATAAAACCACAGAATGGATTGGGTTGGAAAGGACCTTAAAGATCATCCAGTTCCAACCCCCTGCCATAGAGACAGGGACACCTTCCACTAGACTAGGTTGCTCAGAGCCCCATCCAACCCAGCCTTGAATCCTTCCAGGGATGGAGCATCCATAACTTCATGGGGCAGGCTGTTTTAGTGCTTTACCACTCTCTGAGTAGAATTTCTTTCTAATCTAATTCTGCTCTCTTTTAGTTTAAAAACTTTGCCCCTTGTCCTGCCACTATCTGCCCATATAAAAAAATCATCTCCCTTCCTTTTATAAGTCCCATTAAGGTAGTGGAAGGCCTAAATGAGGTCTTTTTGAAGCCTCTTCTTCTCCAGACTTAACAATCCCAGTCCTCAGCATTTCCACACAGAAGAGTTTTTCCATTCCTCTAATGTTCTTTATGGTCCTCCTCTGTACTAACTCCAGCAGGTCCATGTGCTCCCTGTGCTGGGACCCCAGAGCTGCTGCAGCCCTGCAGGTGGGGTCTGAGCAGAGCAGAGGGGCAGAATCCCCTCCCTGGCCCTGCTGCCCACGCTGCTCTGGATGCAGCCCAGGACACCTTTGGCTTTCTGGGCTGGGTGTGCACACTGACAGCTCATGGCCAGCCTCTCACCCACCAGCACCACCAAGTCCTTCTCAGCACAGCTGCTCTCAGTGAGTTCTTCTCCCAGTCTGTACCTGTGTCTGGGCTTGTCCCACCCAGGGCAAGGTGCAGAACCTTGCACTTAGACTTGTTGAACTTCCTGAGGTTCTCATGGGCCCACTTCTCAAGTTTGTCCAGGTCCCTCTGGGTGGCATCCCATCCTTCTGTTGTGTCAACTGCACGTCTCAGCATCCTGTCACCTACCAACCTGCCGAGGGTGCACTCAGTCTGTCTGTGTCATACATCATATAATATATTAGAGTAATGCATTATCTAAATGCTTTGAGTTTGTATAATATATCCTGTTAAATTTTGCTATTATATATGTTCTGAAAAAAATGTGTATTTTTGTACTTGCAAAAAGACTGCTGCTAATTTTACAAGTTCTGTTTTGTTGTTATGGCACTGGTACTGATGTGTATGCATTCAATGCTATATATTAAATATTATTTGTTATGTCATAAATTCAGTTTATATTCTGTGGAATTTTTTTATATGTCAGTTCTACAAGCTATTGCTGAAGCAGCAGGAGTCCCAGTGATGCCACTGAAAATCCTGTGTGAGAAAGGACTGAAGCACCTCCACTTTGGGTGGCATCATTCCTATGGCATGCCGTCATCCTGTTGACTTTTGGAAATTCTAGTGATTCTCAAACAAGAATTCCTACCCTTTTTCTCTTCACCTAGTGGCAGGAGGATGTTCTCAGCTAATGGGATTCAGTCAACAATATGGAGGTGAAGAGAGATCTTGTGGGATGATACACAGAAGGATTGGGAGCAAGGAAAGGAGGGGAGTAAACCAATGAATGAGAGTAAATTAATATTACCAGGTTCTTCTTTTTCATATCCAGCTGTTTTAATAAAAACAGTAGTATGCAGAATCTGATCTGTAGCAGTCACCTTCCAAAGGTGTAATACTTTGTATACATTTTGAGACCTGTCATCTAACAGCCCTTCATATACGCCTCCTTCAAAACAAACAAGCAAAAAAAGACTGATTGACATGATGCTATTTTGAAATAAAACAGCTACTCTGCATTTCCATTTCTTTTCAAAGCAGTAAAAAGCGTATTGCTGTGCTGCCAAGATTACACTGAGTAGCAAATACTGATTCATTGCATCAATAATAAAGCTTTAGAAAATCTCTAGTCTCTGCAACATAAATATTCTGTCCTGCAAATGGTATCTTCCTACAAGACATTTATCTCTGCTGTCTGAAGAAAGAGTATATCAAAGTGTGCTTCGATGTGAAGTGAGTTATGTCTCTGGTTTTGAGATGTAGCTAATGCTAGAGTGCTTTCAGCTTTAAATGTATGGCAGACAAGCTGGATGTAGACCCAGCACAATCTGAAATGCACTCCTGTCTTACAAGACATACACCCTGCTGCTGCATGAGGTGTGTTCTGTGACAATCACAAAAAAGAACACTAATGGGAAAAATCACTGCAGTGCCTCTGGGCTGTGAGCACACAGTGCAGGAATTAAACGCTGGGAAGATCCAAAATGGATTGTACTGAACCTTTTTAGAGTGTCAGATACCAATCTGAGCACTGCAGTAAGCATCCCCCTGAGTCTGCTGTGGATCTCCATGGGCTCTGCATCCCCATGGATCTACATGGGCTGCAGGGGCACAACTGCTTCACCAGAGTCTGCACCAGGGGCTGCAGGGGAATCTCAGCTCTGGTGCCTGGAGCACCTCCTGCCCCTCCTCTGCACCAAGCTGGGTGTCTGCAGACCTATCCCTTTCACACATTCTCACTCCTCTCTCCAGCTGCCATTGTGCATTTTTTTGCCTTTCTTAACTCTGTTATCCCAGCTGCTGGTCTCAGCCATGACCAGCAGCAGGACCATCTTGGAGTGGCTGGCATTGGCTTTGTCGGACACAGGAAGCTTCTGACAGCATTTCACACACCCACACCCACACCCATACACATTCTTCTGTAGCACCCCGCTACCAAAACCCTGCCATGTAAATCCAATACATTCTGTGAGAAGGTGGTGGGGTAGGGGTGGCCTTGAGTGCTGACCCCTTCTTCTGCCCTGGCTCCAGCTGAGTGTCCCCCACACATCGTGCTCGCTGTGGGTCACCCGTCCCCATAAACTAGGGTGGCTGCTTTGGAGGAGCTGCTCAAGCTTTTGTGACGAATGGTAGGTGAGATGTTTCCCAAATGCTTACTTCTTTCCTGAAGTACCAAAACCTCACAGAAAAAAACCCCATAAAATAAAAAGATGACCGAACTAGGTGAAGAAACAGTGGCTATGACTTCTCATCTACTGCTGTCAAAGACAGAAAATGCAGCAAACGGACAAATTTCCTCACTACTTGGACTTCCTGTCCCACAGGGGTTCATGTTCTCATTGCTAATGAGCATCTCTGTTTCCCAAGTGCTAGCTATCATTCCTTTCAGGTAATTTTAGAGCTATTTGTTCTCAGCCTGCTTTGAAAGTTTTTTGAGTTTTTTTGGTTTGGTGGTTTTTTGGGATTTTTTTGTGGGCTCTTCCATTCTTCCTCAATCTCATAAATGCTACTGCTTCATCCCTGCAAGATTTATCTCTCCAGCACAGCCCAATTCTGTGGGGTTGGACAGAACCCCACAGGTTGGACAGCTGTGAAGGAAGCAGGAAGACATGTACCATCTAATACTTGTCTAAACAAGTTTGTAGAGTTCAAGCAAAATAGATTGTAGATCCAGGAAATTAAGCATGACCTTTAACTGAAGGTGTCTATCCAAAACTCCAAATCACTGAATTTCTGTTAATAGCTGCTGTTTCACACCCTTTTTTGTTCTGGGGACCTGTGTGGTCCCAGAACCTGGTGATGGACACCTCTTTTCCAGCTCTGCTCATGAACTACTCTATCATATCTGGCAAACTTGTTTCCCTCTGCTGCCTGTTTTGCACCACTCACTTTCTGTGAGTATCTGGCGTGCTGGGTCAGGGTGGTCGTTGGTGTTTTCTGCCATTCTAAACCTAACTCTTCACCCACCCACAAGCAGACACGGGGCTGGGAGGTGGCTGGTGCTTTTGGGGACCACATGCAGAAGTGTAGTCACACATACATGCACACGGTGAGGTTGCCGTAACCCGTGCAAACAGAGTTGTTTTATGTCTTGCAGATCAGCCTGTGCATCTACAAAACGTCCCAAACAATCTCACTAAAAGCATTAAAAGCAGCTGACTCAGACAAATTAAATAACCATAATGTTTTGGAACAATGATTGCAGAATCGAGCGTCACAGAATATGCTGAGTAAGAAGGGACCCACAAGAATCAACGAGTCTAACTCTTGGCCCTGCACAGCACCATCTCCAAGAGTCACACCATGTGCCCAAGAGTAATGATGATGATGCCTTAAATAACCCAGAAAAGGTCTAAGAAACCAGCAAAAAGCTGTAGTCTTACATCCAGTCCTCAGGTTATCCCAGTAAACTTACGTATTAGGAGCAGACTATGATACATTTCCCCCCAGTATTTAGCATCTCTCCATATCCTGTGTTTGGAATACCTGAACTTGCCTAAGGACATAGCCTCAGTCACCACTGGACATCCTCAATCATTCACATCTGGAAGGAGACCCAAGGCACCAGCCACACTGGGGGCTTTTCCTTCTCCAAGGCCTGGTGTGGGAAGAGGCTGAGCAAGGGGCTGCAGCTGCATCGAGCCTCATCTTTGGCATTTGTGCAAAGCCTCTTCCCCATGGAAGAGTCCTTTGCTCCTGCCAAGTGTAAGAGGCACTGGAGCATGATGTCTGCTGGCTGAGCAGAGCCCCACATCAACATCAGGGGAAGGGAGCCAGCTCTCTCTCTCACAGACGTGCTCGCATGATTTCACTCGCTCCCAAGTTTAGTTACCGACGCCTCTGTATCGAGGCCACTGTCGAGCTAAACTGATTGACCCACTGGTGTCCAAAGGGGAGGATTCTTTGGTTAAAGGTGTTGAATATTTCTGTTAGGGCATGGTTACCACACAAGGCCTAAGGGTTTTGGACATCATTTGTGTTTTATTAATATGTACAATGCAGTCTGTAATGATCTTTCCTTGATAGTAGGTTTGCTCCAGGCCTTATTTTGTCGGTTTCATTGCGGCTTCACTGCAAATGTCAGCAGTTCCTCGAGGACAAGTACTCGGTAGCTGCTGCCAGTTTCATTAAGTTAAATATTTCAGAATTTAGCCATTCTGTGACCCTACATGGGAGAGGTGTTTCCAGTACAGAAATTATTTCTCTGCACTTGATTCTCATGTCACAAACTATTTCTGTCAATGTGCTACAAATCTGCTCTCAGGCTCAGCAATAATTCTGATATGACCATTGAAGGCAAGGCTCTCCTGCTCCTCCTCCTTCTCCTCCTCTTGGCTTTTAAGAGTTTCCACAGGGTTCCCTGCTGCCCCAAAGGCTGGGATGGGTGGGGGAGCTGGGTGGTCTGCCAGGGAGGGAGGGATAGGAATGTTCTGCCAGTGTGCACAGCTGAGGCTACACCATCCCAGCTGAGAGTTTAGACAATGAGCCCTGACAGTAAGGGCTGATAAACCCAGGGTGACCTGTCTTTAAAGGAAGTGGAGAGTCACCCACTGGTGACTGAAGCCCGGACTCAAGAGGATCCACACAGGAATCAAAGGGTAGTGCTGGTTGTAGGATCCCAGTCACACCAAGGGAGCCCCATCCCTTTCTCTTGGACTGTCAGAGGAGAGTGGTCAGCTCAGGGTTCCAGGGTGAGCCCCACCAAGGCATTAGTGGGACCCTGCAGGAGCACGAGGTTCATGGTGGGCTGTGGGGAAAGGCGTTTGAGGATGCTGGATGGACAACATCTTAGGAGATGTTCCAAGTGGGCTATAGCACTGTGCCAGGCTCATTATGGGATGTTCAGGGTAAGGATCAAAGGCAGGGACAGGCAGGGATTAAAATGGACCATAGAGGAACCAGCATGAAAAAATAGAGGGAAAAGGGGATCAAGGGGGCTGGTGTGGGTGGCAGCTGGCTGGTCAGAACACAGCCCTCTGAGCGAGCCCTGTACCTCATCGCCACAGCCTGACCTAGTCTTACTAAACATTCAGAGGTAATGATGTAACTTAATATATAATAATACTAATAATTACTGTTACATTCTCTCAGTTGACTTTGCAAGCACACCCTCTACTCTGAGTCCATGTGAGAGCACCAACACCAACCTTTAAGCCAGACAAATGGGCAGCTGCAACTGAGCCAAGTGCCAGCAGCTGAAATGAGACCACAAACCTCAGAGTCTGGAGGGTGCCAGTGCCAGCACCTGGGTGACCTGGGGCCAGCTCTGAGGCACACTGAGTAGCCAATGCCAGATACTGGAGAGACCCATTTTCCATGTGTGTGTGTATCCATCCCTGGTGGGATGTCAATCCTGATGAGCTGGAAGGAGCAGTTCCTGTCACATGTGCATGCCAGCACCACGTTCAAGTGGCTGCCTCCCAACAGAGTGAGCAGCTTTGAACAAGAAGAGGGGTTTTAAATGTCAAGTGCCCCATGGACAGCTTGCAGAGATGTAGTGTAAAATGCTTTGAAAGGACTTAGCCCCTTGGTGGCTCTGACTGGATGTGGGGAGATCGTCCCTCTCCTGCACTGTTTGCTGCAGGGAGCAGCTCATGTGCAGCCCGACCTCGAGGAGGCAACAGCAGCTTTGTTAATGCTGCAATTTAAATGTTTTCCCTGAACAAATGGTTTTTACCTGAGACACCACTGAAAGCACCATTGGAAGTTGCCTCAGCAGAGCTGGGGGCCTGACTGGGTGGGGGTGTCAGGAAGGAGGCAGGGCTGAGCTTAATTGTTTTGTTGGCACAACTGCTCGGGAAAGGGACATCTGACACCAAGTACACAGGTGTCTGTGACTTGAGGAACCTGAGGTGACCAGGCAGACAAGGAAGTTCGTGGTCCAAAGTCATCTTTCCATGCAGGACTTGGTCTCCAGAGATGGTTGTAATTGAAAGATGTTTTTCATTGCTCAGGCCCATCTGAATATTCCATGGCATCGTTATCCCTCTGCTGAATATCCGAATACTTGCAGAAATGTGCAGCATCTAAATGATGTCATGCTTTTCATCCAAAGACAGATGAGGAGTCTGGAAGGTCACCTTCAGCAGAGTTCCTGGGCTTTGGCTTAGCTTCTATGTGTAAATAGTCCCAGAGAAGTCCAAGGAGATTGCTTATGCACTTAAATTCCTTACTGGGCTGGAGCCGTGCCTATTTTCTAAATAAATTAGAAACCATAACAGATGTTCCTACTTTATTGGAAAAAAAAATATTCCTATGAAGTTTCCATTTACAATTTTAATTTATATTACAGAGATATATCTATTATTTGATAGAGACTTCCAAAATATTCTTTTATTGTGTAAGAAATAATAAAAAGGATTCAATACTTATACATCCTGTCTAGATATAATAAAAAAAAAGAAAAAAAAAATTTCCATTAAAATGCTTGGCAAAGCCAAAGTCTGATTTTTTTCCATTTTTTTACCTTGGGATATGAATTTACAGTCAACTTGTCTGAAGTGTGTAAATTCAACAACATGGTAATTGGTTTACTACGCAGAAGCTGAAGGCTCTGACTTTGCCAAGAATTTTTACTGTGTAAATTCTTTGCTTTTCTCACATTCAAAGAGGCCATAAAATACATAATTCTGAAAACAGGTCTCAGTGAACAAAATCTCAGCCCTGCCTCAGGGTGAGGAGACCCACACGATGTGGGTGCAGAACAGGTCCCACTGTAAAATGGGTTGTAAGTCCAGGCTCATCACTCCAAGGTATTTATGGCCTTGATACAGTCCTCACAGTTCCCTTTCTGTTAGGAATGTTTAGACTGCCATCTCACAAAAAGATGAGTGCTCCCAAATCTGATTTTCTTCTGTGGCTGATGCAGAAGCAGGCCCTGAAACCTATTTATTTTATAACAAATTTATTTTATAACAAATTTATTTTATTTGGGTTTATTGCAATGAATGGGAGAAGGTGGGATTTGCTGCCAAACTTCCAAAAGCAGGGTACAACACCTCTCTGCTCTTCAGGTCTGTGTCACTAGTTGGCTGTGAAGTACCTTCTGAGGAGAAACAGGGAAAGGACAGTCCTCCAGAGCAGGGCAGGGACAGAGGTGGCCAGGAAGGAACACTTGGAATCTGGATTCAGGTCCAGAACAAACATTGATCTGCTTCTCTGTCCTTGAAGCATCCCACGAGACCTTTTCCTGCTTGTTTCCAAGGAAAGTGGAAAACATCAGAAACATCTTGTAAATAATTTTCTGTAAAAAAACAAAAGAAGGTGTATTGGGCTTGCCTGGCCAGGCCTGTTTCCTGACTGCACTTCAGGTGTTCAGCCCATGCAGGACGTAAGTGGGAACTATCTACTCCACCCCAGATTGGTGAACTGGTAATAATGGACAAGGAGAAGGTTGAGGTACTCAACAACTTTTTTTGCCTCATTCTGCCCATGGCAGCCTCTCTTCCCACACCTCTCACATGGGTGGACAACATGGGGGCTGGGGCAGCAGAGATTCCCACTGTAAGAGAAGACCAGGTTCATGACCGCCTGATTAATGTACATTAATCTGTGGAACCTTATGAGGTGCAATCCCCATGGGAATTGGCTGATGTAGCTGCCAAGCCACTCTCTGTGATATTCAAAAAGTCAGAGCAGTCAGGTGAAGCCCCAGGTAACTGGAAAAAGGAAAATATTGTACCCATCTTTAAAAACAGCAGAAAGGAGGACTCTGGGAACTACCAATCTGTGTGAGAAACTAGACCACATCCTTGAAAAGAAAACCTGCCTCTTGACACGTGGGTCATTTAGCTCATGGCAGAGAGAGTCCATCACACCTGCAGTCATTGACAGCAGTGTAAACAAACACATCCTGATGCTTCTTGTATGTCCAGTGACAAAGTGGCTCCAATAACACTCTTGTCACTCCCACTGGAAAATCTCACCATCATTCTGTTGCAAGCCCACTGCTCCTTTGCTTCTGCCAATCTCCTGCTGTTTGATCTCCTGTCCAGGTGACACTGGAACAGCTGAATTCCCCAACAGGGAGTGTATCAGACCCAGCAGCTCAGGGTTCAGTTCCAGCAGGTGGGTCCTTAGGGAGCAGGACAGCTATTTTACCACGGATTTCCATACATTTGGAAGTCAAAATGAAAACATCCTACTTGGATCAACTGAAAAGGGAATTCAGGAATGGGGCACATTTGGGAAGCCCATTCCTGACAGGATGAATCTTGCTCTTGTCATCCCTTGAGCATCACATCCCCACTGAGCCCAGCCCAGGTGTCTGAGGACTTTCCTTACTCAGTGCCTGGAGGGCCTTTGGGTGACCACCCAACAAATCCAAAATAACCCACCAGGTTTGAGGCAGGAGGCTGGATTACTTTCATTTATTTTCCTCTCAGTAGATGTGATTACAAAATCTCAGCCCAGTAATTATGGATTCAGCCTGTTCCCTTGCTGATTTCAGCTTTTTTTAGGTGGCTGTTATTGATTACAAGGAACTGACATAAACATGCACCTATGATTTTTTTTTTTATTTTGGCAGCTCAGCTACTTCCAAAGCGAAAAAAAAAAATGTGTAGAATGATCTTTTTAAGGAAAAACCCAAGCAGTTCCTACAATGGTGAGCTTATTTTCAAAAATAAATAAGCAAAACAACAAAAAAGAGCAAGCAGATGTTTTTATGTTAAAACCTTGGAAATCATAATTTTCAGTCATATATCAATTTACCACGATACTTAACCTAGAGGTTTAGTGACACTTTGGCCAGGGTTTCAGCTGTTGATTGGGGAATATCCATGTCCAGCCCAGCCCCTAACATCCACCACAGGGAGCTGTCCTGGGGGGGCTCCCCAGTGGCCACCAGGTCTGAGTGGTTCATTGCTCACGGACACACAGACACACATTAAATACTAAAGTAACCAATGCTCTTGACAAAATTGCCCAGAGCAGCAACTCCTTCTGGCTGTGGGGAGATGAGGCTGCCCCGTGCATCTGTTCCACAATGGGATATCCATGTAGGGAAAAGCCTCCCTACAACACTGGGGTTGGAGCCAGCATTGGCTCTGCCCCACTTCTCCCTCCATGGGGGCAGGCAGTGAGGACATGGGAGAGGAAGTCCAGCTGTGGTGGTGGCCTTTGCCTCCTTGCACAGGTGATGCCTGCATGTTTCCATGCAGGGGAGTGCCGCAAAAAGCTTTTTGGGTGCACATCGGATTTTGGCATCTCAGACTTGCTGGTAGCAGTGAGTTCAAGGCTGAGCTCTGCCTGCATGAGAAAGGTCTCCTGGGGCTCTGTTTCAAACCTGCCACCTGCAACAAAATGCTGATGAAGGGTTGGCTAAAGCCACAACCAAAGTTTCAAACCTGCCCCTCCCCAGACCTAGGGCATCCAGAAGGCCCTGGGATCCAGCAGTGGACAGGCCTGACCGTGTGTGCTGCGGGACCTCAAGCAGTCGGGTCACATACAGCCTGTTGCTTTCCTGGAGCAATGGAGCTCACACTCTTTGAGCAATCAGAGCTTTTTACTGGCTGAGGGTGTGGGGGAGAGGTTTTTGTTTGGCCGAGTATCAGGGAGTGGATGAGTTCTGTGCGTAACATTGAGCGTTATACCAAAAACCCGTCCAGAAGGATGCCGTCTGAATCCCTTATTTGCCGATTTCCCATACGAAATTGGTCTTAATTGGAGTCTGGGCACTTTGTGAGCGCCAGAAAACGCGTATGAAAAGCTCCATATACATATGCATGTGCATGTATTCATCTGTGTGGGCAGAGGAGGAACCTGTTCAGCATTGCTTATTGCTTCCTTCGCCCTTCAGAGGCTGGCTCGGAGCAGGAGCAGGACCTGGGTTCTGCCATTCGTCCCACGGCCGCCCCGACACGTGCACACGCACCGCCACAATTAGCAAATTGCCCAAATTGCTGCAAAGACACTGCTGGCTCTGGAAAAGGGCATCAAAGAAAGAGGGCTGGGCTCACAGGCAGCGAAAAACAGGACTGTATTCTTCAGATAATTTATTTGCAATGAATAATTCAGCTGGCTTTAGCTGGGAAGCTGGATTAAATACAGAGCATTAGGGACGCTGAGAGCCCCCAATAAAGGGCGCTATTCACTCCTAGCACAAAGGAATATTATTTACTATCATTAATTAACTTCCACACAAAGCCACAGCCATTTCTTTAGGTTCTGAGAAAGAATAAGAGGAGAATGTGAGCACAGAGCTGCCGTAATTTCCCTTTGGTTTCCTCTCTGCAGACGCACACCGGCTGCAGGCTGAGCTTTGCTCTCTAGGACATTTTTGGCAGGGCTGTCCCTGTGCTGGAGCGCAGGCAGCTCGCTCGTTGCAGCGGGATGGATGGATGGATGGATGGATGGATGGATGGATGGATGGAACCCTGCCCAGGTGTGGGGCTGTGCTTGGGGCTGCCCCAGCCCTCGTAGTCCCGCGGGCTGCCCAGCGCGGGTGCAGAAGCCCAGCAGATGATATAAACTGGCATTCCCTACGCTCCTGCAGCTTAAAGGGATTCAGGCTGCTAAAAGCCTGAGGAGACAGAGAGGCGTTTGCCTTTGGGAAATGGGTTAAGGGTCTGGATGCTCCATCTACCTAGTGAGAGCATTTTTTAGATTTAATGAACCTCTGTGCTCATTAGTTCTCTCAAGTGTCTGCTTTGAAATACCAGGCTTTAGGATAAAAGAAATGCAAAATTCTTGGCAATTATAATTACTGCTGCAGCAGTGACTAGAGAGCAGCTCTTTGCAAGCAAAAAGAGAGATAGGCGGCTTGTGCCGGGTGATTACAGAGCTTGTTTTCATCTGCTACATTGTGCTCTTGGCAGGTGATGTTGTAGATCACACAAAAGGCTGGGTGGAGATTCTTGGTCAAAATATTTTTCCATTGGAAGACATTATTGGAATATTTCATAAATACACAATGAATTTTTAATTATTTTTTTTTCTTTTTAAATAGTGCTGAAGCCCTGTTCTCTTTATCCATGAAAGTCCACATTTTCCTCTGATATTTTAGATTAAAAAGGCAAAATGAAATTCTATGTCAGATCTTGCTTCAATGAATGACATACTTTTAGAAACATCAAGAAAATAAGTCAGAAAATTAATGTCTCAAATGGAATTAGAGGCTCCATTTGATTCCATGTGATTTCCCTCTACTTTTTTGTTTACTGGGAAGCCTTTAGGGCATTGCAGCCCAAACATTCTGCTGGGAGAAGGATGTGGGGCGGCTGAGCAAGGAACAGATCTGTCAGCAATCCCACAGTGCTGCACCAACCAGCTCAGGCTGAACCTGGAGACAGACCCCTGGCAGAGGCCTAGATGTGGGGTAGAATGAATTGTCTTCAGTTGCTATGGGGCTGTGTTTTGGATTTGTGCTGAACAGCGCTGATAACACAGAGATGTTTTTGTTATTGCTGAGCAGGGCTTACACAGAGCCAAAGCCTTTCTGCTTTTGTACTGCCACAGTGGGGAGGGAGCTGTGGGTGCATCAGAGGTTGGGAGGGGACACAGCCAGGACAGGTGACCCCAGCTGACCAAAGGGACATTCCAGACCATCTCTGGAATCATCAGACACATGCTCTGTGTACAAAGTGGGAGGGAAGAAAGAGGAAGGGGGTGTGCTTGGATTCATGGAATTTGTCTTCCCAAGTCACCATTGTGTGTGATGGAGCCCCACTCTCCTGGCGAGGGCTGAACACCTGCCTGCCCATGGGAAGCACTGAATGCAGTGAATCCCTGGTTTTGCTTTGCTTGTGTGCATGGCTTTTGCTTTCCCTATAAAACTGTCTTTATCTCAACCCATGAGTTTTTCCATCTTTTGTCCCTGTGATTCTCTCCTGATCCCGCTGTTGGGGCAGTGAGTGAGTGGCTGTGTGGGGCTTGGCTGCTGGCTGGGGTTACACCGTGACAGAGATGAGGCACAGGTGTCACCTATGCCACATAGGTCTAGGCAGGACCCTAAGTGGTTCTCTAGGATTTAGGTGCCTTTAGGTGGAATTTAGGTTAAATCCTATTTTCGGTGGGATTTAGAAGGACCAATTCTAGCCATTGTTACCTCTATTTTACTATCTGAAGTGCACTGACAGGCAGTCACAAACCTGCTAGACATGACCTTGGTGTAGTTGGGTGATTGCCCAAACCAGAGGCTGCTTAAAGCCAGAGGTGTATTTGGCAGCAGCCCTCTGGCAGCAGCAGCCAGCACTCACCATGGGCCCCCTTTGGGGCAGCTTTGGGCTGCCAAGGGGGCTGCTGAGTGTGCATAGGCCCTTCACACTCCTCAAGCTGCCCTTCTCTTGGTCTTGCAGAGGTGAGAGCAAGGTGTGGTAAGGAGAGGGAATTTTCACACAGAGAAACCTGGCACAAAGCAGGAGTCGAGTTTTCTCATATTGGTCCTTTCTGTTCCCATACAAGAGCTCCATCGTCCCACCGAGCTGAGACAGGGAACAAGCTGTGATTTTTAAGAGTAATTGCCTGTGGGAGATATTAATTCTAATTTTATCCTTCTCTGTAACAAAAGCTTTTCAATAATGTCCTCACCACTCATCAGCATTACCCACTAAATACATTTTAATAACAGTTTCTGTACTACCCTTTTAACTCCCTGCTTGCCTCTTGATATTTGGCCCAAGAAATAAATGCCACATTTCTGTTTCCAACCCTATTGTGTTTATACCCTCCCCAGACACCTTCCAAAGATCATTTCCTAAAACAGAAAGATACTTTGTTGTGAAGGGGACTGTCCTAACCTGGAAAACAAGAAAGCAGCATGCACACACTCAACTCAGAGATCAATTGAAAACACACATGGTGAAAAAGAAGAGCTTATGAGTCAATTTCAGCTTAAAATTCCATTTGCACAACAAAGATTAGGTAGAGAGGATGCATGAAGCCACTTGGTTGCATAGTCCCTGATAAAACTGGGATTAGCAAATATTTTGAGCATAGAGCTCCATAAAATATAAAATGTAGATCCACACTAAACACACAGGCACACCAAACACCTGTCATGAGGCACTGGGCTAGGCTTAAGATGACTGTCAACCCTCATCAGAACTCTCCAAACAATTCTAAAAAACAAACCAAAAAGCCTGCCTGCAGAGATTAAGGGGAAAGAAACAAACCATAAAGACTCCTCAGATGACTCCTTATCCTGTGTCACCATCAGGGACTTTGCCAGACAGAAGTGCCTTGGTGGTCACAGGGCTGTGGGTGTGCCCTGGCACTGTCCCTGAGCCAGAAACTCGCACAAGGAGTCAGGACAGTGCAGGCAGGGAGTGGGCACACAGACCTGGGAGCACAGATGCACCATACCACACCCCCTTCATACTAAAACAGCCCAAGATCCACAAATGGAGAGACTAAAAGTCAACAGAGGGGAACGGAGTTAAGGGTTTGCACCTTCTGAAGCACAGCATAGAAGTTCCTTGCCCATGAAAATGAATCACAAAAAAAAAAAAAAAATCCTTGGATGCAGAGCCAGGGTGATTAAAAATGTCTCTAATCCTCCCACTCTAATTTCCCTAATTTCCCAAGACAAATGATAGCATCTGAATATTAACATACTCTGTGCAGACTGACAGGAAAACAAAAAGACCCACCCAAGATCGTAAAGATTTCTCCTCCTTCTGGGTATATCTCGAAAAATATTGAGTAATTAAAACCTAGTTGTAAGATTGTACTTAAAAATAACTTTTCTTAGACCTCTGTTGGGTTTTTTTATCCACAAACTCTCTGGCCCTCCAGGCGCCCCCCACCTATTCCAGTCTCATCACCACAAGCAAGACACCTAGGATTAGAAATTATTTGGGTAAAAACTAAGTGACCATTAGTCACCAAACCTGACTAACTGGGGGAGCTGATAAAGACCCAGAAGAACCCAGCTACACACAAGAGATGTGCATTCACAGCACTCCACTTCTGGCCCTCAGATCTCATTCTCAAGGGATCCATCTGCTTTCAAAAGGTAAAACTTCAAAGAGAAGTTCATGATTACTTCAGATACTAAAAATTATGGACTCCATGAACTTGGCTATTTTTCCAGCTGAGTGGTTTCCCAACAATTATAATTTTTCCTTTTCAGCCTTCATCTCTGAAGAGCTTTCTCTGGATTTTTTTTTTTTTTTCTTCTGCTAGAAGAACAGTTTTGCCTTCTAAAGCTACTTATCCCCATGGTGGTTACTCAGCTCATGCCAGAGTAGGACACATTGGGTTCACACATGTCACACCAGAAGCTCTACACTAAAAAAATCCTTTGAACTAACTCTTGAACTGAATCCTTGCTCCTGAGATTTGTATTTATTAAAAACAACAATAAAACCACTTTTAAAGTCCATAGAGAAAATGTCTTGGGCAATACCCCTGGTATCCTGGAGTAAAAAAATTGTTAAGGAGAACTGCTTTATAATGTAGCATGGAATATTTAACACATTAAACTAATAAAGTCTGTGAAAACATACCAAATTTCAGTAATCAATAACCTCAAAAATCAGCAACAGTTCAGCAACAAACTTATAATATACACTGAAAATTTTATGCAACAAACTTACCAGATGCACAAAGTTTATGCAGTTACCTAATCAAGTGCACTGGGGGCTGAAATCGGTGATGTTTGAACATTCCTTCCAGCCCAAACTGTTCTGAGATTGTGTGACTCCCCAGCAGATAGCTGGGGTTTATACCCATCTGTCCATCATTTTTAAAAATAATGCAACATTAGAAAAGATCTTTTAGACCTTGTGCTACAGAGATATAATTTCAGTATTTACCAGACTTGGAAAACATCATGAACACGCTTACCAGAGTTAAATGGTATCTGCCAACCAGAATTTATTTTTAGCACATGCATTTTAAATTAACTGCTTCACTGAAGAGCATGTGTGAAGAGCAATACAAAAAGAAAAATATTCAGATTCCACACTTCTTTTCCCAAGAAAAAAAATAATTAGAAGAAAAGAATTAGAAAAATTCAGCAGTTTATTTACATTTTCCATGAGAAAATGGTCATTGTGAAAATGCTGTAGCCTGAAATTCAGTTTGGAAGTCAAAAAGCTCCCAGCCAGGACCTGGAGAAGTTGTCAGCAAAGGGGATCTTCTTCAAAAGCCCTACTACCAAGACTATGAAATTAGAAGAAGAGCACTTTGGCATTACAGATGGCCTCAGAGCCATGGATAACCTGGGAGAAAGTAGAGCAGCAGGTCCCAGACATCTGCTGCTCCATCTTTCCGGAAGAAATGACGGCAATGTCTCTAAGGAGCACATCCAAGTCAGCAGCGCTGGCAGAGGCAGCGTACGGAGACCACGGTGCCGGATGGAGCTGTTTGCAAGTGGGTTTTTTCTGCAGTCACCAATTAAATTGTCTCCTGCTCTCTGCTCAGCCACCCAACACAGGAGCTTCGGCAGAAGCCACACAGCAGAAACCTGAGGTTTTCTGTCTTTGCGTAGCTCTGGAAATGTCTGCTCCACAAATTCATCTGGGCAGCTCCTCCGGTGCTGAGCTGTGCAGTAGTGCCATGCTGGGGTCAAGCCCTGGCTTCCTCCTGCAGCTCCTGGGCATGGAATAGGGGACACAGCCAGTAATGTGGCACTGGAGACAGGAGCTGCTCCTGCACCCCTTCCCTGTTTCCTCTGGCAGCTCCTGCAGATCTTGTATTTCTACCAGCAGCTTACCCCATTGGGATTCCAGGTGTCATGGTTCTCTTACTTGGAAAGGAAGAAAAAGCTGAAGAATTTCATTATTATTGAAATGAGCAAAGCTCTCTTTCAATGCAAATATTGATTTGTGTGGTATAAAGAAATTTTTTTGCAGCATACCTGATGTCTCTCTGACAAAGGAACACCATAAAAAGGACATAAATTGAGCAGAAGGAAAACCTAACAGATGTACTCTGAGTGTGTGGAAGTCATGAGAAGCTGCAGGCAATGGAGTGGGAGGGAAAGGGTCAATAAATCACAGGCTCTCCTGCAGAAGCAGTGTAGGAAGTAACAGCAGAGAGGGCTTGGGAGCTCACTGTGTGCACCAGTAGGGCCTGGCCAGGTGATTTATTTTTATTTCTAAATATTCAGGGTGCTCTGGAAGGAATATTGTGGTTTTTACTTTTGAACTACGATTGTGACGTGTCAAACATAATTTGTTTAAACGTTTTTGCTAAACCAAAACATACCAGCCTGTTTATTTTGGAGAGATGAGGAGCAAGTGGCAAGTATTGGCAAAGGGTCTTTTTCTTCCCTCAGTGGATTTGGGTCAAGGGTTTACAGATTCACACATCCTGCTGTCAGAGCAGCATCCAACCAGATTTTCTGGCAGGAGTGAACTCCTTAAATAACCTGAGTCTCCATCCAGGGTTGAAAGTGACCATGAGTTTACAGCAAAAGGACCTTCCTGTGTATTTTTGAGTGCATTCCAGATTTGAAGGGCTAAAAAATCCCTATTGGTCTTGTTAACAGCATCTCATTGCAGAAAACATGAACTGCTGCCTGTGCCTGCATAGGGCAGTACATCTGGTCCTGGGTTAGTTGCACCTGCACAGGTTAGACTGCAGCTCAAGCTGAGCTAACTTTTTATTCACTGGCTAAAAGATTTGGGGAAATTATTTTTCCACAGAGTAAGAATTTTTGGTACCTGACCCTCAGGGGAACTTTAATGTTAATAACAATTAACAAAAATAAATTTCTTGTGATTAGAGCCATTATGGAGACTGTTCAGCTGGAAGAAAGTAGAAATGGATTAAAAGTATTATATATGGTGGCTTTATGGTAAACCAGGAGCAGCCCAGTGCCGGGCAGTTGGCAGCACTGATTAACCAGTTACATAAGCAGTGAAATAACGCAGCAAATATCTGGTGGTTACCCTGTACTTTTATTCTAAGAATTAATTCCTGTTCCTCAGTAATTGTCATTTCTGTGTGCTGCTGTAGAGATCTCTGATGTCTTGTCCCCCACGTTAGGCATTTTACCTCCAAAAGTAAGTACTATAACAGACAACTCAGAAGCTACGTCTTTCCCAACCTTTTTAACCAAATATTTGATAAAAGGCAAAATAGTAGAAAATAAAGACCAGTGATGAGGTATCAAACTTAATTTTTAATGTGAAGCTTGCATTCAATGCTCAGACACAGGCTGTTCAAGCTGGAAAAACCTTTTCTGTATACATCACTCTGTAGAGGAAGATCCTATGTTCCTGAGCTTCGCTGCTAGGACAACATTCACCCTCAGGGCAGGTTTGCTCTGCTCCCCAGACCTCTGCATCAGAGACTCCTGCTGATGCCCTTCTCCTTGAAGGACAGCCCCAGAAGTGGAGGGAACTTCAAGACAAGGGACATTGACTGCTTTTATTTCTCCATGCCAGGACAAAACATGTTTTCCCTGATTTTCTGATGAAAACACAAAGATGTGATGATCATAACAACTCAATTAGGCTGGAAGAAAAAAACCTAAAAGTGCTGAAATGTGAAGTAGAGACTCTCCTGCTCCAGCCATCCCCTGCTGTGCTCCCTCCTGACAGTCATCATTCCCTGGAACTGAACCACAGCCTTAACAAGCTTCCCCATCACTCTGAGCTACCATATTCCTTGTCTCTGTGACACCATTTGTTTTCTTTTATGGCTATTTTCATCTGTTGCTAAACATTCCTCTGAAATGACACCTTCTCCTTTAATCTGCAGCCAAAACCTGTTGCTTGCTCTCTGGGTGGGATATGTCTGTCTCTCTCCTGGATCTGAGAAGCTGCAGCTGCATCACTGTGATCTTGTGTCCGGTCTCCTCTTTTTCCCTCCAGTCAGTTTTCTAGGAAGGGAATGCCCTTCTTCTTCCCAGACATTCCCAGTAAAGCCTGTGAGCAGCCACCATATCAAAAGCTAGTACGAGTTTCCCTATGCAAAGCAGGGCTGTTCCTCGTAGAGTAAAACGAAAATGAGCTGCTAACCTGCCTCTGAGTCTGCTCAAATGCACTTGGATAGAGGAACATCCAACTTACCTGAATATTTGATCCAAAACCGGATCCTTAAAGAGAGGCTTCTCCAAATCCAGAGATTTCAGCCCACCTGCTGCCAGTGGCAGACTGCTGCCAACAGGAGGAGAACCAAATCAGTCACAGTTGCAAGCAGGTACAGCTGCCACGGGTGCTTGCAGACTTCCCTGGAGTATCTGGAAGAGGTTACTTAACATGGCACAGCATTCCCAGTTGTTACCACTTCTCCTGTGTAATGCACGCTCTGCAGCGGTGCTGGAGAAACCAGGAGCACAAATGTCCGGCGCTGAGTGGTGTTAGGGTATGTGATTGATGGATCACTGCCACCAAGACATGGAAGCAGACAAGCAGGGTCCTACCAGAGGCTCCTGAAGGGGCTGCTCCCAGGTTTGTCATAGGAAGCCGCCAGTCTCACGGGTAGTGCCGGTTCGGGGCGGAGGCACAGCGCTGTGGAAGGGGGTAAGCACAGGGAGCACGGTGCCGGCTGGACCTGAGCACTTGGAAACACAGGGCCAGTGTAAATGCATGGAATGGCCTTCTCCTGGCTGGGGTCAAGGGAGCTTCCAGAACTGCGAAGGGCAGCCCCAGAGACGCTTGGCCGAGCACAATAAACCAACAGCTTTTTGATGACGAGTTGAAGCTGCAAATACTAAACCACTGCCAGCTAGAAATTGAAAGGCATTTTGAAATTTAGACTTCACATCAAAAACCTCTGTTTAACTCCATAAAAAGCAAGTGTTGACCAATGGATCAAAAAGTAAATCTCAGGGTTACTTCTAATGTCATTGTTTATGCTTTTAATGCCTGTTTGCTTATGGATGGACTGTGCCTCTTGGCACTCTCCTGGCAGTGCAACAGGGAGAGAAAACACCGAGGCACCGCAGTCCACAGCAGGACATGGATCTACATGGCCACCCTGAGAGGCCACAGCCCCAGCCATGATGCAGGAAATTCCCACTCCCACATTTTTGCAGATCACTTGAGGAGAAACCATCTCAAGCAGCTGTACTCTTCCCAGTGCTACTACTTGATAACTCACTGACTCACCTTGAGCATCTCCTCCTTTAAAGATTTATTTCTCCTTTTTTCTCCCAAAGAACAAGGATTTTTTTGTATACCCTATCTTGGTATACCACATTGTCCCTTGCAAGGGCAAAATACAGGCTGCAGGAAATCTCCCCTACACTCCAGCCTGGACCTGTGAGCAGGGCAAGCACTGCCTCTTCCCTGCAGCTTTTTTGGACACAGCCTTTTCAACATACCTCCTACAGGGATGTGAAGTAGGTTTGGACATGACTGTCTAAAATCTTTTGGAGCCCCATAGCCAAAAATAATGAACTTTCAAGATTTAGTTCTTGTCTGAGAAGCCATAAACTACCTAGAGAATTTGCCTTTTTCACTCTCATGACACCCTGCAGTCCAGATAATGGTAACTTTTGACATATCAAGAAGTGGTGGTATGGGAATGCAAGGCACACCCCTCTTTCCCCTTCAGACACCATACAAGCACACAAAATGCCACAGGTGGGACTGCTGGCTTGGGCCTGACTGCAGTTTAGGGCAGTAGAGGGAAGGGACATAGTCTAGAGCCACACACAAGCTCCCCCACACTCTTGAACAGGCAAAGGGATGGTTTTGGCCTGACTTTCTCACAAACACAACCCAATCCAAAGGACCTTCTTACAGGAACAGAAGCAACAGAAGACAATGCAACCCACCATACCCCCACTGTTTGTGAAATAAAGGTCTGTGCCAGCCCCAGACTTGGAGTATGCTTCTAAAGTTTAGTTTAATACACAAAAGGAAACAGTCAGTTTTGATTTGCTCCTCATTTTTGAGGGGGGAGAGACAGAAGAAACCCACTGACCCCATCTTTTAACAGAGAAAGGAAATGGTTTTAGAAAGCAAATTACCTGTAATCTTTATTTGAACAGGGAAGTAAACATATTCAACTAATTTTGATGCTGTAATTGTGTGTCACTGCACAAGAATTCATACTTGCACTTTAAAGTGTACCATTAATGGGCAAGTTCCATTTTTCACCCAGAAATACATTCAATAGCTTAGAGAAGAAAAGAAAAATCCATAAAACAAGGTGTCAGAAAGAGGTTAAAAATAAGATTTATTTTCAAATCACTTTGACAATAAACTAGTATCTCTGAGTTGTGCATTTTGGGGACTACAAGTCAGTTCCTTTGTGTTCCGAGATTTCCATTTGCATGCAGTATGGGATACCTCTAGAATTCAAAATGAACTTCGAAGTGTCCTTTTTTGCCTTGCTGTGCTGAGAAATTCATTCCACAGGCACACTATAGGAGAGTCAAAGTCTTTGTAATGAGAAGCTGTCACAGGAAACACACAACAAAACCACCTTGGCTTAGAAAGAAAACTCACTTGGGAGCTGTTCCACATTTGTTTAACACAGTGTTAAGCACTTCAAGATTCTCACAAGAAGTACCTGGTGCTGTATGAAAAAAAATACCATAAACCCAAAGCAAAAAGTCAAGAGCCCAAAACTCAATAAATATCAACATCTACCCTTATACCTCACAGGTATACTGAAACCTCATATTTCTTTCTGATGTACAAATGCACAACACATCTGGTTATGACCAAAGTTCCTTCTCTTGGAAGCTGATAAGCTGTCTCATGTAAAAAAAAAACAAAATCAAAACCAAAACCTCAAGATTTAATAGTACTAACTGTGTATAAATGAGCTCAGGACAAAGGCAATACAAAGTGAGATTTACCTTGTTGTCTGACTGTGTGAGGGCAACCTCTCAGTCATAGTTAGAATCGCAGCAGCAGAAGACAGCAGCATCTTCAGGACATTCCTTCAGTGTATGCCTCCCCTTCTCCCTGACCTTCCTCTCTCTGCCCTTCCATAAAAGCCTTGTAATTTTAATTCTGAAGTCTGTTTTAATCAGATGACATCAGAAGTGTATTCTGAAACCCCTACGTGATTAAGTTTTGAGCAGACCACAAGTAGTATACCTTGCATTGCGACAAAGTTGAAAGGTAACAGAAAGAAATTAGGTAACTAAGAAAGAAAATAAAAGAATCTGACCCATATCTATTTTTAATATAGTTCTAGAAAATATTAATTTTTATAACAAAGAGGAACTTTTTTCTCCCTCTTTATGAAACTCAAAATATTCCCAATATTTGACACTGGAAAAATAACTTTTATCTCCTCCCATATATGCAAGAAAAGATGTATAGATGTCATTGTTACCAGTTCAAACAAAGCATTAATGAATGCATTAGATCATTCAAATGTAAACAAACATGGTTTATATATATATACATATATATATAAATGCAAAAAAAATTAAATTTAACAACTACTGGTGATAACCAGTTCATGTAAGTAGTATGTAAGTTGGAGAGAATAATAATCTTAGAAACATTGTTTTATTTGGGCTACTTTTGAAAGAGTAAAACAGTATTCAACTGAAAGCTCTTCATCATCAATGCAGATACCACCTCCCCACAGGGGTTTCCCTGTACCTTCTGGGGAACCTAGGCCATTTTTATGAAACAAATATACTTGGTCATTTCACATCAACTGTTACTGAAATGATTCTGTGAGCAAGGCCCAGAATCAAGCAATCTCTCCAAGCTGAACAGCCTAGCTAACATCAAACTGCCACCTGTACAAGCTCTAAACTAAAAAGGGATAAAGATTTCAGAACAAATCTGATGTCAACAAACATTGCCCTGTTCAATCCAAACTCAGCCATATTTTAGAGGACAGTGAGAGTTTGCGATGGGTAAGCTGTAATTCCACTGGGTATGTTCTCCCATTACACAGCTCCAAGAATTCATTCTTCTAAGCCTGGTCTATCCCAATATTTGTGGTGTAGTCAAATGTAAATATTGTTGAGGTTTACTCACATCTGATTTGGGCCAGGGTTAAGCTGCAGGTGCCAACATCCTTCATCAGCCTCTCCTGTTTCACCTGGGAGAGAGCTGATTTTCTTCCCAGTAGCTGGTACAGTGCTGTTTTTTATTTAGAATCAGAATAATGTTTGTAACACACTGGTGTTTAAATGTAAACACAGCTTAGCAACAACCAAGTGAAGGCCTTTTCAGATTCTCACCTCACCTTGTGGGGCTGTACAAGGAATTGAGAGGGGACACAGCCAGGACAGCTGACCCCAAGTGACCAGCAGGAGGTCCCAGAGTATATGGTGTCATGCTCAAAATATCAACTGGGGCAAAAGTTGGCTGGGGGTCATTGCTCAGAAACTGGCTGGGCATCAGTCAGCAGGTGGTAGGCAATTGTGTTGTGCCTCACTTGTTTTATGTATTTTGTCATTATTACTGTTTTTTTCCTTTCTCTTCTGTCCTATTAAACTGTCTAACACATGAATGTCACCTTTTTTCCCCTCCAAGTCTATCCCTCCATCCCATCTGGAAGGGGGGTGGGCAATGGTGGGGTGCAAGTCAATGGTTAAGTGGCGTTTAGCTGCCTGCTGGGTTAAACCATAACACAGCTCCTAGAACTCATGGGTTTAGCATAATTTTCACAAGACAACATTTGCCACATCTCATTGAGATTCCAAAATTTGGAAAATTCCTATCCTGAAAATCCACTATTTGCTGAGAAAGTATCATATTTACTGAGAATTCTGATTAGCTCTGAGCATACCATCTTTAATGGCAACACTTCAAAAAGACCCCATGCAGTCCTACAAGTTTTTTTTCTCTTAAACATTCAGGTCTGACACCAAGAAATGCTCAGAGCTTGTTTTAGGAGGAGTCCTGTACAAGTGATCCAGTTTTTAGATGTCACTAAATGTTTTGGCAGAATAATGTAATATGAAATCTGTAATACACTTGCTAATGTTTATAATCCAATGACTACTTATAAGAAGTATTATTGCATTTTAAGCGTAAAAATATAAGAGGTTCTATAAAGAAAATTAAAATAGCATTAATCTAATATTGATAGTCATATAAAATAACTCACAATTATGTAAATTTCCATATTTAATTACACATTTAAAAATAAGTTATAAAAATAATTAAGCTTCTTTAAAACCCCTAGGATATTTTTTTTAGGAGTTTTTACTCATATCTACTGATTGTCTAGCATCAGCCACAGCTTCTGGTACTCGAACAGTCATATCATTCATTGATTTCTTCAAGCAGATTTGACAGCCTAAACGTGATCTGTGGGGAAACAGGACATTATTGTTAGTTCTTGCCCACCAGCAATCTAACAGCATTTACCCTCTTACATTTCCAACACTCAGCCACCCCAAACTGACCATGAACTAGGAACAGCCACTCTTGTGCAGGGCCTTAATCCAGCACAGCAGTGAACCACATGCATCAGCACAAGGAACTGTGTGGCAATAGCCAGGATTTACAGCCAGAACAGAGCTCGGCACACTGCAAAGTCCCACAGCTGAGTACTTCCTGCTCACTGAGACAATGCAGAACATGGGTGACCCTTCCCTTTTCAGTGGGTCACTGAGGTCACTCCAGTGCAGGGAGTGATGCTTGATCTCTCAAGGGACATCTGGCACCTCTGAAGAGATAAAGGCAATGAATCTGAATGAAAGCCTCAGAGAAAGCAAAGCCTGGCCCCCTCCATCCAGAGCTCAATGTTCTCCAACAACAAAAGCCAAGACTGGGTGTAAGCCAGGAAAGTAAAGTGAAAAGACAAGAAACATGGGAAGGAGAAGGATAGAACACTCAAGGCACTGGAGGAGATGTTGTCTTTCATTTCTATACCTATCATTCAGCATGAGAAAACCAGATGTTGCACACAAGCAATTAAAACCAGAAGATTTAGTACCACAACAAAACTCTGCAGACATCACAAGCTGCTTTTATTGCTGGGGTAACTTTAATTCGATGTCCATGTCTCAGTATTTAAGTACAGAATACTAAAGACATCAGCAAGGATGGGCAATGTTCTGTAGCACCGGTCCCTGGCAAGACACTTAGCTAGCTGACAGCCTGTTTCAAGAATGTAAAGTTGCCACTCTTTTATCCACCTCTCCATATGCATTTATCTGCACTTGCCTTTTAACTCCAAATGCCATTTTCTATTGCTCAAGAGCATAAAACCCTTGTGCATGTTTTCACAGGCAGATGATATGACCACATCACTGTAAACAAACCTTACTCCTCCCTGTGTTTTCCTAAGTCTTTCAAAAGGATGCTCACACTAATTAAAACCTGGCACAAATCACTTTTACATCATGCTGTTGATCACATACTCTTACCAGGCAGCGTAATACTTCTTGTTAAAAGATGGCTGGGTTTTTTTAACCAATTTCTTGGCCTTTACAGGGCCTTTGTTCTTATGCTATTGCACCTCAAAGTTTAGCAAACAATTTCTAGACCTAAATAAACTGCATGAACTGCAAGATCTTTCATCACAGTGACTTATATGAAGAATTTCCATATCTGCTTCATCCCTCTACAAAAGCTCTGTTGAATTCTTTCCTTACCCATAGCAGACAGTATAGATTAGAAACAGCTCACAGAATGACAAGTGTTCTTCAGGTCCAAATCTCACTTTAAAATGTTGAATCTCATTTTAAAAACTGAGTTCCCACCTTCCTAGTCCTTTAATGTGGAAGCAATTTCAAACCAACTAATTAAACCTTACACACAGCAGTTCAGAAATGTCACTGAATTTCTGTAGAGCTCCTGGGTGAATACTACCTGGCCATTACTATTTGTTACCACTCAGTTTATTTATCTGCAGTAATACTACTTCTGTGGACACATCAGTTTGTAAGACCACAGAGTAAGTCAAGAGGCCCTCTGCAAAGAAACCTTCCAGGTTTTATAGCCCATAAAACCTCCAGAGATAACAATGAAAAAGAAACTTTGCTTTCATGTTATCTTTTTCTATTTTACATGCACTTCCTACATCACCCACTGGCTCTTCATGCAGACAGAGTTCCCTGTTTCTGATAGGTTAGAAACAAAAATATTTGCCTACTTTTTGCAAGCTGTTTCTCATCTTATTTTTTGCTTTACTATTCTTATTTTAACTTACCAGGGCTTGCACTCCCCTGTCTTACTACTTTCTACTGTTATGCAATTAATCAGAACAATTTCATTTTAACCTAATTAATCCTTCTTTTTAAAAAACATGAGCTTTCATGGCAGTTGCTGGCTGAAACTTTTCCTAGTACAGAGTCACTAACAAGAATAAGCTGCTATGCTTGTACCTATGACAGAACATAGAAGTTCATCTCCATTACTCAAATTTACATCAGCACAGGAGTCCAGTTAGCCTGCAGCAAATATCAGCCGCTTAAAGCTCTGTCTTTCAAAAGAGCCATTCTCTCACATAAATGGAAGGTCCCTGGCCACAGGAAGAACATGTGATGCTAGAAAAACCTAACAGAAGTACCAAACACCTTCAGAGGGTGTAAAACTTAATTTGCTATGAAGAACTTAGAGGGGAAAATAGAAACATTTAAACAGAGAGCTCTGGCGTGCTACTATTTTCCAGTTCTTCAGTAAAATCTCCTTGCTTTATACCTTTACTTAAAAGGTAGCCAAAGAAAAAGTTTTTTATTAGATCATATGCCTCATATTCAGGAATTATTCTGGCCCTGAACCCAGAAGTTACTCTTTATTATGGTAGGTCCCAGGCTTAACAGGCTTATGTTCTGTTTTTTTCAAAACTGAGAATGAGTTTTTGTGAGACAGGAAAAATGATAAAACAAAAGAAGCTGTAAGTTTCTTGTAGCTTGATTTCTTTGCCTTTCCAACCTCCCACAAATGTTCAGATTTGGCTGAAGTGAGAAAGTGTATTGTCGTGTAGAAATGAGTATAGGATTCCTTTTACTGATATAAGGAGATGACAAATTAATTCAGAGTACTTCTTTGCAGAGACAAACTCTATGCTATACAGAACATAATTGGAAAGATTCTCAAAGACTTCAACAAGCAGTTCTGCTGAAACACGAAGGAAAGGGCTTAGGAAGCCTCATAAGGCAAGTTGCCTACTGTCCGTGTGAGCATGTTCTGTGATAAAGGCTACTTGTGCACCGGCAAGTACCACAGCCCACCAGGAATGGGTCTGTGATGAGGATTAACATCCTAACTACAAGATGTGTGGTAGTAGGCATGATGCAGAACAGAGCTTTACTTTAGAGTACCTCTATTCTAATCCTAATACCTACCAGCAGTTAGAGCACTCTTCAGGATCAGTTTCTCCCAAAGGGAATCTGGTTTGTGTGCACAAGGAGCACTGTGATATGAGTCAAAGCATAGCAAGTTTGTACACTGACATATCTCTATACTGTTTGTCCTAGAGAAGGCTTGAAGGAAGGATAATAGCAATGTACATAAATACCAGAGAGGCTGGAGAAGGTGGAGTCTCTATCCTTGGACAGATTCAAAAGCTGTCAGGACATGGTGCTGGGCATCAGATCTAGGTGGTCCTGCTTAAGCAGGGGGCTGGACCAGTTGACCTCAAGAGGTCCCCTCCAACCTCAACCCTTCTGTGACTCTGTGAAAAGAAGATCTGACCAAAACCTAAAATACTGACAAACACATTCATAAAATACATTAACTAGCTACAGACTAACAAGGGAGAGAAAACAGAAGGGTCCAAGAGAAACAAGAATAAGAAAATCCACACACAGGACAGCAGTGGCAGAGCTTTTGTGAAAACAACTGGGTTTCCAGTCATACTTTAGAGCTAACATTTCTGCACCAGACCCCTCTGAAGACCAAGTACTGGCAACTGACATTTTTCAGTGACAAAAACAATACTGCCATCTTTTTAATACTAATTCAGACAAACAACATTTAAACATGGCAGTCCCATTTGTGTAACAGAATCCAGCTATTCATTAAAAGCTGATTGAGGTGCTCCAAGAACATTGGACTGCTGCATCTGCAAACCTTTCTTCCCATTCTTGGAGAAGTAATGTAGGAAAGTGTCATGTTGCCTTACGTTTCTGTGAGGCCATATGCCAGGTCCAGCATGTCCATCTCTTCATCAGTAATTGCATCTAGTTTCTCAAATATGTGGTCTTCAAATATTAAATGACAAGTTGAACAGGCTAGCGTTCCTTCACATGCACCTAAAGAAAAGTAAATCAAGATAAAAAAAAAATCCAAGTTTCAAATTGCAGCTGAATTTCAGAAGAAATCCTGCATATGTTTGTTTCATACAAGAAGTCTCAGTTGATCGGCAAAATTAATGTTCTGTGTATTTCCACATTCATATACCTACTCTGTATTCAACTATTAATAGTAGTTATATTATATAGTTATATAGTAGTATAATAGCATTTCTACAATTACTATAGCATTTAAGTAAATCTTAGTGCTAAGTAATCAGTTAAAAAATGCTTAAGTAATTCTCTTTCCACCATTTAAAGAAAGAATAGCTTTCTACTACAAGAATGCAAAAGCAGACAATGCTGTCAATCAACACTACTTCACTTATTTCCAATGCTGATCCTTCTTATCTCTCTCTTTCCCATGGTTTTGAGAAGGTTTTCTCTAAAAGTTCAACAGCAGACACCTGCTACACAAAAACAATTACTTAGAACTACAGGGAGGTGGGATTTTATACCTATTTCTTCTCACTCTACTAATTCACAGCAACAAGGGTAGTCTGGCTGGAGAGAGGTGGCTTACATGGACTATGAAGTGTTCCAGTGCGAGTCAAGGACCTAACAAGTTGTTGGGGCAGAGTAGCACAAGCACCAACTCCACCTACCTACAGCAATTAGGTCACCACAGCACAGTAGAAGTTTGAACTCTAAAAAATTTGTTTCTGTCACTGAATTGGGCTGTGTCTTGGGCTGGCACCAAGCTCTCCACAGTGTTGAAAAAGAAATATGCAACATCAGGAAGAAAGGGAAAGCTAAATACTGTAGAGATTACAAACCTCAGGCTCTAATTTAGATTTATAGAAAAGAAACAGATAACACATTAGCCAATCTTCACTTATTTACTTATTTCTAGGGAGAGCAAAACCAAAAATATTGTGACCACATCACCTTTGTAATCATATGGAAATAAAGGAAGAAAGGTTGTATGTACAACCACTGCTACAAAAAGAAATAGTGGGACTCATCATTAGACCATGAGAACCAGAAAGCACTGTGCTGCAAGAGTGATCAGGACATGGTAATACATTTGATTTTTAAATTATATATGTATTCAAATACACATGAAAAAGTAGAGTTTAATTAAAGTGCCAAACATAAAATTCGTCATATCAGCAGCTTAAGGATCGTTAATGTTGGGGAAGTGAGGGAAGGAGTGAGGGGGGAAGAATACTGACCAGTCTCTTTGAACAGTGGAAGGTCTTTCCACAATCATAAAACTGGCAATAACAAACAAATTGAGTGCAGCTGAATCATTCAATAGATCTAACCCTTTACACAGTTATTTCTATTATTGTTAATGCACATGGGATGCCCCCTAGTGATAGAAGCAAATAAGCAGGATTTACATTTTACTTTTCCCTCATTACTTTTTTCTTGAACACAGAACATACATTTTTACATTATTTCTCTGTCCCAGTACAATGTTTCATTAGCAAGTGGTTATTAAAATGGGACTAGCACATATTATAATTAAAGACTGTTACAGTATTCCAAATTTTTGGTTTGGCTTCCTTTCATTGACACCATTGCTTTTTCCCACTTTACCACAATGCTTTAAACACAGCTGATGTTGACACAGAGAACAGTTACTGTAGAATATAAGCAGACCAGCCATAAGCCTAAATGAGTCATTTAATAAGTGATACATAAAGCTAGTTAAAGGCATTACAAATTTGAGACAATTTTTCTTCTCCAGATATATTCAACTCCAGACATAAAAGATGTCTTAGATACTAAATACAAGATTTTAAATATTATCAAAGAATTTATTACTAGTAATAAAATTTATTTGCACATAACTAAAACACATCAAATTTCAAACTACTACAACACTCTGCTGGGTTTTTTTTTCACCAATTGCTTCACATGCATTCAGTTCTGAAAATTGTACTACCACTTTTTGCTTTAGCTCTATTAATTTTACAGCTCATGTTCATATAAATACCTTCCCAGAGTATTTAACTGCAATTACCTAATACCTTTGAGCAATGTGGTCTAGTGGTTTGAGCAACAAAGGCTGGTGGAAGATGCCCATGACAGGGAGGGTTTGGAACTGGTCTTCAAGGTGCCTTCCAAACCAAACCATCCTACATTTCTAACTATGGAAAGTGCAAAAGTCTGAAGAAATAGAGAGAAGTCGTAACTGCCTCTTGTTATGATTCCAAACAGAACTTGTATCAAGTTAGAATTTCACAAGGTCTCCTTTACACCAGTTCTTTAATAAGAATTAAACTCTTTGCTCTTCCCTGCTAACTGACACTGATTTTGGTTGTTTCTTTCACTTTGCACTCCTCAGTTATAGATATAGTGCTACAAAAAGCCTGATAATAAATTGAAACAGTCTGGTGCTACAGAAGTAACCAGACACTGATAGAAATACACCAGCTCTGTGTTTCCTCCAGAACAGAACCTTTCAGCTCAGAAGAGGTCTGCAAGTGGCATGTTTCAGACTCCACTTTGACAGTACTCTGTGCATATTCATCTCTTTAATACTCAAGCCAAGATCATCCCAAGTATTTCTTTGAAACTTGAACCAAAATATTCTATTCACCTACAGAAAGAAAAAAAGGGGAGAAAATCCAAGCAAAGTATAGCTAGGTTTTATCTATAAAATATTAATTTACAGTTGGACTCAATGATCTTTTCCAGTCTAAATGATACTATAAATATTTATGCATAAAGAGAACATAATTTCTAGACACTGAATAAAATATTCAATTAATTTACTTACCAAAACCATCTATGTCGAGATTATTGTCAACAACAACATCCAGCAGTGAATCCCCAGGTTTTCCCTTGGCTGTTAGTTTGTCACCATCGCGGTTTATGAAATGAACAGTTATTTTATCTTCTGAGCTGAAAAAGAAAATTATATAATACAATTAAAGAATTCTAAAATTTTTTAGTGCTTTAGAATTGATTGAATACTACTAAAATAATAGTTGATACTACTACTATCAAAACTCCAAGAAAAGATAAACCTAAGTTATTGGCTTTTAAAAGCTGTAACAGGTACAGGCTTTTACTGCTGTACATTGAAAAAATACCATGAAAAATAAGAACAAAAAAAACTTGGTGTTCATTTTGTCACTACAAACTATATGGGATACAGATGTTTTGCCTTTCACCAAAGACAGTTTATTTTAGGAACAATATTTGTATTTTTAACAAATAAAGAAGCTTACTATAAATGTTTCTCTTCCCACCATTCTGTGAACTCTTGCTTTGTATTTATGAATTTTTTGTTGTTCTTATAATTATCACTTAGGACAAATTCTAAATTTTCCCATTTCTGCCTAGAGTTTTAGATATTTTACTTTATTACTTCTGAAATTTAATTCTTCTCTCCTCCCACAAATGGAAATACTCCAATAGCATTCTGCTGTTTTTAGGCACAGACTCTCTGAGGAGTTCATCTTGTAAATATTAATTCTAGTGAAGTACAAAGTTTTTACACTGGTTTCAAGGAAAGAAGGTTTTATATTTTTGGGGTTTTTTTTCCACACAATTGTTTCTTTAATAAAAAATTCACTTACAGTCTGCACAAAAATGCCTTAAGACTAAAGCTTTTAACATTAAAAAAATAATTTTTTGCATTCCATATTATTTCACATGCAAATCAAAGCAAAGCTTTAAATATACTAATAAAATACAGCATGTTCCATTTTAGACAGACTATTTTCTTTCCTACACTAAGTGAGCAAAACAAAAACCTTTTGGATGGACAGTGAAGAAATCTGCCAAGAGATGACAGATAAAAACAGAACAAGTGAAAGCTAATTCAAAAATTTATGTTTCCACGTGAAATCCATGTTTAAGAACAACATGCTTCATATTACCCATACTCTTAGTAACAGTGGGCCCTGAGTCATTTATTTCATACGAAAAATATTCAAACTTTAAAATCAAATCACCCCTGGAAAACTCTAACATGTGCATCTGAATACTAAAGAAAAAGTTTGAAAGTGGCCATGCTGAAAAAATCAGTGAACAAATTGTTTTTGTAACTGGCTGTAAAACAATGTGTTTTTAGCAATCTGAGTCCCAGCCTGTTATGAAACAACAAATGTTTGTTGCTGTAGACTTCATACACTTGCCACAACTCTTAAGCTCCATTGGCACCAGTGTGCTCCGTGATGATTCATTATGATATCATGTTCAATTCTTGTCCTATTATCCCTCAATCCCCTCCCTAGAAGGCAGCCACAAGCTACTATTAACTGTAAATTCATTCCAAAACTATAATTGATAACAGAGGATTGACCTTGGTAACCTGCAGAATGCAATTGAAGCACATACTATAAAAAAATTCAGATATCTTAAGGACTTATCTTTACAATATATGATTTATGTTTCACAGTCACCTGTGATATCCAAGGACCACCACCAAACCATTCTGTGGGGGTTTAAGAAACCACTTTGCTTTTCATTTTGCTCCTCGGCTATGTTAACACCTCCCACAGCAGAACCAAGGAAACAAACACCCACTTAGATAAACGAGTACAAAATTCATCACCTCCTCTGGGAGTTTTAAGACTGATGAGTTTAGACTGCATCTGGAAAGGTACAGATCCACATTCTGAGAGCCTAAGATAACATCTGACAGTGTAATTTTAAACTGCCTCAAAAAGCCCTTCCAGAGCTCAAAGTACACTCTCCTTTGCTGAAAGGCTTCTGTTAACGTGACAAAAACAACGCTGACAGGAGACACAATGCAACATGTACTTGCATTTCTGGGTATACTCTGCCCAAGGTATAGACATGGCAAGTACTAAATATTTATTCCAGTATCTTAAACATACTCTATTATAGGATTAGGCACTCACAAGTACCATGGACCAAACACCAAGATGTCTAGGCATCCCTTAGATCCCTGGAACTTCCGTAAATGACGTGTCAACTCCCTCCCAATTTTCAAAATACACCCGAAATTGTCTTCACCCGTGGTTACACTCGAATCTGATAAAACACCACAGTGCCACGTGAGGAACAGTCCCACCCCCGCTCCTTTGTTCCTCCTCTCTCCAGCGCTCACACTGTCCCGCAGTAACCTCGGTCTGGGAATGCACTGGCTGAAAGCCAAGGTCAATAACCCCACAGATGTCAGAACCAGCAGAGTCAGATCCGGCCCTTGGATGAAATTTACACCAGTTTGGAACGGCTGTGTTATTGCAACGACACAATCCGAGTTTCATGATCAGATTAAACCAATCTCTTCACAGTATAAAAACGTGGATTTGGGTGATCCCCGCTCCAAATCACTTAGCCATCATCCTTACACCAGTATTCCCACAAGTCAATTCCTTTTGCTAATGGTGGATGAAAATCAACCACAAAAACAAAGTAGACCCAACTGGACCATAAAGCAAAACTGACAAAAGTGCCACAGCTCAGAATAAAAACAAGGAAACAGCAGTAGGACCCCCTTGTCAGTAGGGGCAATCTGATATTTGCTTCAGCCAGCTGAGGACCTGCACTGTGGCTGTGCATGCCTCGTGGTGTGCCATGCAGCAAGGGGACAGATGGAAGCATCACCACCAGGTCACTGACTTTTCTTAAAAACTGACACAATAATTAATCTTTCAACAGGATGTAATCCACCTTGATTTATAAGTGAAACTACAATTTATTTATCTATGTGAAGTTAGAGTCTTAAGTCTTTCAGTAGATCTGGATTTTTTTGCTATTGCCACCTTCTATCACCCTTCACTTAGCCAAAATATTTAAATGAAAAAATTTCTGGTGCTTTACTTGGTGAAAATTCTGTGTGCATGCAATAATCAGACTAGTCAAACATTCAAAACACACACTGCGCCAATCTCCTCAATGACTGGGGGATACATTACAAAAAGTAAAAATCTCACCCACATGAAACAATATTTAGAGTTTATAAATTTCATCTAACATGGGTTTTGCCCACCCAGACATTGTTTACATCAAAAAAACCCCAACTGTCCAAATACCAAGATGTTGCAAACCAGTCACAGGCACTTAACATTAAACATAAACCAGGTCTATGCATGAATAGCCTGGGGATTATCAGGAAAAATACAATTTATTTTGTGTTATCTGCATGAATATCCCAATTCATGCTCAAATAAATGCTTTTCACCAGGTGTAAAATACAATTAACAAAACATAAAAACTTTAACCTCGTATTGTGCATGGTGAGACCAGCTCTGTTATTTGCAGATCTTTTAATAAACAGAAAATCCATCGTCTCTAATTGCCTGAGGAGTTCCTTGAATTAAACTATTATACAGGCCTCAATCAACAGAAGTTAAAAATCTGAACTAATCTTTAAAGCATGCAATTATTATGCTGTGCACAAAAAACATTGTACAGCTAACCAGACTTGTACAAAAGAATTCTGAAATAACTACTGTTCACCATGAAATTAAAAGGATGGATAAGGGATAAAAAAAGACTACGAAAAAGGAGGAAATGGAAATGAAAACATAACACCTGATGCTCCACTGAAACCTTTGGAAAACTCTGCTCACAGGAATCACCTCAGGTAATGTTTTGTATAGTGAGATTTTAATCCTCTAGACAAATACAGGTAATTTTACATGCATAAACAATGATGTATCTTTTTACTGAAATAACACTGGCTGATTACATAAAGGTCAGGAAGTGGTTCTCACATATGATGCGAAAAGAAAGTAACATGCATAAATGGAAAGAACAATAATATACAAGAATTTTTCTTTTCTCCCAACTCACTCAGCCAGGTTAAGACACTGAGTATACAAACAACATTGGAAACACTTTGCATGAGCTTTTTTGCTGGCGTGCTCACAAAATTAATGTAAATAAATTCTATTCTGTATTCAGCCTGTTTGCGAAAGACATTAAGGGGAACTGAGGAGACACAAGGGGAATTACAGCTCTTACATTACTATTAGGTAAGGAAGTGCTTTCCCTTTATAGGATTCTTTTTTTCAATTCTTTTAATACCTTTTTAAAAAAATTGGCAATATGTCACATCTTTATTTTTTTAAATAAAAACTGCTAATCAGGGACCTCAAAATCCACTGATTACCAGCAGGATCCCCCAGAGAAGAACCCTGACTAGCAACTTACTCATCTCATATGGGAGTTCTAGGCTAGAAAAGTCTCTCTCTCTCTCTCTCCATTAAAAGTATTATTAAAAGTATGTGCTGGAACAAAGTCAAAGATCACCTGCAGGAAAGTCTAAAAGCAAACTGCTGAGACAGCTTTGATGTCAAGCTATCAAAGCACTTATCCCAATCTTCTGGAAACAGGCCAAGCTACACCCCTGATGCTGGGCTACTGATTGTGGGTCCTGTTTCAAGTCTAGGAAACTTCTCTGGTAACCAAATACATCAGGCCTTTAAAACTTCTGTATTTTAAATACTGAAAGCTGCAGACTCTGATCATCTTTGAATATACAAACAAAAGCCAAAGGGTGGTGCATCAACAATCTATGACCACCTGTAATAAACATCAAAACTACAGCTGTGGAGTGTGTAATATTAAATGCCCACAGATGTAATGCATTCTGAAACAACTACTCACACATACTGGTGAGGAGAGGGGGAGCTCTGCACATTTACATTGGACCACAGAATCAATTAGGTTGGAAAAGACCTCTGAGATCATCAAGTCCAAGCTATGACCAAACATGACCATGTCAACTAAATCATGGCACTGTGTCACTTCCAGTCCTTCCATGAAGAAAGATGCAAAAGTGCTTTTCAGTACAGAAAAACTATACCAAAGGCAGAAGACACTTTAAGTATTAGGATCTCTCTGATACGTGCTGTACTTCTACCACAAGCCCAGCCAGACTATCACGGGAAAGAAAAACCAACAAAGCCAAACAACAGAGAAAAACAAGTGGAACTTTAGTAAGGTCATAACCTCTTAGAAAACCAGTCTGAACACCAGGAATGCTGGTTTACTGTTCCATAGCGTTACAAGCCACTTCAACGGGGTTCCAGGTCACACCGACCCTGAGCCTCACCCACAGCGGGTGCCGGTGCGGGGCCTCGCCCGAGCCAACCCACAGCGCCGGCATAGTTCTACACAGTCCTACGGGGCACAGCTCGGTGGAGGGGCCCCCCTAGAGTGCTTCGGTGCCGCCGCCAAGCAGCCAGTGAGGGGCGGAGGGGGCCGGGACCGCCAGGGGCGCCGCGGGAAGGTCATCCCGCGTCAGCCCGGTTCGGGCGGCCCGTGCCACAGGCAGCCGCTGGCCCCGGCTGCCCGCGGCGCCGAGATCCGGCCCAGTCCGGCTCCTCCGGTCCGCCGCCCCGGGGAGCCCGCCCGGCGCCTCACGGCTGTGACCCCCCTTACCTGAGCACCGCCCGGGCAGAGAGGCTGAACGGCCGAGCTGCCCGCCCGACAGCGGCAACGCTGCCGCAGCCCGGTCTCGGCCCGGCTGCCGGCGAGGCGGAGAAGAGCCAGCGGCGGGAGGAAGCGGCGGCGGCCCGGAGGAGCCGCGCCGGCCCTGGGGAGGCCATGGCAGCCATGGCGGTGGGACGGGAGCGCTGGGGCTCGGCGGGGCAGGGCGGGGGCAAAGTCCCGCCGCTTACGCTTACAGCGCGCGCGGCGGCGATTCTCGCAGCCGTTTACGCAGCGCGCGGCCCGCCCCCAGCGGCGCGGCCCCGGGGTTACGCAAAGTGCGCGGCAGCGCGCGGAGGGGCGGGGCCGGCGCGAGGGCCGCCCCCCGGCCCCCGCCGCTGCCCTCAGGTGCCCTCGTGCTGTCCCGCACCGCCCCCGTCCCCGGATCCCAGCGCTGCCTCTCCTCTTCCCGGGAGAGCGGAGCCATGGAGCCCAGCCTGTGCTGACCCTCTGCCCGGCTGGGCCCACGGGGCTTCTCTTGTCACAGCAAGCACTCGGCGCTGGAACGCGGTGGAGGAGTCGCTCAAAGGGTCGTCACTACTTCCCAAATTCCTCCCTTTGGGAGGCCTGGCTCGTGGAGGAGTGGGCACCAGCTCCAGGCTGGGCGATGCTATTTGGAGTTCCCTTGAAACAGCTTATAATAATTGTGGAAGTCTGAGCTGTCCACCTATGCTGTCCAGGCAGGACGATGGAGAAATTCCCAGTTCTTCATTACTGTGTCACGTCTTCATTACCTCTGTCATCATTCTTATGACAGAGGATCCAACCTCTAAAACACGGCTATCATCAAATGGACAGCAGTGCTGCTGTCAGAGGGTCTAACTAGGGGTGAACATTCATGGTGCATGGCTCAAGTACCAGCATGTGCCACAGGAAATTAGGAAATTTCCTGAGCAATCACAGACTGCACATGCAGGCTTAACTTGTCTCTGGTAGTTTTGATCAGATGGTTATGTAGATACCCTTCATTCTACCACACCCTGACTGGAGAGTTCTGAGTGAATAAGGAAGAAACATAACAATTACCTGGAAACAGTTCTTTCAAAGGGGAATGGAAATGAATGGGGCAAAAGAGGAGGGAATGATACCTCTGATACACTTGAGGTTGCAAAGATAATTCTTGATGCCTTATAATTTTGTTGCATCAGAATAAGGTTGAAGAGGGAGATAATATACTATATAACTTGAACTTCTGTATTTTCTTTAAGGACAAGAGTTCTGGTGGAAATGTCCTGGTGGAATTGTCAAGAGCCTCCAAACTGTCTGTCCATAAACCAAGTGATCCATAAACCACACTGAACTCATTTTCATTTGGTTTCACTCTTTTGCACCACAAGCAAATGAGGCCATGAATAATGCAGTTTACTTCAGTGCTGTCACTGCAGCGTGGGGTTAATATATACATAATCTTAAGGTGGTATAGAGCTAAATACATACAGTTCCAGCTGGATGTCTAATATTGTAAAGCCAAAAGAGCACATCACGTAATCTAGTCTGACTTCAACCAGATGGCTGCTCATTGTAAATTAATGGTTGATGCAGGAAATAAGCCTGAAAGGGAGCCTCTGTACCTTCTAATGTAAACCTTTGCTTTCACATTCAACTCAAGCAACTAAATAAAGAATAATTTATCCATTTCTTAGAGTTTTCTTGCTCTTTTTAATTGCACTGAAAAACAGTCCCAAAATTTCATTCCTTGGAAGTGGAGAAAGCCTAATTATTTATCAATTTTCAAATAATTTCTTTTATTAGTTTAATTCTAAGTATAGAAATATTTATGTCAATTTTCCACAGCCAGGGCTGCTCACATATTAGAACAATTTCTCTTCTTTGTAACATTCATCCAACATTTGTTGTACACCCTCCAGCCCTTTTATTTTAGCCACTGTTCTTACTAGTCTGCTTCCGTAATACAGGAAACCCTCACTGTTATCCCACTGAGCCATTTGTGCATATGTTAGTTTGAATTCCCTGTTGTTAAACACGGGTGACCAGTTAGAACATTCACTTCAGGTCTCATAGAGTGTCCTTAATAATATGACCCTGATACATGGGGTACACAATCCTAGGACTGTGTTTGATCTTTTTTTTCATGTACAAATTAAATTAGTAGCCTCAAATCAGCGAGTTTTAAATCAGTGTGACTAGTCAATAATCTAGAAATGCCCTTTGCTGCTTCTCACTAATGAAACCATCATTAATAGCAAGAGTCCTTGGCTTGCCCAGACTGAACAGAGTAAGGTCTTTGAACTTTGCTTCGGTCTGCTTTCATGTGGGGTTTTCACTCATGTGCCGTTTTAACAAAAAAGGCCAATTCCATGAACCTGCTCCCCATGTGTTGGATATGTTCCATAGATCTGTTCTAGCCCTCTGACTGCCGTGGCCCTGAGTACGTTACCCTTTTGCAAAAGTTGAGTTGGCAGAGTCCAAGGTCAGTTTCTTCACTGATAAGACCAGCTGTGAAAAAAGCCAGCAGCAAGGGCCTGTCTGTCCCTCGAGAGCCACTTTTAACCTGTGGCTTTTCTCCAGCCCTCACCTGTGCCCCAGGGCAGCTGTGCAGCAGCTCTGTTCACACCATCTCACATCTCCTTGAGTCTGGCTCTCATCCAGGCTTGCTGACTTGGCATCCTGGCTTGGCCTCAGACCTGCCTTGCCACTGCAGCCCTGCTGGGTGCCCATATGGGCTGTGTCTGACCCCAACCACTGTCTCTCAACCTAATCTTGGCCCTGGATTGCTGCTCCACATCCTGCCTCCTTGTTGATGAAGTGACTGCTTTCACCTGCCTTGGTGGTATGCCAGAAACTAAGCACACTTAGTTTAGTTTAGTTTAGTTTAGTTTAGTTTAGTTTAGTTTAGTTTAGTTTAGTTTAGTTTAGTTTAGTTTAGTTTAGTTTAGTTTAGTTTAGAAACTTTGCTTCTGTTGTAAAGCAGCCAAATCTTGCTGCTCCCTGACATTCACCACCCCTAAACACAGAGCCCCCCTAATCCCCTCATAATTTCTATATAATGTATAATTTTGAGTGGGCAAGACTGAAGAAAATGGTGGCGTGATTTAGGACTTCTTGATGAAATAAGAGTAGCAGAGTGAAATAAAAGAGAAAAATTACAAACTGTGTGTACATATTATCTCTCTAAATCTCACATTGGTTGTGTGCAAGTTGCTGTTCCTCATCTCTGTGGGATATACACCCTGATGGTGTACACTTTATGAAAGGCACTTCATAATTTCTTGTATGGGTTTTATTTTGTATAAGTTCTTGCACATTGGGGAACTCTTTTTTTTTTTTTTTTTTTTTTTTGGTAGGTATATCCTCCAAGTCTTTACTATTTTTAAGAAGGTACTTATAGGAGGCCAACAAACCACTAGATGGCAAACAGTTTCAGCAAGAGAATTAGCGCATGGGCATTGATACATCCTTCTATCCTGAATTTCATCATTCCTTTTCTTGTCCAACTTCGTGAGCTGGTCCTGGAGAGTCTGGGTTGAAGCTGACACAGTCCTTCTTCTCTATGCTTGTCCCTCTCTTTTGCTGTTATAGGATTCATGAGTCAGGTGTGGGTGGATTCCTACAGGTGACTTTTGCTGACACTAACAAGGAAAAAAAAGCCAAACCAACTCCCCCATCCCAAAAAACCCCAAAACAACAAAAAATAGCAACAAAAACCCACAAAAAAACCAAACCAAACCAAAACACAAAAAAACAAACAAGAAAGGAAAAAGAAGAAAGCAAGCAGTTTCCAGGAATTTCACTTCCGTCAACCAGGCTGGAGACCCACTGTGTAGAACAAGATGTATCCTGGGAGAAAAGCAGTCCCAGCTTCCCAGCTTGGGTTGTTTTATGCTGGTAAGCAAAGGTACCACATATTCTTTTTTTTTTTACAGAATTCCAAGATCCAGGATGATACAAACATAAAATATGTATATCGTTATCAGCAGATAATTTGTATAAATTACTACAGAGGGTCTCTCTGAGTCCTGTTTTTCTATCTAAAGGAAACATGGAATGAATGCATATTTACAAAATAGAAATTCAAAGGTTTTTTTTTTAGAAATTTCTGAAAATAAAAAAATCCACCAAGTAATCAGATTTTTATATACCATTAGCTTTTCTGGTCGCTCTCAAGTTCTCTGTGAACATGTGTTTTGATCAGGATTTTCCTGAAAGTAAAATTGTGTCAAATTAACTCTTTCAGTTAAAATATTCAGGGAGATCCAGAGAAAGGAAAGAATCCATCCAGCCATAAATCTGTGAAGTTTCCATCTGTAGCTGAGTGAGTGGGATGCAGGCCCTGTTAGCTTCAGCCCAGGAGCACAGAACTTAGGAGCAGTGAGGTCTGAAGTAATCCATGCTTGAGAAAAGAGAAGAATGTGAAGGAGAGGTCATCAATCAATGAAAGATTAATGGACAGGCAAAATGCTCACGGGGCGGTTGTTTTTATTTTGATAATTATTGTGGTTTGCAAGCCTTCCTGTAAAGGGCAGGTAATCCCCAAATACCATGGAAGTGTCAGTAGCTGCCAAGTGATTCTGTAGCTAAAATGAGATGTGGGAATTTTGGCACTTTGTTGGTGAGGATCCAGTAACTGTGGTGCAGGAGGGTGGAAGTTTGTTCTGTTTGCAATTGCTTTGTCTTTGCTGGTTTCTCTGTAGCACCTGAAACACAGCTGGAAACAGATAGAAATGTTTGGAGTTTTGTCATTCAAAGAGGTGGCACCCTAGGAATAAGCCAGAAAGCCTGGTGTTTGTTATCCATTCAGAGAGGAAAGCCAGGGAGGTATGTCTGTCTTATGACAGGAAGGTGAATTACTGCCAAGAAATTCTGCTAAACTGTAAATAATCCATTGCTTCAAAGCCATGCTTCTGTCATACATAACAGACTGTGAAATCTGTGTGAGAATTTGCATCTCTGAGTAGGGGATTTTAGAGTTAGTTGCCTGAAAGTCTTGATACTCTTTAATAGAAAGATGCATGAGTTTTTCCACAGGAAAACTTTTCGTACTCTTTTGAATTTCTGAAATTCTTCATATTATGCATAACATTTCATAGCAACAGTTCCTTCCTATGATAAGCTGAAAAAGTATATAGACAGTGTAATGTGAAATTTCCAAAACAAACCAGAATTTGTCAGCACTGAGCTAGAGCCACATTTCCAATTTGATTATTTGTCTCCCTCAACAGGGGACCTTGAAGTGTTTTCAAAATGCAACCATGCAATGTCATAGAAGGGAAAACCACTATGAAATACAAAAGCACCATGTCCAGCTCATATCTGAAATCCTTTACATGTGTGCTGTTGGTAGATGGGAAAGTATTCTGGGGAAACCAGTGCTTGCTTCATTCTTAGTTTCTTTCCCAGGTGGCAACTTTCACAGTTGCTGCAGACAAAATATGGGGCTTGAGGGACTTTTGATCTAACATGAAACAGACTTTTGGTCTGATGCTTTCATAATTTTCATTGTTTTTACTGGAGGACCAGACTCGAGGACCAAAATCCACAATTTCCCTGGTAAATTTGGGTCAGGCCATCTTTTTCAATACTACCAGTGTCACAAATTGTGATCATGACAGTAATTAAAGTCTCCAATTAAATAAAAAAGCATTTCCAACTTCCCAGGATTGGTGTTGGCAATGAATTACAGCCAGACATGTGTTCCTCTTGTCTGCTACCCACCTCTTTCTCTTCTCTGGATAATGCTGTTATGATTTCACAGTAATGTACTTCCACTCTCTTCCCGGAAGTCCATACAGTTGTTTATTAAGAACATGTGCAACAAAGTGTAAGTAAAATCTCTCCATCAAGCAAGGATGTCAATTGCTCTAGATGCTGCAAGTCCTGCTGTGCTGTTGGTAGCAAGTGAACAAGTGATGTGTAAGGTCCTACATGCTGATCTTCTCTATCTTTGAAAAATACCTCTTTGTATAAACCTCTGTGAAGGAATTAATTTCCTGTTAGTGGCAGTCTGTTGGTTTGTAATGGGAAGAAGCTCAATGGCACATGAGAAAGGTATTAGTAGAAGATTCTTAGAGAAAGAGTGATGCTCAAAGGTAGCGAGTGCACTGAGGCAGGGATTGTGTGTCCACCAGGAGGCACAGCGAGCTCGGGCTCCGTCTCCTCCACGGTCCTGGAAATGCGGCAGGTACCAGAAGTAAAGGGAAGCAAAAGTGTTCATCAGGTTTTTACAGTCGGAGGTAGAAAATGTGAGAGAGCTGGCAAGAGCTGAATGAAAAGCATACATGTCAAAATGTTGTCTGGTCAAAGGCTATAATTTAAAAAAAATTTTTTGCAGTTGTTCACAGTCATTGGAAGTTATAAGAGGTATGACAAAAATAAAAATGCTAATCAGTGTATGAAGCAATACTGGGGCTCAGCTTCTTAAAGTATATACCAGCAGTTGTGTGAAAGGCCAAATTACATACTTCTGTGTATCTAATGCACATGTGGAGAAGGACAAGGTTAGAATTATTGAATCATAGAATATCCTGAGTCAGAAGGGACCCAGAAGGATCATTGATCCTGGCCCTCCGCAGGACTGCCCCTAGAATCAAACTGTGTGATGCCGCAAACATTTATGGATGTGAATGGTCATATCTGTTACATCTTTACAACATAAAATAGGCTGAAAAACAAGCCAGAAGCTTACCAGTAAGTACTTGCACATTTGGGACTTTGTGGGAATACAGGCTGAAATATGCTTATCAGCTATGCTCCTTCTCTTACAGTGTAACTGGGGTTACAAATGAGGATCCTTCTCTCTGATCCTAGAAGCATGTATAGGACATCAAGAATATGACCAATAGTGTTTTCAAAGTTGCTAAATCTTGTGATTTTTAAAATACTGTAGTAAAATTCTTATTTTATGTCATTTCAAAATCTGGTAATTAACTAGGAATTGAAAATCTAAACCCAAGCAAGTAAGTTCTCTTCCCAGGCTTGAAGAGAAACTTAAGAATGTGGAAAAGAAATAAAGAGACCCCTAACTATTATTAAGTCCTTGTGAGTTTTGTTCTTTAATGCTGGCCTTGTGACTTTCTGAGAAGCAATTTATTGAAAGCCTTGGTTTGACAATTCTGTGCTTGGCTAGCTTGGGCATGACCCAAGTTCCCTTTTTTCTTGGCAGCACTTAAAACAGTTGAGATGTAGCCTATGCCCCTTTGTAATCCAAGATTGCTGCATGCAGTTAAGAACCTTTAAGCATGGGAAATGAAAAAAGTGACCCAAAGCCATGGGGCCTGGCTAGTGGTGTGGGCCAGCGGGGTTGGGATGAGAAGCCAAGGGCCCACTCTGCTTCCCCGGGACCAGCTTCTGTGTGGGTTTAGTCCAGCTGACACACTCTGGCTGGTGTAGAAATTCTGTTTGACTTTCAAATTGTGCTAGTTTAGCTGGCACTAGTCCAGCTGCTGGAAACCCAGTTGCATAGAGAGAACTCTGGTGATATTTCCAGTTCTTCAGCATTCATATGAGCTGCTGCTGCACTCCAAAGAGACGCAGTGTGCAGCCATCTCCTGCAGCAGGTCACGTCCTGCTGGAACAGTGCGGCAGCAGCACCAGGCATTTTCGTGACCATTCAGCAATCTCAGCAGTAAAGCAGCAATAAAACAATGCTTCCAATGTACTCCACTGGCTTTGCCTGTCGGCTCTTATTTCAAGGCAGAGCGCTGTGCTGGCGTATACATAGCATGCACTAGGTTTCTCCCGCGCCGCTCCGAGGGCTCCTAGCCAAAGTGCGGGCATGAGGTTGGAGTTTGCAACCCATAGCGGTACCGCTGTGGTTCCAAACTGCTGAGGTAGTGCCCTACCCTATTACTCCTTCATACACTTCTGCTTTCTATGTGGAAACAAGGGGAACAGAATCGTGCAGCTCTCAAGTATTAGACCACGCCAAATTCTGTGATTTAAACAGGCACAGCTGTGAAGTTAGCAGAGTCCTGCTGTGCTGCGCCAGCTCAGAGCTGGGCTTACAGTCCCGATGCGGAGGCCTGTGCAAAGACAAGTAAATGAATGTCTAGCTCCAGCTTTTATGCCCTCTGGAATTAATCGTGGTACTTTTTTTAGTAACCTTAAAAGCAAATGTCTGTCAAAATTTCTTTGTAACATCTTGGTCTCACTGAGCTGCTTGCAGTTGTGATTTCAGGACGGGTGTTTTTTGCACTTGTCAGCTTTTATCTGTAGACTGCTGTCTTGCTAAGGTGGGAGAAATTTGAACTATGCTGTTATATAATGTAGAAGCAAATGCTTTCCCAGAAATTACTATTTGTTTATTGAGGGAGGGTAGGAGTGTGTGGACTGTTCCCTGGGCCACCATTGTTGCAGTCATTGCAGGCCTGCTTGTGTCTCTACCATTTTCTAGCATTGGGACATCCACTGGACTGATTTTTTTTCGTTTTGTATCTACCTATTCTAGGTTAATAGTTAAGAGCTATGAAAAAGGGAAGTTGCTTGGCACTGTGAACATATGAACAGTTGCATTCAAAAGACTAGTCTCACTACATGTGTTGTCATACAACAGCGACAGGAAAAAATACTTGTATTTTTACATCCGTTTTATTACAAACACTCAAATTTTACAGAAGCCAAAACACTTCATTTCAAACACAAAGCCACAGAGTTCCATTATTTTATTTGAGAGTATCATATTTTAGAAGAAGTAAACAGAAGTTAGCGGTTAGAACAGCACTCACCCTTCAGCATCACTCTGGAACACAACCTGTGTCAAGATGCAGCTGTCCCTCGTGGAGGTGTCAGCCCATGTGACACCTGCAGAATTGCTCACAGGCAGCCCATGGGCACCCTGTCTCTCTACTGATGCAGAGTGGTGGCCAAGGCTGAGCTGTACTTACTGACAACCAGCCTCTGAGGTTCTCTGAGGCTCTCTCTCATGCTGTGTGGCCAGGTTTATGCATGACAGAGTACATTTTTTCCGTAGGATGAGAACGGAACGTTCCTCAAAATGCAGCTGAGATATAGCCACCCAGACCAAATATGAAACCAGAATTACCCACATCCTTCCCTGCAGGATTGATGTCTTAGATTTATCTGCCTCTGCTTCACAAGGAAATAAATCTGGGGAAAATCCTGAGTTCTTTTCCCAGAATTTTGCTACAGCTCTGACATCTTCTGCAAAGAAATAAAACAGTCACAGCTAAATTTAGAATGAACAGTATCTTTCAATTCGTCTTTCCTTGATTTGCTGAATTATCTTTTTTTTTCCCACAGATTTCTTTCTGGCGTTGCCTATTTGGTAGGAAAAATACCAGCCCTGTGGTTTAGATTTCACTGAATCAGGAAAAATTTAGATCACAGTTCTGCAAACCAAAATGCATATGAACAGTTCGTTGACTAAAATGATCAGTACTACTAATGAGACTCATAGCTCTTTTGAGACTAACTTTACTCTGTATTTTATCTTACTGCAATGGAATGTAGTGAGCTTTTAAGTAATAGATAACATTAGGTATTACACAAATATTTTTGTAACTGATATGTCTGAATATATTAAGATGCAGATGAGCACACTGAGTATCTTAAACTGATGAACAAAAGTGTTAGCAATTAAAAATCTCTTCCAGGGATTTTGAAAATGTAATGCAAAGCAAATGACATCTCATTATACTAACATCTTGAAGAAGGCCTGAACCTTCTCTAAAGCATTACTCTGAAGGTTTTAGTTTTGATGAAGAAATTTCAGCAGCCGTTCAGCAGAAGTGAAGAAGTGGGCAGAGAATGTGCCTACATGTGCATGTGACAGTACTTCTGCTGGTTTTACTCACAATATCTGGATTAAAGCCCTTATGCAGACTTCAGGCATATCTTGATTTTGCTTGTAAAACTGATTTAATGATACAGCCTTCCTTGCTATATTTTGCAGAATGTGGTGTTTCAGTTTTAGCATACAACTACTAATGAAAAAGACATGTAAGCAAAAATGTTGTGTTCTGCTCTGCTACCATTGGCAGTAACATTGTGACTATGCTGCTAATAGATCGTGGGAGCAGGACTCTCTTCTTCCATTTTACAGTTGTAAAGCAGGACTACTGCCATCAGATTTTGGATATGTGGGAGAACGAATATCAAAATGAGCATTTGCAAATACAGCAAACTAAAAAGAATCTTGGGTGGAACCATGACAAACCCTTCCACAGGGAATGGTAGCACTTTCGAGGATCTTAATAGTTGGCTATTGCAATTTAACTTAAAAGTTGGAATTTCTTAGAAGAGCTATAAACAGAAATCCATCTCACCATTTTCATGGTCTGTTGCATTTGTGAACAAGATTTTCCAAGCCCCAGTAGTTGTATAGTAACATCTGAAATGGATCTCTGCATAAATGAATTTCCCAAAAGCTTAAGTAGCCTAAAAGACTGACTTCCCACAGTAATGAAGGATTTTCTGAACAGTTGTGTAACAAGTATTTCTTACATTCCCCTAAAGGGTACATGCTCCTAAAGGGAACTAAAAAATGACCTTTCAGAAAAAGAGAGTTTGGAGCAATTACTTGCTCTTCAGCAGTCTCTTTGAAACTTTGCTTTACAAAATTAAACCTTAGAGATTCCTTCCTCTGGTTTTCCTTGAGGCATGTATAGTTTGATCACTGGCATGCTCTCTCTGTGGGCCAAACCTAGTTTTATTTCTAAGAAAATGTTGAGCTTACTGAAGCATATAACTTGCCATACAGCATTATGTTCATTTAGCCCAGCTGTGTATCTGTAACTGTTGTCGATTCCCAGTGCTTTAGAGAAGATGCAAAACCAAAGCAAACTCAAACATATTTTTGACAGAATTGGGGTGATGGAGACTTCATTCTAACTAACTTATTTAAACTTTGTGTTTCAAGCTGCTTTTTTCTTTTAGTACCTCTTATGTAAATAACAAGAATATCCAAAAATATAGTACAAGAGAATATTGTCCTCCCTCTTAGACTCCTGCTGTGTGTTTTGACTTTAATAACATCCTGGAGCAGTGAGTTTTGCAGTCTGTTTTGTTATTTGATGAAAAGACAACACTCAGAGTTGTCAGCTACACAGCCTGCCTCCTCTTTTACTACAAGACTGAGAAAATGAAAGCTCTCAAACAATGTTCTCTATACTATTTTTGTATTTTCAATCCATTTCCTACGCCTTGAAGAAAAATCTATAAGGGAATATTTACTAAAAAATGACCTTAAAATACTGTATTTCCTATTCACAAACAGCTTAATAAAACAGAACTTAGAAAGGAGGAAAGTAAAGGAAGGGAAATGGGATAGCAATTACACTTTCCCTGAAAGACAGTAGTCATAACTTAGAGTGGTGCCCATATTTCTTAGGGCAGGTGGCAGCTCCTTACCCCCTTAGGTAATACTTTAATCATTGGCACTGTACCTCAAGTCCAGTGTATCGACCACAAGCCTCAATCCAGGCTATTATGCGTTGAATCAACGCCCTGTCATTTGGCTTGGTTGATCCCAGTCCTCTCCTGTCCTTTCCTACTCACCATCCTGATGGCTCTTGCTTTTTGTTAGTCTCTTGGTAGTGATTTGTGCTTTTTCATGGGAGATAACACATGAAGACACAAATAATCCTTGTTGCCCCAGGAAGATTGTTTTTTATGGAGTCTTCTCTTCTAGGAGCTGCTGCAACCCCAGGCTTAAAGGGAGGTTTTAGATTCAGATGACTGCTAGCCCTGAGCACATTTATGCTGAGTTAGTTTGCCCAGGCTTTTCACACATTACTGCAATTACATCACAATTCCAAATTTATACCATGTTTTTTCGCAGTGTCTGAATTGTTAACAGAAATACAACAAAGCATATCCTTCCAAAAGAAGGTTTCAAGCCTTCTCCCTTCTGCTCAGCTCCTTTTGTATCCACAGGATGGAAATGGAGCACTCACCCCCTCTTGGTTTTCCATTCCTCTACAGTACTCAGAGAAGGGTTGGATTTGTTTTTTCAAGGTTTTTTTTTTGTTTGTTTTGTCCTCTCCTAAGCCTCAGGCCTGCATATTTGAATCTCTTCTTATTTATTTAATTTCTTAGGCAAAATGTTCTAATTCTAATTCTTTTTTCCATGCCAATTTTGTATCCAAATGTCTCCTAATTCTGTAGCCTTCTAGACTGCAACAACCAGAGCTATACAGATTTCAGCCAAGATCGTACCATTTGTACATAGATCAATCTTAAAAATTTTCTAGATCATAACCAAATATTGTACTGTCTGCATTGATAGTTCTGTCTTTTTCTGGAAACAATATTTTTAACACATAATGTGCATGATTAGTTTTTTATCTTCTCTACCTTGTGCAAACTTGACATTGTGCTCCCTCTACACAAACACTGAGGAAACTTTCCCATTTTTATGTAATTTGACAACAGAAATGAACTTTGCAGGCACTGCTGAAGCAATGAAGGAAAAAAATCTCAACTGTACTTAAATCATAGGAAATTATGTAAAAAAACCAAGAAAGGGCAGATCTTCAAGGTACTAAACATTCATTTTCATGCAAAGCCTCAATGATTGATTTGACTTGCTCCATGTAGAAGAAACTCCATATAGAAGATGATGAGCAATCAGCAGGGCAACCAGAGTAACTCTCCTCTTGATCTGTTAAGTGGGTGCAAGGAACCTATTTTTTTTAAAAAGAAACAAAAAGTGAGCAAACCAAACATCTTTGCAGGAGGAATGCTCCATCTCATCTAATTAGACTCAAAAGATGAACAGCTGGTCTATAGAGATGCATGCAGCAGACAGATGTTCAACCTATTCCCAGAATTCAAGTTTGGGATGTAACAAAATCTTGAATTTTCAGATGAAAAAGGTTGTAACCAAATCTGCTGGTTTCAATGTAGGCTGCAAGTAGCATTTAATGCCAAATATCAAATTTAATAATGTGTAATCTACAGTCTAATCTGAACATTAGTTCATGATACAGGAAAAAAAGCTTTTATTGTTTAACAAGGTAAATAGCTGGGATTGGTATGTCTTCTGTCTTCATTGGGGATCTGTTTTATAACTTTATTTTCAGCCCAGCTTTTGTCATCAAAGTTAAGTTCCTCTGCAAGTTTACATAACTATAAAACCTGTTAGCCAAATACAACCAAATGCAACAAAGGTAGAAGCCCTGGAAAAAAACTATTATCCTAGAAATTTTATGTAAACGTCCATCAGGAAAGCAGAAAAAGACAACTGAGTTGTTTCCAGCTGGAAGGATTGACTGAGCAGTCTAGTAACTTCTTGGTCTACAGGGAATCCACACCAGGCAGAGCTCCCAGTTTGCCTCAGCCACAGAACGGAATTACAGCTACTCCAAGTCAGTCAGTCACAGGGCTCTGTTTCCAAGCACCCACAATCTAAGTCAATGTAGTTTTGTGCAGAGATGTAACTATTTTCTAATTTCAACTTCATCAGTATCTGCAGTATCAAATCTGCCTTTATGTACCATCCTTTCAATCTCTGTTCACCAGGTAACAGAAAGCCATTAGCAGAATTTAAATTCTTAAGGGGACTAATTTCCTGTTTCAGTTTAATCACACGTCATGGTTTTGGTACTTGTTATATTGTAGCCCACCTGGTTCTTCAACTGCCTTTGAGGTATCCTTAAGAGTAGTAGCACATCTTTTAGTATTTTTTTTCCTAAGGCAAATAAATACTTTTAAATCTTTCAGACCCTCTTCATACACAGTGAAATGAAAGAGAAGCAGCCTTTAAAAATATATTGGGAGACACAGCACACTGATCTTAGCACCATAAGCATTACCTTACCTTTCTCCTTTTTCTGCCTTGTTTCTCTTTGATGAACTTCAGTGAAGGGTGATTTGATATGATAAGTTTCAATTGCCACATAGCTGCTGCAAAAGCTTATGCCCTCTTAAGGCTAAATTACCTTCATGCCTCCAAATTACATCTTTGTAGGTGTGCTGATGATAAAGCTTTGTGGTATTCTTGTTCAGCAAGGAAATGCCTCGATACATTCCTCACTTTTTATGCTTGTGAGGTGGAAAAAATTAATCTGTGGGGATATCTGCTTCAGCAATGGAGCTTTTGCTAATATCAGCTCAGCCTTCTTCTTCCTGAATTCCTTCAGAAGTTTAGAATGTCCGTGGACTTAAAACCTTGTACTCAGTAATGGCAGATTAACTCTGAAATAAACCAGTGATTTCAGTGGAAGCATAGAACGTTTAAAATAACAGAGGAATTGTATTTAGTCTCTTGCTACTTCTTTACGTAATGTTAATGCTGAGACTTTTTTGGGTTTTTTGCTATTTTTTTAAAGCAGTTTTATGAGTAGGTTTAGCTGAAAACAACTGGCAAAAATGGGTTGAGGAGACTGTTGTGGAACACCCCCTTTAAAGTGGTGATGGAGTGTTTCCTTTAGGCATTTTTTCATCTTTTGTGATGCTACTGGCATGCCATCGAAAATGCCCCATATCCGGAAAACACAAACCTATTCAATTTTCAGTCTTTCCTCCTCCTCCTCCCCCTTCAACATATATAAGTATTCCAGAAAATGTCCCATATTTAAAAAAGGATGGATTTGTGAAGAAATATGTACTTCTATTTTGAGGTTTTGACATCTATATTTTTGTAAAACTGGGAGATGACAAAATGTTGAGATTTTGCCTGAAAAGTTTAACACTCCTTCTATGGTTTTGCTTTTTTCTGCTTGTTAATAAAGAAGCAAGAAAATGCAGTAAAATTAGAAGGGGCAAGGACCTAAAAATACTCCAGTGATGGATTCGTAGTAAAAAGCTCTACTTTTTATTATGATTTTATTTATTCACAAAGTGTATAGCTGTCTCTCAGAACAGTGTACATTCACCTTAGGAGACCAGTAAAAAAACCCACAAAACACAAACCCAACAACAACGGAACGCCCCCCAAATAATTTGCTTTGGCTCTAACAGGTGGATACATTTTTCAAGTTTTCAAAAACTTGCATCCAATTCCCTGGTAATCTCTCACACACACACACATATATATACATACATATTTATTATTTTTTTTTCTTGCTGAAGAAATAGATTCTTCAAAAAAGACATCTGTATTGGTGCCTTTAACTGCTTAGTACATTACATTCTATTTTACTTGGTTATAACATTATTTTGCGGAAGTGAGTTATGTTTATCCATGACTTTGATTTCCAGTGCTATGGACGTGACACAGCTACTGCCACATTCTAACTAAATAAACACTGCCACAAAAAAACCCCAGTGCTGTCACTGCAGAACAACTTGTACTTGTCATAGTAATTATAACTACGAATGAGACAAAAATATTAAGTGGACACAAGCAGGAACTGCAGCTAAGTGTCAGCTATTAGATGATAACCTTATGTACCAGTGAAGGCAAGTTGTGGTGACATGACACAAGAGCAGTGACATAGAAGAAATCAGACAGCTTGCCCCAACCTCAACTGCAAGCAGCTTTTATTTGTGAACCTGTCTTTCGTGCAGTTGCAAAAAAACCCCCAAAACAATCATAACATTATAAAGGTGATTGACATAATGGAATGTAAGTGCTGCATAATACACTTTGTGTACAAAGGTTAAATAAGCAAAGTATTACCAAGAGATGTGAATACTGATTCACTTAGAATGAATTGCTGAGATCCATATTTGGCACTTCAATAAACACACTCCTCTACAAGTGATTCTGCTACTCCCTATCTTGAGTAGAAAAGGTATTAATATTTGACTCTGAGATAGGTGGACACCACAATGGTATCTTTGCTGTAGTGTCAGAGACCGAATACCAGGAAAAAGCCAAAAGTCTGTCACTAGAAAGTCACCATGTGTGATGGAGCATCAGTGATAAAGCCTTTGGGCTTCTTAGTCACCTGGTTCTTAGGCTTCTGGTGAGCACAGTCAGCAAGAGAAACAATGCTCTTAAATCTAACTCTGTTGATTAGAATTAGAATTGATTTGGCTGCAGGACAAAGCTTTTGCAAACAACCCCTTGGATTTTCAATGGGAAAGGCATGTGAAGCCAGGCATCACAGTCCATGTTAGAGGCTAAGCTTTCTCAGCCAGGTGATTAAATCAAAGGGTGGAAGGACGGCCTGACAAGGAGCCAGCTGCCAACACTGCAGCTCAGTAGTAGATTACCCTGCCTATGGTTGTTCAGGTGTTTTGTGCAGGCTTTCAGGTGCTGATTTATCCTTTCTGTTCACTGTGTGCCTCTGGTGAGGGAGGATCCCCCTTCCATGTAACTTTTTGCACACTAGGTCTATCCTCCTTCATTACAACACTCATGCAGGGAATTATCCTGGACATGGAGTTGCAAACTTCTTCTCTGGAGCAGAGGATTCTGGAGGTGCTGCCCAAATGCAGGATCTTGGCCCCGGAGGACACCTAAATAAGCTTCACATCCTATGGTATTTCAGAGAGGGAAAACACAAATTCCCCAGGATCATACCCTATTTTGCCTTTTGAATTTGATCAAAGCTAAGACTGTACATATGCATGCAATGAAGGCAACTTGGAATTCTCAGTGTTGCTACTGGAACCCTTTTATTTTTAGTGAAATCTGGTATGTTAATACCATGCATGAAAAATACTCTTTGGAATTAGATACATTTCATTTTAAATGACAGACAAATTTAACAAGAGACATAAAAACTATTACTTTAGACATTTATTGTAATTTCACCAAATATTTAAATTATCTGTGAATTGGATTCATCTGATGACCACAGAATACTTTAAATTGCATTTGCTTCTGGCAAAGACTTTAAAGGGCAATCCAACATACTTTTTGGACAAATAATTACAATTAATGTCCATTAAGGCAATGTATCCTTTTATTGTTATTCAAAAACTAACAAAAGAAAAAGCAATTTGGTTTTAGACCATGCAATTAGTAAGAGTAAAATTACCCTGCAATAATTTTAGACAATGTCAGGTCTGCTTCTGTAAACATATTAATAGCTGAGAATGTGTGTTGAGTCATATGTATAATTATTCCCAGAATGGCTGCCTTCCAGGCGTGTAGGCTGAGTCCATGTATAACTTTTCACGTTAGGGGCATGGTATGGGCAGCACTACACTTCTATCAAGGTTGGTGGCATAAATCATAATTGAATTAAGTAATGTCAATGCATACCATTTGAAAATAAACAAAAAAAAAAAAAAGAAAATCAGAAATTTTTCATGGTTTTTTTTTTTTTAGTTCTCTTTTCCAAAATGCCTTGTCTAGTAAACGCCCCTTGAACTGTACATTTGGATTTAATAAAAGTAGACTCTAACACACAACTGGGTATTCACTAATACTGATGCTTTATGCTTTTGCAGGTGCACTGAAGAAGAGAAACCTTGGCCCTAAAATCTTTACTTTCTAAAAGGATTCTAGGATTGATTTCTCAGAGCAGGCAACAAGAAGTTTAAAATCTGTTTCTTAAGGAAGGGCTGGGATTTGGCATTACTGCTGGAAGATAAACTTTTACGTCTTGTAGTTACGGCATTCTTATCATTAGCTTTATCTTTATAACCTACCTCTTAAAGAACTGTGTAATTTAAGTTGCTAGGGGTATCTGAAAGCTCTCTTTATTGCCTCTACTTCTTTCTGTAGTTTCAGTTTCACGGCTACAAAGAATAGGATCTCTAACTACACTTCTGTTTTTACTGCCCTGTTTTATCAGACAAACTGCAATTTTACACCTTGTTAAGGGAGCAAGGTGAGAAGAAAACCACATTATACTGTTGACAAGGAAGATAAGACTATTATTTACCTTGACATTTCTGAGCAATAATATTCTTCATGTAACAGGATAAGAGATAAAGCATATCCTGCAGTGATAATGCACAAACTGAAAGGAACTGGCTTTCACATGCTATCAACACCAGTAATGAAACTGAGCCCTAGTGCAATAATCCTATATTTGAGCCAGTTCAGAATGGACTATTTGAGAAGAAACCAAGCCTTTAATTCGGTCAACTAAAGTAAACACATTTTATCTGTGCCCTGCAGTGAATCATAGTCAATTTATAAGTGGCTGAATAAAACAGCATTTGTTTTTCTCTGTTTTGTTTCATTTCCCTTGCTCTGACCTGCAGGTAAAGGCCATTTGAACAGGGAACAGTACAATGCATACTAATGGTGGCTGGTCCGTGAAACTGCGTATCTGCAGATGCTGCAAGATGCCCTAGAAGTTTAATGTACTGCAAAATACTCTTTCACACGAGGATGTTCTTCACAATGAAGAACAACAGAGGCAATAAAGAATTAGCCACTGTCACTTCTTCCTTGGAGCAAAACAGCACAAAGATGGAAATGAAATTTTAGCCCACGTGAGAAACTGGAACATACCTTTAACAGACCAATGTTCAGATTCTGTGATGATGACCCTTAAGATCAGCCTGTTTGAAATATACCAAAAATGCATAAAAATATCACAAACTAAAGTAAATATCTCCAGAAAAAGTAATTATGTTCAAGCCTTTGTCAAAAATCAATTTTATAATAGTTTGTATTATGTGGTCATTTGCCTTCTCAGAATGTTCTTTAAATTTTTTTTTTAAAAAATTAAGAATTTTTCATCAGTGAGGCTCCCACAAATTCTCTGGGACATTATTCCTTGTTTTCCAGGCTGCTTTCCTCCTCTTCCCCTTCTTCCCACCTCCAATTCACCCTAGAATATTATTTTTATTCTTTTTGAAGCAGCTTTTAAATGAAAATTCCTCATAGTTCTTCCCCCAACCTCTCCTTCTCAGAGAGCCAGAGGGCGAGGTGTATTAATAGCAGCTGCATGACTCGGTAGCTCGAGTGGATCCCTTTGCACTGAGCTTTGCTGTTTGGCTTCCCTGCTTGGGTTGCCGCTGAGCTCAGGGAGCACCTTCACTTCCTTGCAAACAAAAATAAACTGAGAAAGCACAGTGGGGGCTGGGATTGCCTCAACCTCTCTGTCCTTCAGAAGGATTCTCCTTATTGCTATTTTCTTCTACATTCCCATTGGGACTGTATAAAAAAAAAATAAAAATAAAAATAAAAAAGGTGTGATCCCATCCACCAGCGTGACTGTTTCACGCGACTGACTGATGGAAAAAAAGAGAGGACGCCCATCACTGCGATGATACGGAGGAGAGGAAGACGGTCAGTGCTCTCCACTCAGGCTGCATTCCATGCACTTTCCCTGAAGGCATCCCTGTTCCCATGAGCCATCACAGCTCGACCCTTCTCAGCCCTTGGCTCTCCACTCACCCCGCTCCTGCCCGCCGCACCCCGGGGCTGGTGGCACCGCCAGCTCCGAGCCCCCCTATCTGGAGTGACAGCCGGCCTCACACCGCGCCCCGGGGCACACGCCCCACAAAAAGGCGGCACTATGCCTGCCGGGGCTTTGCACGGAAAAAAAACCAAAACAACAAAAAACAAAAAACACGCCGCCAACTCCCCCTCCCTGGCTCAAGCCTTTTTTGACGTTTTCATTTCCCGCCCGCCCGCGCTAACGGGAGAGCTTCTTCTCCTCATCCCCTCCTCGCTCAAGCGAGCAGCGGGGTCCCGGAGGGCAGCTCTGCCACAGGCTCACATAACGCGGGCAGGGCTGCGCTCGGGTGGGCTGCGCGGGGTCCCCGAGCGCCGGCTCCGCCGGAGCGCGCAGAGGGGCGCGGAACTGCGTACGGAGAGGCGGCCACCTCAGACGGCGAGCGCTCGCCACCGTCCCCTTACGGGAGCTCCGTCTCCCTCCCCCGCCGAGAGCCCCTCGCGGGCGCCCCTCACGGCCTCTCCCCCACCCCCGCGCCCCTCCGGGCAGCGGCTTCGCGCCGCGCGCCGCGCATGCCCGCCCGCCCGCGCCGCGCGTGCGCAGTGCGTGCGCAGGAGCCACATCTGATAGGGGGGGAAAATCCGAACGGCGGCGGCGGCCGCCATATTGCGGAGCTGTCACAGCGCACGCCGCGCTCCGCGCCGCATCCCCGGCGAGCAGCGCGGGGCGGCCCCGCAGCGCCTCCTGCCCCGCTGCGAGGAGGCGGCGGGGGGGGACACACCGCCCCGCCAGGAGCGGAGAGCGCCGCGCCCCAAGCACGCTGCCTCGGGGGCTCGTCCCCCCCCTCCGCTCGGCGCCGCGGAGGGAGCGGAGTCCCAGGTGAGGCGGGAGCGCTGAGGCGAGGGGTGCGCGGGCGGCTGCCGGAGGGGCAGTGCGGGGGCGGCATCCCGAGGCGTGAGCCAGCCCGCAGCCCTCGGTGGGCGGGGGGCACCAGGCGACTTGTTGCGGCGGCGGGAGCGCGGCACCGCGTCGCTGGTGTGCGGGGCACCGCCTCCGCCCGGGACCGGGACCCGGCTCGCCCCGCTCCATCGGCGAGCCCCGGGAGCGCGCCCCCGGCGTGCCCGCGCAGCCTCCGCTGCATTATTCATGTCCCCGAGCGGCGCGGCTCGGGAGGTTATACCGTAGTAAGACATGTGGCAGTCGGGTCGGGCCAGCTGAGTGCGGCGGTGTGGGAGAATAATAAGGAATTACTTCATAAACAAGTGCTGTGGAGCATCTGTTGCTGTCTATTGTTTTCGACAAATGCGCGTTTTTAAGAGTCCTTAAGTACTGACCGACGTAATGGGCGCAGCGGCCCTGAATGAGCCTTTGTGCATTGTTTTTTTGAATGGATTAATGTTTTGTACAAGTCGTGGGCATTTGTAATTAACCTTGTCGCTTAAAGTTTAGCGCAGATAAGGGGTTTTAGTTTAAACTTTGTGGAATTCACTTGTCTTTTGTCAGTTTCTTAATCTGAACGCGGAAAAAAAAATAACTCTTTGGACTCCATGCCAACACAACTAATCACTTTAGTTGTAAGGTGCTATTAAGCTGTCTTTTCCAGTCTGTGTAACACCCTAGACAAGTATTTCGTGTTCCTCTTTCTGGTACAGGCTTTTAAAAAGCTTCCATTTTTTAAACTGAGTTACGGGAGTGGCGTTTCTGAGTTTTAAGTAGTTCTGTCTCTGTGTCTGGTTCGTGTGAGGCTTCAGATGTATCCCTGTATGTCGCTCTGGTTTGTTTCCATCGGAGATGCCCGTCGCCGTGTCTGTGCCACGGGAGCGTTTTTGGGGATGCGTGTGCCTGCACAGCACCCCGCACATGGAGGAGATTGTGGAAATGCGGTTGTTGCTGTCAGCTCTCGGTGCGTTGGCACAGCGCTGCTGGGCAACGTGTGCTCCCAGGGAAGATGTGGAGTTGGTGTACAGTAACACTACGGCTACTGCCATGAAGTTGTTTTTTTAATCATTAAAGGTGGGACAGGTAGTAACTGTTTATTGGATTATAAGATTTACCTCCATTGATTTATTGATTTAGCATAAGTGGGACTGTGAGAAAAATAAACTGCGAGTCAGTGCAGTGTTCCCAGATAAGCAGCCTCCCAGCAAATGGCAATTGCAAGGCAGTGGCGTTTTTCCAAGCTTTGTACTGAAGTGACACAGTTGTTCTATTAGGTTGGGAAACTGGAGAGCAAAAGTGAAACATCTTTAGAAAACGCATGAAAAAATGACATGGTGTGACATGTCTGGAGCTGTCCAGAGAGTTTTCATTGAGTGCTGACTCAAAGAGAAAGGGGTGAAAGTGTGTGTAGTGATGACAAAAAGAGTTCTGCTCGGACTGTTTCTGCCATTGCAATAGAGAGCATTGCAGGACTGTGGTAATGGTACTGCCAGAACAAGGTTGTTTCACAGAAAACTGGGTAAAGCCGTAAAGAGAGTGAGGATTTAGATCCACCTACGAGCTGCAAAACCAGGAGGGTAAGATATATAGATGTTATGACGTGAGAAGGCAGTTCTTGGCAAAGTTTCTTTAGCCTTTGCCAGGATAGGTGAACGGCCTTCTTCAGCAGCCTCGCTTCGCTTTTTGGGAAGGGGTGCCTCTGTTGGCAGAGGTGAGGAGAAAAGTTGTTGAAGGCATTACAACATGTAATGCCTTGGGTGTGTTAAATACTTCAAAGCCATCCTATCGCTTTATATTGCATTAGAAGTCTGTGGGAGTAGCGGAAAGGGAGGATTTTCAAGTTTGTAAATGTAAACAAAGTTTTATACAAACTCCTGGAGAAAGAACTGATTGTGGAAAGATACTGATCCATTAAAGCAGCACCCAGTGTATCCTGTGTGCTCAGCAAGTTTACTCCAGAGCTGAAGGAGCCTAGGTAGACTCTTTCAACACTGAAGAACTGTGTGTGTTGACTAACTTTACCAATAGGCTAATACTTAGCTGTACTTTGGATTTAAAAAATGTTTTTTTTCCCTTTCTGCTTTAGATATTTATTAATCACTCTGTAAAGTGAAACCTTCAAGTCATGTAGTACAAAGAAAAGGAAATATGGTGTTGGCCCAAAAAGGCAGTTAATAATCTTTACATTAAAACATTGCAATTTAAGAACTCTAGCTATTTTATATGAAGAATGATATGGCTGGCCAGTTCACAGGTTTCCTTTTGTTTTATGGAACTAGTTGTAAGAGACTTAACAGCATCATTCAGAAAATACAGTACTTGACTTTGAGATGAGATATATCCAAAATTCTGAGTACATGTCCTATTTCTTTGCTAACTGTGTGTTTAGAGAAAGGATTATTGCACTTGGAAGCAACAGTGCTTCCATCACTTTAAATTCATGATTTCCATTTTTGATGATACATCCAATGTAGATGGTAATATTGGTCATTCTATCATTGCAGAACTCTTCAGAATCTTTGAATTATTTCCTATAGTGCATATGTCGGTACTTGAAGTTAAGGTTACTAAGCTCAATAAATATTAAGTGTATGTAAATCATGTAGCACATCTAAAACATACCAGTTTATTAGCTGGCAAAACTGCAAGCAGTGCACAAATATTACTTGACTGGTATGAAGTTGCTTTTAGTTGGATACTGTGTTGGCAACTGCCAGGTTTTCATTTTACTTCTGAAGTTTACAGGAAGTCCAGTTATGAAGAAGCACTTCACTTTTCAAAATGAATTTTCCTATAGATGTATTGAATATGTAAGTTGTACTAGTTCTATTTCAGTTGTTTTTCAGAGACAGCAGGCCTGTTTTTGGTGTTTCAGAGAAGGGAGGACTGAGGGAAATGGTGGTTTTAAGAAAGGAAAAATACAACACAAAAAAGTTGGCACATAAAACTGTATGTGATGTCTAGTACTGGTCAAATCTCAGTTTTTATGTATTAGGTGTACAATTCAGGGATTTTTTTTAGGTTTTTTTTGGTTTTTTTTTTTTGTTAAATAAATGGCTTGTTTTAGTTCCTGCCCTGGTTTGCTTATATTGCAGACAGCTGTGTAGGCGGTTGCTCTGTCCGTCTGAAAAAGATGTATGCAGAAGTAAAGTCTATGGCAAAGGAACTTCTTTATTGGATTGCACCAAGTGTGTCATTAGGGAGCTGTTGGTGTGAAGGATGATTGCCCTGCAGACATTCACTGACTGCTTGGGAGTAGAGAGACATTTTTGTAGAAATCTGAGACCAGTTATTCAGGTCCAATGGTCTGTGAATTGCCTATTGCTTCCGCTGCAAAGATCTAAAACTTTGAGGTGCTACAGAAAATGGAATGGGATAAGACTCCGGAAAGAAAAAGTATATTAATTTAAAATAAGTTTCTCTTAATAAACAAGTGAGTTATTTTGCTATGGGTAAAGCTCTGTGGCCCCTAGCATCTATCTGTATTTAGAGAAGTAGGTGGTGTACCTCTTGCTCAAGCTTAGGAGGAATGCTGCTGGAGGGACTGCTGCTGAGAGAGGGCCCTAAGCTGTCAGATAGGGATTCTACTTTTGAGTGTTGCTTCTCTACCAGCCAAGCATCCTGCTCGAGCTTTCTGCTTGCTATCCCATCCTCACCTGACCTCAGACCCATGGCTGTGTGTATGAATGTATCTTTTGAAAACAGCTGCTGCATAAATTATTTGACCAAATTTTGGCATCAGGCATTTTATGCACCATCATTTTCTGAAGAAAGCTTTCATTGTCATCTTTCAACAATTGCTTTATTTGTTGCTTTCTGTGGCATAACTAGAAACATGGATGATAAAGATATAAAAATCTCGACTGCCTTGTAGTAAGAGAAACAAATTGAAATCACAGGTTTTCATTTCAAGAGAGTTCTTGATGTTCTGGATGACTTTTTTATCTGTTTGTGATACAGAGCGTGCTGATACTTTTTCTGTTTGGTCCAGAGTCCGATTACTGCATAGGGTCCTGAGTGCTGTAGCAGTAGGAAGTCTGCAAAGTCACAACCCTGTTAATCCTGACTTGGAAGAGGGACCTTTAGGATTTTAGATGCAGATAAGCCTGTATGCCTAGTAGGTCATAAGCTGGTTTCAGAATGCAGGAATCAAAAGGAATATGATTCCCAGTCCCAGCTGACTGAGGTCTTTTTTGCTGGTGTTTTTGGCTTTTTTTTTTTTTTTCTCTATTTGCATTGCCATATCCCATGAGTGTTACGATAAAAGTAAGTCTAAGTAATTAGTTGCTTCAAAGTTAAAAATTTTGCATCTGCTAAATATAAATTTATCTGAACTGGCATTAGTAGCAAAATTGAACTGCTACTCCAGTAATAACAGTGGAGATACACAATATTTTGCCTGGCTGCAATTTTTAGTTTCTTTTGGCCCAATGTTTCCCTCATATTTCTCTTGTTTTTAATGTTAGCTGGTGCCAAAAATTGGAAAAGATAGGATAATTTCCAGTTTTTATTCAGTGTTTATTTGATGTCAATATTTGCAGTTTTAAGGTCTGTGAACTTCTTGATTTGTATACTCATATAATAGTTACAATGTGTTTGTATGAATGTATTGTTTCAAAATTGCACATTTTGAATATGAAAGCATATTAAGACTGACATGGGCTGTTTTTTGTATTATATATTAAATGAAAACAATGGAAATAAGTCAGCATAGTTTGCCATAAATTTACATTTGGCTAATTTTTTTTTAAAAAATAAATTGTAGAATTTTTTTACTTAGTGAAAGATATTATGAACAAACGTTTCAACAAAAAATACATAGGGTGCTGTTTGTTTTTCATGCATATTTTTTTCTGTTGCTCATATACTGTGATAATTTCTTAGGCCTATGAGACTGTGGGACTAAGAGTGAGACTTCATTTTTATTGTTTTACATAAGTAGATTCTTGCTTTTTGCTGATAACTTTGTTCTCTTGCATGTGAAAACATGTCTTCCAATTGTGGTTTGATGACATAGGATGAATCCATAAAACTCTGTAGTCACATTTTTGATTTTAAAAGTTACCTTAAGGTTTTAAAGTGAGTTTTCAAATAAATGATTTATGGTTTGATGATAGTATTACAACAAAATGTTTGAGTAAATCCCAAAGCAAAAGTCTGGGACATGTTTATGAATGAATTTTGTAGTGATGAAATATATGAGGGTATGACAGTCATTGTAGAAATTTCTAGATGTGTTTGTCTCTTAGAAAGACCTCAGAAAGGAATCATTTGATAGCACAGATCTTGGTCCTGTGCCATGTGCTGTCATTGCTCTCCTGGAGACTGGACTTCCTTATCAGTCATCTTACCATACCCCTTCTTTTCAGTGCTGTGTAACTAAAGGCACAGGAAGGTAGCTGTGCTACTTTCTGTTCCTTTTGGTACTGTTGAGTTGGCACACTTACAAAATGGTGAATGAGAATCTAATTTGGCTTTTGCATCGTTAATTAACTGAGTGTAACTCTAGGGCTTCAATCTGCCTTCAGCTTTTCAAGCATTGAACCTCTGCTGTCAGAGATGAGCAGAGGGAGTACTATAGCTTGGAATCCTGCTAACTGTTAGCAGATATTAGAGCCAAGCTTGTTTTGGTTTCTGTTATTCTCTTGAATTTTTCCAAAGTGTACATTAGGGAAAGAAGGGAGAAGAGGAGGCAGTCTCTTCTCTGAAAGGGAAAAACGCTGTTGAATTTTTATCAAAAGCAAATTTTTTTTCCTCCCCAGGAAGCCTTTGTGGTTAAAGCAGGGAAGAGGAATAGAGGAAAAAGTGTATTCATAATGTTCAAGAACATATTTAACAGTATCTTAAAACAGTAGCCTTACTGCTGATGTCCAGGTGTTAGAAAGATAAATGACTTGTAAGTAGAATTGCCTTGTAAAAGTTTAGGGCTTGACACTCTTCAACCATCTCAGACCCAGGGGAAAGTTAGCAAAGTTTGGAAAGAAGGATGTTCCATTGATAGTGGGCACAGGGAATGCAAAATTCACGAGGCACAAGGATATTTGGCTGAACTCCCAAGATAAGAAAGAAACAAACAAAGCCAACTCAGCAACCGCGTTGAATCAGCTCCAAGTGGAGAAAAGGTAATTCTGGCAGGGGGAGACTGGGACCACAACTCAGGACCCATTGACTCCCTAAGGCCATGCCTCCAGAGGGGAATGGCTTAGCATGTGGTGTGATTGGCAGGAGAAATGAGAGAATCATTGAACCAGTAGAAGGTGGAATGTTGATCACAAAGAGAGCCATGTAACCTGTTGCAAATAAACCATGATTTCTTTGCTGAAATGTATGAAAGGTATAAAGTTTGGATGATCGGAGTGCCAGCCTTTGGTGGGTTCCCACCTAGCTCTCTTCTCTGTGCAGATCAGAATAAAGAAAAGGAAATGCCTTGGCTCAGTGCATAAATTGGCACTGCACATCAGGCAGCAAGCCTGCATTTGGGACATGACTGTCCATGATACTGTCCAGTTCTCAAGAGTATCTTCTGTAATTAAAATAATCAGCTGGAAGGTAATTGACTGTGTGCTGGGCATCGAGTATTATACCTTTAGAGTTGGGCTGGATTAGTTATATCGTAATGAGTGTAACTTCGAGATAGTGTTTTAATGTTTTCAGGCTGATTTTCTGAAATTAACACAGTTTTGTTAAATATTTGAATTATGCCATTAGCTGTCTTTTTGTAATCTTTAGTCTTAACATTTGTTTTCTTTACCAGCCAACAACATTTATGCTTCTTAAATTCTGTTTTCATCCTTTATCTGTTTTTAAGTCCCTTTTCAAACATATCTCTACAGATTAGAAGGAGAAATAAAAAATAAAATGCCAATGCACCTTAAATTGCTGTGTGAATGTTTCTAATATTTTAGAAACTGTATTTCTATTGCTAAGAAGCAAGGAAAATTTTCTTCTGTAATTTTTATATAAAAATACTTTTTTATTTTTCTTTATGAATGAAAGATCAGTCATACAAAAGCTCGATTTTGATAACTGGATTGCTTCCAAGTATTCTGTTTTTCTCTCTCTTTCCTTTAAGTATTTCTGAAGATTTTATTCATCTGTTGCAGCTGTGGAGTTATAATACTGAAATCTCAGATTATTCTGACTAGCATGTCACACTCATTTTTCTTAGTATAAGTGTAATTCCACTTAATATTATTTTTGAAGGCAATGCAGTCTGATGCTTCTTGCAAACCAGCAACAGTCTGATTTGTGGAAGTCACTACTGGAAATGTGTGCAGGAAGGTGACTAGCTGCTTGCTCTGAGTTAAAAGGAATTTATAAGGAGATAGGATGATATATACCAATAACTTTGCAAGCATATATTTTGAAGGCATAAAAGCTTTTTTTGAACAGAAAACAATAGTGAATACTTTCATCAGCACATAGACATCATTTATAGACTTCTGCTTAAAAAGAAAAAATTCTGTTATTTTAAGCACAGCAGAATTTCTTCCTTTTTTAATGGTGTTGGTATACTTGCATTTCTTTTCATTTGGGAAAAATTACTGTCATTCCTTTGCTGAGAGAAACAAGTTATTTTATAGACGGGAAATAAAAGTTTTGGTGCTTCAGAATTATTAGTGGATTTTTTGTCTTCATGATGTTTCTTGTAAATAATGTTAGAGGCTTTTAACAGTAGATGCTGTATGTTAACAGAACATTTAAAAGAATTTGTAGGACTTGAGGAACTGTCATCTCTTTATTGTAACATTACTACATAAATATACTACAGAAACTAGGAAGGATGTTACTGCTTAGAGACCTGTAGATTCTGGCATTGGCTAAATCAGTTGCTCTTTCTATATGTCATCTACTGAGAAGTGTATTTTGTACATGTAGAGTATGCTTACTTGTTTTGGGATTTGTACTACTTACTATGATTAAGTTTTGATTAATTTAAAAACAACCCTTTTAATTTTGTTTTTGGCAGAAGGGGGCAGAAGAGTTTTTGGAAGATTTAAGTGGACAGGAGACAACAGAAAACAAGAAAAATGCCGAAACCAGTAAGTAGCAGGTTTATATTAATCTAAAATCTAGAAAGATTTTTACATTTTAGAGGTATAATCTTACATCTGTTCTAATTATTTTGACTCTTCCCTTTCTAGATTTCGTAAGATTTGATCATGTACAGTTGAAGTTGAGACAGTGTGGTACCAATGTATGGAAAAAATGGTCAATAAAGCATGGTACTGCAAATTGCATGGAGGGTGATTGGAAATGAGAGTGGTACTTGGAGCCCATTTGGCTGACAGGAGTTGTTGACTTTGAGACGAGCTGACTTACAGTAGTTAATGGAAGCATAATTTGAGCCTGACCCAAGTGTCTGAGAATCAGTGGAAGGGTTTGCTGTGGGATTTGGCAGGGGAAGACAGAACGTGTGTCAAGTGTCAGCACCAAGTTAGTAGTTTTACTATGGTAGAGGCTATCACATAGAATAAGTTTAGAAGGGAGGAAATAAGCAGTTTGTGATCTCCTGTTCTCCTCACTTCAGCTAAGATAAGGGTTCACCCGCTTTCTACCCAGGAGAAAAGATCATCTCCGTCTTCTGTTTTGATAATAATTCTAGATTGAGAATTTAATTATTCATTTGGTTGATTCTTTTTTTCTTAATGTTATATTGCTAGCTTAGGATTTCATCTGCCTTATGTTAAGTGTCTTTTGCTTGTCTCTTGCACTTGTATCCAGTGAGCAAATCATTCAGAAAGGGAACTGAATTGTCAGATTTTTTTCTACTCAACTCAGTTGGTTTATGTAATAGCCTTCAGGCTTTCTTTGTTTACTGATGTTTCATTTTGGTAGCAGAATAGGAGCAGGGCAGGTCTGTTCCTAAGAATAAATGTGTCTGTGCATGTGTATACACACATACATCCCTATATGCAGGTATATAAAAGGTTTTTGCTATTGGTGAGAAATTACCCCTGTAAATAATCTGTGTTGTACGCTAGTGTTTGGAACTGGTACAGCTTGATGAATAGTGTGAGCATGGGACTAAGGGCTTGAAGTTCTATTCTGAGCCTATTCAGAGTTGGTCTGATGACCAACTGGCCATACCTTGTTTCTGTAATTTCTTTTTTTCTTGCCAGTGGATTGGGGCAGTATCTTGGCACTTTCTCCAACTGGAAGTAGCTAGCTGTATCCTGCTCATTGGTGACAGAAAGCTGCACTATAAAGGGCAGGAAAACGAATTAGCAGCATACTGTTTTCTGACCTGTTTGAGTGCTGGCTATGAGAATTGAGTACTGCCTTTGATGGAGCTTCTTAACTGAAAAACTGTGTTTTAAGAGTGAGGCAAAAAGTCACTGTGAGTTCATGTGGTTTCTGAGGCCTTCAGCTGCTTGCAGCTAGAGAGTCATGGAGCCACAGAGGAGGTGACTAGAAAAAAAAAAGCTTGGGTGAGGTAACTTCTTTTTAAATTCTGGGATTGGAACCATGAAATTTAGGCAGGCAGGGTTCCTTCTATTTTAAGGACCAGAGAAAATTGAAGGAAATAAGAATTTTAGGGTTGTTCACAGGGAAAGCAATATCCTTAGAACTGAGATTGTAGTGATGTTGAAAGAGTGCACAATCCACCCTAATAATGGATATTAGCTACTAGATCTTGACAAGGAAGCTGTGCTTGTGCCAAAGATAGCTTTTTTTCTTTAATAAGGAACTTTTTGTGAAGAGTTCATGTATCTCTTGATGATGTAGGTGCATGTGAAGTCCTACAAGGAAGCCAAGTGAAAGGAGCCGTTATAAATGAAATTAAATTGATTACATTTCTCAATGTCTTCCTGTAAACTGCAGGTTGCTGTGATTATAGTTGGTAATCAGTGAATGAAGAAGTAGCACACTTGCCAAAGGTTAATTGGTATTACCTATAAAAATCAAACCTCAGATTTTCTTCTTGTTGCCTCTTAAATGATAGATTGCTTTGGAGCTCTCTTCCTACCCCCTCACCTCTTTATTTTCCTTCTTTCTTTGGAGACTGTAAGAGCCTATCCATGGTTATATTTAATGAATCCAACATTGTTCTTTGAAGAATTTTGCTGTTCTGGTCAGATTTGATAATACTGGACAGTAGAAGGTCTCTTGCTATGGATATTTACTGCAGTTCTTGGGAGTTGTCTTTATGCACAATCCACAATAACCAAATGTACTTCTAGTCCAGAAACTATTTATGTTTTAAGTCTTCATTGCTTATTTTTGACAGCTGTTGCAATAAGACAATCAGTGTTCTGTAGCTTTATTGCTGGAAATCATTTAACCTGAAAACTAATGAAATAATCATGAGTAAGAGCTAAGAAAACCCAGTTAACACAAGTGGTGAGATTTTTGACAGTGCTATCTCTCTTCTGTATTACTGTGACCTATTTACGTTTTCTTTTTTCAGATTCTGCTGTAACAATCCAATTGATAGTTTTCAGAAAAGTCTGATAGTCTTCTAAATATGTAAGCCTGTGCAGTACAACTATAAATTCCTCATGTGTTTCTGGAACGATTTTTTTTGTTGAGAAAATAACAAATAAATAAGCCATAGATCAATTTAGATGAAATCAGTGCCCATTGAACCGCAGGAAATGCAATTAAATAGATTTTGGGTTCACTCTTTTTGGTTTTATGTTGAAAAGTTACATAGTATTCCAGACAAAATTAAGTAAATGAAGACCAGTAGAAAGTCTTGGCATATTGGAATTTTATAGCAAACATCTTTCATTTTTCCTGGAAATCTGAGTCTGAAATAAGTTTCATGCCATTGTGAATGATTCTTATACATGGTAGGAAAAGGTCACGTGTTTCAGATTTTTTTTTTTTCTTAGAGGCTAGTAGGTTAAACAGCTTGGGTGAAAAAGCTGTTTTGAAAGGGTAGAAACAACTTTAGTGTATTGTCCTGAGATATTAAGGTGATATGTGACTGAAAAATATACATAATTGAAACATTTTATTTTTTGATTGTTTCAGTAGAAAGTCTGTTCCTTCACTTTGGCTGGGTTTGTGACAAAGTGGCTTTCCAGTTTTTCAAGCTGTTATTCAGCATCTACTTTACTTTTAAAACCAAACTGTTTGTTTTTGAAAGAGACTTTTTCTCAGTTCTGCCTAGCTGTGTGAATTTTTTAGTTTCATTTAGCATGTTGTGATACATCTGAATAAAACTGATGGCTTCTTTGTTTAATTACATCTTTGCTGCTGTAATCAAAATTTGAGGTGTTGCAAGTGCTGTTCTCAGTATGCTTAGTTCTCAGCTTGCTGAAGAACAGAATATTTGTTGACTCTAATATTCATTGCTTTCTTACTAAAAGAATAGGTACAAAATGTTTCTCAGCTGTATGGCATTCTCACAGATCTGCACTGAAAATAGAAACATAGAAGCTAAAATTAGATATCATGGGTTACATAACTGTTAATCATTTCATATGTTAAGAAGCTTGGATATAATTGACTGAAATATTGCATTTATAGGGTGTAGAAGGAGTTAAATTATCATCTGGTTTCGGCGGTAATTTGCAGCACTTTTATACAAACTGCAATGCCTGAAAGAAAACAAACAGAGGTAGATGTCAAAGTTAATAAAACTAAAAAGGATTTTTTTTTCAAGTTTATTTAATGTTTTATGAAACTGTGTATTCAGAAGAAGGAAATTAATTCTGGAATATATGATATAAAATTCTAATACTTGCATGATCAAATTTCTGTAAGGTGGTCGAATTGAAATAGTGTATAGGTTTTTTTTACTACAGTGATGTTAGGAAAATCTTTTGAGTCTGTGTAATGCAGTATTTGAATTATTACTTGAATTTATTATTCATTTCTATAATATAAATAGACAACTGCTGTCAGCTTGGAGGACTGCTTTCTTTTGATTTGTCTGTTAGTAAAATCTGTTTGGCATTATTCTGTAGCCTCCTGTTCCTAATGTTGTTTAGTTCTTACCCTTTAACCTTCTCTATAAAATTTTTTTCTTCCATTTCTTCCTATAGCTACTTCGACATTGTTATGGAGAGAGTGCTGTGTGCATGTGTGCAGTCTGTAAAGCAGTTGGACTAATACACTGCTACTCTTAAAACAATTTAATATGCAAACTTGAGGTAGTAAATGGTTGAACCAGTGTGAGGAAGCTCTTTGAACAAAATTTTTTCACCATCTATAATTTTCTTCTGGATCAGACTGGTTTTTGTGGCTTTTACAATAACTAATTTGTCTTGCATTTATTAAACCAAAGCAAAACCTTTGGAAACCATTTCCATGTTATTTTGAATGACTTTTTTTCTCAGTATTGGTACCTACTCAGTTTTGGAGTTCATCATGAAAGATGAAGTGCCATAACTAATAGCTGCAAAGGATGGCTGGAGTAATAGAAAGTTCTATATTATTAAGCTTACAGATAGGTTTTGTGCATATTTCATGGACAAAATGTGGATGTATCTGTTTGAGGAGAGGTTCAAAATTTAATGTGGTGATGGTGTAATATTCCCATAAATTGTGGAGGGCTGAAGTTAGGTTCTACAAGAAAATGTAGAAATACTTTTTCAAGTTCTTAAAGGTGAAAGAATGCAAAAAAAAAAAAAAAAATTCCCTTATGAAGTGCATGCTTTTATTAAGTGCACATTGATTTTTCTTGTTCCAGATATGTTCATTGACTATACTCTTTATTTATTTTGGTAAATTATTTAATAGATAATTTGCTGTAGAATGTTTTTCTATGAATAGTATTTTGTAGCTGTGGCAAATATCCTCATAACCCATTAGCAACATTTGTTATCAAAGCATCAGTTGCACCCTTGGCAAAGAATAATCAATTTGTATTCCCTTCCCTTTGGCTGTGTTTAATCGTTCTGAAGCAAGTCTAGTAAAATACAGATAAACTCAGCCTGCTGCTGATGCCAAGGACCTGGACAAGCATGAGAAGTGGGAAAATGTGAATCTCCTGAGGTTCAACAAGACCAGGTATAAGGTGCTTCACCTTGGTTGGGGCATCCCCTGGAGTCAGCACAGCCTGAGGAATTGAACAGATGGAGAGCAGTCATGCAGAGAAGGACTTGGTGGTGCTGGTGGGTGAGAGGCTGGCCATGAGCTGTCAGTGTGCACTCCCAGCCCAGAAAGCCAAAGGTGTCCTGGGCTGCATCCAGAGCAGCGTGGGCAGCAGGGCCAGGGAGGGGATTCTGCCCCTCTGCTCTGCTCTGCTCAGACCCCACCTGCAGGGCTGCAGCAGCTCTGGGTTCCCAGCACAGGGAGGAGGTGGTGTTGTTGAAACAGGTTTAGAGGGGGATTACAAAATTGGTTCTCAGAATGAAGTATTCCTCCTTATGAGGAAAGGCTGAGAGAGTAGGAGTTGTTCTCCCTGGGAGAGAGAAAGGTATGGGGAGACCTTACTGTGACCTTTCAGTTCTTAAAAGGAGCTTACAAGAAATGTGGGGATAAACATTTTATCAGGGCCTGTTGCAATAGGACAAGGGTAATGGTTTCAAACTAGAAGGATATAGATTCAAACTACATACACTAAGAACATTTTTATGATGCAGGAGGGAACACTCTAACAGTTGCCCAGAGAGATGGTAGATGCCCCATCCTTGGAAATGTTCAAGGTCAGGTTGCATGGGTCTCCAGGCAACCTGATGCAGGAGAAGGTGTCTGTGCTCATTGCCGAGGGGTTGAACTAGATGAACCTTAAAGGTCCCTTCTAAACCAAACTATTCTGTGATTCTGTTTAATATGCAAACTGAGCTAGTAATTGACTGAACTAGAGTGAAGAAGTGAGATGTCAAATTCTGTTTGAAAGATGTGGGATCCTGGTGAGACAAAGTTTGAAAAGCAGTCACTGAGTGGGTCTTGGGGTATGTGTAGTGGTAGCCTTCCAATACCTGCTACAGGAAACCTTTATGCATTTCTTTTGTCACTATTGCAAGAGCTCCTTCCTGTTTCCGTATTTGTGTGGTAAAGTTGGTTCATATTAGTGCCTGTCCGTAATTTGTGGTTGAGATAATTTCCCCCTGTCACCAACATCAGGTGAAGAGCATTGCTTCAAAGTAGCCAGATACCTAGCAGAGGTTACATGAGGGACAGACCGTTGCTGAAGTTCCCAGACCGTCTTTCTCTGCCCATTTTCTCAATTCCCTGCTGTATTTATGATGTAGAAATTTCCCCTATGACTCTTGTTTATGTAGCTTTCTAGCTTTATTTTACAGACAATGCAACTGATACCAGTTGTTTGATTTTTGTTGAGGGAGTGCCCTGTAATCAAGGTTTGAATTAGATAAGTAGACCTTTGGGGCTGTTTAGGTTTTGACAAAAGTAACTTTATGTTCCGTGCATAGAAATAATTAAACCTATGAAACAATGTTATAAGTTTGCAGAAGCTTGCTATTTGTATGCCAAAAATCAAAGTCAGTCCAAATTTCTAGGGAAACAAAATGAACTGTAATGTTAACTTTGTATCTTTTAAAATAATGCTTATCATAAAAGGTAACATTTTAACATTGCCATAATTTAATTTGTAACTTTCTTATTAAAACTGAATGTGTAAATGTTGATTAGCATCTGAGTGATCTGTTAATTCGAAGTTGAAAGATAAACAGAAATGCTACAGGCTTAAGCAGTTTCTGTAATGTGTATAAGTGGCCAGGTACTCTTAAATGTCTGTTTGTACCTCTTGCAGGTGTAGAAACTCTGTACTCTTCGAGCACTCAAATTTTTTGGGGTAGTAACATCCCAAAGAAGATAGAATTTAGAACTATATTGAGTTTGTCTCTGTATTACAGTTATTGTTTTACTGTTTGACTCTTCTAGTTTTGTGAAGGATAAACTCTCAGATAGTATTTCTTGCATTTGTAGATGACATTTGTTGTAAGGATATTTATATAAGAAGTTTCTGCTGCCTGCTGCTGCAATTAGTTTTGAACTTGCTGTGCTTTGTAGATCTTCTGTGATGCTTCTTGTTTTAGCAATGGTGCTGTTATATAACAGAGCACTTTGGCATTTAATAAAAATAATTTTTGGCCTTATCCTTTGTAATAATGCTTACTTATGACTACCCTAAAGAAGATTTCATTTTTTTTAAATAGAAAAGCTGTTAAAAAATTAATTTTTAAAAAATTAAGGGGCAATCCCTTATGCTTAAACTAGTGCAACTAGCAATGAATTAGACCTACCAGTTAAAATTAGTTATTTTGTTAGAGGAATTATGTTCTAAGAGGGTATTTTTTCCTTCTCTTGAAATGGACAGACTGAGAGAATCTACAGAAAACATCTTTTTCCCTCTTTCTGACACGCACCCTCTATTTTTAAAAAAACATTTTGCAATAAAACTAAGCTCTCTTTTACTCCAAAGTCTTCAGTTCTTGTTCTTTATCAGTGTTTGCACACACAATAAAGCTGGCTAAGCCCCATTTATCATTCTTGTTTGCAAGTCTATAACCTAGAGGTCCTCAGGCTCCTGCTGTTCTTGTCCTGTATATCCCCCTTGTGTTTACCTTGATGTTGAAGCAAGCAGTGATCAAACTTCATCTGTTGCATGAGGACAAACTGCTCTGCAGGTTTTTTTCCCACCTTAGATCTTAATTCCATGTTTTGCTTTGTCTTCTTTTCCAGGCAATCACTTCTCAAAGTATTCCACCTGGTGGCAAAATTAGGGAAATAGTTAATGGAAATGGTTCGCGCATGCATAGATCAAGTAGTGTAAGAACTTGTAATACAAGTCCAAATTTATTCTGTTCCTTTTTTAACAGTAGAGAAAAATTAGAATATATCTGTGTGAGTTTGGTTTTTTTTTGCATTTATAGGAAGGTATATTTGACCTTTATCACTTTATATTCCTATGCACTAGAGATGAATAAAATGCAGTACTCTGGCAGTAGGAGTGGAGGACTGTTTTACACTGAGAAAACAGTGCTGTGCATTTAATACTTTGTTCTGCTTCATGGAAATTCTCACTTCTGTATGTACCAGCTGAAGAGAAATTGTAAGAGACTGTTGTACTTCCAAGTAGGGCTTCCAATTATCTCCTGCAGTATTTGACTACTTGTTTTTTAACAAATAAGCCCAGTGATTATCAAGAGTCATCTGGAAAATGGTCCTTCCTTTCAGGAGAAGGAGGTACATTGAATGGTGGTGATTTTTTTGTCTTGTAGTAAGGGAGTTGAAGGAGGTTGGCACTAAGGGGGGCTGACTTCCGTCATTTTTCTTTCCATTGATGAAAACTTGCTGCTTGTCTGTCCTGAGATATACAAGCTCTAATTCTAAATACTTTGAGCACCAAACTGCTTGATTTTATAAATGGCAAGCAGGAAGCTGCTTGTCTGTTTATATTGCTAGGCATAAATACCTTAAAATTATATATATGTGACCAAGAACAACTTCTTTTGCATGCATTTGGGAAGCCCTCTGAAAGATAGTGCCCAGTAACTGAGTGTCCCAGTGTTCTTCAGCTGTTCAGTAGTGATGTCAGCTTTCCCCTTAAATTAATTTTGAGCTTTGTTCTTTAATTTTACCTTCCAACCTAATGGTAAATATTATCCTGATTACATTTTTGTACTAAATAAAGATGAGATTTTTTTCAGATTCAAATTTTCTTTTTTTCTTATAGCTATGTTTTATGTGTACACAAGATCATTAAAATTGTTGAACTTACTGTTTCTTATAGGCTGATCACAAGATATGGAAGCATTACACTGTTACAGTATGATTTAAATATTTCTTTATGTTCTGTAGATCAATGTCAGAGTAACCACAATGGATGCAGAGTTGGAATTTGCCATCCAGCCCAATACAACAGGCAAGCAGCTCTTTGATCAGGTAATTTATATCTCTCTATCTGTATATATATGAGTACAAGCATATAAGAGTATTGTGGTTGTTAAGGTATGGTCTGAAAAAGTGGTAGTGGTCTCATGCACAAATTGTTTTTCCTTATGTTATCTAAGCTATCTGAGCTAGTGTGAATTTCCTCATTACTTCTCATGGAACATATTCATGTTACCAGTGAGGCTTCAGATAAATTGTATATGCAACTGCTTTGAAATTAATTGTGGTTTTTATGTCTAATAGTATTATAGTTGCTACTGCCATATAGTTGTTAGAATTGCATATTTTAGAAATGTGTATGTAACAGTAAGTTCATTAAACAGTAAGTTAGTTCATTAATGAAAGCTAACGCAATTGCTTTCCAACAATAGACACCATAAGATGGTCTTTCACTTCCCAAATGTTAGAACTAAATACTGTTGTCTTATGGACCAACTTGGAATTTGTTTAAAAAAAAAGGAAAGGAAAAAAGAATTGTTGAAAATGACAGCCTTAATGTGCTTATGGATTGCAGATGTATCAGAACTGCATACTCACTTGATGGTGTGTGTTGTACATCAGTCAAATTGACCAAGTGAACAACTTCTTTAACAGAGTTTTTCTTGCACTCATGTGATGCTAGTCATCAGAATCTCAGAACAAGTTTTTGACCTGTGTTGTGGGGTGTTACAAGAAACCTTAAGAATAGAATTTTGTCAATGTGTTGTGTCATTTGCCAATAAGATACCAATAAATGTTTTGTTCTCTAGATTCAAGATGTATGCGTTTATTTAGGAAATGTGAAAATATCTGAAATTACTCTTCAAAAATAGTTTAAAATAGATGAACAGCTATGTCTAGTAGTTGTTTCTGTCCATTCCACTATAGATGCTTGATGTAATGATGAGTACTAAGAGAAAGTAACCCATCAAAAAAGCTCTTTAAACTTTTAGTTGACCTTTTAGAGTCAATTAAGTGTCTTATTATATAAATTGAAAAGATGAGAATGTTGGTTTTAATACTGAACTTTTAGATAAATGAAATCACCTTTGCAGTTTTCATTTGAGATGACTGACTCTTAACCCTTACTGCCTGCCCTTTTCTCTAACATCAGTAGCAGTATATCTTCAGCCCCTATGTAGGAATAAACTTCACATCTCTTAAAAAGCCTTCTTAAAAAAACAGGCTGTCTTGCTTTTTGCCTAACCAGCATCATCATCATCAAATAAAAGTATAGTATTTGGTGACATAGAAGGCTCAAGCTGTTACTTGTCTTTTGCCAGCCTTTGCTATCTTCTGCTGTGCACTGTTGGGTGTGGTGACATTCTGCTGTGTGATGTCTAGTGCCCAGGTTATCAGGCTCAACCAAATTGGGGCATTTGCAAACAGGGAACAAAGATACAGTTCTGAATTTGTTGTCATGCTCTTCTTTGTTCTTCAGTTCTCTGTGTGGTGTTTGACATCTCACCAACTCTTACCTCCGGAGTCTTAAACTGAAAAAAAATTTGTGTCAAGAGAAATCAACCAGAATAGTTGTGTGAGAGAAACATTTTAGCCTGATTTTAAATTAATGTGTGAGTTCCATAGTGTAACATCAAGATCTGAACAGTATTGGAATTTTGGACAAGAAGTTATCCCCCTTATCTATAGAAAGGGGATCGAATAGCACTGTTATTGAAAGGATTGGCCTTCAGGGTTTGTGCAGAAGTGGTGAACATGACAAACAGGCTGGTTATTGTTTGCAGAAAATAACCTCTCCATGAATTCAGCTGTTATCTAGTACTCCTACATTTTTGGTGAACAGTCTTTCAACCTTTTACCAGCCAGTGCTCTTTTAAGCTGTTAACTGGCATTTTCTGGAGTTGTTGATTTGTTTCCCATTCTATGTGTGTTCTCATCATCATCTGTTATCAAGCAAGAATTCAGCATTTTTGAAATCAGTGTTTTTTTTACTTGCATTTCAGAAGGTATTCTAATATACTTATCATTGGTGTCTCTGTCTATTCTGTCAGTGGTCAGAATAGGCAAGAGGAGGATCTGTCCTCTGGTAGTCAACCAGTTAAGCATCTATAGCTTTCCTGGAAGAGGAAGAGCCCTGTGAGGGATATGTTTCCACACACTGGTGGTAATCGAGGGGGAGTTGTTTTGTTTCATTAGCACTGTGCATCAGTAGCTTTTGGTTCACTGTAACTGCCATTCAGAAGGAATGTGGGGGTTGTCTCCTTTATTTTGTGTTGTACCCCACTGTTCTTTCCAGATGTCTTCAAAGCCTTCTTTACGATCTTGTGGAAGGTGACAGTATGAAACCCTTGTTAAGTTGTCTTTATGTGTATGTTGTGATTTGCCCAAACATACATTGTTCAGGTTGCTTTTCTTCTCCAAGAAGTTTTCATTGTCTATTAATAGTCAAGTTGTAGGATGTGATAGTGGATAAATCTATTTTTACAGATGTGATAAACGCTTGCCTGAAGCTACTTAATAGAAGTTTTGTGCCGGAATCAAACTCCTAAGTTTTTCATTCTCCTGTTTTATCTTGCTACAAAGTTTCAGAAATGTTAGTTCTCTTTCCTATGAGCTGAGAGGCAGTGTAGGCAATGCTTTTTCCTTATTTGTGGATTCTGCTGGTTTTAATGTTGATTTTGCAAACTTGTGTAGGTCTGCATTGCTGTACCCAGGTTGCCTGATGATTTAGATCATGTGCATCTCAGGGGCCATAGTGAGTGGGTTGAGAGCAAAATGTTTTGACGTGAGCATAAGCACTTGTCTCCTTCTGCCTTACGGGCAGAGCTGTTGAGCATCTGCGGTTCTTTGCAGCTCAGAGATCTGATAAGGTATGAGGGCTCAGCTTGGACAGCTGCTAAGTAAAGAGCATTCTCAGTCATCTGATAAAGCCATAAGTAGTTTGATCAGTGTTATATAGGAGATCTGTGCCAAAAGAAACAGCAGGTCTGAAATTCCTGAGTTGGGGCACCAAATTTAATGCTGTTTGGACCATACTAGTAGCATACAATCTAAAGTAAATTATGTGGGAATTCTAGAGGAAATAACCGTGCTCACTCAAGAAATCAATCAGGTTGGATCCACAAGCATTGTCCATTATGTGCTTTGGAGTTTGAAGGTGAAATGATAAAGGAGGAAAAAAGGTGCACACTCAAATGGTTGTTAAGTGATTATGCAAATATACAAGGCAGCAGAAGTAAGTTTGCATAGTTATCCTATGACATTTTCTAATTTCAAAATCTTAATTTTGCAACCCGATAGTACTACTTTAAAGTGGAGGAGGATCTATGTGTAAAATTCTATTTACTTCACATGCATCTGAATGCTTCCATAAAACAGCCTTCAGTAAAGCAGCATGGCACCATGGTCCAGCCTGAGGACATATGTAAGTACTACCATACGTGATCTTCGGAGCCAGAGTTTACAGTCACTTAATAATCTTTGCTGGACCTTTCTGATTAATTGCTTATTAAATCCACATATGCTTTTGCTGTGCAAAAGACTTGTAAAATAGTTCCACAGTTTCATTATACTCTGTAGTAAAAGTGCTTCTTTTTGCTTGCTTTGAGCCTGCTATGTCATGATTTCTGTTGATTCTCTTCTTACATTATAAGAAATAATGAACAATCATTCCTTATTTTCCTTCTACATGCCATGCAAGTTTTATAGACCTGTGTCATAGCTTCCCTTTTTTCTCTGTCAGTAGCCCTAGTTCTTGTCTTAGCTATGCAGAAAATGTTCCAAGTCACTGATCATTCTTTTCAACATTTCTGAAACGTTTCCAGTGCCGCAGCATCTTTTTTTATAAGTTGAGGTGACCAGACTTTATGCAGAATTGTGAATACCATACATGTATATAGTAATGTAATATCTTTCTTTCCTTTTTGCTTTACAACTAGAACTCTCTTCATATGATTTAAATTGCTGTCTTTTATGTTGCTTTTATTAAACGTGATCATTTATTGAAGTTCATCTTTTTGCTGTTATTCACAGATCTTTATGGAAGGTTTTTTACAGCAGATTTTTGGCACATCAGTTTCATCCTTTTTTGAAGTCCTGGGGGACTTCTCTAGTGGTTACACTATAATTGTTATGAAAACAGCTTGTGTTTTTTGTCTGTCTTTTTAAGCACTGTATCCATAAAGCAACCTTCCTTCTATTCAAGGACAATTTTGCTCCTTTAGTAGCTTTTGGTGATAGACCTGATCTGAAATCTTACAGGAAAGTCATGTATGTTTAATCAGGTAGATCATCCTTACCCCTTTTATCATTAACTCTTAGAAGGTGGCAGAACTATTTGAAGGAGGCAGTTCATCCTCATTATCTCATACTTGTCCACAAATATTACTCTTTATTATCGTTTCACCAGTTGTCTTCTGTTGAAGTGTACTCACTTCTCCATGGGGCTGCAGGTCACTTCCCAGATGTGCTTTATAACCTCAGGGTCCTGTTACTACCTTCTGTTCCTCAGGTGCTGATGTACCCAGTGAGTTGCACGCTCCAGTTGGTAGCTTGGAGCATTTGAGTTTATTTAGAATTCTGGTGTTCTCTGAACCCAATGTTTTGTTACTATTTTATCTTTTTTGCTCTTGTAAGACTTGATTACATTTCAGTTTGAAATTGTTTATGTAGCTTTATTAAGCCTCATAGTACCAGTTAAAAAAATGTATTATAGTGATTACTGGTGGCTCATTATGGCTCATTTATCTTTAGGTGGTGAAAACTGTTGGTCTTCGTGAAGTCTGGTTTTTTGGGCTGCAGTATGTGGACAGCAAAGGCTACTCAACTTGGCTGAAGCTAAATAAAAAGGTAACAATTCCTTCATATTTAACTAAGTGTACAGTTTGAATATATTTTGTAAGCTTTGCTGATTTAGTATCTTAAGTGAGGTATAGCTGGCTTCAGATTTGCTTGAAAATTTGCTTTTCATGTGCTTAAAATGACAAAATAGTGTTAAGTTGGATTAGTTATAAAGAATAGGCAAAGATGCATCAATATTTAATTTGAGGAGATGTTTTCCAGTACTGTGGAATGCATGCATGCATGCATTAGGAGAACTTGAATTCATATGATTATCCCATTTTCACGTAGCAAGACATAATAGAATTATTGTTAGATTTTGGCCATGTATATGGGAAGTATTTGAGCTTCAGGAATTTGTATGCATACAGCTATGAATCTTTAAACAAGGCAAAATAATCAGCTTCTAAACTTTAGGTATCTAATAGGTAGATTGTAGGATAATTTTTTTTTCCCAAACAGCATTGAGTACCTTGTATCTCCCAGTTACTGGGAACTGGGTAATTTTACTTGAAATTGTATTTATGAATTTGAATGGTCACTTCTTATTTTAATATTGGCTGTCAGATTATTTGTTAATGCCATTGTTTAGAATGGAGATACTTTTTTTTACTTCAACCTAATCAAGAATACCTTCTTTATCTTCAATATTAGGAGGCAAATTGGGAGGGTTTTAGGAGCAAGTCCCACTGTCTGCACTTAGGTAATCTTTGCTTCTCCTCTGTGATAAATCCAGTGAGTTAAGCCTGCTAGCCACCAAATCTGTCTCCTAGAATTTCATATGTGTCTTGTTTCATACACAATAAACATTGTAGTGCTGCAGATACTTTAACTGTAATGGCTTGTCTTGGGTGGTTGGAGACTATGGGATTTATTGCATCAGTTGTGAAAAATACAGAAGACATTGCTCTGTGAAAACCTTTAGCAAGTTAAGTTTCTGGTACAGTTCGGAAGTAGCTGAGGATGTGCTCATTTTTTAAACTTTGATTTAGACAGTTATTTATCATAGTTTTAAAAAAAACTTGGAAGATTTGATTCTGATATGCATCAAATTAGCTGTTTCTCACTTTTATATTATTATTTATATGTTTTCAGTAAATACAGATAAAAATCTGATAAAGAATAGATGTGTGAGTAAGATTTTATTGTGGCGAGCTCAACTAATTTTTCACTGGTGAGATGAAATGCTATGTCTGTAAATAATGCACGACAATAATGAGAAGTGAGCAAAACTTTTAAAACTGACATCTCAAATGTTGAATCTATATGTACTTATGTATCTTGGTGTTTTAAAGGTTCTATTTATTATATTCACAGTTTTTGAGACTTCCTACAAGTTGAGCAAACAGATACATCATTCTTGCATAACAAAGAAGTTTTAGTGGGACTAGTAGTAGTGCACGTAAAACTAAATGTGTAATAAAGTGCTTGAACTGGGATGTATGAGAATTATTTTACTGTGAATGTACATTTTAACAATTACTATTTTATGTTAAAATTAGTTTAGTTTTGAATGTTTTTGCTTTGGCCATAAATTGGTGCTGCAAGCTGAGCACAAATGAAATAAAATTCTACATAAAAACGAGTATTTGTTGAAATCTGAAGTAGAGGAAATCTTAAGACCATGTCTGATTTCTTTGCAGAAATCACAGTTTTAAAGCTTATCCATTCTAAAAAAAAAAAAAAATAAAAAAATTAAAGGAATTAAGGTTTTTGCAAAGGAAAAAAGCACGTATTTATTTCAATAGTTGAAAGCTTCTAAAATAATCCAACTTCACACTCACATTGAAGAAATGTGCTCTAGTTATTGCTAAAGAACCATTGTTAGACCCCCTAATTTATTACTTCCTGCAAATCATCCTTGGATATAATTTTGATCTTTTTAATGTCTATTGCAACTTCTTAGTTTCCAGGTCTATATTGTGATAAATGAAAATTCACACAAGCCTACAAAAAAAAATCTCCTCATTAGCCTTAAAGTAATATTTCAAAATTGTCTGATTTATTCAAACTGATGCGCTTGTTTGCACCATGTGAACCTTTCAGTGAGTTCCACAGTGGGCTTGTCAGGAAGCTCTGGGTTTTTAGAGAAGCTAAAGAGTTAAGTGCTATTAAATCACATTTAAGTTACCATTTAGTGCTCTTTTTATTTTTGTCTTTATTCCTCTCCCTCAGGTAACACAGCAAGATGTACGGAAAGAAAATCCTTTGCAGTTTAAGTTCAGGGCCAAGTTTTTTCCAGAGGATGTATCTGAAGAATTAATTCAGGAAATAACTCAGAGACTTTTCTTCCTGCAAGTCAAAGAGTCGATCTTAAATGATGAAATATATTGCCCACCAGAAACTGCAGTTCTGCTGGCTTCTTATGCTGTCCAGTCCAAGTATGGAGATTACAGTAAGGAAATCCATAAACTGGGCTACCTAGCCAATGACAGGCTTCTCCCCCAGCGGTGAGTGAAATGGGTTTTGCACCAAATGTCACACACAGACTTAACTATAGCACATTTTTTATTTATAAAATATTAAGTGATAACATGTATTTAATGATGGCTTTCTTAGAGTTCCTCTTTTTGCTAGTAAAATTTAGAGATCCTAATTTAGACTAAATAACAAAGAAGCGTCATAGCCACAGGTTTCTTGAGATGTATTTCCTGTCCTGTCCACAAGCAGCTGCAGAGACTTGGTTGAACACATTTTCAAAGTACTCCAAAATCATGTAATGTTACTGGAGGCCTGCTTCTGCTAAATTAAAATCAAAATACTCCAATATAAAAGTAACTAAAATTCATTTGATACTCTCTTTTTCTTCAGTTTTCATGTTTTTGTACACTTAAATGATAATAATTTCCTGAAAGTAAGTGTACTGCAAATAATATACACTGCTCGAGTACAACACAAGTTCATATAATTCATGTTCCTTTTCGGTAGACAAATGCTCAGATTTTTTAATTGTCCTTTAAAACAGTTTCTTCAGAAACCCCTGAAATGCTGGGTGCATGGAATGAAAGCAAAATACAGTTAATATATGAATTTGATTTCTTAATGTAATTCTACACTGAAAGTTCTAGAATAATTCCATCATTGCAGCCTCTTGTAGATTAAACATCAAATAGTGTTCTGAAGCTGCTTCGCTATTGATTTTATTCATAAAGGAAAAATAAAAAATTTAATAAAAAAACTCTCAACAAGGTTGTCTGCTAACTTGTTGTAATGTCTTACCTTTTCTTTCAAATGACAGCAGAATGAAAGCTTGAGTGTATCTTTGTGCACCTAGAGATTAATTTGCAGCATTGTTGCCAGAGGGTTCTATAGGTGTGCATTTTCAGCTGTTGTAAGCGTTACATTTTGACTTACCTGAGGTATGCAATAGTGTGACTTTTATATAACAAAGAATACAGAATACCAAGAAAAAATAGGTTTCACACTATTTTAGTAGGGAATTTATTGAAATACAGAACTTGTTTCTGTGCTGAAAATGTGAACAGTGTATAGGAAGTCATCTTTTAAGTTTATTCAGTTAAAGCTTATGTTGTGCTGTGCAACAAAAGAGGTTAAGTTTGTTGCCAGTGTCCTTTAATAGCAACGATTTCTATTCACAGTGTGTTAGAACAGCACAAACTGACAAAAGAACAGTGGGAAGAAAGAATACAGAACTGGCATGAAGAGCACAGGGGAATGTTAAGGTAATTATGTAAAACATGTGTTTTGGGAGGTATTTCTTTGGAAAGTGTCTTTCTTTTTTTCTGACCAGGATAGGTAGTTATGAAAGACTTCCATGAGAGTTGAGTTTCCAGTTAGGCTGTTGGTTTACCCACATGATTTCTGGAAAGGCTGTCAACTGCCTTTGTCCACAGTTGTCTGCCTCTAAAATACATCTAGTATTTCCTTAGCTCATGGCACAGAAAGACAAAGTGCAATGGTTGGATTCTACTTGGATATTAGGGTGTAGAGCTCTTAAAAGTATTTGAGTCAAACTATTTTAGAGATTTAATTCATAACTAAATTTTACCCCAGCTGTTTTATTCTGCAGTTCCCTTATTCTTACATTGTACTTACGATTTGTTGTCTAAACTATACCAATTTTTTCTTCTTCATCAGGGAAGATTCTATGATGGAGTACCTTAAGATAGCACAAGACTTGGAAATGTATGGAGTCAACTATTTTGAAATAAAGAATAAAAAAGGAACTGAATTGTGGCTAGGAGTTGATGCATTGGGTCTGAATATTTATGAGCATGATGATAAGTAAGTGGGAAATACTCATTTTGCAGTTCTGTTCTAGGAGTTGCTACCTGAGATTGTACAACCCCCATCTTACTGCCTGTTCAGTAAGATCTGGCACAACAGGTTCTCCTTCTAATCTATGTAAAAGATAGAAAAAGAGAGAGAGATGTTAAATGCCAGAATGTTTGAATTGTAAAGATTAGGGATGCTAAAGAAGAGAAAAGAAGAGCAGTTCTATGGGAATTTAAATTTAAAATGTGTTATATGGAATACTACATCCTTGTATTGTTTCTTCCTGTACCTTTCACTCAAAACATTCCCTTCGGTTAGGATGAAAAGGACATTTTAAAGCTGAGCAACGTATTTAATGAGAAACATTTGTAAGAGCCATTACAAGGATTATAGATGTTGGAGCGTGAAAAACTTAGATATTTAAAAGTGAAAAGTGAACCTTTTAGACACCAAAGAAAATAGATCATTCATGTGTCCTGATAAAGAGATCAAATAATCTGTTCTACTTGAAGAGGGAAAAGCTGAAATCTAGGAAATACAAAGAATTTGGAAATAGAGCAACAGACTTACTCTTTTCTTTCTTTACAAGCACTTGTTAGTTGTGTCTGGTGTCAACAAGCCATTCACAGTGATTTGAAGTTAGTTACATGTGATATGCCAAACTCCAGATGGGAGCAGTCAACTTTAGATGTATATACTCTGTAACAAAATTCTGTAAGCCTTAATTGCCATTAGATGGCAATATAACTCCTGAAAGCTGGAAATATTCAAAATGCTCAGATCAGATTGAGCCATGAGGCAATTTTTGGTATTTCCTGTCTCCTGATGGTTAGCAATCAAATACTTAAATATTTTCTGATATTTATAATTAAGATAATATGAATTAAAAAAAAACTAATGTGCTGACAGAAAAATATTTACTGTTATGCAATTGATGTGTAACATTGTGACGATTTCTGATTTAATTTATTTTGCTTAAGATGCAAAGGAAATAAATTTAACTTGAATTCTGAAAATGTAAGAACACAAATCTGAGCTAAACTGGAAGTACAACATGGCTGAAAGCTACTTTAATTTCTGTATTTGAAATGTCAATTTCTCACATTTAAATAGTTACTCTTTCAAGTGAAAATGCAGTTACCAATGCCATGTAAAGAATGAATACGTGATTGTGATGTTTAGTATGTAGGGAATAGTAGCAGAATAAGTCACAGATCAAAATTCCTTGTGTTACAAAGCAATGTAATTTATTAAAATGTAATTAATTTGAAATAATATTTGTAAAAAGAAAAATCTTACTAAAATGTGTTTGAATTGTTGTTAATGTTTCTATTGGAACATAATGTCATAAATGTAATATTCTGAATGTAGCAAAGTGTAATAGTGAGAATGGTACAGACATAAGCCTTACTGAATTCCTGTGTGTATGAAGTGCATATCCTTGCTGCTTCTAATGAGGACTTTTTTTCTTTGAAGGCTGACACCCAAGATTGGATTTCCTTGGAGTGAAATAAGAAACATCTCTTTTAACGACAAAAAATTTGTCATAAAGCCAATTGACAAAAAGGCCCCTGTAAGTAGTAGTAGTCTGCAGTAGTATCACTTCCTATGTGAAGGGATTAAAGCCTGCAGGGACTTGCTTTGGCATTAAGGCATGAGTAAATATTGGTAACATTTATTACTTTTACTGATAGAATAGGCAGTAATCAAAAGAAAATGTTCATTTGTGTGTTTATTTCCTCTCTTTTCATTCTGTTTGATACTCCTAAATTGTGGGGGGGTTCTAAGTCAACTAATACTTTGTAGTTGAAAAGACAGCATAAGATGCTAAATTCTCTACCTCTTTCCTCCTCTAGTTTTCTTTTTTCTTTTTTTTTTTTTTTTTTGTTCCAACAGCACATTTCATGAGACTTTCTAGGTTAAATGACTTAAGAATAGAATATAGTCTCATTTTTTTAAAGCTTTAAACAATTTTATATAGACCAGCTAATTTCTGGGGTATTCATGGTGCAATTTTGAATTTTTCTTGCAAGTTTCTGACAGTAACTAGATTTATAGATTATGGTGTTCGCTTGCTCAAAATATCAAAGCATGTGTAAGTTTTCATTTAACCAATGCAAGAATGCAGCAATGCTTTGAATCTTGTCATGAATGTATTTTTTTAGGTTAATGGATGTACTGGAATTACTTTTTTCTAGGATTTTGTTTTTTATGCACCCCGTCTGAGAATTAACAAGCGAATTTTGGCACTGTGTATGGGAAATCATGAATTGTACATGAGGCGGAGGAAACCTGATACAATTGAAGTGCAACAGATGAAGGCCCAAGCTAGAGAAGAGAAACATCAGAAACAATTGGAAAGGTAATTAACAAACTTCCACGAAACAGAAAAAAATTCTACCTTTTTAAGAAGTAATAGAATATCATATATCTTAGAATTCTGAAAAAGAGAGAACTGCTTTTCTTTTTCCACTATGTAAACAGGTTTGTGAATTGGCATGGCTCCCCGTCTTAGTGTAAAAATGTATCTTTTTTGAGCTTTCAGCACAGTAATAGTAGCTGTACTGTTGTTCCCTGTTATGTATTTTGTGCAAGTCTTAGCTCTCTGTTGTTTGATTCTTAGAGGATTTTATACTCTACTGGTGAACCCTTAAAGCAAGTTCATTGAAGAATGTCCTGGCTTACCTTTTGTATATTTAAAAAATACTGTTGCCATTTCTAGCCCTGATGAAACATCATGCCTAAAACGCAGATATAATTGTGGATTTATGTGGCTGACCATAACCAAGGTTGATTATCAGTTCTGTTCGTAAATTGTTTTTCTCTACAGTATTTTGAAGCAGCTGCTGAATTAGAAGCATTTAAAATTGTCTGTCCTTCCCTGCTAGCTGAGTAAACTGAAAAATTTGCTACCTGTATCCAAAGAGTAGCATTTAATATGTTGGAGAGTTAAAAAAAAAAACCTTTTTACTATTTTTTTTCAGGGCACAGTTAGAAAATGAGAAGAAAAAAAGGGAGATAGCAGAAAAGGAAAAGGAAAGAATAGAGCGTGAGAAGGAGGAATTAATGGAGCGCTTAAGACAAATTGAGGAGCAAACAATGAAAGCTCAGAAAGGTGAGGTCATAGATTTCTTAAATCTAGTGACAGTGTTTAGTTTAGCTGGGTAGTTCAGTTCCACAATTCTTTTTGTATGTCGGTGTGTTTTGTTAACTGTGTGGGAGGGGTTAAGTTTATTTTGCTAATAGTGGCAAGAATTTAATGGTGTTTTATTTTATATGAGAGATACTCTTTTTTCAGTGTTTAAACAACGGTGTGCATACTTTTGTCTGTATCTTTTTAATATAAAACCAATTTCTAATATAGTAAAAGTTTTGATTTAGTAAAAAGAAAATTATTGCATATACACAGTTCAACTCAGAATTATTAAATGCTTAAAATGCTGAATACCTGGAGTTGAAGGGAGCAGGGAAATTAGAGGGAAAGATTCAAAGTACTTTCTCTAGGATTTTGTTGAATTTAGCTTTTAATTTGGAAATTCCTTGTTTCTTCCTCCTTTTGTATTCCCTTGTAAGATTTGAGAAAACTAAAGTATTGTCAAACATTAGTGAAAGCACATGTAGTTTCACCAATCACAATTCTTTGTGTTTAATCACCCTGTAGAGTCCTTGTCTCTGTGGCTTCCCACTTGCTCCTCTCCGTGTTCTTTTTTTTTTTTGTTTGGTTTTTTTTTTCCCTACTTCAGGCTTGGTTCACATTCATAAAAGTTTTGTTGCTTCTTTCTTTTCCTAACTCTTGGCTTCGAGCATCATATATAAAATCACTGTTTAACTCTATGCAAGTAAGTTACATAAATTTATATACATAACTGACACTTCTCTCCAGCTCTCCTGCATTTTGCAGTCTTTCAATGCAGAACAGGTTGGACGCATCCAGACAGGTAACACCTCATCTGTGCCATGGAATTGCTTAGGGAGAGCTGTTTGGCCTAGGACAGAACAGTGTCAGTTCTGAAACAGGGTGATTCTGGAGGTTTGACAATATACATTTTCTTGTAATTCACATTTTCTCATTGTGAGCAGTATAGCCTAATTTCTGATGCAATACAAAATGTTCATGTGTTGCTGGTCTTTTTAGCCTTCTATGCACACATGGAAAAGTCTTTATATAAATTGTCTGTGTTAGTTTCATGTTCTCCATCTTCATGGGAAGATTTGTTTGAGTAGTGTTTTTAAAAAGTTTTGTGTTCTGTTTAATTTCTAGGTATTGCATTTGTAGAACCCCACATACTTGTGATCCTGTTCATTTAATTTAATGACTGAAGTAGTAGTAGGCCTGGGAAGCCAACTGAAGAATAATGGTTACATTATTACTTAAAACTAGAAGTGCAAAGATGATGCATGTGTCAGCATACCTGGGGAGGTGCTTTTATAGTATTAAAGCTTATGGTGAAGGCAAATGGATTGCTGGGAAAAATGAGTAGTTGTTTAGGTTTTCTGCTGAAGGAGTCTGACAGCTGTGCCTAGCCAAGAACATAGTGAAAGTTTTGTCATTAGAACCACCAAACAGCTTTAGAAGGACTCTTTACATAGTCACCTGTTTTTTCTCATCAGGGGAGGAGTTTAATTTTGTCTGTGTAAACCTAGCCTTGCAGTACTCCTAGATTATTACTTCTTCCAAGAACCTTCCTTTAGGTTCTGCCCTTTAGATTTCAATATTTTGCTATGCATGCAGCCAGACAGCTATTATCTCTCCCTGGATTTCAAATTTTCCTCCTCTGATGTACAAAGATTTTTTCTGACCCTTCCAGTGGGTCTTAAGTCATTTTGCTGGAGACATGTACCTAAATTTTCAGCAGCAATTAAGGAATCTGTCAGGCATTTTAACAAAGAAGAAGAGTTTTTTTGCTTTCTTTAAGAGAGTGGTTGAATGTACATAAAATAATAGGAGCATGTGCATGTCTATGTACATGTACTTGGGTGTTTAGATTTATCAGTGAGGTAACACTTTCCTGAGACACTAGGCTGTCAGAAATGTCAGATGAGATAAAATATATCCAAAGAATGTCTTAAAGTGGTGGGGAAACCAGATATGGAACAGAGCTCAGGGTATGTGCTCAACAGCTTTTCTTAGCTTGAGGTGGTCTTGTAAATCTCAGTGTTCTAGGTTACGTTATTTTGGGCATATTACAGCTGGTATCTGTGATACATATGAGGAAGTGCTAGGTAGTGATACCTTGTCTGCAAACTCTCCTCTTGGCAGAGCTAGAGGAACAGACTCGAAGAGCTCTAGAACTGGATCAAGAACGGAAACGTGCAAAAGAGGAAGCAGAACGTCTGGAAAAAGAGCGTCGAGCAGCTGAAGTAGCCAAAGCTGCTCTAGCCAAGCAGGCAGCTGATCAAATGAAGAACCAGGAACAGCTAGTAAGAATTTTTTTTTTTCCCCTCAAAATAGGGTTAAAATTGGAAAAGATAGTTGAAAATTTAGCCTTTACTCTTGTCTATGTCAAATGAAGAAGTACATTGTAACACAAAGGTACTTGAGATACTGTTACAGAGTGTTGTGAGAAATGTGTCAGGAAACTGCATTAGACTTGCCGCTACTTGCAAGATAAAAATAACTCTATCTGTAGGAGATTAAAAGAGGACCACCACCATTCTGACTGACAACACTCACTACATTCTCTTTCTAATAGTCTCAGGTTTATTCAGCTGAGAACAAGAGTAGCTTTCTTCTACAGCCTGCTGGGAAGCCTGTTCTCTGAGGCAGGTCTGTTCTGAAGCTTGGTGGTGGTGGTGGTGGGAGTGGGGAGTTGGTGACACTGGAGTTTGTTGGGGTATTTTTGTTGCTTTTCCTCTCCTGTTGCCAGTATTTGCAGTGTCTTCTCACATTCTGGATTAGACTACTTCTAATTCAAGATTGGTGCATAATAATCAAGAAAGGCATGAAAATAGAAGAAATTATTTCTGAACTATAAATGGTTTAGATCTTCTGTAAACTTAGAACATAATTCTGATGGCAAGATTTAGCTTAATAGTACTGAGATTATGATCCAGAGTCATAATCTTAATGGTGGGACCATTAAAGTTGTATTAGATTGAAACAGCCTGAAATGCCAGTTTGTAATGACAGCTTGCTGTTTCCCAGCAGGCTTTGGAAGTGCAGAAGGTAAATATTTTTTTTTATTATTCTGGACTTATTTCCATTATGCAAGAGTACTCTGATTCATTCCCTCTGCAATGTATGCTTAAAATTTCTATTTTTCACCGAGGAGTGATGGATGGTAACTAACTCTTTTCAAGCAGGATCATAGCAAAGGCTCTGCTTTCTTCCACTGCATAGCCAGGCTGATACCAAATTAAAGCTTCTACTTTGTTCTTTTGTTTGTTTCAGGCAGCAGAAATTGCTGAATTCACAGCCAAGATCGCACTTCTAGAGGAGGCCAAGAAAAAGAAAGAAGAGGAAGCTTCAGAATGGCAGCACAAAGTAATGAGCCCATGCTGTGTGAAGTCAGAACTTCAAAGAAACTAAGGGAAATGAGTGTGGAAATCTCACTAGAAGTCCATGGGGTCAAAACTCTCTCTTTCCCTTAGGCTTCAGAAAAGTCTTTCTTAAAGGCTTTTGTCCTCCAGTCTACTGAAGCCAGCCTATGCTTCTGTTTAACTCATTTCTTGATATTACATAGCCATGAAGGGGGGGAAATTCTCATCACAAAGGTATGGTCAACGATTAGAAATGGCTTCCTTTTGTGTGATGATGAAATAGAGTGGAGCTTTGTGTTAGAGAGGAAAACACCTCAGGAGGGATGTGTATAAAATCATGAGATTTGATGGAAAGATGAACCAAAACAGTTAACAAAGGCATGTGAAATGCAACTGGGCAAAACTTTAAAGCAAAATAGTCTTTCTTCATAAAATCTCTAATTAGCTATGGAATGTGAACAGTTACTGTGCATGGGTTCCAAAAGGGTTTGAACAAGTTTTCCTAAGTTCTGGTTAAGTATGAAATTTGAAGATGTCACCTTTGATCAGGAAATCCCTGACCCTTAAATTTCTGGTGGCTAGAGAAGTTGGAAAACATTTGGTTTGATTGCCCTATTCTTTCACTCTTCTCTTGTATACTGCTGGAAGTAGCTGAACCCCTAGTACAGCTTATTTTGAGCCATATCTGGTTTTTACTCTCTATTTGACAATTATCAGTGTGTAAACTAGTCATGTCAGTTATAAAGGACAGTTATTGTGTGTGAGAACATCTCAAATATCTATTTTTATTTTTTTGGATTCTTGATAAAGCATTTAAAAAAAAGGTGCTAAGTACTGTTTACTGTATTTAGGCTTTTGCAGCCCAAGAGGACTTGGAAAAGACCAAAGAAGAACTGAAATCTGTGATGTCTGCTCCTCCTCCACCTCCACCCCCACCAGTTATTCCTCCAACAGAGAATGAACACGATGAACATGATGAGAACAATGCTGAAGCCAGTGCAGAACTGTCTTCTGATGGTGTCATGAATCACAGGAGTGAGGAAGAACGGGTAACAGAAACACAGAAAAATGAACGTGTTAAGAAACAGCTCCAGGTAATGAAGATTCATAGTTGTATCAACAAAATTCAGGCTTTGGGTTTTCATCCTTCTTTTGTAAGAAATTTCACTGATGTTTTGGTCTGCCAAGGAAACAGCTTCTTTATCATTTATTAGGTTTATGACCAGTTTATCAACCAATATCATTCATAGTGTTCCAGAAGTGGAATATATAGAAAGATTGGATGTAAGATTGTGCTTTATAGCTTAAAAGTATAAGTATGCTGTTGCATTGGCCAGTAAATGTTTCTAATAATTATATAATTTCCAGAACTCTGCATGTTAAAACATAATGTTTTCTTCTTTCAATAACAAAACTCAATAAGTGGTATGAACAGATTCTTTCTTGGTGGTATTTGTTTGTGGTCACTCACAGATGTTGTAAATGCAGAAACTCAAATTACACCCATTTTAGATTACTCTTACTTCCCTGAAACTGAACAATTCTCCCAGGCTAAGTCTTAGCCATCAAGGCATAAAAATCTATAGTAGTGATAGCCCTTTTCCTGGTTACAAAATGTTTATTTGGGAAGAAAACAGAAGAAGAGGAAAGGTGCTACTTTGTCTGCCAGCATTGTGTTAGTGGAGTGTATGTGCAGTATTCTTGGTCAGTCACTGGCTAGATCAGGGAAATAAGGCTTTAGTTAAAGAAAAATTGAAAAATAAGGTGGTTTTCCTACTTTATCTTGCTGGTCCGCTGATCCCTTTCTCGGATTTTATGGTGTATGAGGATTTTTTTTTTTTTTTTTGTTACAGTTTGATGCTTACACTAATATAAGTAAAGTATCCTATGCTCTCCTTATCTTTCCTTCTGCATTCCTTCTGATAGACCTCACAACTTGAGTTACTGAGGAGCTCAACAAGCATTCCATAGGTTGGCTTTCAAGAAATTTTTACCCAGATTGCAGAATAGTTGTTATCAGAAACTCCAGAACTGTTAAAGGATTAGTCAAAGCACTTAAATTCAAATATTTTATTCAACAGGCTTTAAGTTCAGAGTTGGCTCAAGCCAGAGATGAAACCAAGAAAACACAAAATGATGTCCTTCATGCTGAGAATGTTAAAGCAGGCCGCGATAAGTACAAGACTCTCCGGCAAATTCGACAAGGCAATACAAAGCAGCGTATTGATGAGTTTGAAGCAATGTGAGAGCTGGTATTTTGCATATATGTTCCTCGTAAAGCTGAACCACCAACAGAGAAAAAAAGCAGGCCTTTGCAGATTTGATGGATTGCACCCCACTTTGCCAAAGCACTTAATACCAGGTTGACTACAGTGACTAGAAGAAAAATTTAGGGGAAGCTATTCAACAGAAAGGCAGTCTGTTAAGCCTAGGTTGTGGGGGGGAGGGTGTGGAGGTTAATAGCAGATTTTCCCCATTGTGTTTTCAGCTTCATTGTTTGTTTGGGGTATTTTTCCCCCCTTTGAAAACAGATGCGAAGTATTTAATGACTGACAAGTGTATATATTGCTTAAACATTAAGAAATAGAAAGAAGAATGGAACGGTACCTAAACTAGATGGGTACTATTTCAGTATGAAATTTGAAATCAGTTTTCAATGTAGCTACTCCATTAAGAATTTGATATTGCTCACTTTCAGTTCTGTTTGTTTTTTTCTTGTTTTGTTTTGGGGAGGGGGTTGTGTTTGTTTTTTTTCTCCCAAGTGAAATTTGTTGGTGTTTCATGTCCTGTCATCATTGATGGTTTTCTTTGCCTACCTGTTCACAAAGGTCTGGATGGCAGGTGGTAGTTCCAGGAAATGTTTTTAAATGGAACACTACCTGTTGGGCAGCACATGGCTGCTGATAGGCTTGAGTAAGTATTGCTTTTCCTAGCTGATTCTTTTAGATGTGCAAAATGTTCCAATGCAGCAAAGAGGGAAAAAAAATAAAGAAAGCTTATTGTGCTATTTGTTTGTAATTATTTTATTTGCAATAGGGAGACCTGGACCTTTCTGGCAAGGGAGCATATGAAAACATCAGTCCCAGGGAGGGGACAGTATCCTACCTCACTACTATGTACATGATGACTGGTCCTTCAAACACCATGAAAAAAACTGTTTAAATTGACTGTCACTACACAGTAACATCCAAGATTGCTAAGAGCCCTTATTCCTAGAATTTTATTTTACTTTATGATGGGTTTATAGTGCTAAATACTGTCTAACTGCCTTCTGTTGAGTTTAAATTGTAAAAGCATCTGGTGTGTTTTAAAGCTGTAACTTGTCACTGGTATACTATATTCTGGGAGGGGTGTAGAATGTGTGTGTCAGTCAGTTTGGGTTTCAAATACAAATTGAAATATCCCAGAATTGGAGCAAAAGTGTTTGTAGCTTCAGTTTTCAGTGAAGCTAGTATTGTAATTGTCATATCTGATGTCAGATTATTAAGTCCTTTCCCTCTTGTAAAGGAAACCTGCTCTTTTGAAAAATTTGCTTAGAAATTGAACTTTAGTAATAACATTACAGTTAATGTGGAATTCAGTTACTCCCTGTGTTAGAGTACCCTAGTGAATATTGACAGTGGAAGAACCTAGATTTCTCTGAGGATGGTTCAGCTTTTTTTCTGTTTGGTATTATGCACTCATAAATTTACACTTATCTATTAAATTTTGCCATTTTATTAAACATTTTTTTTCATGCACAATAGGTCTAAATTTCTCATGAACAGTCTGACTAAGTTTGTTTTTTTTATTTTGCGGAGTAAAAGTTTGGCTATGTGGGGTGACATCATGAAAATTAAATAAAGATACATTAATATATTTTTGGTTTGTGGGGCTAAACATATCTGCTTGACCTTGAAGACTGATGTGCAGATGCTGTGCACATGCTTCAAAATGCTGCTTGGTGGAAGTTGGTGTTTCAACTTGCAGTGCATTGTAAGAACAATTTTTGTTTCACAGGCTTCATACACCGAAGCTTAAGCAAATTTCTGAAGTATTTGAACAGTTTGCCATGGCAGGTGAAATACTGTGCTTCCAGTGAGTTTTCATTTGTCCCTGAAAAGTGTGCACTAACACTGATCCATCAGTTTCAGTGTTGGGAGAAAACACCAGTAAAGATTGTTGTTCGTAAATCTACGACATGTAGAGTAGGGCTAAATGGATTAGATCCATTTATAAAGCTGTGTGATTTTTTTAAATTTTATTTTATTCAAACAACCAGGAACAACCATTTGTAATACAGGTTTTCACAATGAACAAAGTGATAATAGCTGCTCACCAGCAGTTGGGAACACTTACTGGTGCAGAAATACTAAGAATACATTTAATGATTACTCGGTGAAGTAATTTTCCACATGCTTTTTCCTTTAGCATCATGTTTTGTGTTGTACAATTAAGCTACAATTACATCTACTATTTTGGATAACATTCATTGGTTAACAATAAAGAGATACAGTTAATTTCTCTGAGGTCCATTGTTGTTATTTAATGCCCTTTTTTTCTGACAGCTTTATGGAGCGCATTCCAATAGCCTCTTTTTCAAGAGCAGTGTAGAAATTTTGATCATCTTTTTCTTTCACATTTTGCTCATAATGAAATAAAATCAAATTGTATCCCTAGAGAATGGTATTTTGCTTAAGAAATTATCACATACAGTTAGGAGGAAGCACTGGTGTTTTTCGATTCAAAACAGGATCTGAATCATCACAGCAAATTTGCTCTTGAGAACAGAGGGTAATTTGGCCATATAAGAGTTCTGTGGGTAATATAAGAACTTTCAATCACTGCCTACATATTGCTTAGCCCCAGGTTAAGTGAATTTTAGTTTAATGGATATCTTAATTATTGTGAAACCTTGATCTGTTTGGGTTTTTTTTTTTTTTTGTTTTTATTTTTTGATACTGTACCTCACAGTGGACAGTGCTATTAAACACATGCATGGCCATGTGTTTTAAACAATGATAAGTTAATGTGCTTTTTCATTTCTCTAATACACTTGAAAAAGACAGGAACAGTCCCATGTAAATAGGTGTACAAATAACCTGCTAAAATGTTCTCACATAAATTAGACCTCCTCAGGTGCCATTCTGTTCTCTCTTGAATTTGTTTGGCCTTGCACTCAGTACAAGCACATGACCCTTTCTGTTGGTCCTTAGGGCAGAACTGCTGTGAGGAATTAAAACCTGGTACTTGTAAACATGCATATTTTTAGTTTGATACTTCCCTTTTGTTGGAGCCCCTCCTGCTGAAGCCTTAGCTCTGAGGTTTCTTACTTGTTAGAGAGTTTCTGCATAGGTATGCAGCTTCCCAATATTATACTTAAAAGGGGAGGTAAGTGCCTTGAAAGATTATTTAAAAAAAAATATGCTCTTGAGGTGGAGAGAAAAAGATGCAAAATATTGCCACTATTTACAGACTGTTACAATCACACAGTGCCTCGTTGTGCAAGAAGATACTCTGTCTTCTTGAAGTAGTCCATTCTACTACATTTTCAGTCACTTATACCAGTTTGGAAAGTTTTGCTCTTTTCTTAAAGCATATTCTCTAGGGTTTTTCAAATACCTGCTTTGAGCAACTCTGAGGAAAAAGGAGGTTTGTTCTAAATGAGGTATTTCAAACTTCTGAAGAAAAAAAATGCCACAAATATTTTCTCTAAATTTTAAAAGAAAATATAGAGATTAATCAATTAAAACCTTTTACTTTTGAAGAGGAAGCTTTATGCAAGCATTTTCCATGTCTGTTTACATACAGATGATCTAAAAAGTTCTGCCCAAGACATCAAAGATTTTAACAAAGATGATGTATCCAGGTGGGCTGAGGTACTTAATTCTGGTGTTTGTTAATGCACTTGGAGTAAAAATAGCAACATAAAATTGAAAGCTTCCTTACAAAAGAGCAAAGTTCACTTATTTATAGGAGTTGTCTCATACACATAATTTAATTTATCTTGGCTGGGAGATAAGATTTTCCTGGAAAATGTAATACATGTCAATGTATCAGCATACAAACTGGTGATTTCTTTGACCCCCTCGGGTCACATTGCTGTTTGTGCTTGTAGGTGGAGAGCACCTGCTTCCCAGTGGGAATGCTGTGCTGCCTGGGTGCCTGAGGAGATGCTTCTGGCTGGCAGCTGTGGGCACTCCGTTCCCAAGCAGCAGAGTCCAGTGCCTTTCCTCCCCACAAAACTGGTCTGCAGGCAGAGGAGTTCTGCCTGCCTGCTCCTTTTCCCAGTTTGGGGACCCAGTTTAGTTGCAAGGGGCAACTAAAAGCTGAAGGGCTGCTGTGATGGTAGAGGTCTCAAAGGGGAGAAAACCCTAATGCAAATGTGCACTAGATTCCCTTACTGGCTCATTTACTGTGTGGAGGACTCCTTTTCAGAAAAGTGTAGTCCTGTGGCAGGTGTGTGACCAATAATCTGTTTAGCAAATTTAGCAGACAATTTTTTTGAGCAAGTTGCACTTTCCATTTCACTGAGCCAAGTTTAGACCCATAGGCATAGACCAGTTGCCTGATTTTGTTTTGATTCATAGAGTTTGTCACTTTTGTTCGCTTTACTGTCTGAGTTGATAAACTGCCACTTTGGAGTGCTATTAAAGAAGTTTTGTTTTGCTTTGCTTTTTTTTTTTCTTCTTCCTTCCACCCAAGAGGTTGCTGCCATATCAAATGTGAATGTTTTGTTCGATGTGAATGAAGCAGGCTTGCCAAGCCCAAAAGGCTTTCTCACCAAGCTATATAGTTCCTTCAGAAGGGACCACAATACTTGAAGCAGTGCCTCAGGAAGAGGGATTATGCCCACATAACTCGTAGTTTAGGGAATGACAAAGTTAGCAGGAGGAAACAGAGCATTTTGAACTGCAGGTATTCCATGAGGTGTTTATACTGGCTTCTGTAAATAATATGTCCAGAGTGTTTCTGTTCACAGCAGTAGCTTTTAGGCAGCAGAAGAAATGAGGGGAGATGGAAATGCACATCAAAGGAGGCGGCCTGGTTGGTGCAAATGTTCCTAATGCACGTGTGCATAAGAGTTAATGTTTCCTGTGCTCTGGATAAGTGGATCAGGTGAAAAGAGATCAAGCTCAGAGGTAGGATAACTGCATTGCTTTTTCTGCTTATTTGTTTTTTTTTTGTTTGTTTGTTTGCTTCTGTTTGCTTTTAAGCTACCTTATTTACAGAGGAGGAGTTGCCATTATATGAAGGCTTTTAGAAAGCCTGCTGCCCAGCACCAAAAGATCGTGGAGTTCTTAAGGCCATGTGCTCCCAGCCTGGCCTCTGTGTTATAGCTTTCTCTGCAGTGTGGGTAATTTTGCCCCAGCATATTTCTGCAGGGCCAGGAGCTGTGCACATGCAGGGTTCTGCTGCCCCATTGCTTGTTCCAGCAACACGAAACCATGTGTCCCCCTGTGAAACAGTAATCGCTCCACAGCTTCCTGGCTGCCTACCCTCAGCTCCTCGGGATCTTGTATCCACAGCTCCCCACAGCCTCAGCTTTCACACCTGGTGTTCACCCTCGATTTCTTCTTTAAACTTGATACAGTATTTAACTTCTTCATCTATGGCTTCAGTAACATTCTGCTAAACTGAGTTTAAGGTGAATGGTTGACTACTGTGTTAAATGCTTTCTTAAAACACATCGACGAGCCACATTTTCATTCAAATAGCACTTCTGATTAATTAATAATCTCTGTGAATATGGTAATTGCAGTTGTGTTGCCAGAAAGAGATTCATTTGCATTGAGACCAAGGGTCAGAACTTTTCTGCCAAGTGCATTTCAGTCTTCAGTAAAGTTGAGAAATAACATCCAGAATACACAGATGAGTCGATCCTGCTGTTGCCTTTGTTCCTGGGAACAAGTCCATTTATATCCAAGTGAGCAGATTTGGTGTTTGAGATTCAGGCAACTTTGTTCATACATATCAGCACTCCACTCTGTTTCATGTCCTTGATAGTGTTTCTTCAGTTTAATTCACCTTTGGAATTTTTGGATCTCTTCTCTTGTGAACAGTGTTTTGGGCATCTGTCTCTCTGCTCAGTGCCAGTTGTACTTTTCCATACCATTTGGAAACACAGCTTTCTTCTTTTACTTTTGGGATCTTAGTGTTCTTTTCAGCAAAGTCAGTGAACTCATCATCTTCAAATTTAGAACTGTTACTGCTGCTTCTCAAAATAGTCTTCGGATTCATTTTGGGTGCATGTTCTTTTACCAGACATGCATGGCATATGCCACTTTATAGCATAAATAATTGTATTGACTAGTTACTAATTGCTGGTAGCTTTCTGGAGAAAATGTCAGAAAACAAATTTGCTAATGTAGAATCTGAATCAAGGTGTTCATACCCATGAGGTAGCCTAGCTCTGCTCACATGCACAAGGGAGCATGTGGGAGAGAGAAATTCTGTGTTTTCATTGTGTAGCTCATCTGGCTGGCTGGGTTAGGCAGGAGAAAACACTGGAGCAGGATGGTTATTCCTGCTCAAACAGCAGAGCTGTCAGGCACAACTGCATGGTGCTGCAGTTTTGCTTTTCTACACAACAGATATCCTGGATGTAAAAATAAAAAAAAAAGAGCCATGAAATAGTTGGCTTTTCCTATGGCATCCTAAATAAGATTTATTTATAGTTTTATTCCTGTCTGGGTTGAACCTTTTCTGCAGGTCACTCTTGTAAAAGCTGAACTCCTTTATAACATAAGCACAGATATCTGAGAGCAGGAGTCAGGTATCCCATGGTTCTTCAGCCTTCCCTGTCTGTAAAAAACAGTGGCAGGTGCAGGGCAAAATACCTGTCTTTGTTCATTTCAATAGAGGGCTGTGAAAAGAAATTCTGGAATTCTGCTTCTCTCCAGCAGTGTCTTCCCTATGCTTTGGGATGGCCCTTTCATACTGTGCTTCTCCCAGTCTTCTTTGAACTGGTTCTTACATCTCACTTCTCTTTACTGCTTTACTGCTTGGTTTGGGCTTGTCTTTGTTTTTTTTTTTCTTCTTGCTAATGTGTCATGCTTTTTATTTCATCTGAAGAACAGATTTCAGTTTACATCACTGAGAGCTTCAATGCTATTAAATAACTTTGTTTCAATATGAGAATGCAAATTAAGACAGGGAAGGAATATGTTGTGTAATTATTAGTTTAAAAACATTGTGAGGGTAAGTTTAAGCCTGAAGTCCTAGCAAAAAAAATATGTTGCACTTAGCTGACTAATTAGACCTTAGACTCAAGGTGAAAAATGCAGGCAGACAGCTGGGTATGGCAAGATGGACTTCCCAAATGAAATTCTTTGGTAAAATTCACATGGCTTTTTATTTATTTGCACTTGCTGGATTATTTTGAGAGCACTGGACAAGAAAATATTGAATCATTCTTCCATCATATTTCCCTTAATTATTTCTGTTGTGGCTTATTCCACCACCAATTTAAAATGCTTTTTTTTTTCCTGTCCAGCAATTTTGTAAAATTACATTTTGCCTATGACACTGAAATTGTCTTTGCAGTCTGAAGCTTAATGGAAGAAACTATTTTCTGAGGGAAAGGTATCATGATTTGTTTTGTGTTTAACTGAGCTTGACAATTTGTATGTATGTATATATATATGCACATATATATAAAAAATATGTAGATAGCATGGTTAAATTGGAGATTTCTAATACAGCATGTGGCATCAGGCCTTGTAATGGCTGTATTGAAGTGAAATGTACAAATTGCTACTTATAGTAGCAATTATATCATTTGATCTTGAATAGCTTTAAAAATGAGACCTTTCAAAACGGAGTTTAAAATATGACTTAAAAAAAATATCCCAGCAGCCAGCTGTTCCTGGGGATCTCTTAGTACCAGGAAGCATTTCACTGGTTTCAGTGTCGCCTTCCCAGCCTACGGTTTCACTCACTGACAGAAACCTGTTCCTTCTCCCCACCCATATCTAGGAACTGCTGTCAGACTTTTAAAACACCAGTCTTAACCACATGCCTTATTTGCTTATGGTCAAGCCCTGGAAGTTCTTGCTGACTTTCTGTGACAGAAAATGATCTGTGAGGGAAACAGGCTGTGGTATAGAGTTTTGATGTTCCTACACGTTACATGCTGTACCTGCACTCATAAATGAAAAAAAAAAAAAGAAAAAGGTATTGCAGGCTTCTTTCTTTTAAATAGCTGGTTATTCCCCTTGCTTACTAATATCAAAGAGAATCTGGTTGTTTACTGTTTTCCCTGATTAATTTTGAAGAGTATTGTGATATATTGCTGCTTACAGCTGAAGTGGTTCGTTCTCTAAAACAATCAGAATGAGATATTCACAACAAAGGAAGGTTCACATAGGAAGGTTGAATATAAAATACTGGTTATTCTTTGCCTAGTCATAATATATTAAAGGGAGTCATTCTCCAAAAGGAAAGCAATTTTCAAACCAGTTCAACAATGTTTTTTTTGTAAAACTCAGCATGGAAAATACACGTTTTTGAAATGTGTCTCCACTCAAGTAAGTTTTGACTCATTGTAAAGACTTCCACCGGAGAACTTTAGGAGAGAAATAAATTTGAGAGAGATTCTTTATGCTGTCCTCACCTTTTTCTCCAAAAGGCTCATGCAAAAGAACAAAGAGAATAATCTAAATGCCAGAGCTTACGCAGCAAGCAGCACATGTGCTGTACTAAAAGGAAAATATGTCTGAAATCATACTGGCTGTGATTGAATGTTCTACAAGGATGTCCTGTATTCAGTGTATTTGTGTACAAGGCATTTTATTTCAGCCATCTTTGGGAGCAGTTTTAACACAATCTGTGTTGCACTCACATGTGGTTTCTGTTACCTGCAAGAGCAGATTGGTCATTTAAAACTACTCCCTGGGTGGATTTTCAGTTAGGTTCTTTATAATGCTAAAATTTAATACCAAAACTGAACTGCTATGTGCAAAAAATTGGCATAGATGAGTACATAGAGAGTTGGACCTGATCTTCAAGCTGAAAGTCTGTGAAGATGGGTCCCTGGGTGCCTTGGTCACAAGAATCGTGTGTTTCTGAAACCACTGTGTTTCTGAGGCTCCCTGGTTCTGCTGACCCCTTAGGAAAAAAGTTCAGTCAGAATTAAATATGGAATAGCTACAGGAAGTGAAGTATGGCTCATATGATGTTGCTGCATATTTTTATCTATTGTTTAGTCTATCTAACATTTTCTATCTTTGCTAAATCTATTTGATCTCTCTGTGTCTTTCTATGCAGGTTACAAAAGTACGATCTCTTGCAACCCTTAGGATAGGAGCAAGGTAAAGATCTGCAGAAGACCTGGGGTCTGCCAAGGCCTGCTATTGCACTTCTGTAAATCTGGACAGTGTACAGTGCTTTAAATTAGGTGCCTGGTCTGTGAAGAGTTTTTGGAAGGACCAGGAAGTGCTGTTACAACATTTCATTAGTGTTTGATTCTCTTGTGGTCTCTGAATCTTTCCTTTGATGTCTTTTCCCAGGAGAAAATTAGCTATTTGAAGTATTTAAGCTGTTGTTTTTTCCAGGAAAACAGGAAATAATACTAATGTGTTAATCTTTAACTTGTAATGGGATGTGCTAGAGTAATGTGACCCTCCAAAGTGCTTGGGGCATCCTGTAGGCTTTGTCCACAAGTGATGTAGTGTGGGAAGCCTGACTTCTATCCAGCCTGGGTAAAGCGAAATAACAGTAGATACTTTCCAAGTTTTATTGGTTTTCTACACAATTTCTAATAGCCTTGATGATACCTGAACAGTGTCAGATAATTTTCTAATGTAAAAATCCCAGTTTAATATGTCTGTACATACATTCCCAGTGTAAACACCCGTTGCTCCTTGCCTTTTTGTATGCTGTCAGGATGTGCATACTGTGTATACGTAACTGCTGGACTGTGCACCCTTGCACAAAAGCCTGAATAAATGGGTTTTAACGTTCATCCAAAGAATCACTATTCATTTGATGATCAGTGGTGCTAGTGGATTTTCTTTCATTTCTCTGAGAAGTTTTAATTCATTTTGTAGCACCAATCCAAAGTGGAGTTTCCAGGTAAATATCTTGTGCTATGACCAGGTAAGCCATTGAGAAGCTTTATTTACAAAGAATGGATTACTCTTGAAAGAGAGCTGGTAATTAAGGAAGCTGTTAACTGGGTAGATAGACACCCGAATTCTTCTCAAATCCAGATGGCACTCCTTGGGTATATACCAAACCTTGGTATATTCCTCAGCGTGAACTTTGTGTTCCTTGCAGTGCCTTCTTGCACAATGGCCTTCTGGGAACTGTGCCAGCAGATCCGTCAGAGGACTTGGATCTGAAGCAGTGGCTGCCAAAGCCTCCGGCATGTGCCCAAAATCATGGGGTCATAACTGCCCAAGGAGGAAGCTGCCCCGGGGCTCTGAAAGCATGCCATGGACCTGGGACCTGTCTTGGTGCTGCTGCTGTGCCTCCTGTAGGCACCACTTCTGGCATCAGCCCTCCAGCTTGGCTGAGGGAGGAGAGGCTGTGTGCCCTGGACCCTCCATCCTGGCAGGGTTTGGAGCCACATCCCCCACACCTCAGGACTGCAGGTGGGTAAGGTGGGCAGTAGGTCATGGCCAGCCTCCTGCTTAAACCCTTGCAGAGACAGGGCTGTTGAGAAGGAAGCCTCCCCTGCCTCTGATTTGTACACCACCACACCACCGGCTGAAGCAAGACCCTGGCTCAGCCCTTGGAAAACAAGGTTTGGGTTTAGAATGCCAAGAGGAACATAAAATCTACGGCTGTGGAGTTTCAGGGTCTGATTTGCAAATGTGGGCCATCACTGGGTTGTTTGGACTTGCTTGCTCAGCACTTGAGTGATTATTTAAAATTGTTTCTGCAGCCTCCCTCTCCTGCATGACCCATGTGGGGGCTTAGAGTTCCTGGTGCTCAGGGGACCTAGGCACAGTGGCCTCCATGAGTTTTATGTCTAGCAGGTGTTTCTGCAATAGCTGCTGCTTGGAGCAGCCTTCTTTGGGACTGTGCTTGCTTCAGATACCAGCAGTTAAAGGTAGGCAGTAAGACCCTTTAATGCAAATATATCTTCAGTACCACCACAAACCGTTCCTGTGGATTTTGGCTAGTGCTGCCCTTGCTTGCCTAGGATGCTTTTTAGCTTCTCTAGTCAGTGTTGAAGTTCTCTGGTGGATGTCCTGCAGAGGGGGAATTGGGGAAGATGAAGTATAGCTCAGCAGTCAGGTTTAAAAACAAACATGAAAATAGAGGTTCTGATGCAGTCAAAGCTTTGTGCTCCCTCTCACTGTTGATTGTAGCCTTGCTCAAGCCGGCCAGGTCTGGCTCTGACAGGTGGGACTGGCAGCTCATTAGCTGCAACGTGCAGGTTGGCAGTAGCCAGCAGGAGCTGGTCTGGGAAGGGGTGGCAGCTCTCCCCTGGCAGCTGCTGGAGGACCCAGCCTGGGAACAGCGCTTGCTCTGCCGCAGCAGCCGCTTTGGATGAGCCCAAATGGCCGGAATTAGTCTCAGTCTCTGCCCCGCGGGGAAGGGCAGGGGGGCACGGTCCTGCCTCTGGTCAGATGCAGATGGCTTCTCAGTCACCTCCGCAGCAGTCAGGACTTTGGCCTGGTGAGGATGTTGATGGAATTGCAGATTAGGATTTACCGGTAGGTAAATGTCTGTCTGAAATGTTGTAGCAGAGTTGTATGTTGAAAAACTCTATCTTGCAGGGAAGGAGAGAGAGAATTCAATCGTGCCTGTAAATGGCTGGCATCAAAGAGTGGTACCTGAAACGGTGGTGTCCTTCCTTGTCCCGCTCTCCCCCATGCAATTTCCACACCTGATGTTGGGCCAGCAGCTTTGCTTCTCCTTGCAGTTCATCCGGGGTCCTTCCTCTAAATTCACCAGTGGTCTTTGCATCTGTGCCTGCAGCAGGGTGTGGATTTGGGAGCAGCCGGGCTGCAGGTGGCCCTGGCCGGGTGGGCAAGCAGTCACTGGGGCACAGACACCCTGAGTCTCGCTGCTCAGCCACCTCGCTGCCCTGGCTGCAGAGGGCAATCTTGTAACCTGCAGACATTTGGGGGGTTTCTTCCCACTTTTTGTGATGGCCTGACTGAAGTTCTGCTGCCGCTTGGCTGTCCGCAGTTGATGTGCACCGATGACTTAGTGGGTGGTTGCCTGCCTGCCTCCTGCAGCAGCACTTGCTGGCCCTCAGCTGGGGGTGGGTGTTCCACTAAATTAGTTTTAAATGTTAAAAGGCTGGGTGAACAAGTTAACTTTCATTAAAAGTCTGATCCAGGTTTAGAATAGGGTAGCAGCCCCATTTCCTGGCAGCCCATGGCACACTAACGCTTTCCATTTTTATCATGCTGACATTTTCCTTTTTCAGAAATAATTCTATAGATGTAGCCCATGCTAACAGTGAATGGCTTTGCCATAGCCTGTGTATGCTGAGTTTCAGCATTAATTAAATCACTTTAAGTCACAGAGAAACCAAGGGAAGCTCATTTAATCAGGTATCAAACAAACATAACATCATCCCTCTCTCCGGTTCCTGGAGCATGTGCCTCTCCTCACCATTGCGACCATGATGAGACCAGGGCAGAACACTGGGGGCAGGTCAGTACTAAGGATCACCATGATCTGCACCCCCCAAAAAACCCAAAATGTTTAACTGGGTTTGAGCCTCAGCATCTCTGTGGTTATAGGCATCCTGCAAAAATGTGACTCATGCCAGAGTCCCCAACAGCTGCTGGAGTGAGCAGGTAGCAAAACACTGCCTGACACAGGGAGTTCTGTCACTGCAATCAGTTCACGTTTTATTCCCCCATCAAGGAAAATAGATTTCTATTCCTGAAATTGGTAAAATGTAAGTTAAAATCCAGATTTGTGCATGCCTGAAAGTTTTGTAGAGCTGGATGAAACCCAAAAAATTCCTTCTCCCAGGCACCCTGGCCAGACCCCAATACAATTTTCCCCCTTTCAGGACACTTCTCGTGGGTTGGAATGTTGGGTCACCCAAACCACCGCCGCATCTCTGGTTCCAGGGTGCAGTTGGGGATCTCTGTAAGGCGATCCTGGCTGGCGTAAGGAACTTGCCTGGAGAACGTTGCCAGCTCCTTCTCCCCCACACTCCTCTTGCTTACGCTTCACCCAGCTCATGTAAATTAATAGCAGCGTTGAATTTCCGTCATATCTACCTGCTGCTCCTGGCAGTTCAGCTGGGAAAGAAAAAGCCTGATGGTTGCTATAGAGACCATCAGATGGAATGGCACCAGAACATCTTCTGCACCACTGCCACCGCGTGCTCACGTCTGTCCCAGCACCCGACTGGTGCCCATGCTGGGAGTGGAACAGCCCTGCTCCTCCCCTGCAGAACTCCAGGGAGGACTGATCTCCTGGCTCTCCTGCAAGGTGGATTTACGCATGTCTTCCTCAGTGTGAAGTTTTTCCCAAGCTCTCCTTGAATGGGCTTGTGGGTTGAACATGTCCCCAGGGCTGGGCAGGGAAATGCAGGGCAGCAGCTCCTCCCTGGTGTTGGTTGTAGGAGTGGGAGCCTGCTGGGAAGGCTGAGTGAAATGGGGTGTGACAGAGCTGGTTGGTGGAGGCAGCTTCAACTATTTTCAACACTTACGCTGCTGGGTCTGCCACACCAGGTGTCCCAAATGTGGGTGCTGAGGTTACTGAACACAGGTCCTCCTCTGCTGTGACACTGAGGAGCAGGATGATGGTGGTATTTAATGCATGGGCTCATAATGTGCCCAGTTCTGTGCCAGACTTTTCTTTACAGTTATAGTGAAGGGGCAGTTTATGCACCAGGACACAAAACCTCTAAATGTCCTTTCCATTTCTTCAGCACAGAATGAGCTCAAAGATCCCGTGAGACTGGAGGATGCTGCCCAGAGCAGCCCAAGTGACACTTTGTCCTGCTTGGAAATGGTCTCACAAGGAGCATCCCTGTGTGTTTGTACAGCAGCCTGTCCTTAGCTTCACCAGACAAGGTCATGCAGGTTGTCAAGTTCAGGTTTCAGCTCCAGGATGAGTGACAGAGCCCTTTCATCTCCAGTGTCACAATACTTCAACCTGCATCAGGGGCTGCTCTGATGCCTGCCAGGCTCGCAGGCATTTTGTTAAAGCTTTTGCAAGAGAAATTTACAAACTGGTGACAGGGTCTCCAGGCCTGCCCTGCAGGTGATGTAGGCAGATCCCATGGGATTTAGAGAATTGACTGAATTGGGAAAACTCACGGTCCTTGATCAGCCCAAGGGAGAAAGAAGAGCTATGGAGGAGAAGCCTCAGGTGGTGGTAGGAGTACCATCCAAAGAGACCAAACCAGATTATACAAATACCAGCAGCTTGATGTTTTGAGGAAAAAAAAAAAAAAAAAAAAAAAAAAAAAAGCTAGCTGTTTGGCATTCTTGAAGCAATCTGAAAAACAGAAATCCAACCTGTGCCAGCAAATCACCTATGAAGAAACCAGCATGTTTAGGGACATGGCAAATCACAACTGTGGCTTTATTAACTCTTAATTATCCAGCACACCTGTTTCTTCAAAAATGAGGAATGAATGTAAGCGTGGAACTGGCTGTGAGGTCTCACTGAAGACAGAAGTTACAGCTGGATGGTTAAAGCAGTCCATTGATCAAAGAGAGAGAGAGTTGTGTTTATTCAGCCTGGAGAAGAGAGGCTCCAGGAAGCCTTACAGCACCTTCTAGGATCTTGAGGATTACAAAAAGGAGGGAAAGGGGCAGATAGGACAAGGGGCAATGGTTTTAAACTAAAATAAAATAGGTTTAGATTAGATATTAGGAAGAAATTCTTCACTGTGACAATGGTGAGACACTGGAACAGGTTGCCCAGGGAAGCTGTGGATGCCCCATCCCTGCTGATGTCCAAGGCCAGGTTTACCAGGTCCAGTGACAGGTGTCTCTGCCCATGGCAAGGGGTTGGGACTGGATGATCTCTGAAATCCCTTCTAAACCAAACCTTTCCATGCTTCTGTTTTTTAAACTGTTCCAGTTTATTCAAAGTGAGCAGTTTTGTTGCAGGTTTTGTGAAGGTAGGAACTCAAAGCTGTCTATAACTCATTGCTAACTGCTCTAGAGATTTTTTTATGAAACAAAACCAGCCCATCAATGAGGAAAATGAATCTTTATTTTTTTTCTCTGAAAGCAGAATCCATGTACATGGTTTTTTGTATGGTTTAGAGGTGGTTTTAAGATGTGAATAGTCACATCACAGAAATAATACAGAACAACCAGTGAAGGAATGAAGAGCCATTTTGACAATTGCTTTATCAAGTAGCCCAAACATTATTTTTAACTAATGGTTTTGCCAGAGTGGACTTCAGGACAATATTAAAATCTCATCTACTCAACACAGATAATGACTGGGAAAAGAGCTACAAAATACAATTATTGCTGCTGTATCTGCATTGCTTCCTTGCAGGATACTCTACTGTTTGCTGGGAAAGCAGTTTTTAAATTTCAGTTTCATTAAGAATGTACTTTAGATAAATAAAAAGTAACCAACCAGCCAATCTCACATGGTTAATTTATCTGAGACAAAAAATTTATCTCTACAAAAAAAGCAGAGAGGTTTTGTTTTATAAGGCAAAGAGCAGATTGGTATACTTTGAAAAACAGAGGATGGATGTGCTTAAACATCTAAGTGAATTTGGTTTGTAGGTGTTCCCAATGCCTGCAAAGGGCAGTTCTGGCCAAATGACCTCTCAGCACCAGTGAGATCTCTGTGCTTGGGAGGAGGTGGCTCTCCAGCTGTGCTCCTCAAGGTCCCAGCCCAGCTGCACTTACACACACGCCAGTCTGACTCAGGTCTTCTCTCACACCACAAGCCAGCCCACACCTCTGCTACGCCTGCTGAAGTCAGGCGTAGGTGTTGGTGTTTGGGAGACGGAGCCCTCCCAGCGCTATTGAGTGTGACTGGGAACGAGAGCTATTGCAATCATTTGGCTTAAAGCGTAGACAGAGAAATAAACACTCCAAGCACAAGTTATGACAACCCTTTAAGACCTGGAAATGGATGGTGGAAAGTTATTTCAAGCACACTGGTAACTATGAACCACACATGGTAATTATTAGTGCCTTAAAAAACATCTGTGAGAGACTTGATGTGCACTGGCACATCTCCCTGTACGGCATGGCAAGGAAAACCCAGCATTCTGCAGGATGCTTCCCAGGCAAATGTGCATTTCCTATGTGACTGGGTCAGCAGCTTCTGATGAAACCTTGAGAAATGTATTCTAGAACATCTAAAGATGAAATCTGAACATCTCTCATGTTACCGAGCAAAAGGTTAGCTGGAAAAACCATTTAACACAGGTGATTCTAGGTTTAGTTACATGATTAGGCTAAACAATGTGCCCAAATGTATTTCATTTGAACAAAGTTCTTGAACTGTGCCTCTCTAAAATTTACAAAGTCTATAAAACATGAGATTTGACATTTATAAAACCTCAGCCCTTTTACAGAAAACAAAACAAGGCCATAGAGTTTTAAGTTTAAATCTATTGGTTTTTCTTCTCAGCAGTTTTAATTCCTATGATAAAAGAACTTCAACAAATGGCATTCCACCATGGCCTTATAATGCAACGAATAAATTAGCAAGTCACACTGTAAATAAATAAGTTCTACGGGTTTTTTTAGGTTTTTTTTTTTTTTTTTTAATGGTCTTTTAAATTGCACAGTATTTTAAATTTTCAGTAGCAATGAAAAGTCAGTTGGGTATTTTTCTAAATGCTCCAGAGAGCAGGAAAGCATTGTGTCTCCTTTTTCAAGCTTTACACATTGAAAATACCTTGGTCAAACCATCAAAAATCTGGTAAATGTTTTGGTAGTCTCTTACTGTGGCAAGATGCTGCAGTATCTCTCACCCAAGGTGTCCAGTCCTCCGGCGCTCACCCTGCTGGGGCAAACGCCCCCAGTGTCCCCTTCCAAGTGAGGTACTCTGGTTTACACTGACAGCTTTGATATTTTTGGAAAGGTGTTCACCATTAGCTACAACTTTCACAGCAGAAGTTCATCAACATCTCAGCAACAGTCCACACCCACCGAGGCTTGCAGAAATCTCCTTCGAAGGCTTCCCCAGCCCGACACACCTTCTCTTTTTGGGGCGTCATATGAACACATCAGGCTTTTGGCTCTCCCCAGAGCTATTCTGCAGTGGAGGACCAAGCTACAATTCAGACATCCCAAAGAAAATAGGACACCTGGAAAGGTATGATCCTACTTCAGACCATTAGCAGTATCTTAAACCCACCTGCCAAACATATGTGTGTGTATATACAAATATATATATAGAAAACACATATTTGAAAAAAATAAAAAAAACCAAAGTGATTAATACTGTCATAGCCTGGGCATATTTAGCTCAAAGTTAGTTATCTACAGGACATACTTAAAAACTCTAAATATTTGCAACACATTGCTGTATTGAAAACAGTTGTGGGCAAATGCCTAATGTATGTGCATTAAAAATACTGTATATGTATATACTATTACTGATGCAGTTATAACAGCCCGGGATTTTATCTAAAAATACAGAGCTTCTGCTAAGTATCAAAACATCTCTCAAGTACTGAAGACAAAGGGCCTTCTTAGCTGAGGGACAGCTCTGCCTTGAATGTACTAAATCCTTCACTGCATCTCTGGCACTCAGCTGGGGCCAAGCCAGTGTCACTGAATAATTACCTCTGATATTTAAGGATCACGGGAGGTTACAGTTCAGTTATTTGCATCAATGCAATTACATAGACAAAGGCAGTATTCGACCAGCATCATTGCATCCATGTTTGTTACTGGTGAGCTCTTTAGAAGTTGTTAAACATACAGAATGATCTCATCATGGAGATGTTCACACACAATTCCTCCATCTGTTACCACAGCAAAACAAAAGGAAGTATCAAGGCAAACATTTTGTCCACAGTAAATGTCCTTTACCCAACATAAGCGAGTCTAAGGGGAACTAGCACATCATTGCACAACATTAAAATCCACCAAATTACTCCTGCTCTTGTATTTTTAAAGCATTTTCAGCACCTGGGTGCAAAGCACAGAACCTATCACAAGAATTCCCTAGCGATCACCGCCCTGTGGGGATTCAGTACTGCCCTGGCTGTGTGCAGAGGCAATGGACACTGGTAACTCAGGCCTGGGCAGTGCAGCTCCTCGCACTGCTATCCCAGTGGCTAAGCCTGCCGAGCCCCTGCTCTAGGCCAGGCTGTGACATGTGCATGGCAGGAGCATCCTGGTGCCCACACCACAGAAAAAAACACAAAACACTTCTATTACATATGCACGTTTCAGTTCATGCTTAAAGGAATTGAACTTTTGGCAGAAGTATATACCTACATAAAAAAAAAAAAAAAAGTAGAAACCCATTAAAAACACAAACACAATCATTGCATTATTAAAACAGCTGCATCTACACTATGGTGTAGTACTTCAGTGTAATTCAATTTAACCAAATCTTAGCGTACAACTAAGATGAGACCCATTTCCCAGTCCAAACCTCAGCGTCAGCGCTGCATCAGTCTCTACATTAAAACATGCTCTACGGATGGTGACCAACCAAATCCAGGGAAAACTGTTGCCACATGTGAAGAGGTCTTCTCCCTAACAGACAGTGCAGGACAGATGGTGTGGAGCCCCCATGGCCTTGCCACGTGGGCAGGCAATGGCAGAACCTGCAGCGCTCCGGCAGTGGAAGCTGCAGGAGCACCACGTCCTGAATTGGTTTGCTGAACATGGTTCAGATTATTGGATATGTCTATAGCACAATGCTCTTTAGAAGCATTTACTGTATACCCAAACCCTACTTGCTGCAACACATGGTGTCGCACAAGTAGTGAAAATGTCTTCGTATTCAAAGGTGCTTGGACATCATTTTCAGGCAGCATTTTACCTTTATTTTAGTGAGTTCCCACTACAAAGATTTTAGAAGGAAGATGCCAATAGTTTATTTTTTTCCTTTTAGTATGTGAAATTGAGACAGACACCTAAATAAATACCTACTTTTACTTTCCTAAATCTATTCTATGTCTGAAATCTCTAATTTTTAAATAAGGGATAAAATGTTGCCCAAAAGACTAGTTATAATTATACATTTGTGTTTCTAATCTACAAATCAAAATAGTTCTCAGTTAAAAAGATACAATTTGTATCAACAGTAAAAGGTACTTTCTGGTTCTTCAGGGCCTTACTTAAAATTCCAGCGAGTGTACCAAAATTATCAGCTGTAATAGTGTAAACGAGTGACATTTTTTTAACACTGAACATCGTTACAATGGATGGAAACCTAAAACTGTGGGCAGCTGATCATGTCATGGAAGTACATCTGACATCATTTGCAAAAACTATTTCTATTTTTCATATATATATATATATATAAAAAGCTTAAGAGGTGCTAGTAAAACCCATGACTTTAAACCAGAAAAATCCCTTACTAATGCTAAAACAGACTTGGCTTGTCTGTGTCTAAAACTACCCTATTTGTGGCAAGAATCAGGCCTACACAATGCAAAAAGCGAAAAACTAACTCCAGGAACACATATGGTATCTTCTTTCCCCACAACCCTCCCCTCCCCAGCTAAGAAAAGGAAAAAAAAAAAAAGTTTAAGTTATTATTTTGAGCTACAATATCATTACCATAGTGCAGTTAAAAATGTTGCATATCCTGAACACACAAAACCTTTTCAGGCCAGCCTTGATAAATAGCAAGAGAAATCAAACAGTATCTTAAATACAAAACTTGCATTGAGATAATTAAATTCATTTAAAAACAGGTAAATATTTTATGAAAAGCATATTTTATCCAGTACAGTTGTGCAGCAATACAAAGGAAAAACATATAAACAACTAAAGGGGGCCCTACGATTTCAGGTCCCCATCTACTGACCAGAAATACACAGAGCTGGGTAACAACACACAGGAACTGAAACAGGATGGCCTGGTTTGGGGTGGTTCTGAGCATTTGCAGTTTCTCTTAGCTTCCCAGGGGGCTGCAAATTCTCAGTACCTTTGGAAATCAGGCAATAAGGCTTTTAACATACCCATAAATTAGTAAAAAAAAGTAAAATAATTCTTCTTCTCCTCTGCTTGCATCTGATCTTACTAATTGACTGCATCAACAAAAACCTGTAACTATTTGAGCAAAACAAAGAAAGCAACGAAAAGTGCCATAATATAAATTACCAATATATTGTTACCCATTCCACTGTTAACTGGTAACTTAGTTACTTGTTTCAAAAAGTTAAGTCAGTGCTGCAGTAAATCTTTGTTTTCTACAAACAGGTGATTACAGCACAAAAAACTCACAAAAACAAACAAACAAACAAACAAACAAACATACATCAGACATACTTGTGGTGGTGTAAAAAGTTCAGAAACTTGGCTTGAAAATTGGCTTGAAAATTGCCTGCCAGAAGTAGCAAAATCCTCTTTCTGCAGGTTAATATCTCACAGCCCAAGGATAAGCATCCAGCAAGTTAAAAAACAAAACCAAAAAATTCCAACAAAATGTAACAATGATAAGAAAGTGCTGCATATAAACCCCTGATGCACCAAAGATTATAACCAGAGACCACAGATTTTTTTTTTTTTTTATATATATATATATATATATATATTAATTTAAACAGAAACATCCTCCAGATGTGAAAATAGCCATTTAAAAAATTTCAAACTAGAACACAAAACTTATCCGGTACTTCCAATGCATGGGGCTATACATACAGACTCCATGATACAGTATTTCACATAAACGGATTACTATATAACCTCCTTGCTGAGAAGGAGATCCCAAATGCTATTGTAGCAAACCTCCCTCAGCGTTAGCTGAGCTGAAAACTACGAGACACCACAAAGATGCGTCATCTCTCAATAACCTAGCTGAGATTTCTCCACTAAGATGGCCGCAGCGAGCTGCTGAGCGTCCGTCACGTGAGGGTTCTTCTTCATCACCATCCTCACGAGATCGGGGGGGAAGATGTTGCAGAGGTTAATGTAAACCTTCTCCCGGGTGTCTTGGAGCCTCGGGGGGTGGTCTTGCGGGATTCCACAGTAAGGTACGCGCCAGGGCTGGTCCTGCTGCTCGGGAAGGCTTTGGAAGGCGAACTGCTCGTAGCACGGCTGCGTGGGGTTGCTGGGCAAGGAGTACGTCTGGCGGTAGCCGTAGGCATCCATCCCGTAACTCTGCCTATCCCAACCTCCCAGCCCCTCCTGGCCAGAGTAAGGCTTTCTGTGTCTTAACGGAGAGTTTTCGTACAAACGTGAGTCTGAAATGCTGTCTATTCTCGTGGACACCAGGGCTCTCCCCAGATGCAGCGTCTTTGAATGAGACGAGCCCTGAGGTGCGGAGTAGTCGTTGGGACAACTGGATCGAGCACCGACGGCTGGATGCTGCAGATGCACAGCCATATACGGAATGGGAGATTTGTGGTGATGCTTTGGTTCTTCGTGACTATAGCTCTGCACTCGAGTGAGGGGCTCGTGGTAGCTCTGCAGGAAGGGCTGAGCGTTAAGGCGGCTGTGGGGGTGCATGTGTTGGCACTTCAAGTTCTCCTCCAGCTGTGGGTCAGGCGAACTCATGTAAGAGCGGTCGCTGTAACCCACGTAGGAATCGCTACTGCCGCAGCTGACGCTCCCCTCGCTGCTGCAGTCGGAAGCTACAGAGCTAATCCGATAATCTGTGTCCAAGGAGAAGCGCCTTTCAGGACTACGCGGTCCAGACAGACTGAGATTTGAATACGCGCTCAGCATAGAGTAATACCCTACATCCACCGGAGACTCACATTTTGGATACTGGTCATAAGGCATTGGTGTTCCATGATTTTTGGTTGCCATCATCACTGTAGGATACTGTCCCTGTGGTCTTTGATCCTGAGGTGGGAAGTGAACTCCGGATGGAAGGCCGTTAGTTAAAGGTGCAGTACTTTGGGGTTTTCCAGCAGAGGAACTTGGTATGCTAACTAAAGAAGGTACAGACCTGGTTTCCAATTTGTTTTTGGTGGGAAGCTTTTCCTCCAAGTCTTGATAGACTTGAGTCCTTATACTAGGATCCGATTGCCTCTTTGGAGCAGCACGCTTCAGCTCTGAAGTGCCTTCGCTTTTAGTGCTACAGGGAACACTATTGCTTTTTACCAGTCCTCCTTCACTTGTAGTTTTGGCAGCTGTGCTTCTAGACATGGCACGGAGTTCATCAGCTACGGATCGCTGAGGCTGATTTCCTCTTTCTGGATGATAGTATTTGCATTTGTGTCCATAGGTACATTTTTTCCCTATTATAATACAAACATAATCAGATTTAAAACCTTCAGACAAAATATGTTAGCCATCAAATAACAGAAATGCGCCTCATTTGAAATTTTATTGTTGATTTGAAAGATCTTGCAAACAAGACTGGTTTTGTGCAACACAGGGTGTGCTCTAAGAGCTCCTCTCTTGTGGGGAAAAAAGAGGCAGTGGTAGTGTCCTGCAGCTGGTGCTCTGGGAATGCAGACCAACACTACCAGCCATGTTTTGAGCTGGATGTGGCACTGCCAGGGAGTCTGTACACACCTGCTCTGTCGGGCCAAGGCAATATAAAGGCTGAAAACTCAATAGGGAGGTCCCACAGCCAAAAGGCCAGCAGGTTTCAGCTCAGTCAAGATGCCTGTAGGAATGCTCAGTAGCTAAACTTCAGATAGCTCAATTAATTTTCAGGAAGAAAACCTCAATATCTCATGACATTAGAAAAGGGCTTCTGGAATCTGCAGAATTTGGGTGCTGATTTGGATTTATTTCAATGAATGATTAACTAAGTTGGTCCTTTAGTTCAATTAGTAGTTAGAAATGTTTTTTAAGTAGCACATGAAAAAATTGCTTCAGTTTCCACCATCAGCTCAGCAGTTCAACCCGTCTCAGGCTAAGACAACAATATTAAAACCAATGTTAAAGAGTTTTAAACAGTTCTGGGAGTGTTAAAATAAAGCAGGAGCTTGGTACCTAGTCCCAGTATATAAAATTTGATGGGTTAAATCAGATTACCATATGGACATGGTTGCTTCTTATGTTCTGGCACAATAGGTTTCTTCCTAAGAAAATTGTCCAGACTTGGACCATGGCGGCCAAGAGGATCATCAGGAGGCATAAATCTATAAAGAAAGAACAAAGTGTTATGGAAGCAAACAAGCCTTTTCATACTTTAGTAGTTTTGGAAGTACATCGTTTTGGAAGGCCGTCTTTCTGCTGCAGGTACTGCCTGAGAGGTAGGCCACAGGAAAAGACTGCGTGGACACCTCTGGACTGCTACAGACACCTTTGGTCCAGCTCAGCTGATGCTTTGTGGCAAAGCAGGGCTGCAAACAACCCATCCCAAAATCAAACGTAAGGGCTGCAATACAGACAGCCATTTCTTAAAACACCACTACTGGCTTTGCAAAACTGTGCTGACAGCCTAGGATTCTTGCATCAGCATTCAGGTACCTCAACACAACAGCCTGCTCAGGGGAGCACCGAGTCCCTCCCATTAGAAGAAGCCACCAGCAGTAACTGCAGTTGATCTGTAGGCTGGGGTACAATCACTATAGATGAAACTAATCAAACAGTTGAACTACAGACCCCCTGAGGTTCATTCCAACATGGATTTTTCTATGACTCTAGGACTTAGGAGTCTAACCACAGGCACTCAGAACTGTTGGCTCAGTACATCAACAGAGCTGGAACATAGCATATATCAAACATACGCTGGCATACATGTATGAGGAAAACACGTAAGAGGAAAAAATAATGTAAAAAGACATAAAAATATTGCTACAAAATCAATTCCAAGTACTTTTAATCAGAAGACCAAATTTATTTATTGACTACTCCTCTTGCTTTCCTACACATACCTAATGATTTCTGTGTAAAATAAAAAAAATGGTACAAATCTTCAAACTGTCCTTTCCTCAATTATTTTAGTGGCACACGTAAAGACAGAATGACTTACTTGTCATTAACAAAAGAATACATCAACAAGCGTTCATCTATGAACTTCTTCCATTCTGGCTTTTCATTAGCTAGATCTCTGTAGTTATCATTAGAGACAATGATGCCATCTGACTCGAAGGCCAACTTCACTATAAATCGGTCATCGTAGCACACCACCCTTCTCCCTTGCACCCTCCGGGATGGCGTGAACACGAGAATCTTCTCCTTTTCTAATTTACGTAAGATTTCTTGATCTACAAGGAATAAGAATCAAAAGTCAAACAAGAAAGAAAAGAAAAAAGTTTGTTTAATCTCTAAAGATATTAGACTTGAGGAGGAAAATCCAAGCATTTAGGACTAAAAATGTCTTGGATGGTTATAACCCTTCAGAAGGTGTCCCAGATGTGATATCTGAACTTATAGTCAGCAGTCAGCTGGCAATACTTCCAAAAAACCTTAAAAACAAATCAAAACCTCCTGCTCCAAACCATTTCTCTAAGGCTAACACAGGGGACCTTGTTCATGTTCCTGTGGCTCAAAAGAAAAAACTTTTTATCAAAACGCCACTGCAGAACTCCTCTGACTTGAAAGGGTCATTTTAAACACCACTGAATACGAAGATTATACCCAAGTACAGCCATGGTCTTTCCATAACTGAACTCCTTGGTAAAGACAGATCTTTTTCATCTCTTTGTAGAACCCAGCAAGAAACATCTTTTGAAAGCATTCCAGTAGCTCACATTAATGGGACTGTCTCATGAAAGTCTCTGCACATCAAGAGGAGGGGTACCCACAAGGACTAGAAAACCCACATTCTGTACAAGCACTCAGGTTCTCCACAAATATTAACAGCATTCCCTAGAAAGACATCTGATGTCATTTTATAACCAACAGCAAAAAGGTTGGTGGTTTGTTTTGTTTTGGTTTTTTTAGGAACACCAGTAATAGTTTAGATTGTGTATTTCCTTGAATGATTTACACATTTATACGTAAGTTCTTATCAAAGCCAAACAGATTTCTCTTCAATCCCTCTAAATAAGCATATTTAGCATTTTATGTAGTTCCTTCTTGCTCTACACAATCTGTCACTCACATATCCCAAAAGTATTTTATTTTCCTTTTTCCTGTGTAGAACCTGGAGATCCCAAGGAGCTTTGAAACACAGACCTCTGGCTACGAAGGAGGTTGTATCTAGTACTGGGGCACCTACCCTATGTTGATTCTCATACCTATCACTCTCCTAGGAGCAGACAAGCTATAAAAGAAAAATACACACACACAAAAAAAAAATAGGCAGCATCTAAACCAGCAGAAGATGCTTGCATAGTGAATATGAGTCATGGCTATTAGTAATGGTTAAGATCTCAAATAACTCAACTGTTTTGTAGCATAAGAAACTTGACAGGAAACATGTTCCATCTGGGAAAAAAAAATAAATATTCCAACATGGAGAAATACAGGATTAATATTACAAATAAGCAATATATTTGACACAAGCATTTATTTGCTTAGTAGAAAAAGCACAAGATTTTAAATTAAATACAACCTTTTTGAATTCAACCCCCCACAATGTGCTAAATGATGAGTGAGAGTGAGATGGAAGGTGATTTTTTTTCCCTGCTAAAAAAGAGTAAAAAAATTGCCATGTGATGACTGGCAGGTACTGGTAAGAAAGATGTGGCTGTTGTTTAGTCCAAGAGGCTTCCATGAATGCTGACAGTCTAGAAACATCCCCACGTTAGTCATCTAGGGCTTTTTCAAAACTCAGCTGGCTGAGTATTTCAGGTGCATATCTCTGGAAAACAGAGTGTCAGCACCAGGTATTTTTACAGGTAGCACAAAGGCTTCCTGCATCCTTAGAGGAAAACAGAAGGTGCAATTTTTATAGAAGATAAAATAACCTGCGGACATTCAGCCCTATGCACGCTTCAAGCAGATGTCACAATTTAATTCTGAGTGGCCAAATTTTTATTACTTAGCCAGTGCTCTTCTCATACCCCAAACACTAGTACAACAAAAGAGAATGTCTTCAAGAGAAAGGCTCCAGACTACCAGTGCCAACAGGGTAACAGCAGCTTTCCAAGTGTTTCCTTGTGTTAACGTGCTATGTAGTAGTAGGAATCAAGCAAATGGAAAGAAGTGTTGAGAGGATCTTTCCAGATATTTGAAAATGCACATGGCAATCAAAACGTGTGTCTGTATTCTTTTAGAAGTGACAGCTATTAGTCTTAAAAGTTTCCTCTCTCTTAATGGTAGCTGTGTTGGACACCCCTCCCCCTAAAAAAACAAACCAAACCCTTCCTCCTCTCCAAGTTCTAGGGTTTATTTAACCCCCAATTCCTTTCTGTTTCAACTTTATGGCAGTTGCAGGATGTCTGTCCAGTCATCACAAAGAACCTGTTAATTTGATGAAGGAAAGAATACCTCTGTTCCATTTTTTTTCTAGGTAAACACATTGAAAATTAAAATTGCTAATAGTAATGACAAAGAGGGGAACCATTCCCTTCCTGTCCATTTAATTCACATAACCTAAAACATGGGCAGTGACAGGCCAGCCTGGCAGAATTTACTCACAAGAAATAATACCCAGCAAATGACTAACTTCAAACCTCTTTGCTACTAATACTGCACAGACATAGCAGATTTTAAAAAAGGCAATTACATTCTTCAAGAAGTAAGTAGCAACGTTATGGAAACTTGAGTAGATGAGCAGAACAGAACAGGAGGACTTGGAGAAGGAGTTGCTTTATCTTTTTCCTGCCTATAGATCACAAGGAAGTTACTACACCAATGATACTTTCTGTTACAGCCTTCCATTGCTAAAGGTTTGTTCATTTGAGCAGTAGCACTCCTGCTGGGCAAAACACTGAACAAACAAGCAAAGATGGAGCTTACCTGTTATAAGAGCATCTGGTCTCGACTGTTCTTTCCTCCACGCTGGCACAAACACAGTAACATCCTTGTGGCCTCTTTCCAAAAACCAATCTACTGCCAATTTGATTCCTCGACAAGAAAATACTTCTTTGTTCCCGTGGCTGAAACACACATTAAAATTCTTTATTAGATGACTTTTTGTATTCACCATAAATGGAGCTCAGTAAAATGCAGATGTCATAGCCATGCTCTTCACTTGCTCCACGGTTTGTAAAGGCAGTTTGGAGTCTATCTGAGCCTTGCCCAAACACAGCCATCATCTCCAAAACAATGTGGGAGAGGCTACTAAATCTGCCAAGCATATTTATTACCTGTGCACAGATTTGACAAGCAAACAAAAATATAAGTAGGGGCTTTTAAAAATTGTCACAGCCCAACCAAAAGTATGGGATATAACAGGCAGCTCAATAACTTGATGAGGGAAAGCAGGAGACCCAAAATACCAACATGAGAGTGCACTGTGTTTAGGAAATGGTAGCAGATGAGCAAGTAGAGGTGAGCATAGCAACAGGGGAAGGGACAGCAGAGCCAGCTGCTGCAGGAGCTCCACAAGATCGTGTGTGAACAAGGAAAAAGGGAGGATAAGGCCGCCAAGCCCAAGGGGATGGCAGGCACTCAACAGGACAAATTAGGCAAACTGGAGAGACTGTCCAAAATCAACATGGTATAACTAAGAATGTGCTTAGTAAGTACTTCAGAAGGAGAAATTAACATGTATTTAAAAAGCTGTGAAGAGACAATTGTGATCAGACACAAGCAAAACAAAATATGTGTCTGTTGTGCAATAACTGTCTGGGGTAAGGCAAGAGATGCAATTATGTCATTTTCTAAAGTCAGACAAAGTCCTTGCCCTACTTCTACACCCAGTTTCAGGCATGACGTTATAAAAGACATAGATGAAATAGAAAGAATCCAAAAGAAAGTGAAAGGAGACCTATGGGGAAAGGCTGAAGGAAGCACATTTAGCTAATCTGGGGAAAAAAAGCACTTTGTGGAAGAACAAACCACCAATCTGCCATGTATAGGAACTAACAAATGGAAGACAGCAATGGGTGCTCATAGAAAGGTTCTGGGAGCAGGGAGCTGCAAGGTGGTTGCTGTGAGAAGAATCTGGGATTGCCCCATGACGGGCACACCCAGCTCTAGTCAGCTCCACAGTGCAGGAGATGGGAATGAGGGAACCCCAAGGCATGAGGATGAGTAGCTGCTTCATGGTGCATGCCCAGAGGGACTTTCTCACTGAAGAACAGGAAAAATGCAAGAAGGAAGAATCAGCAGACAAAAACTGCGACATTCTGACCCCATCCCCTGCACTGCTCACGGCTGCTCTGGAAGGACTGACTGCCACCTGCAGCCGTGACAATGCGTAAGAGTGATGCTGTGGTGAGGTAGTGAGGGGGACACATGTTTGGAGTGAAGTGAGCCTGGAAAAGGAGAGACAGTCTTCCCCCTAAATATTTTAATGTTTGCCTTTTTTGTTTCATGATACCTAATTTGGAATTAAATATTTATATTAACTGGCTACAAATTAAATTGAATTCCCCAAGCCAAGTCTGTCTGACATAAAAAATTACTTGATGAGTGATCTTGCTGTCATTGTTTGGAGCCATGGCTTTTCTTGCTTCTGCTCCTCCCGTTTTTTCTCCCATTCTGCTGGGAGGAGCCACAGCCAACTCACTATAGTCTCACGGGATAAGGACAGAAAAGTCCTTAACTAGAGTCAGGAACAGTTAAGTATGATGTTAGTAAAAGCTTTCTCCCTTATCTGTGGGACAGTCTGGCCAGGGATTTTGGGATCTCCTCATTGGACACTTTGCAAGACAAGTTCCTCTGAGGCCTGTCTAGGTTCTCCATGCACAGGAGGAGACAAGCAACTTTAGTGACATCTGTCCCAACCCTGCTGCTCTGCGTAGCAGAAGAAACACAGGGGCATGGAAACAAGCCATCACCTTTCACTTGGCTGGCTTGTCATGTATAGCAGGTATGCCACAATCTGCTTTCCAGAAGGGTAAAAGAGAATTCTTTGTCTGTGATTAGTGAAGGGGACAATATCATGACAGAAAGCCACAGGAATTTTAGAAGTCCCTTCTCCTTGCATATTTTGAGGCAAATAAAACACCAGAAAGTTATTTAAAAACATTTTCCCCCTCAGCAGGAAAATAAGTACCTGCTTTCTCTACCTTTCTAAAGCATAGCACTGCTGTGTCTTTCTTCACACTGTGGGAGCTTGGGTAATTGTGCAGTAGACAAAGTGCCAAATAAAAAAGCGAGAAGACTTTTGCAAAAATGTTCTGATTTCAGAAGTCTGTGAAGGAGGTGGTGTACACCTGCACCTGTGTCAAGAGAGAGTGAGTCATGGCTAACACCTCTTACAATGCATCATTCTCAGCAATGGCTCTGCTGAAGGTCACAGATCCCAACAAAAGGAGAAGAAAAAAATCCAAAAACCAAACCAACCAAACACACAAAAAAATGGAAAAAGGAAAAGAAGAGCCCACTACCATTAACCATTTAAGTGAGGAAGTGTCCTACTTCCTCTTCTAATGAACCTGGAGACAGTACCTGTAAACATAACCATATACTCTGATATCGCAATTGTTGCCAACCATAATGATCAAAGCTTGTACATTTTAGCTGGCATGGGGTACTCAAAGGATAGTTTAAGCCCATCTTCTGTGCCTTTAGGGCTACACTAGGAACACTGTCAGGAACAATATATCTATGTACCTCAATATGCAGAATGCAGTAATGCATTCCCTGTTTTCTGTGATCATATCACACAATACAGTATTACATCATAATAACACTGTAACAATAAAAGACCAGTATTTTTTCCTAGGCGTTGTTTTGTACTATGCAACTATTCTTCTGCTTGTTTGGCTGCAAGAGTAGTATCTCTGTGTATTTCAAAACTTACCAGGAATGGGAAACCAAACCACACACAGATGTGACACACTTAAGGTGCACACACGCACACAGTGCATAGCGAAAATGGCCAACAGTATTTCATCCATGGTCTAATTCCATCTTCCCTCAACAACACAAGATTGGGACACTTGGTGCACACTGCACATTCAATGCCCAGGGAGCAGACATAAGGCCTCCTTTGCAAAGCCTGAGACAAGAGGTTACTGCTCATGCTATCAGCAGGCTGGGTACAACCATAAACATATTGCAATCCATTTTAAAACAGTCAGGGAGATCTTGTTCCAGCTATTAAATTCCAGTGGAATCACCGTACTGTGATTATTCTACACAATCCCCATGGTTTCAAGTGGATAAACCCACTTTTTACTCCTGACAGTGAAAAATGGGTGTGTTAGGCTACATTTTAGCAGCACTATGTTTCTTTCTGGAAATCTGAGAAATAATTTCCGGAAAAAATCCGTGACTCTTGGAAAAAAAAAGATGTTCTTGCCTACTGCTTTCCATCAGGTTGTAGTTCAGGTCATTCTTTGAAAGGCAGAGGGAGGACCAGGCAGTTCATCTCCTTAGTTTTCTATTAAACTAAGTACAGACTATAAAATTCTTTCACCCAGAATAGAAATTTTAAATAAACTGTACGAAGCAGAAGTGGGGAATGCATTACAACGCATACCAGCTATTCTGCACTGCTGAGCAAGTGAATTTATAACTTGTATAAATCTTCAATCTTCTTTTCCGCTCCTTTTCAGACACATGCCTAAGCTCAGATCTGAGCGGATACAAATTCCAAGGAATTTAAACCATTAGTGAAAAAGTCTGTGAAAGAGATGTGCAATTAAAATTTGTTCTTTTGTTTTGTTGTTATGCAGATTTGATGCTCTTCATTTTGTGATCTTTGTGCTTCGTCAGCTTTATGATATGTCATATGGTGAAAAGACTGAAATCATGCTACTGCTTCTGACTTCTTCTTCTTAGCTGTGAAAAAGATAAGAAATTGTACTTCTTTGTCAAGAAACGTCCTTTTAAAAATCTCTTTCCAATTATTAGGAATATGAGAAAGCTCAGACCAGTCAGGTTGACAACTGTAGCCCTGGGTGAGATACTGGGTGGTTCATAGTACTTTGGTTCTGTTTGCTGACTATGTTTCATCTACCACTCTCAGTTGCAAGATAAAGTATATTCCTTTAGAAGTACCTGTTTCTTTTTAATATCATGTATGAATGATTCCTTTTACCACTACTTCTATATTTTGACTGCTGATAGCCATAGTTTTATTTTTAAATGAAATAAAATAAAGTAGCATGTCTCTTGAGCAAAAAATCAATCAAGCATTTTTTAAGCTAGGAGAATAAGTAAAAAATGTAAAACTTCTGATGAGAGCACTTTTCAATTTCCCTGTTACCTTCCTAGACCTCATATTAGATTTCCTAGTGACTATCTTGGAAAGACTTGTGGTACACACACTTAAAAGACTATTTAGAATACTTTCAAGACTTCTAGTGTGCTCTAATACAATATCCAAACCAACACCCAGATTCTGAAAGCTACAGAAAACATGCACATTGATGATAAGAGGTGAGGTCTAGAATAACATCTGTTGCATATAGGTTTTTATACAATTGGAATCTGGACACATCCACACACCAGGTAAAAGCATATTGACTAAAAGCCAGAACAAAACTAAAACACATACCTGCCCAGTATGAGTTATTACAGAGTTACCAAACTATTTTCTTCTATCATGTCATGGGAGAAAGAGTGTTCAGTCCACAGCACAGAGAGAGAAGAATTTCCATCCTGTATCATATCAGTGACTCATAACCCTGGCAGCCCAGTTTTGTAACTAGCCTCATCCTTTTTTAATCACTTTTTTTAAAGCTTTACTAATTCCCGAATCACAGAAATAATTTCTCCCAAACCATTTTTCATTAACCTGAGCCTTCTATCAGTCCTGCATTTGTTCCCTCTATATATGTATATTTTGGTGCTGACATGAAGCAGATAGAACAGATGCCAAATGTTTGGTTTTTTTTCTCCATTGGCTCACATTACTTCAATACTTCGAGGTGTTTTAAAGAAAAAAAGCCTTGGAAGCTGTCACGTATTTCAAGATACCTTTTGCCTGTAGGGCTTCCAATGCTGGAGCACACTACAAGTGCAACAGGTGCTGTCTCCAGCCAGAACTGCACGTGGGTCTCTGTCTGAGCAAGAGCCACACACTCAGCACTCAAAGTCAAAACAGTCAAAGAGAAGGTACACTCGAAGCTGCCAGTGACAAGCTCCTATCCATGTGATTGTTACTTGCTGGAAAAATATTTTTATCTATTCCTTAAAGTGACTTCTCAAACCCAAAAAGTAGACAGATGATAAGACAGTGCTACTGAAAGATGAATGTCTGAATCAAGGTACCAAGATGCAACCATGCCTACCGAACTCTGCAACACAATCTGAGGAGGAGCTAATGCAGCTACACTGTTAATTTAAAACAAATGAACAATTAAATTGTCACAAAACTCCATATGGCATAGATAAGACAACTGAGCCATCCTTTGGCTGACACAATGTGCAGCTGTGCAGTGAAGAACCTTCTGTGTAGGCAGGGTATCAGTGAACCTTTTACTACAGCCGAATTACCTGCCTCAGGGTTAACATACAGGACCAAGGCTCAGTTGCCTGAAGAGATGCCTAACACTGGTTAGGCACCCCAGTGACACCTCCTCCAGCTGAATGCCACTCCTGAATGGCACTGGGGGCTCTGCCCATGGCTGTCAGGCCTGGGTGTATGTTTCTGGTGCCACCAAGCACCTACAACATCCACAGCTGGCAGGATGGCTGGGCATGAAAGCTGGAAGAAAATTGTAAAATATCTGTTTTAAAAGTGGGAATGTATTTTACTAAAAAACAACTGTCCAAATCATCATCTTCCTCTTCCCCCCCAAAAATTAGTACACTATTTATTTCATGCTGTTTCCCTTGTGCAATGATGTACAATCAAGGACCATTTTAAATACACAGGCCAAGGTTTCCCAGAAAGGGAAGCTGAAATGCATCTCCTCCATGGCCTGGGAATCCCAAGGGTGAAGTTTTTAGAGGAATCTAACTATCTGAAACAAGATCAATTGATTTCAATCTGCAAATCAAAGCAGCACATGACCAAAATACTTTGATTCCTCTGCCCATAAACTTTGGAAAGTAGTTGTCCAAAACTTATAATAAAGAAAGTAAAATAATCAAATAATTTTACATCAATAAAATACATCAGTGTTATCTTCATCTTGCACTCTGTGTAGGCACAGCAACTTATTTTCTGCCAGTAAGTTTTCAGCATAAAGTCTTATATATATTTGAAACACTTTCCATGGTGAGTAAAAAAGTCTGAAGGTACCTAGGATACCCAGGGAAAACTAATATGGAACAGAAGCAAATTAATAAAATGGTTGTAATTTTCTCACTGTCTTTGTAACTAACAACTTTGTTCTTCATTCGTCATTTCTTGTTGACAAAACCCTTACTTTGATTCCAGCAAAGGAAAGTATTATAGCAATAACCAATTTTAGGCCATTTTCAACATCCCAACCTTATCCTTGAAAAGGACAAGCAAAGGCAAAGGACTGTGCTAAAGTGCTGTCATATATTTCTCTCTTCAGAAGGAACTTCTTTGCTCTCAATCTTAGCAGTAAAGTCTTAAAAGGGCCAAAAGAGAACCTTAAAATCTTGCTTCTGCTGCCTCATGGAGAAATAGGACCTTCCCCCCTCAACCCCAAACTAAGGAGTCTCAGATGAATCAGCTGGGGATGCATGAAAGAGCAGGTCCAAGAACTCACTGGAGAACAGACAGATGAAGGGGTGACAAAGAGCTTACAATATGCTGCTGTTAGATGGATAGAGATCACCTCTTTTGCTTACCTTAATTATGTAAAAGGAAAATTTAGGGTAGCTAAAATCTTATTACACAAGGAGGGATACAGAACTACTAGTGAAATGTGTTGCCTGGCTAGTATCAATGCTGTGCAGCTTACACTAAATAATCCTGAGTGCATTTTTATTGAGAACAAATGCCTCTCTCACTCACATGGACTGAAGTTCTAAATGAAGATTTTGCTTTACAATATTATCATCTACATGCAAAACACCTAGCTCATCTTATGAAGCAGAGTTAGAACTACATAGTTCTCTGGAAAACTGACATAGGTCACTGCTCAGGTATGGCACAACTGAATTCTGGGTTCTATCACTTAGTTCAGCCTCACTCCCTGCTGTGGGAAGGGTCTATCAAGGTCCACAATAGTTCTAGGGGATTATCTAATTTGCTGTTCAGCTCTGATTTTAAGTTTATATACACAGAAAAATCACCTATAAGAGCATTCTAACAAAAAAAACATGATTAAGGCTTAAACTGTGGGCATCCTTCCACTTCTGGAAAATGATTAAGTCAACATCAAGAAAGGCAGAATAACAAAACAAGATCAGATTTGAAGTATCCTATAGAAGTTAAATAGCAATTCTTCAGGTCATAGCTTGCAAAAGCCTCCTTTCTGCTATTCAGTTGAAAGAGGGTGTCTTCTTTGTTTTTAAAACTTCAGCCAATTCCTATTATTTAGATCATATTGGAGCTTTAAACTTGATATACACAAGATGCATTTGATGACTTATTTACAGTTTACAGCACAAACGACAAGCATTTGAAAAAACTTTCATATGAAAGCTTAAGGAAAACTTTCCAAATGTAACTAAAGGCAGAAAAGTTGAGTGTTGGGTTTTTCTGAAACTACAGTTTGCTAAAGCAGCTTGTCTGTAACAGGATCAGTCACCAGACTAGACTGGCATACAGGCAGGCTCTGGCTTGCCAGAGTAAGTTGTTCTGACCTTTTTCTGTGCTGCTCTAAATGAATTTATGAATCCATCAGTTCATTAGATGCAGCCAGTTCCACAAATACGAACATCCAGTCACACAATCAGACATATCCTTCCTCATTTATGTTGGACTGAGTTGTTCTCCCAGTAATAAAAACATCAGGTTACGTTTACATGTCTAAAGGAAAAGTAATCCTTTCTGATTCCCCCGCTCTCTGAATTAGAAAGGTGAATCAACTCATTTTGCAGCCACCCAGTCACTAGATGAGATGCAGATAGGAAAGCATCCCTGGCAGTGGTAAAGAGGCAAGACTAAAAGTAAATCATTCTCTGTCACTTACTGGATGTTTTGTCAAACTACATCTTTAATTAGTCATGGAATGCAGACACAGGGTAGCACAGTGTTTGATCCTTCTAGAAGAGGACATCTGTCTCCTCCCACTTGAATTACTGGACATCAGTTGCCTCAACCTTCTCCATACAATTTTCCCTCACCATCAAATACATCTTTTAAATGAAAATTAGTAGTTCCTATCAAAAATAATTCTAATAGTAAATGGTATCATCGAATATGTGCATTACAACAGCATGGGAGTAAGGATATAGATCACAGTTTAACCATTCCTGTGATAATGTGTGAGAAGACTTCTAAGAACACCTCTCAAAAGACTATCGACAATCTTGCTTAGGGCACAGACCCATTTTCCTTTAGCAATTCCAGAGTGAACTCATTTGCCACAGCTTGGAAGAGCAAAGAGAAGAGACAAAACTGACAATTCATAGCTACAGGATGCTGGACATTCACATACAGAAACCTGAAGAAGACTGAACTGCAGGTGAACTCTTGTCTCTCCTGCATGTAAAAACTGAAATCTTTCCAGTATTTGAAGTGCTTAGTTACTGGTACCTATTTTCTTGGAGGAGAAAGCACAGATCCTGTGGGCAAACAACTGGTTGCACAACTGGCATCAGAAGCTGACACTCAGCTTTTACATACATGGGAGTGGCTTCCCTAATCAAGGATTGATTTCTAGAAAAAGGTGGCACGCAAGGCACCAACCAGCCAGTTGGCAAAGATGCCTTTGCTCTGACCAACACAGCAAGGCATCAGCAATCCAGGAAGTTTCTAGAGTGCTTTTGCTTTTTGTAACTTCTTAACATGGGCGACTGAGTACCTACCAAGTGCACCAGCTGGGCCTCATACTTAGAAATGAGGAGACTGAGATGGGAAAATCAGGGGTAGCCTTTGCTGTAGGGACTATGAGAGGCAGATCCTGTGAAAAAAGAGCAAGGCAAAAAGCAGGATGATGAGATCAGAATTCAGGAGAGCAGATTTTGGCCTCCTGAGGAGAATCCCAAGCAGAGAAGAGTGGACAGGAGAGATGGTGGATTTTCCAAGGATCACCCATGCCAACCTGAAGACTGGCCACAGCAATGTGCAGGAAGCTGGGCAAAGGTAACAGGACAAGACTTTCCCTCAGCCGACTTTTGTGAACACTGAAACGGGATATTGCCAGGCTGCTGGGCCCTGATGGGTGTTCAAGGAGCTGGCTAATGACATTTTAAGGCCTCTCCTGGCAATTTTTGGAAGGTTGTGGTGATTTGGGATGTTCCTAATGTCTAGAAAAGGGCAAATATCCCTTCCATTTTAAAGGCAGGCAAAGGACCTACAAAGCTTGTCAGCCCTACTCTGCTCCCTGCAAAACCTTTCTGTGTATGTAGATTGGATGAAGGTGACTGGGAACAGTCAGCATGGATTTATGAAGAAGAAATATGCTTGAGCAGCCTCATAGCCTTTTATAGTGACTTGTTCAGTGGATGAGGAGAGCACACTATTGTGCTCAGTGGACAGACTGTTTATTGTGGCTTTAACAAAGCTTCTGACAGCTTTGTTCTTGTAACAGCCTTCCCTTACCACAGCCTCACTGACAAAGTAAGGAAGTAGGGGAAATGTTAGAGGGCAGAGATGGACTGAAACCTGACTGAACTGCTGCACTCAAAGGTGATTAGTAGCATGAAGTCCAGTCAAAGGTCAATCAGTATCTGTGTACTCCAGGGACTGACACGAGGGAATGCACTGCTTAACATCTTCATAATGACCTAGGTAACAGAACAGAGTCCACCCTCAGCAAGTCTGCAGAAGATGCTCACCTGGGAGGAGAACACCAGACGGGTGCACTCTCATTCAAAGAGACCCTGGTCAGGGTAGAGCAACGGGCCAACAGGTACCTCAGCAAATTCAACAGAGGGAAATGCCAATCCTGCAGCTGCAGAGGTTTAATACCAATCATCAGTACTGGCTGGTGGCTGAACACCTGGAAAGCAACTCTGCAGTGAAGGACACTGGAGTTCTGGAGAACACCAAGCTGATCATGAGGCACCAATGTGCATTTGCAGCACAGAAGGCCAACAGCTTCCTGGGCTGCCTTAGGAAAAGCACTGCCAGCAGGTCAAGGGAAGGGATCCTTCTCTGCTCACACATCTGGGGTGCTGGGCTCAGTTCTGGGCTCCCCTATATAAGACAGACAATACTGGAGAAAGGGCTGAGAGATCTTGGACTGTGTAACCTAGAGAGAAGAAGGCTTGGGAAGATCTTAGCCATGTGTCTAAATATCTAAAGGGAAGGAAAAAAGGGAACAGAAATTGATTTCTCATTGGTATGCAGTGACAAAACAAGAGATAATGGGCACAAAATAGAATACAAGAAATGTTGCTTAAACATAAGATAAACTTTCTTACAATAAGGGTATTCAAACACTGGCCCAGAGAGTATGTAAAGTCTCCATCTCCTTAGAGACATTAAAAACCCAACTGGACATGGCCGTGAAATGACACAGCTCTGTGCAGGGATCTTCAAAACCCCTTCCAAATGGAATGACTCTGTGATTATATTTGGTAGAAAACAAGTAAAGACCTGTTCATTTGATTCTTGGATACAGAACAATTGTTCAATTAATAGATTTAATCTGTTCTAAGGCATTGCAGCATGCATTACATACATTCATAGTTGATGCAGGTGGTCAAGAAAGTAAATTGAACATAAGAAGGCAGATCCAAAATATTCATGCTAATAGCTATACAAACATTAAAGAAACATGACAGATCTGGAGCTAATTGTGGAATGTGTTCAGTACAGTTTGTAGGAAAAGTTGAACCTAAGTCTACCCACCAAGTCTGAGCCATGCTAACTAACTAACAACCATTTTGGATTTATGTGAAGTACAATAAAAACTCATTTTAGAAGTCTCTGGATAACTTCTTGGTTGAGTGCCACAATTGTGTTTGTTCAACTGGACATGCCTCCTCTATAGCTCAAGTTGAACCAAGAGAAAAGGAATGACACATCCAGCAAAAAGAACTCACAGGAATATACTATATTAAAAAAGTAATATCCTTGCCTTATGTGCTAACTCCTCTACTTAAAAAAAAACACCCCATCATATTGGCATAAATAAGTGATATATTTAAATTCCATTTTTAAAAAGCTTAATTTAAAGGGAATTCACTTGATTGAAGCTAAAATAAAGTCCCATGGAAATGCCAGGCTGGTTTTTTTTTTTTTTTAGTGCAGGAAAGTCTTGCATTAACTTTTATTCCTAAGCTAATGAAAACCACATCAGGTTGTCAGAAAATGAAAACTGACCTCCTAAACGTTCCTGTTAGTAATCAGATAATCCTCATGACTTACTGAAACAGTTACCAATCAATTGCTCATTTAATCATTTGTACTACCATAAAAACCTAATCTCTCAGCATGTCTCTCTGCCATTTCCTTCTCTCTTTAATCACCGATGAAGCATGAACCTCTCGCCTTCACAGGCAAGTTTCTTGTTATGCACCCAGATGACTGGGTCAGGATCAGTGAATGCTGTAGGTGAATGAGCTCTCCATGGGCATGTAAGTGAAAGTCATCTTTCACACACTAATCTCAACAATGGGTGGTAATAAAACCTAACTCCAAAACTGATAACCAAGACCAATATTATGGGCAGATCAGTTCTCACAGATTAGTAGAATAAGAAGTATCCCTTAAGCTGCTTGATTCTATATCACTATTTTATAATCCTAAGGGATCTTCCATTTGCTGTAACTTTCTGTATGTAATTCCATCCAGCAATTGCCTGTAGCAATGGTGACTACCAAAAATTAAGGACTAGACTGGTATTGAGAAGGACAGATTTGGTATCTGCCTATAAAGGGAGACTGGCACTATCTCTGGTTGCTCTAACAGTGAGTAGTACACCACTGAAGTCCTACAGACCTGTAGCCTGATTACAATATCAGTACACTGTGTGGTTGACAAAGACACAAGAGACCCTGCATACAGCTTAAGGCAGTCACACCAAACATCAGTGCTTGAACTGATGGGTAAGACCCTTCTGTTTCCATTTAAATAGAAAAGCAAAACCTTCATGGTCACATACCTCATTGCAACATTGCTGCCATCAATAACTATTGGCCTCAGGTTGTCTCCATCCTCTGTCACATCCTCCTGCAGTGGAGACTCTGACCTCTGAGACTCTATGGAAGACGCTTCACGCATTACACTAGTGTTAGCATTAGTTACAGTCTGATCAGTCTCAGTTTTATTCCCAAGTTTGACAAGTTCTCCCAAAATATCATTTATTAAAGCATCAGTACCAAGTTTATTTAGTACAAGTTGAACCTGCTCTTCAGAGTAACCCAACTTAAGTGCAAACTCCAGTTTGGTTTGATATTCTTTCACCACATCAGGAGGCTTTTTGACTTCCTTAGGTACTAACTGAGCCTCTTCTATCCTAAAGTCTTGCAAGATTTCATTTCTTTTTAATATATGAGGCTCTAAGCAAGGAGATCGGCACAGCTGTCGGTGAGTCTTAGGCAATAAATGTGACTCCGATGCAGAATTATTCAGTCTCTCTGAATCATTATCAGAATTTGTGCTTTCTTCAGAGTCACAGCTGGAGCTTCCAGAAGTCTCTTCAGATGCCTCCTTTTCTCTGTCTTCTTTCCTAGAATTAACCTTATCCATCGTTGGCTTCTCCGCCATAGACCAAGGTACAATTGCATTTATTTGTGTGCCAGTGCTCCCCACATAAAGGTGGCCTAAGTCATGCCCCAGATGATCCTTCAAGCCCATGAAGCTGCTGCATGTACTTGACTCCACTTTGCTGTTTTTCTTGTACTCCTGAATATAAAGTGTTCCGTATTCCTAAAGAGAAAACAAAAACGTTGCAACTGGTTACACGCATTACTTGTTTTCCATTTTCTTGCTGCTTCCTCAGAACTGCATTTATTCTCTTGCAGCAGAGAAATAGAACTTTACTTTTTTTAAACATGGAAGGCTTTTTGTGGGAAAAACTCTTCCTAAGGAATATCTGTAAATAAGTGGATAGATAACTAGCCACCTGTCTTCTGAACGTATCAAATGTTACTTATATGTGTCTAGAAATGGATTTATGAAAGAATAAAAAACCAAAGACTCCAAGTTCACCTACTGTAATGCAGAGACAGGAGTACAGTCATTATTTAAAAACAATGAGATATTTCTTCTAGCATAAGGCTATATTGTAACAATGAAAAAACAAAGTGACTATAAAATACATTAGAAAAGGTTTTCAAACCACATACCTTACATTATGTTGAACAGAAAGAAATTAGCATAGTGCTAAATTCTCTGCTTAGTAACAGAAAACATGATTAAATAACAACTTATTGGCTCTGAAAGACACTATCAGTTCAACTGAATACACTCAAACTATTTCTGAATTCCCTTATAAAGTGATAATTAAATCAAGAAAGACTAATTGCTCTCAACAGAGTGTTGTATTACTAACACATACAGCATTTAGGGACATGGACTGATCTAATGGCCAATAAAGCCAATGCAAGTCTTTGCACCAATTACAACAGACCATTCATTAAGCCAACAAGCCAACAAAATTAAAAGCTGATTTCAGCTCCTGCACTAGATTTGTGCAAGCCTGTCGATAAATCAAAACCATTCATGTACAGATATGAGCCGCTTAGGAAGAATAGAAGAAAAATTATGCAGTTTTCTGGACTTGGTATACTTGCTATATAGGATTTTCTTGAGGAATTTTGCATAGCAGTAGCTATACAGAAGTTAGTTACCCATTTCATCACAATACTTCATCACATTACTTCAACAACCTACATTTAAAGACAGATTGCTACCTCTTTCCCTTACTTTGTTCTTTTAAGAAGGAATCTTTGCTAACTGCTTCAATAAAGGAAATAAAACATAAATTATTTCTCATAAATAAAAATGGACCATATGGACCACTTGTACTGCAAGGTTACCATGAAGAAAAAGAATTTAAATTAAGGAAAGACTACAACACAAAGAGTTCTTTCACATTTCCATCTTGTAAGGCAGAATATAAAGCAAGATATAGAGACAAAGGACTTCACTTGAATTTAAAATTTCTGTAAGCAATTCCATTAATTCTCCCATCCCCTTACAGGTGAGCATTTAAGATTGACACAATATCTTTAAAATAAAGTGTACTTTCCTCTTCTTGCAATAAAGATTTGAGAGTATGCACTAGAGAAATTCATCCAGGTTTAAGATTAGAGAGAATCAAACAAACAATCTAATCCATGGTTCAGTAAAAGTAGATTCTACAGGAAGGGAGGGCCAAGACATCACCATTGTGGTAGAACATTCTGGTTATGGGGTACAAAAATCTTACTTTAACCTAAACACTTCTAGCTAACATAAATAAATCTTATCTGTCATAGGTGCTTTCATCTCCAACACCTTAATCCCAGCAAGACTGACAGGGAAGAAAACAAAGTTTTATTAAGGTGTTATCTTGTTAGAAGGCAGCAGGGCTGTAATTCTCAGACAGTGTATTAATGAATATTGCCTTCTCTTAATGTAAAGCTTTAGGATTTCAAGCACCCCACAGATTAAACACAACAAGAATTTAGGAAATGGACCTTTTCACACAGTGCTTTATTAACTAATGTAATACACTTGATAGCACAGAGGTAGTAACAAACCACAATATTCCAATAAAAAGATACAGTTAAAAAACCAACACTGTGGCCTTCACAGAACTGACACACACACACACACACAAAAATTAAAACAAATCGCAAACAAGCTGCCCCTATTGGAAGCCAGGCTGCTTAGCAACCAGCCTCTAGTTGCTAGGATGCGCTCCTTTAACATACCATCATGAATACTAGCACAGCCAAAGAATAATTTGGTATGAACAAAAGCCCATGAAAGAGAGCGGGACTTAAGTGCGTCTGGTTTCCCCTCAGAGAACAATGCAGCTGCCAAACCAATCTGGAAGCCCCGACATCATTGTTCCACCAACCCCACAATCTGCTCTGACTCGAGGAAGTCTAGTTAATGGGCAATACTTTTAAGCTGGACTGAAAAGTTGAGCTGGCTCATGTACCGCTGCTGCAGAATACAGGGAGATAATGGGTCACTGCCTAAATCCGTGTACTGTGAAATGTCATTTTAGTATTGAACTAAAAGTGAAGGGAGGGTTTTTTTGGAAGTGGGGGAAGAAGAGTTTGCATATTAACAGCATCAAATACTGAAAGCCTGAAGTGCATAGATTAGAAAGAGGATTTTTTTTTTTTTTTGTGTTAGTTAAAATAATACTTAAGTCATTTTCCAACCACTTCTTTCTTGAAGTTTAAGTGCTTTACAGCAACTACAATCATAACACCCTCCAGTGGGATTCAAAGAAGTCACTAGCATATGAATGCTGAAGATCAGGCATTATATGAAACTTATTTTAGGTGATTTGCACATCAACTGCATATGAAAAATGACCATAGCCTGAGCTTGGTCCATTGTTAGGAATATATACATAATCAGTCTCACATCTATCTACTTTAATTCTCCTGTCAATCTCCATCATGCTCCAATATATAACTGCTTGTTTTGCAAAGAACTCTACTGGTTTTCAGAAACTATTTAAAGAACAGAATAATGAAAGTAGCCGCTTTAACATCTCCTAGACAATATACAGTCATTACACTATTGCTTTAAAAGGGTAGTTAAAACTGTATTTGTACTGTAAATCCAAAGCTAAATATTTCTGAAGTAGTTTTGCATAAGAAGTACACTATTCCTGGCATTTGGCCTAAACCCTACATGCAAATTGCATTTGTTTTCAGACAAAATTTACAATGCCTGGGAACTTTGTATATCGTACTTGTGGTCAGTGGCATGTCTCAGAAACATTACACTTTGGAGACCACATCATGATGTCCTTTATGAGATTCATTGACTAGAACCATGAAAATCAGATGTCACTGTTGAGTGCTGCTGATTATTTTGTCTTGGTTTGGTTAGTGAAGAGCAACATGCCAGGCAGTCAATCTGAATGAATTTTTATTCCAAATAAACACTAGTGTACCGATATACAGGACAATGAAGCTCATGAAAACCAGAAAATGTCACATTTATCTAAGGAGCAACATCAGCTAAGAACTCCTTTATTTACACGGAGCTTTTATCACACACACACATGGTTTTAAAGTGTGCTGACTGATACAATGCAATATGGCTAAGAAAAATATCTACTATCAATTCTGACTCAAATGAGAGATAAACAAACAAAAATAATCTAAAAAATTCCAGTCATGAAAGTCTTCACCTTTTGGTTATGCTCACTACAGCTCAGTAAAATAATTTGTATTTATGAAAAAGTTAATAAAATGGGTAACTCCCAATTTAGACATAACTATGATAAGTTTTAAACTGTAGCCTGTTTGAAACTACAGTATCTTATACTGTGTTCACTGTTAAGGGCTTGAAGTACTGTACATACATTTATCAAGTATAAATATAATAATGCAGATGAGCACTTCATTGCAGAAGTATCATCTTTTACCATTTCTTAGAAGTTGCCACTATTTTCCACTAGCCTTTAATAACAACCAGCCCATCAGTTCACCTCCACACAAAACAGAAATATTTCTCAAAGGGATGTGGGCAAGTAGATCACCTCATCTTTTACTGTGTATTCAGAATATTTTCCACTTAAAACTGAGCATAAAAGAAGTAATTTAATGCAAATTTAGTTCACAGAGGAAAATAACAGAGTAAAGTAGTGTCAGGTGGCACATTATAACAGAAAATGTGTATTCTCAAAAGACCATCAACAAGTTTTTGAAGATACACTCTACAAGGAAATAGCTCAACATGTTTTCACACAGGTAGACTTTTTCTAAGTCTTCTAAACACAAAATGGAAAATATTGAAATAATTTTGTTGAAACACTCACTGCTTGTCACAAACAGAAGTGCAGAGCTGATCAGAAAAGAAACAAAGAAGAACGTATCCGCTATCCAAATGATAAAGATACTGCAACAATGCAAATAAAATAATGAATATGTAATAAATACCTACTGCTGTAGTTTCTATGTATTTAATTACCATTGTATTTGAGCGAGTGCTGTTGTCTGCATCATTCTATCCAACAAAGGAGGGATGTCCCATTGAACAGATTGGTTAATGCTCTGGGGCAACAGATGTCTACTGGAACTGCAGGAGACCAGCAACTGGTGGCCTGCCCATCTTCTGAAAACTTTCAATAGACTCATGCATATGTTCACACAATAGGGCATGTGGTAGAAATGCAAACCTCTTTTTAACCCTTTTATATGCTCTCTTTCCCTCTCAACTGATATATGAAGGTCTTTGTTTTGGACTTTTTTTTTTACAGGATCCTTGGAACACAGGCTCATGGAGTGCACAGTGTTTGTTCTTCAGCCTAACATCTGAACTCAAAACACAAAACAGATTAGAAACTTTATAAAAACAGCCGGGCAGATCTGACACACCGATAACTTGAGTTTTCAAAACTCAAAACCTTTGACTGTAACACCTTCCTATCTGAGAGCACCCTAATGCTCAATCTTACACTACAGTATCTTCAGATAGCCCATAATGGAGCTCTTCCTATTTCCACAAAAATGGTAAATTTCACCCATGGTGCAGTATAATGGAAAAGGTGTCTAATTTTGTTTTTCTTTAAGAGTTTTTTCTACTAGTCATGATTTAAATAACAGCTTATTTGCAAAAAAAAAAAAAAAAAAAAAAGGGTAAATACCTGTAACTTAGAAGTTGAAACTTCTCCTTCTCCCCAGTGGGCTAGAGAATTCGTTCTGTTGATGGCTACTCCCTACCACTTCCAAATTCTGGGAAAGACACCGTTACTGATGCTTTCAAAAGTTCCTTAGTAGAACACACTGTGTGAGATCAATGCTCTTTAATATACTTAATCTTAGCGCACAACTGGGTTTTTTTCCTGTCTTTTTGCAAGAGACACCCAAAGTGTGCAAACCTCAGCCGACATGCAGGCTAGCTCGTTGTCCAAACGCAAACTGCTAACGCTGCAACACCAGAAAGGTGAACCATCCCGTTTGTGCAGAGAGAAGCCCCTATACTTACGTTGGCTGGAAAACACACAGACATTGGTTTCTCGTAGCTGTTCCAGAAGCAACTCCTTAACACGATTTCAGCTGCAGACTTCAGGCAAGCAAGCAGAACAATGAATGGACGAACAGATGGACCCACGATGTCTTTGCTTAACCTACTACTGAGCGGCCGCGGAGCCAATCACGGCCCGCAGAGCTCACAATTAGTTGGCTGGGCAGATGCAAGGCAACCTCCCCACCCTGCATCAGGTTCGGAGGTTTCTAAGATAAGCAAGTTGATGTCATTCTCAGGGTCTGCCCCGGGCAGCATGTGTATTAACGAGGGGTGTGCAGCAACAATAGGCCATACAAAAGAGACTAGCAGGCAGCTGCTGTATGAGAGCCAGAGTCATTAGGGAGCAGGCTGCCAACAAGAAACACCTGGCTTGGGCAGACTTCAGCTTCTCCTCATTGTTTCTAATTCATGAAACAAAGAAAAGAATTATTTTTTAAGCAGTAAAAATTGTGAGTTTCTATTAAAATATATCAGTCTGAAGGAATATAACCCCTTCTATTATGGAAACAAAAAGTTCTTTGTCAGGGAAAATATTAAAGAAAAATAAATCTATCAGGAGCTATTGTAGTCCCCTTTTCTTGTTAGCAAAATTAATCACAGTGGTATAAAGCACAAGGAGGTATGAAAGGAGCCCACACTAAACACTGAAATGAAAGTGCTTTCTGGATTTTCTGACACTTTTCTACATTAGTCAATAATTGCAACAAACTTGCATTTACACACAACTCTAAGAGTACTTGTGGATAATTTCAATGGAAGGGGTGATAGTGTTTAAACTAAAACCACATAATATTAATACATAGAATAATGGATATTTTTAGGCAGTAGAGACATTAGAGCACTTGACAGAAAGGAACTATGAACCACTCTTTTGTTCTGGAGTCCCTTATATTTGTTTGCAAAATAACTTATTTCCTCTTTTATTTTTTTCACAGATCTGTTCTAGATGCCAAGATCTTTCTATCTCTTCTCGATGACAGAATATTTGAACAGAAGTCTGGAGCTAGGCAACTCTTTACTGTTTTTATTTTCAATTGAAGTAATCCACATAGAAACAAAAACTCCAGTCCACATCTCCCCTCACTGCCCAACATTTCCACTGCCCAACACAGACATTTAGCAACATAATTGTAGCAAGGTTTGAAGCTTGATAAAAAAAGGTGGCACACTGTGGACTTCCAAATAAGAATTTGCCACTGCTGATAACTTCATCTGAAGACAGGTCAACACACAGAAGGAAAGGATTCTGCATTTGCAAATGTTCATCCAAATGACTACTAGAAAAGTGCATTTACTGAACTTCAGCATCATTACATAACTAAAAGCAGTAATGAGAACCACAGAGGCAGTTGCTGTCCTCTGCTTTCGAGGACATGCTGGGAAATATCTACTGTGATTTAATAGAAGAAAAGAATGAGAATAGGTTTGTTAGAACTGTTCTGAGTAACTTTCCAAGCTTTATGTGGATATTAAAGCAATTCAACACAGTAAATGAAATTACATACTGTCACGCTATTACACTGTTGCACTTATCAGGTGGCCACATATTAAGCTTCAAAGAAGAAACCCCAACCACAGTTTCTCTGCACTGTCCATTAAACACTCCTAAAAACAACTACTAACACTACAATTTTGGAGCTTTTAAGTCAGAGGCAGGAGGAGACTCCACACTAATTTCTGCCACTGTGAACACAAAGACTGAGAGAAAGCTACCCACGAGCACAGTGGGACGCCTGATCCCCAGCACTGGATTAAGCCTCTTTGCAAACAGCGAATAAAAGCAGTGATCTGAAAAAGCTAATCAGTCCCTGCTGTGGTATTTAGACTACCTCAGTGGCCGGTATTGGATAACGTTAAGCATATTAAAACTTCTGTAGGCAAAATTGAAGCCAGTCCAGTTCACCTATGTCCAAGAAGTGCACTTAAATGCAAGCAGGATCATTTGGCTAGTCATTTGTTATCTCCCTGATCAAAGCCAGGCATTTCTTTTACAATACAGAGATGCCTGCTTTGCAGACACGTATGACACCCTTTATATAGACCTATAACAGAGAGCTCCGTGGCAGAGAAGTGCTGCACTTACGGCTCTGCAAGCACAACCTAGTGCAAGTGTATTACCTGGCTTAGAAAACTGCCTTAGAAATAATGCTGTAAGAAGTTCACTTGCAAAGACCTGCCCCCTCTAAGTCTTCTACAGTAACAATAAGACTAGCACCCTTTCTCGTGTACCCCCCGACTCTCCACATACCATGTGCTTGTCTTCAGAGAACCAGGGATAAACTTTAGTTGCAGATTAAAGTTCATGCAAACACCCTGCTGCAGCACTATGACCAAAATAAGAATGGATGCAATCTGAAGACTTCCATTATATTATTAAATTTACAGAAAATATTCTAGCAAGCTATAGTTGTGTGAATTAAGAAGACATTTTCCAATTCTGTCTTGTACACAACGTCAGTTACTTAAACCAGCTGCCTCTTCTGGAAGCACCTTCTCAGCTCTTCCCTAAAAGAAGTTGGGTTGTTGAAGGTTTACAAGGTGTCAGATCACCCTATTAAATCATGCTTGTGATGACAGAAAAGCATTCATATTAAGGCTTATCAAGTAGATGAGGTTTCTTTGTGAGAATAATGAGCTCACCAAAACCACCTTAGTATGAAACAGTGGGGTTCTGCCACCACATCTGTGAAAGGCTGTAACAGCATCACCAGAAGGTACAAAGCAAGCACAAGGTACACAGCACAAAAGGACAAATCAAGTTTTACTTCTTGTGCTAAAACCTGCAAATCCAATTAACAAGTTCAACAGCTTCCTATTGCAATACACAAAATACAAAGAGGTAGTAAATTAAATCCAGACACAGCAAATGCAACAGCTCCTTCATATTTCTGGTATTGCAAGATGAGTAAGCTATAAAAACCTATATTTGTGGCTGCTAGGTATGGGACAGTTTGTACAGTGTTTGTCAGGCCCTTAGTACCACTTCATTAAACAGCAGGCCAGCACAAAATCCTGAATTGCCTGGAGGTGATAGGCTTGGAGAATCCATAGTGGAAGGAGATTTCGGAACGGCACACAAGAAGGGGATGGGATGCTGCACAGAGACACAGATCAGGATGTCTCTCAGTTTGGGTGAGGGGCTGGAAGGAGAGCTTCCCTTTTATCCCTCCCAGTCCCCTTTCCCCTTCCTCACCCTGCCTGCCACTGCCCAGTACAGTGTGAAAAGCACGCATGAAAGAACCAGAGAGACCAAAGTGGGGAGAGCTGGAGCAGCTGGGAAATTCAGACAGCAGAGGCTGAAGACATTAGGGAAGCATTACTCTAAGGCAGAAAAAAACCCCTAAAAAAAACCCCAAAAAAGCTGCTAGTTCCAGCCAAATCTTGTTTCAAACACATTGAAAACAAAGCCTTATTTAAAAAGAAATTATTTTATGCAAGCATACAAAATGGTCATTCTGAAATTCTGTAACTCAAATGGTATTATTGCAGCAATTAGAAAGACAATTTGTCCCATTAACCTATTTAATTATCTTTTATTTTAGAACTTTGCATTAAGCGTCTTGTTATAAATGATGCCTTTGCAAGAATATACTGCACAGGTTAAATCAATCAAGTACCACTGCATTTATGAAATAGAAATTAAGGTTATAGGCTACAGACAAAATGCAGCCCCCCCAAAAAAGTAAAAAACTTATATTTACTGTTGGACTTGGGAGATGCACGGGAGATGATTATTTTAAAATTACAAGGTGGCAATACAAAAAAATAATTTTTTTCAAGTTATATGAAGAGATAGACTATCTTAAGTAGAACACTTGAAAGAAGTTCACCTAATTTTGAGGAGTGGTATGTGGTGCTCTAGACTGAATCTACTCACAGTCAAAACCAGACAAAAAACCACCACTCTACAGCCACACAAAGGAGTGAATTAAATAACCTGTAAAGAGTGCCCAGAATTCAGAAAAGGAACTGATATTATGATGAGTAACAGTTTGCCTAGAGAATAACTAACCTTTTGAAACCACGATATTTTAAAATAAGGTTCAACTGTATTTTCAAGTGCAGTGCAATTGGTCTGTAAAAAAATATACACTTTCAAATGTATTAAAACAAAGTGGGAAAGAGTTTTTTCATTCTTTGAAAAAAGACTCATCTCCCTCTAGTTATCCTTCAAATTAAAAAAGCAGAGATGCATTTTCCAGCAGGGCATCACCTTAAAAGAAGGTCAGAATGTCTACAGTTTCTAGTATAATCCCATTAGATCATCAGTACATTGGCTGCATGCAAGACTTGGGCAAACCACTGCAACATTTATCAGGATGTCCTCTGAGGTTTTGAAGAGAAGCGCAAAACCTCAAGTTTTATCGTAAGCAGGGATTACTTTTTTGCTAACCATGGCTAGAACAGATCCAGTCTTTGCTTTTCTGTTGGTAGACAAAGGCAGTGACCATGAGCTGTTCATCACAACATGACAAGGCACCCGCCTGCAGCTGCACAGCTTGCCTGCATTAGGAGTCCAACAGGCTTGAGCCACACCAGTCAACTACACAGAAAGCACAAAGCAGTAATCTGCAACACCAAAAAACACTGGAGTCACCCCGCACTACCACACTGAGACATAGCACCTGAAATGAAATACATTTTCTGAAGCAGATTTTAATTTTAAAAGTGAATAGTTTTGATCATGTGATAAAAACCCCTCCACTATGTTTACCTAAGAGGATGATGAAAAAGTCATTGCCTCAGTACAGTAACTTACAGATATTCATTGTAGGCACGGATTCCTAAGCTGTACTCCTCTCACAGCATCACAGAATCGCTAAAGCTGGAAGAGACCTCTGTAGGACATCAGGTCCAACTCCCCTACTCCAGCAGGGCCACCAAGAGCCAACTGCTGGACCCTGTCCAGACAGCATCTGAACATCTCCAAGAACGGACGCTCCTCAACCTCCCTGGGCAGCTGCCAGTGCTTGGTTATCCTCACAGTAAAAGTGCATTTCCTAATGTTCAGAAGGAATAGCTTGTGCCCACTGCTTCTGGTCCTGTCCATCGGCACCAGTGAAAAGAGGCTGGCTCTGTGTGCTTTGCACACTATAAATACCTTCAGGTATTTATTGCATTGGTAAGAAACCCACAGGCCTTCTCTTCTCCAGGAGGAACAGTCACAGCTTTCTCAGCCTTTCCTCCTAGGGGAGATCCTCCAGTCCCTTCATCATCTTTCTGGCCCTTTATTAGACTCACTCCAGTAACTCCATGTCTCTCTTCTACTGGAGGATTCAGATTTATCTCACCAGTGCAAAGCAGAGGGGAAGGATCACCTCCTTTGATGTGCTATAGCACCTGTCCTAGCACAACCAGGCCACTGCTGGCTGCCTCCAGCACAGTGACATACAGCAGGCTCAGGGATTTTCCCATCTTTAAGTGGATGCTCCAACTCAAGTGTGGTTAAACCCCAGCACAAACATACAAGCCACTGTAACCACACCTGGACAAGCACACTGGGGTATGCACACAGATAGACAATCAAAGATATCTTGTTTCCAAGGGCAGTAAGTCACATGGCCAGAAATTCTTGGAGAGTTTTTTAGGAACAGACACAAAGTTCTACTGGAAAGTATTCAGGGGTTTGCAAGACAGAAAGCACTGAAACCCTCTTCTGCACTAATGTGGCTGTTCAGCAACTGCTCTCATCAACACCATCTTATAAACTTCCAGTGTGAAATCAACTGTCCATTTCTGCAACAAATGGGGGAGGAGTGCTTACTTTAATATTTAATTTATTTAATATAGTAACTGTTTATTTTAAAATTTTATTATTTATTAATTGATGCAGACACTGAGATACAAAGCATTCTATGGAAGAAAAAAATTTCCATCAATACATACATGTTAGGTTTGTCCTCCTCCCACTTCCAGAAATAGTCACATTGTCTGGATGCTTTCTGAGCATGAAAATCTGAACTGTCTAATTACTTTTCCCTGTGACAATACTGGGTGGCCAGATAATGCCTACAACTATACAAAGTGTATACCATCATGCTTAGCAAAGTACTTTTATTCAAATTTGTTCTGTCAGAAGAAAATCCTCTAACAAAACTGACACGGTTATGTGAAAAAAAAAGTATTCTCTTCACTTAAATACACTTAGCTAGTCAACTTAATATCTTTTATCTGTGCCACAGACTATTGTTAAGAGTTTGAAAGGTTTGTCAGAGGAAAATAGGCCTCTCAAACTGTCTAGAGACATGGCCAGGTTGTGTTTCAGGCCATGTTGCTGGCAATAGAACCCCATAATCTCCAGGGTTCCTGGACACAGTTCAAGGTGTTGGTTGGACTCTGTGTCGCCCTAAATGGCTTCACAGTGTTATGCTTATTTGAGACACAATTCCTATGCCTGTACCACACGGCTGCAGTTGTCTTTTTGGCCTGGAGCCTTCTGCAAGAGAGCTGCCAGCAGCGGATTTTCTGCACAACTTTCAGCCTTGCCATTTACTCTCTACTGGGATGAAAGAGACAGAGAACATGTTAAGGTTCAATTTTTTTACCCGGATTTAGTAAGCCAAGAATCAGGGAAGACAGAGATGATCATGTGGTTTCTCAAGACACATTTAGTATGCAACTGTTTCTTACTTTATGAGGAAGCTTTTAACAGACCTGAGAAGGGGCAGCAATAGCCAGATCTTACAAAAAGTACGTTACTGTAGCTGCAAATCCAAATTAATTTGGATTCTTGAAATGAAAGAAAATAGCTGCACAGAAGTCTATCTTATTACCTGTCAATTAAGTATAGCTTTTCTTCAGATTTACTGTATTCCTGTACTCAGGAAAGCCCATGAGAAAGTCTCCACACTGGGCTACATACAGGCTTTGAAATCCAAGTATTTTACACATTAATAAAACAGCTTGCTCATGTTTAGTAACTTAATACAACAGAAAGTGACAAACTGCGTCAGCAATTTCACATAATTCTTCCAGCTATTTGGAGTCTCAGAGTCATTCTGAAGTCGGAAGTCTTTTAAAGTAATAATTAATACTGCTGACGAAATTTTCTTGTATTTAGTTGAAAAGCCAGCTAGATTTTAGACCTGTGAATTCATGCACACATTTCTTTAATAAGGCTGACATTTTGAGCCCCCAGCACTCATACTTTGCTATTCAGAGTCCTTTCATAAAGTTAGATCTGATAAAGACGTGCAAATGGGAATGCATCATTCAGAACTGGTGATGTTATTAACATTCAGTATTAAATTAGTTCAGAAAGAATCTCTGGAGGTCAGCTAGTCCAAGAAACCCCCACTTAATAAAGGGTCAGCTACAGTAGGTTGCTCTGTGTCTTTTCCAAGTCAATTTTGGAGAATTTCCAAGGCTGGAGACTCCACAACTTCCCCAAACAACTTCCCCAGTGTGTACATATTCTCATGGTGACATTTTTCTTCATCTTCAGTCAGAATTTCTCACTACACCTTGCTAACTGCTGCCTCTTGCCCTTTTGCTACCTGCCTCCAAATAGAGTACTTTGTCTTCTCCAAACAAGTTACCGAGTTGAAGACAGCAATAAGATCCCCCTTTGTCTTTTCTTAAATAAGGCTGAACAAACTCTGTTCTCCCAGTGTCTCACCTTGTCACACAATGTACTCAGCCCCCCAGTCAACCTGGTAGCCATCCACTAGACTGGTCCCTGTAAGGCAGTGTCTTCTGTCCTTTAGAGACCAAAACCAGACTCAGTGCTCCAAGTACCATCTCACCAGTGCCAAGACGAGGTAAATGATCACTCCACTTGGCCTGATGGTGATGCTCTTGCTAATATGCCCTATTTAGCCTTATTATCTATTTCTGCAACATCATCTTACACTTGCCAAGATATGAGGCTTTACTTTCCACAAAAGGATCCCATGTCAGCAGTTGAACTAAACCCTACTTACAATGCCCACTGGAGGCATCTGTCTTCAGTCTGCCCACTAACAAACATTTTCTCGTCAGAGATCACACAGACATAATGATAAGTGCATTCAAACTGCAGAGGAACATTTCAAACTGCTCACAGAAGTAGCAATGATCATCAGCTTTAAGGTGATCATGCTTATTTCACACTAATGAGTTTGCTAATCTGAGGTTCCTCTTGCAATATATGTATATATCAAAAGCAAACTGATTTATAACATACTAATGTCCAAAATTTGTCAAGGCCTTCCATGTGAGTGCTTGCTACCACAGCCTTAGAAAAATTTTCAGCAGCCAGTTTTATAAACAAATTAGATGGCAGACTATCACCAAATACTGAACAAAACTTTAGGGAGAGACCATGTACTGTACCAACATCATTAAAACTTATCAAAGAACAATTATTCTCACTCCTGGAAAAAACTGGCTGCATAATTTCACGATGCAGACAGAGACTAAATCTCTGTGAGATCTGTAGTTTAGCTTCTCCTAAATTATCAGGCAAGGGTGGTTTACAAAGTTTCACTTATGAGCAATGCTCAATTCAGAGAAGACGGCAAAGAGCCCACACAAAAGTTGTGATTTTGAATGAGTCCTGGCAGTAAGGTCAAGTTCCAGGAAGTGAGCACTACCTAAGCACATTTAGCCACACAGTCTTTTTCTGGAACCAGATGAAAGTCCCATCAATGTATGCATGATACCAGGTGTTATTTTCTTCCACAGAACAGCTACAGTAAAAAGCTATGAAAAGACAAGTGAACAAGTGGCTGGGGAAACAGCACATGAAGCAGAAAACTCTGATTTTAATCTTTCACCAGAAAGCATGGGCTGTAGTTTAACAACTTAAAGAAACCCAGACAGTAATCCCAACAGTGACAGTTCCAGAAACTAATGAGTCCAACTCACAGCTCGTCAAGGACAGCAAAAGCCGAGTTGGCAGCCCAGCAAGAATGGCAGTACAAACCCCAGAAGCAGCTGCTACAGAGACTTGTGAACCCAGGTGCACAGCCCTGGGCACTTGTACATCACAGCCCTTCCCTAGCCAGGACAAACAATTTCCAGAAGTGTACCTGGCATTACACATAGCATGTATTGGAATTATTGCTGAAGGAAAAATCATCTGAGGTTTCCAAATTAGCTGAATGTTTTAGGGGGGAAAAGCCTTAGGGGATGCTGCTGCAAGCTATGAGGGTCTAAGGCTCTCCACTAAGATAAAGTTGAGATGTCCATGAAAGTGTTTATGGCACTTCTTATAAGAGAACTGTCTCTCATCAAGAATGAGGCCATGCATTGAATCTGGAAAGATCAGATAACTCAGCAATTCAAATATTAGCTTTACAGCTGACAAAGGACTGACTGAAGAGACCTGTTGAGAGTCAAGTCAACTATAATGGTAACTATGAGAGCAGAGAGATGAAGAACGAGATACCAGCTATTTACATTAAGAGTTTAAAGAATAAAAGTAGACTAGGAAAGTAGCTTCTGCTAAAGGAAATGCAATCTGTCCCTTTTCCAGACAATCTCTGCCAAACCACCAAATTTCATTAATCCTAAGATAAAAGGTCTAAGTCATAGTAACACTGAAATTTTCAGTTCATCACAAAACTTCAAAGCTTCATCGTACTGATTCATTGATTTCACAACTTAGCACATTACTTCTTACAGCTCATAGGGGAGCACAGCTCACACAGATGGTCATTTAGGAATTATCATGTGAGTTTCTGTCAAGCAGTAAAGGGCTCAAGGATTTTACTCTTTAAGATGCTCCCCAGACTCTGAGCTTTACCTTCTCACAGCAAGCAAAATGCTTTTTGCAATAACCTGTGTCGCATTTACTGAACACCTCCAGCTTCACTGATTCTCCAATCTCTGGCACTCCTCTGCAACTTTCAACCACCTCCCAAGACATTCCTTTCATACCAAAAGAAATTACTCTATTTCTTCCACTGGGAGGATTAATAACATCCATTAAACTTTTCTGCACTCCCATCCACTGAATGTCTTGCCCCTCCCTCCTAACTACCCACTCTTTTCTCAAAATACCAACTTCTCATGAAGTAAAATCCCTCCTCCTGAATAAAGCTTTAGTTTCCTCATTATCCACCCCGAAGAAAACTGTAATTTTAAGAAAGAATACATTTTAAATACTTTGTATAATACTGCAGAAATTTTATGCAAAGAACATCTTTATCCTGAATTTAGAACCAAATTACTTTGATCTAAAACAGAGGCATTGGGACCTACATTTATGAGCACACAGAAGGCTTCTACATTTAAAGGACAGCAGAACCTAGGATAGTCTAGCATTATATTCTGTATCCACCTACCTGTAAACACACACATGTACATCTAAAATGTATAAACAGACACCCACCCTCCCAGGGAGGAGGATGACGTATGTCAAATTTTAAAGTGTTACACTGGCATCATAAATCAAGCAAACATAACCTTAAAATGGTCAAGCCATCAGGAGAGGTAGTCTGGTGCACGTTGTGACATCAGCCTGGAAGAATGATGAATCTCACAGTTGCAGAGGTGAGCTACGTTAATCCCCAGGGGAAACTTTGAAAACGTCTCGTCTGGACCTTTTGAGTCGGGAAAGCAGAGTTTCAAGTCTTCAACCTGAGGTATACTTTCAAAGCCTTCTCATTCTGAAGCTATGACTCAAGAATTAATGGAGCTTGAGTTTACCAAAGCGCTAAAATAATTCTTTAATTCTTTAATGGGTCATACAACATCCTAGCAGAATGTGAAAGTCAGTGTCAAATGTCAAGCCCAGCACTTTGTGCTCAGCAAAACGCAATTTGGATTTCTGGTAGTGCAAGCTAAGCTTTTCACATAAGACATGTGATCTAACCTGAAGTAATCAATCCTGATAGGTAAAAGAGAAAATGCCTGGTTCATCTAAGCAGAAATCCCCAAGGTTATGAAAACCTCTGCCAATTTCTACTCACCACTAAACTTGGTAAGGAACATGCTTTTTGACAGAGCCTCAAGCTGTTACACAAAAACATTTAGAGATGAAGAGCTTTACAATGAAAAATCTCCTCTAGCTCTGGAGATCTGCCTATTTCACAAGAAATACAGAGGAAAAAATACAGACACTTAGAAAAAAAAAAAAAATTTAAAAAAAGGATGAAGAAAAATGAGTGAGGGAGAGGAGAGGGGAGGGAAGAGGGAGTGAAATGCCTCATAACTCCACCAGGAAGGCAATTATGAGCAGATTACAATTGATTTTCTATCTATTTTCTAACTAAAATAACTACAGTTTGAGGCCAGGAAGTAAGAAAAATGACTCTGATTCTTATTACACCATCTCACCTCTGCTTTTTTTATGGTCTACTTTTAACATATAATTTAGCAAATAAAATGAAGTGTCGATTCTTTCAAGCATAAAAATATGGGCTTGTTCAATTAATGGGTTTCTTGATTCAAACATATGGTAGAAATAGTACATTTATTATAAATATTTAGCAAGCTTGGAGACGTGAGGCATTTTACACATAACTATACACGATAAGAGATATAAAGCACTGCTCTACAGCTTTAGTCCCTTCATAGAAACAACTCACTGCAGTCCTTGTACAACATCAGCTTCTTACAGTAGCTCAGACACAGTTTTCAGTACCCCAAGTCAAAAAACAAAGTGTAATCATTTCAATCATTAATAAGGCTGCTGGCTAGCTCCCATGGCAACAAACACTATGGAAATGACTAAATGATGAAGTATCTTTTGAATAACTTAGAAAAACTTATCTATGACTACCTGGCTACATGTGGGACATTGCTTCAGAGAACAGCAAAAGAAGCAGAATAATACTTACAGAAGAGGAAGAGCAAAAGTTTTACATCACACATTTTCTACCCTTCCTCCTAGATACTATAACCCTCTCTCCCACTTTTTTTACTACTGTTACCCCCTCTGAAGCATTTCCATTTTTAATAATTATTTAAAATACAGATTATGAAGGGATCCATCACTGGAGGCTGAGGCTAGCAAAATCCAGATTATGCTTTGTTTTAATTGAAAATAAAGAATAACCAGGGGGGGAAAGAAAAAAGAGAAACTCTTGAGACTCTTTAGTTCTCAAGGGCAGAATTTTTTTAATAACTGGTTCAAGATAGAAGTTAGGAAGATGAGGCAGAAAATACCAAACAAGGTTTTATGACTCCTGTCATGGAAGAAGTCAAACTAAATCACACATCTCTTTTCTACCAAATGGAGTTGTGGCCATTTCTGAGTACAACAAAAACCGACCTGAGCCAAACAAGTTCCTCATTTTACTTCATGCTGACTTTGAACTGCTTTTTCTCCAGCTTGCTAAGAGTACTTTCACTTGTATGTAGCATGTATAAGATCTCACAAAATAAAATTTTGTAAGGTTTTTGACTTACCCATGTAAAACTGAACAGTAAACGTATAGTCAATGGGTTTTATCAAGTATCTAACTGCATCTCCAACCTCTTCAAGTTTCACCAACTGCAAACCTAGTTTTCTTCAAAAATATCAACAGCTCTTACACTGTCGGAACACCAACAATGTTTTTAAAGGTTGGTACAACCCAGAGAAGCAGGCAGTGAAATCACTGCAGCGGAGTGTTGCTCAGCACAGCAGTCAGCATGAAATGCACAATCTGCACAGATGAGTCAAGTCTGGATAATCCCTTCATGCTCTGTCAGGTTGAGAGTATGGTGTTTGTTTTTAAATTGCATACCTTCAATAAACTCCATTTCTCTGCACTCACATTTTAAGACACTATTTTTTAATGTGTGTTTTGATTTGCAGATGTGTAAAAATACTGTTAGTGGAGTTCTGTCTATCAGGATCTCATAAATAATATCTGCCTTTTTAAAAGGATTGCAAATGGTAATGGTAATTGCAGGTTCACTGGATGACTGCTGCCCAGAAGTCTGGTGTAGTAATAAAGGTGTAATAACCATGGTGAGTTTTGTAGAGAGATTAAATATTTTGAATTGGTTCAACTACATCCATTAGGGAAAAAAAAAAAAAAAAGTAAGCTTTCAAATTTTCAAGAGTAAGTGGTCTAATTAATAAAGAAAGAAGGGGGAGCAGGGAGAGAGAAAACAGAATATTTTCCCCCCTAATTCCCTAAAATAGTTGCAAATGTGTTTTACACTGACATAACAAATTCTCTTTAAAATGCCAACATGCTTGAGTTCAGATTCATTCATGACAGATTACACTCTGCCGAAGTGTAGTATCACCCTGGAGCATTGCCAGTTAGAAAATTCAGTTCACTAAGATATATCTTAATATAATCCTTGAAGAAGTCTTACTGTCAGCTCACTGGCTTGCTATATAGGCAAATGCTATATGGTGAGGACACAGTAGAAGTATGCTACCAGTTTGAAAACCCAGACGTACTTGAATGGTTTATTTTCCTTCTAGATCAAAAGACTGCGCTACTGCTATCTTAAGTATGTTCTTAATTGCATAACCCTAAGAGCCGCAATTATGAGTTATGTCTCCACTTTGCAAACACAGATCAAGAGGACAAGACAAAGCAAACACGACATTTCAATACATCTGTTGTTCAAGAAATGTGGTGTGCCGTTCCGTGGGATGGATTTACTTAACCCAACTTTCGGCAACACCATCGCTTAAGGGCTGTTTGGCCCTGTCAGAGGTACCAAACCAGAGCCAGGCACGGGAGTGTGAGACAGGGCCAGGTCCGGCCGCACAAGGTGTTGCACAAGCACAGCCCGGCGGAGTTTCCTCCCTCAGGGGCATTATAAAATAGCGTCACCGCTCCACAAATACAACCCTACGTGCCCGGCGCTACTCAGACATGCCTGCAGAATTACGCCCAAAGCACACAGGTGATTGAAAATTAATTTTTACGAGAAATTACGACTTAGAAGCCACAGCCAGACCTGAGACTGATGAAACCAACACTTATTACGGTTCAGTTAAATAGAGCAAACCAAATTACACAGCCTGTCCTCAAACACAAAGCAGAGGGAATAAATCTACACTTTCCTCGCAGGATTATTAAAAACAAAACATCCACAGAAACAACCCCAAAGTTAGAAGCAGGGGAACGGCAGGGTAGGTAGAGTACCTGAAACAAGTTTTAAATTCCTTGTCAGGCTGCCGGTGGGCGCGGGTACGCGTGTCCCCGGGGCAGCCGCAGCTCCGGCACGGCCGCGGGCGGGGCGCGGCGCAGCGGGCGGGCCAGCCCGGCGCTGCCCAAGGGGGCACGGCCGCCCCCGCCGCCTCGGCCCGCGCCTCCCGCCGGGGTCGGCAGCGAACAGGTCGGGGAAAACTTTCCGGAGGGACGGGGCCTGCCGAGGCGCGGGGCGACCCCGCCGGCCCCTCGGGGCAGAGGGCCGGGGCTATCCGCTCCCTCACCGGGAAGCGCCGCCGCGCCGCGGCCTCCGCCGCCCGGGCGACCTCCACCGGGCGACCTCGGGGAGGCGCCGGGGGCAGGGCCGGCGCGTGTGTCAACACGGGGCCGCGACTCCGGCCCGGCCCCGGCAATGGGCGGCGCCGGGGCGGGAGCGCGGCGGCCGCGGCCCGGCGCTCGCCCGCCGCCATCGCCGGGGCCCGCCCGGGGCCGCCGAGCCCCCGCGGCCTCGCAGCCACCCACCTGCAGCCCGCCGGCAGCCGCCGCTACGGGCGGGAGGAGCGGCCGCAAGGTCGCCTTCACCTCGCCTACCGCGGCGCCGACACCGCCCGCGTCCCCCCGCGGTGCTGCGGGCGGCGCTCCGCGGGGCCCCGCCGGGCCGCCCCTCGCCGCCTCCCGCCGGGCACGGCCAGGGCGGGCGGACGGGGGGCATCTGGTGCCGGGGCACCACGAAACCCGGCGGGGGAAGCGGCCGGCCCGGCCTCGGCAGCGGCCGTGGATGGTGGGCAGCCGAGGGACGCGGCTCAGCCCCCGCGCCGTGGGTTCCCGCCGTGAATTCCCGAAGGTTGCCGCGGTGCCCCCCTCCCTAAACGCCGCTACGTTACCGGCTGGGGCCAGCGGGGAGGGCCTGGGCGGCGCGGCCTGGGCAGCTGGTCCTCCGGCCCGGCAAAGGTCCTGCCGCCATCGGAGAAAACCTCCGGGTGCTCACGGGCGCTCGCTGTGCAAGTGTCCCTGTGCCCCCACCGCCCCGGCTGTGCAGGTGGAGAGAGGGCGGTCGGAAAGCTTTTCGCCAAGGATCACGAACTCCCTTTGTGACAGAGTTGGTAGAGACCTTAATTTCCGTCCCGTGTTCTAATTACGAGATGTTTCCTCCCACCCCGCAGTTACTTTTATGCAGTTGAAGTAATCTACCTCTCACCATCCCACCCAGCCTTCTGTGCTTCTGCCGAGGCGGCTGAGCGCCAGGAGCTGCTTAGAAGATATGAATGAAAGTCTGGTGTTGTCATTACGGCTTGTAGCTGATGGAGCATATCGTATACAAGATAAGATATACAGCCATTGCTACTCACAGGCTGCAAATGTGTGTGTGTGTATATATATATATATAGAGATAGAGATAGAGATATTTAACTGTTATCTGCTCCTATTCTACTATTGGAATTTATAAAAATCTCTTCTGGTATCCAGCAGAAAATGGGCTAAATTTTAAAAAATTTGCATCCAATTTACACCAATTCTACACAGAAATATGAGCCCAAAGGGGCCACTTTGCAGGGATTATTTTTTCAATAAAATGTGAAAGATTTGACTGGACAAAAGACTGTGGAGGCACAGGGCTATGTTGCTTTCCTATATGTTTCCACAAACCCTCCCTGTTAGAGCTCACATGTAGCCTGTAGAATGATGGCATGATTTTGTTCATTTGACTCATTCATTACAAAGTTTGTTGAATTTTTCAGTGGATCTGATCTCCATCCTAGGCATGAGTTTGGAGGGTTCAGTTCATGATGCAAAAGGTCACCTCTATCCCTGGGTTAGTTTACTTAGCTGTACAGAAGGAATTTGATGCCTCTACTTAAAAAATTAAAATGCTTCCCTCAGTTCCCTCAGTCCCATATGCTGATGCTGTTTCAGAGCCAGAGTGGTGTCCAAATGTGACTATGAGCATTAATTTAATAGAGGAAATTGGTGAAAGCAAGATGAAAGAATGACACACTTGCAGTGCTACTTTGCTGTTTATTATGGAAGCCTTTGCCGTTGATTGAGGAGCATATGAGTCAGTTAAAAGCACTACAGTGCTGGAGAAAATGATTCTCAATTATTAAAATAAGAGAGAACAGAGCAATAAGGAATTGATTTTTAAACTACTTAAATTACAAGAATTTCACATTAACTTATTTTTCTTAGTATACTATAGCTTCTCCTGAGGTTGGCTAAAGGGTCTTTTTTACCTCATCTCCTGTTTAGAAGATCTTGTGATTCTGTAAACCTACAGTACATTGTGAGTGATTAAAACACTGTGGCAAAGATGCCACTCATAGGCATGAGTTACATCTGCTCAAATGGGAAGGCTACTCAAAATGAAGCGAGCTGCTTGATGTCACTGCAGTGCTTGTTGGTAAAACCTCATTTCCTCCTTATTGCCTTAGGAAACAACTTGCTTCTCAATTAAAATAGGAACAGGATTCTGACTTGGGGGCCAGAAACCAGGATTTTTCTGTTCTGTGACCACACACCCACAATATAGTAATAGTGCTTTTGAAGGAGGGGTTATTAGTGTTAAAAGACTTTCTTGGGGGAGGACAGTCAGAGGCTGGGGATTTATGTCTTCAGAACTTCCCGCATCTCCTTCTTCCTTCCCCATTGTATGTCCCCAGTCATTCCTACATCACTGTTCTCCAGGTTTTGCTGAAACTCAGGATTTCCGTAGCTTCTTTGGGACTTTCACATGTTTCACAACACTTTTCTGGTCAGCTAATGAAAGAAAAAGTTGTTAATAAATGAGAATGTTCTCATGGGATTAGTCAGTACTTAAAAGTAAGAAAAGGGAAAATGGGACCAGCTGCCCTCTTTGGAAACCAGAACCTCTTCTGTTTCCAGAATCTGTATTGGCATAACTACAACATAATATAGAATAGCAGAAGTTTATAAACAGTACTTTTTCTGTAAAACTGATCTCCTGTATGTGTTAACTCTGATTTCCCTTCTGTCTTCCTTACCAATCTCTGTCAAGTCAAACTTTCATTAACAGCTCTACATCAGTTATCTCTCTTTTTAGTATAAGAAATGCACATTCATCTTTTCAGAATTTCTTTACCTTCTGAATTATGTTGTGCATTTCAGCTATTTTCCATTACTTGAATATTTTCTGCCTCAGACAGGGAATGGCTCTTTTATTCCTTCAGTTGTCCAATGCACTGGCCAGCCCCTGTAATTGAACCTACTCCTCACCCTCTCAGCCTGGGAAACCTGTGTTTTGTGCTTCTAAAGTAACCCCCCAAACTCTCTTGATCTGCCTTGTGTGAGAGACTATCAAACATGCCAGAGCAGATAACTGATTTCAGCATAATGTCTTCAGTATCAGTGCCTGTTGCTTTTGTCTTGTTAAATAACTGCTGTTTTACTTGAAGGTCCTGAACATTAAGTGTATTTCTTGTTGGCTTTCTGCATTGGTTGTTTGAGTACCTTTGGCAGGTAGACACTTATCCTTTCCTAACCTAACCACAGTTATGGTCCCTGATTCCAAACTGACATCCTTGAAATATCCAGATGGTTTGTTAGCCTTCACCTGGCATTATTTTACCTTTTTTAGCCATCACATTTTGTCCAGATATTTTTTCATTTGAGAATCTTGTGCTGCTTCTGCCATTATTTGCGTGGAAAAGCCTACGTACTTATATGACAAAGCTGCTACAACAATGTACATTTTGTTAATTTATGTTACCACAGCAACTGAGTTATGCAAAAATGTAGTGTTTCATTGTTTGGTATTGCACTTTGGCATTCTGATAAAAAGCTAGGAGAATGTAGTCTGTGTGCAGCTGCTGTGGAGCTGGGTCTTAACTAGGTAGATAACCATGCCTATCGAGTAGGTATCAACAGCTGCTGTGAAAATGGGCTTACCAGGTAGGATCCTGTAAGAGTCTAAATCCAGTTCTGTTCAGTTCTGTGAGAAATTGCAGGCATGCTGGAAGAGGGGATTAGGACCTGACATGTAGAAAACTGGTCTAGAAAGCATAAGACACAAGTTGGGGGGACAAAAGAAAGGAACCTAGACAGGTATAAAAATCTGCACAAATTCAGGAAATTAACAAGGAGTGAAAAAGTAATCTTCCAGAAAGGAATCTGGAGTCTACGATAAGTCACAAGCTGAGTATGAGTCAGCAATGTGTTTTCCTGGCAAAAACAGTAAGCATTCCAGGAAGACAGAGATGTGGGGAGAAATATGTGGGCTCTATGCAATATTGGTGGGACATCAGTGGAAGGGCTAATTTTGTGCACCACAGCTCAAGAACTATGTGAGCTATCAGGAGTCAGTGCAGTTGGCAACAAGGATGGACAGAGGACTGGGAAGACTGAGGAAGCTGGAGTTGTTCAGGCTAGAGAATAAAAGGCAGAAGACAGACATGCTAAGACTCTTCATATACTTAAAAGGCCATTGCAAAGAGAAGGGGAATCATCTATTCTTAGGTAGGTAGGGTAAGATGTAATGTACTTAAATTGCATCAAGGAGAAAAAGCTTTTCTAATGGTAACATTAGTGAGGCACAGCTTTATCTCACAGGGTGTAATGGTGTCTCTGTTACTGGATGCCTTTAAGTATGTACTGGACAAATATTAAGTACTATTGATCTGGCATTGGAATTGGAGGATGGACTAAATGACTAATCATGGTCTGTTACAGACCTATTTTTCTGTGATTACATATAATCTGAGCCTTCTCATTAATCATCATTTCTTTATCCAGTCCCACTGTACATTCTGTTTTCTTTTCAAGTCAGATCCCTGGTCATCTCTCTATTCTCTGAAGGACAAAAGAATGCTTCGTCCCTTTTTTCTTTCTGTCTAGTTAAGGCCAAAGCTTTTCTCATTTTTTTTGGTAGCCCACAACACACACAAACTGATGAATTACGTTGTATTTTACTGCTGAGATAACTATTATAATTACATATGAGTCAAACTCGCAATAAAAATTATTTAGATGACTGTTGTGACCTATTCAGACATGTTCTACATAAACTGTACAAAATGCTAACATAAATCTAAGATTCTCTAGTCATATACTAGAAAAAAATTACTCACTTCATAAAATGTTACTGTTCCAGACTGATCCGAAATTCGTTATCCAAAATTCTCTGATCTGCACCGACAGAAACCCATTGAAGTTTTTAATGTAAACCGTACTATGTTACTTATTTTTTAGGCATGATTTGGTTTTGAAAAGTTTTGTATATTTAAAAAATTCCACTTCTACATTTCAGTTTAAAAGAAATAGCTTATACCAAGAATAATTGACATTTGTTTACTTGGCAGATCTGTTCAACAAGACACCATTTCTGATAGGTTTTTGGGGTTTTTCTTCTCATCATGATTTCTAAGTAAGTATTACTTTTTTCTACACACTTTTGTGTTTATAGCCTTAAATCTACATCTCTTTCAGAGCATACCCATGTGTGTTTCGGACATAAAAAAAGCTGTTGTAAAGATTGCCAATGTTAAATAATTTATTTGCCGAGCTTTTAAACAGAATGCTCTTCAGAAGTTTAAACTTACTCTTTTTCACTGTAAGGACAACTTTACAAAAGAGCACAGTCATTTTATCCTGTCAGAGAATTTTATTTCTGAAATGATTTTTATTAAAAATTAATACTGCACTTTTCTACACAGAGCATGTATTGCCCATGTACCTTTGCTGATCCATGTATTCATAGGTGATGGGGAAGAAAAGGTGAGGAAAAAAGTGACAAAATTTCTCTGTAATACTGGATTTCTCAAGGTTAAAAAACCAAAATTCTAAAATGAAGGACCATTGACTTAATGTAAGGCCAAGGATATTGGAATTGTAATGAAAATGTCAATGTGGACGAAAGAAATACATATTAAGAAAAGAATAGGAAACATAAAGTATCATTATGCCATTATTTATGGTGCTCCAGTTTTTTAATGCCACAAGCACTTCCTGCCTTCACATCACAGAAGAGATACAGTAGAACTAGAAAAAAGTAATATGAATAATCAGGGATATTGGACAACATTTCCATGAGGTGTGGCTGGACAGACAGATTCTTTAGCCTGAACAGGACACAGCCGACAGAGGGTATGAAAGGGATCTGTAAACCAAGGATGGCACAAACCCCCTGAACTGAGTATCTGTCACAACACGGGACTGCCACAACACGGCTCCCTGCACACCTTCCTGCTTGGCACCAGCCTCAGCCCACGGCTGCTGTTACTACTCTGCCTAGGGTTAGGGTTCAGAAAACCACAAAGCCCAGAGCTCCAAGCACACTGCAGCTAAAAAAGACATGCCAAGGTGAACAGAGAACTGCCACAACACGGCTCCTTCCCTACTTTTCTACTTGGAACTGACATTGGCCCAAGCCTCCTTTTACTACTCCGCCTAGGGTTAGGGTTACCCCTAGTGTTAGTGTTCATAAAACCACAAAGCCCAGGGCTCCAGGGACTGTGCAACTACAATAGGTATGCCAAAGGGAACACAAAACTGCCAAAAAATGGCTCCCTTCAAATTTTTCTGCTTGGCAGCTGCCTCAACCCGAAGCTACTTTTACTACTCTGCCTAGGGTTAGGGTTACATCTAGGGTTAGGGTTCAGAAAACTACACAGTCCAGAGCTCCAAGCACATTGTAGCTACAAAAGACATTCCAGGGGGAACAAAAGACTGCCACAATATGGCTCCTTCCATGCCTTCCTGCTTGGCACCAGCCGTAGCCCAAGGATGTATTTACTGCTCTACCTAGGACTAGAATAATGCCTAGGGTTAGGGTTCAGAAAACCACAAAGCCCAGAGCTCCAAGCACACTTCAGCTGCAAAAGGCATGTCAAGGGCAACACAGGACTGCCATGACATGGTTCTTCTGTCTTTATATTGGAGCTGGGGAGCATTAGATGAAATTGTGGGATGCAGCTTTCAGTGACCAAAAGCGAGTAGTTCCCTGCACCTATTCATGTTTTCAGAAAGCAAGTGGGTATGCCCCTAGACTAAAAGTCCACCTAAAGGTTTTAAAAGCTCAAGTGCAGAGATCTGTATTTCAGTATTTCCCTAAGGCAGCCCCAACTTCCAGTCTTGCTGGAGCCTTTACACATTTGTTTAATTCCTGTGTTTGGCAGATAGCATCTTCAGCTGGCCACTGTCAGAGGGAGATCCTGGGCTGGACTGAGACGTGCTCCAGTATGAGCATTCTTACTGTGTTGTTCATTTCCCTGCTGACCGAGAAGTCTCTGACACCCTTTGACTTGTGTGGCTCTGTGCTTCTGCAGCCTTACAGCACTGCAGGAGACACAGCTTGGGAAGTGATCAAAAGAATAAGCAGGAGGCAGGAATCTGCCTTTGATACATAATTTTTTTTTCAAACTAAACTAAAAAAAAAAAGAAAAAAAAAGGAAAAATTATTGCTTCTCACTTCCTTGGACACAGTCAAGCATGGACAGATGCCTGACTCATTATCACCTTCTGCATCCTGATAAAGCCAAGCAAATTTTAGCCTCTGTTCAGGCACCACAGAAAAGGTCAATAAATACTGGGGGCGGGGGAAAGCATGAAGAAAGTCCTTTGCTGTTCCTGCTAGAAAGTGAATTCAGCAGATGTAAAACTACTTTCTGCAGCTAGGAGACATCACAGGGCATCCCTGAAGTGGGTCAGGGCAGGGGTCATGCTCACTGTTACCAAAATTTTCAGAGCATCAGCAAGAAGAAGTATCCATTGTCAACATATCCAGGAGTATGACTGAAAACCAGCATGGGAATTTTCTTCACTGCAGAACACAGGAAAGTATGAATTTGATGCTTGAAAAAATCTGACTGACAGGAATATTAAACTGCCTTTCAATTAGCATGATGTGTATGTATTGGCTTCTGGAGACCAGGAAGGGTATAAGTCACCTCAAGCAACAGCTTAGTGGGAAATTGTGAGACTGTACAGGCCAAGGAAGAAAGCCAGTGCTGGGGCATTCTTCATACCTCTGATCCCCTCTAGCCTGTGGAGAACACTGGTAGAGGGTGATGGAGTAACTCAGCAGTTAAAAAACCAATTTTTATTTACCCCCTATATTCATCTACTGTGATTGTCATGCTGTGGTTTAGTAAATAAGGAGAGAAGGATATGGGAGTGTAAAATGATCTCATCCCATGTATTTAGTATTGATTATTTGTATTTTGAAGCAATGAAAATTCAAGCAAAAGTAATTGATACAACATTTCAAAATTTAAAACAAAAACCTTAAAATATTATGCAGTTTTGCATTTATACATTTTACAGAATTTTTGTTAAGTAAAATAATTTTTGCTTCCATCTTTAGTTGGGGTTTTGACTCCTTGATTAGGAAGAAATTTTCACTGAAATTTCCTTTAGTTTATCTGAAAATATTTTAAATGCTAAAAATTCAAATGAAAGATCACTTGGAAAATAGTTTTCAGATGTTTTACTTTCTTCACAACTGGCAAAAATTGGCAGAGAATTACAGAGGAACAGGTTCTTTTCTGTTCTTCTGCAACCAATATGACTCTTATTCACATTCTGCTGTTCCACCAGACATTATTTTTATCACAACTTTTATACCTCAGTACTCTGAGAAGTTGGTGTTTCTTTAAGGTGAAGTGATACCATTTTGTTTCCTTAATTCTGGTGAAATCTGATCTTACTGATGCAAAAAACCCCCCGAAACACCAATGCTTGTGCTTTTTTTTCTTCCTGGAGGAGAGTTGGTGTTATTTCCTATAGAGTTCTGTTTTATAGTGGCTCAGAAATGAACACAACAGTTACCACAAATGAACAAAATGGCTTTTGGTTGCAGTGAAAATACCTTTTTTTTCAGAAACTGTGCAATTTTCCCAAAAGCTGCTAACAACATGCTATCATTTTCTTAGTGGTTTTGCATATCATTAATGAAAAATCAGTAGCATCTTCTCTCCTAATGTTTGCTGTTCTTTATATCTCATCTCCTTGGAGATGAGACCCTCTACTTTCTTTATTCCCTCTATATAATTTTCTGCCCTCTTGCTTTGAACAAAGACCTGAAAGCAAGCAAGTATTGAATTGTCTCAGTATTTATTAATTCATTATATTTGAGATAGAAATGCTATGATAATTGGGACTGAGCATCCATGTTGTCAGACTTTGTTCCCCTTTGATTTCTTTAACAATTTTTGAAGCAACAGAACATATTCCAGTGTCTGTATTTTAGTTGGGGGCCAATATTGACTTCAGACACTTTCCTTCACTCTGCTCCAGTCTCTGAGTCTCCTGGAGCCTTTTTCCTCCATTCCTTTGTATGTCCTTCCCTGTGATGGTGGTGAGGCACTGGCGCAGGTTGCCCAGAGAAGTTGTGGATGCCCCATCCCTGGAAGTGTTCAAGGCCAGGTTTGATGGAACCTGCTCTGGTGGAAGGTGTCCCTCCCACAGCAGAGGGATTCGAAAGAGATGGTGTTTAAGGTCTCTTTCCACCCAAAATGTTCTTTGGTTTTGTGATTATAAGCAGAATCATAGAAATCATAGAAAATAATATGAGAAGAGACATTATTTGGCTCATATATATATACACTCCACAGAAGGATCATCTCCATGTAAATTAGTGCTGAATGATTAATATAAGTAATAGTGCTAAATGAGTGTTTGTCCTACTTCTAGATAATGTGTGTTGATGGAGACACCATATACTCTGTAGGCAAAATTCTCTAGTACTGACTGGTCTGTACTGTTTTCATAATTTCCCTGGGAAATTCTTTACAAATAATCATCTAATTTTATGTTTCTACAGGTATATATCTACAAATAGTGTAGGCTTCTAAGTTACTGCTAGATGAAGTGGAGATATCGATTGTTCTTCGTTTGTCTACAGATGGGCCTTTAGACTTGTCTGAAATGGAAAGAACACTCCTAATGTCTAATCTATATTGAAAGCCATTCCACTCTGTCCCATCTGTAGGGCAAGGATGGAATGCAATTTATTCCTTTCCTCTTTGTTGTGCCCTTTACCCTTATTTTTCATGTTGCTTCTCATCTTCTAAAGGTTAAACCAGTTGCTATTTCTTTAAACACTGTTTATTTTTAACTCATCCTTTTTGTTCCTCTTTTGATCCTTTCAGCTGGTTCACACAGTTCTCATAATAAGGAACTTGAAACTAAGCACGTGGTAGATGAGAGACTGCATGATCCTCTGCGAGAACCTCAGCTTATCTTTTAGGAGGGCAGGTGGGGAACTTGATCAGAGGAAAAGCCCTCTCCAATTACATCACCACCGAAGCAAAAGCAGTACATGCAGCTCTGCATTGCTCCCTTCAGGCTGTACTTGCTGTGAAGCTGAGTGCTGCATACCAGTGATCTACAAGGCCTGGTTGGAGAGTATCGAAATCAGCAGGCGCCACATCAGCAAAAGAGTGCTGTCTCTTTCTTTATGTTTTATGTCTACAATGCTTTCAAAAAGATGCATGCAAAAGCAAGATGCCAGAAGTACTCTTTTATTGCCTTTATTGCAGGTTTAAGATATCATCTTCATTCTTGAAGTTGTGGAGTAAATTTTCAAATTAACATGTGAGGGAGGAATACTGAGAGGATTTTTTGCATATATCTGAAAATCAAGCTGATCCAAAAATATGGTCCATTGTAGTTCAGTGTTCAGAAATATTACTCTTTTCATTTCTATTTTTATGAACAGCTTAAATGATAGTTCCTTTAAAAAAATTCTTATTACTATAGTACATCCCATGATGGAGGAAAATTGCTTCTGAATCTTGTACTTATTCATCTGTCAATCAATCTATATGAAACTCAGAACAATTTTGTGAGAATTACAGAACAAACTTCAAATAGAGTGAACTGTCTGAGGTCAAATGAAATACAAAGGAAAATGAAATACAAATGACCAGACTGATGTTAGGACTGTGGGAGAATGCATGAGTATCTGCAAAGAGCATTTGGGATAAATCCATGCTACTTTGATCATACCCTAAGTTTAACAGCATTATGGCACTAATAATGACCATAAGGCATATTCTGAATTGGGATTCTGAATTTCACATGATTATCATTTTTAGAGAAATCATCAAATTTTCAAGGATAGAAACTAAGACTGAAGATACAAAACACATGTGCTGTTGCCAGTGTCTGTTCATCTAGAAACATCATATTTAGCTCCTGCTACTTTGATATTCTGAGTTCAAAGTCATCTGAGAGGAAAGATAGGATATACTTGTCTTTGTGAGGGCAGAGATGAATTAATTTTTCAAATATAAACTGTCCTTGCACTTCCAGATCACTAGGGCAGAGCCTACTAGAGTAAGTTTTTTTGATCAGTTGTTTTGATGCAGACCCTGGATGGGTCCCAGCTGTGGATTAAAGGCTCTTATGTAAAAAACCTTAGAATTATTTGGTTTTGTGATTCTGAAATTGAAGATAAATCAACATCTTGATAGAATACCTTCTGCTTAGTGGTATTGTCTAATAATATGTAAGATTTTCTACTGGCACTGTAGTGCTTTGAATTCATATTGCTACTCATTAGCAAATCTCTCCTGCAGTGTTCTCTTCCTATTGGTACTGCTACTTGATATAATTTGAAAATTATGTTATTGGCAAATCAGAATCATTTATTCATAGAATCACAGAATCACAGAATATTCTAAATTGGAAGGGGCCCAAGAGGATAATTAAGTCCAACTCCTGGCCCTGCACAGCACCATCCTCAAGTCACACCATGCGCCTGAGAGTAGTGTTCAAATGCTCCTTGAACTCTGTCAGGCTGGTGCAGTGACCACTTCCCTGTTCCAGTGCCCAAACACCCTCTGGGTGAAGAACCTTCTCCAAGGTTGCAGTGAGGTCTCCCCTCAGTCTCCTCCAGGCTGAACAGACCAAGTGACCTCAGCCATGAGGGGGGGCTTTCCCTCAAAAGCCCTTCCTCCATCTTTGTTGCCCTCCTTTGGACACTCTCCAATAGTTTAATGTCTTTTTTATACTGTGGCACCCAGAACTGGCCCCAGCACTGAGGTGAGGCCGCCCCAGCCCAGAGCAGAGCAGGACAATCCCCTCCCTTGCCCAGCTGTGATGCTGTGCCTGATGCCCCCCAGGACAGGGTTGGCCCTCCTGGCTGCCAGGGCACTGCTGCCTCATTGTGATGTACAACTGCTTCTATACTTCTCCCTGGCCTTTGGGGTATGGGTTTTGTCTTTATAAGGCTTTACATTGCTCATGACTTGCTGACATAAAGGATAATCTGTTCTTCCAGTTATTCAGTTATTATTTATTGTTTGTATTATTGCTACTCTTGTTAATAGTAGTGCATCGAGGACTTGTTCTGGATGTTATATGGGGAATGAAAAAAGTATCTCTGTCCCCTTCATAGCATACCTAACTCAGAACAAGAGAAGATAGTGCCACAGTCAGAGGCATGTGATCTGAACAACTGTTGGTTTTGGAGATACAAAATGAGAGATTTCAAGATTTACATGTAGACAGTTCCATCTTTCTAATTTGAAAGTGACTTTTCTACTGAAACTGTATGATGAAAAAAACCCAAATAATCAAAACTGATTTTTTTAAAACTGTTGTTTGTTTGTTTTTGGTTTTGTATTTTTTTTTCCCAGTTATGCTTATTTCCCAATGCTTATGCTGATTAGGGGTGGAGAATTTTTCTCAGTTCCTGAAAATTTTTTTCAGATGGGAAAATCATTTGCGGTTTGCTTCTTTCCCAGAGGACAGTGGGATGAGGGAAGGCTGTTTGGGTTTTGTAGCATAGACTTCACAAACACATGGTTGCATACTGTAAACTCTACAGCTTTGGATCAATATTGAGCAATTTTATAGTCAATCTCCCTGATTTTGACTACTTCCAAGTAATATATAATGGCAATTATGAGGCATGTCACTAGTACTTCTCAAAATTTAAAGTTAACTGTTCTGTAGGTCACCTGTTTTAAAGGACATCTCTTTTGATGGACACCATGAGAAACAAACTGAAACCACAGCTCACTGCTTAGCATTTGAGAGGTAGAATGTAGAAAAGGCCCTGAATCTGGTTCTCTTCTTTTTTCTTGTCAGCTGTCAGGATAATTTTAGTTACTATTGCTTTTACTTGATGTTTGTCCTATCTGTAGTTGGTCTGATATAGTTGGTTTCATGAGCACTACAGGCTATTGAACTTAAGGCAGAGTGACACTAAGTTGAGTTGATTCTGTATTAGTAGAAGATTTGCTATTGTTTGGGCATACTGTTATGGGGTGAAATCTCACCCCATCTATTTAAAAATGGTGGTGTAAAAAGATGAACACCTTAGAGAGGCATAATCATTTCCAGTTTGATGTTTTAGTATGTCCTACTGCAGAACTGGATGGCTTGATTGCTCTGTGGGCAATTTGTCAAAATTACTTATGCAAAACATGATTTGAAAGGGTGGAATCTTAGGCAGAGAAGAAAAAACAGCTCAAATCCTTTCCTAACCCAAATATACTTGGCCCATGCTAGGCCTGCCCTAAAAAGGGATGATTAATCTTTCAAATGTCTTCAAGTCCCTGAAAGTATTCCTGCATTTCACTGTGTACAGAACACATTAGCTACAATATATTGTGATTGCATTCATGTAAAAATAATAGTGCAATTGCTTATTGAAACCCAGGATTAATTTAGCACAGGTCTTGAGGAATATACATAATGCTGGATGGAAAGCTGCTTTTTTGAAAACCCCCAGCATGTGGGTTTTCAGCAAAGGAGGACATTTGGTAAAGTTTCAGTTTTCACAGATGAAAGGTAAGAAAGATTTGCATTTATACATAAACATGCACAGCAGGGGGAAGGCTCGTCTGCCTCACAGCTTGCGGCAACTGTTCAAATGAAAATGAGCACTTCTGAGGAGTTCTATTCTGGGAAGAGCTACGAATCCATGCTGCTCACTGTGTCAATGGCCCCAAGAGCAATACACCTTAGATGTATCCCACAACACGGGCTGGCTAACAAGCATATCCTCAGCTTCAAATGGTTATGGAGTTCAACAATTGTTTATTGATCATACATAAAAGAGCTCAGCAGCTCGTGGTGGTTCCGTCATATACCAGAAATATCCAGACTGCGTCCTAAGGAGAGACACAGGCTGGTAATGAAACAACATTAGTACAATTGCTAAAGCAGTAGGAGCAGGGGAGGCAGGAAGAATCTGGGCTGTGTATCTGTCTTAGCATCAGAGCACTTGTATTTCTGATTTTAATGTAATGCTGCCCAGTTTGGGACAAGCCTATGTTGCAAAATCCTCAATGGATTTGTCTTACTGGAAGTATATCTGCCTTGATGTGTTTTGAAGGGGTGAGCACAGAGCTGCTCTGTTCCTGGGATAGATGGGAGATACGGTGTTCCAGATCTATGTGATGTTGGAAGATCCTCTTGTTGGAGTTGGGAGGAGTTGCTTGATGGCAACATTAAACAGCTTGGATTTTAACTCATGTTGGTTGGCAGCTAACAGTCCTGCTTCAGGGGTGTGTGTTCAGGGAGCTTCTACCTATGTGTCCTGCATGAAATTTATGTTCACTTTTAATCTTTGGGTGGTTTTTGATTGGCAACCAAACTGTGCCTGTTTATTGAGCAGGAGAATTAATCCCTACAATGGAGAAAACAAATCCCCAAGCTGATTCTTAGAGCCATAACCTGTTAGACATAGAGCTGGGTGTTCCTGGAACAATCTCATGTCCTGTGAGAGGGAACCAAGTACTAAAAAGAAATCACAAGGTCTTTGCCTCATCCAGGTCTTACTCAAAAAGGAATCATTTGGTCTCATATTTGCTGCTTTTTAGTAGGTAGCAGTGAGACTTTAAAATAAGAGATAGCTGCCTGACATTAGCCAGGCTTTGAGTTTAGCCTGACTTCCTCCTGCAAGAGGCATTGCTAACCAATGAATAGATGCTTGTAGCCCAGCTCAGCTTAGCCATCTTTGTAACTGTTTATAGTTATCTTGACAAAAAATGAGCATAATATGTATTAGGACTGGCTCTTGACATATTGCTGCATTTATATGCTTCTCCAAATGTGTTGCCGAAGGCTGTGGTTGCAGGAGGATGATACTCCAATAATGTTTTGCATAAAGTTAAGTTTGTATCCTGTTATCTAAGAAGAGCTTGCAGCAAGCCTGAATAAAGCTTGCTGTTCTTGCCTCATTTTCTGTTAAAACATTTTCAGATCACCTTCAAGTAGTACTGCATGTATATTTGCATTGTAATTAATCAGTATGATCCATCTGCCATTTTTGCACAGGTGACAATCTTCTGTATTAGGAAAATGACAGGTCCTTGCCTTAGATATCTCAACAATTTTTCCCATATAGTTCTTATTTAGAGGATTAATTAAATTTGATTGAAATGATGTCATACCTTGGGATTAACACTTTTTATTTGAGAGTAGATAAATGTTTCCTTCTTTAGTGTGATTTATTGTTTGCCTGAGTGAGAGTTGTGTGTTTGGAAGAAGGCTAGCATGTGTCTTTCATCCCACTCCTGAACCATCTATGAGGCTTCCAAGGAGCCTGAAAGGGAATCTGTTGTCTTCAGGATCACTCCTAATTCTGGTGTATTTTAGTGTCTACTTTTCCACCTACCCTAAAATCATACAGAAATATGTGAGGTTCTTTCCTTTTTTTTCACCTACAAAAGTCTCAGGTTGCTCACTGGCTCCAGTTCTTCAACAACCCACCTTCACATTTGCTTGATATGGATTCTGATTATTCTGGTTCAAACTTTTATCACTGCTTTTCTCTGGAAGCATTCAAGGAAAAATTCGAGGAAGTCCTCAAGTGAACTTCTGTAAAGCTATTTGTGGACTTTTGGAGTACAGTTTAAAACTGTAAAATTAAAACTGTAGCCACTGAAAATGAAATTTTGTTTTAGCATATTATTTAAGTATTTAATCTGAGAGAGAATGTTTATGTTTATAAAAAGGTAAATATAAGTGATTACTCATGCTTTATATGAAGATATGAAGATACCAAAATTCATCTGGGAACAATAACACTGATAGCAAATAACTCTCCTCTTTCCCTATGGTCTCCCAGGTCTGCCTTTCTGACACTGGGATACCATGATGTGTACTAGAAAGCTGATATAACCTCTGGCAGTTCTGTGCTGGTTATTGCACGTGAAATAACATTTTACACTGTGCAGATATTGTCACTAAGTCTTTACTTTGGAGGTGCCTGGTTCAGCTGAGGGAGCAGATTCATAGTGCAGTTTCTCACTGTTCATTCCTGGCCTGATGGCACTCATAACTTCAGTGTTCTGTTGAGGGGTTGTGGAGGAAATGGAGTCTTTTGGGACTTTTGTCTTTTTAAAAAATATTTATTTCCATTATTGCAAATTATGATAACTCCAGCTGGTGCCTGTGTGTTTCTAAGACCTCCAGCTATTGCTTGTGAGAGGCTTTATGTATAAAGCCTTTATGTATGTATATACACATATAAAAATATAAGATTAATAATTTCTGCTTATTCATCTTTGAACTCCTAACTTATTCATTGAGTGGAAATCAAATGAAATATGTTTTAAACTGTCTTTTTTGTTTCACTGTGCCCTGATAGCTATGTAGTATCAGGGAGGGTGGCATTACTAACACATATCTTGTGATGTTCTGCACCTGTTGATTGTGCTAATTTTTTTTACTTTTCATTCTCAAGAAGTGCAGTACTTAACAGATACCTTGAAAAATTGTTCTATCTTGCCATATTTTTCTTCATATTTGATGAATGTGGTTTCACCATGAAAGATTTTGATAGAGGATTATTTTCCCCCTCTGCTTGGTGATTTTGTGCCAGGCACAAAATCTCAAATGCTGGTATGTTTTTCTGTCCAGAGAAAACATTGAATAATGATACTAACATCTAAGGGGAAAATGACTGATCATAGAGGATTTGCACTAGTGGCTTTGGGAAGAGCCTTGTTCACTTCAAATACTAATGGGTATTGCATTAAACTAAAACAAAGTTATCACAGGCTTATTGCAGTTATTTGCAAACCAGCTGGGGTCAGATAGCCACTTGGTCAGACAGGAGTTCCTAAGCTGTAACAGATCATCACATAAGCCTCGTTGTCTATATTTTTTTATTGTCTATAATTACTCTCTGTCATATGAGTTTAGAAAGTATTACAGAAGGGCTTTGAGATAAAGCATATATTGAGAAAAGGCTGTGAGATCCTCAGAAAACCTGGATCAGGACTACTTAAGCACTATTGATTAAGTGGAGCAGAGTACTTAATGGATCTCTGCCATTTCTTTTTCTGCTTTAATGTTCCTCCATGCTCAGCATAAGTAAAACTCAAAAAGCATGGAGAAGTAAGTGGATAATATATAAGCCCTCCTCTAAATAAATGATAGAAAACTAGCCTTATCATCAAAGGCACATATTACTGTATTGCAAAGCATGTGAAAGTTTCTATTCCTGTAGGAGTGAGTTGTTCTCACCCATTGTGACTCTTTGTTACTCTCTTTGACATAAGGAAAAGCATTTTTAAGTCCCTCTTAAAAAATTAGGCAGTGTGCTACATGCTGCCATCCAAAAAAAGCAGCTCTTTCTGCATCCAAGGAGTCCTTTTGGTCTCTCTTGCAGTACTTTTAACACACATCTTGACTAGAAGAATACAGCATGCTGCTCCATCCCTGCTATCCCGAAGCTGTGGTTTGCCATACATCAGAGCCCTTACATGGGTCTCAGTAAGCTTAAAGACAGCAACAGCGGATTGTGCCAAGTGACAGTGTATTTTCTTTGTGATTGTGCTCTATCCTGTATTGTCTGCCCTCCCAGTACAGTGCCTGGTCCATGGACAACATCCCCTGAAAGACCCTTATGCCCCTAGCATGAACCTCCTGGTCCCGGCTCCTGCTGTTCTGGGGTGGTGTGTGATGGAAAATGACGTTCTCTTCTAGGGAGCTGTCGCAGCCTGGGCGGTGCTCGGGGTGCTGTGACTTTCCCAGAGAAGCGTCCTTGGAAGGACACTCTTGGGCACACAGGCATTCCCTGCTCTGCTGAGAGCAATCTCACCTCTGAGCCCTGAAAAGGGCTCTTGAGTGATTCCCATGTCCAGGCAACACAGAAGGAGGGATGGGAGCCTCGAGGGATGGGAGCCTCATGTGGTGTTCCACAAGAAGCCTTTATTCTTAGTCCAGGGATGAGGAAAACTCCAGCTACAATGAAGGAGTCAGGGACAGAATACTCAGAATAGTCAAGGGAAACAGGGGTTTATATGGGAGCAGCAGGACTAGTCGGCTGAGGGTTCAGGGGCAGAGCAAAGGGGAAGGACCAATGGGGTACATATAATTTGCATGGAGTACATAAAATTTGCATGGGCTGCAAGGCATGCTGGGGGCAGCTGCTTTTGTTGTCCCAAGAAGAACTCACCTAGGAGCTTTTTCTACAAGGGAGAGTTGTGGATTCATTGTTAATTGGCTCACTGGCCTCCACAGGGGGCATGCTGGACTTGTCCCATAGCAGCTTCCTCAAGGTCAAAGGCAGTGCCATGCTTTGAGGAAGGTGCATTTAAAGCCCTGGGTGTGCTGGAGTTGGTTTAGGGTCAGAGGAACTTGCACATACTAGGAGCTAAATAAATACTAAATTAACTGCAGACTCACAAATATGGAAACTCTCTTCAAACCGGGCTTTTAATTAGGAGTCAGCATTCCCAAAATATCCATCTAGTTTGTCCCATGGGTCACCCCAGTTATCTACGGTATTAATGAAACCAGGAATCACTTTGTCTTCCCAGTGAAAATAGGTAGCAGGTGTCAGTATCCTTTCCAAGGTAGAAGGCCAGGCTGAATGTTACCTTTCCAAATTAAAGATCAGATGTGCCAGCAGAGAATTTCAGGAGCCAGAACAAGATGCCACTAATCAGATATTTGAAACATCTTGGCCCAGGGTGAAGCGTGGGATGGAGGAACAGGGATCTGAAGTTCTTATCTCTCCTGTCCAACAAGATATCACAGCTCTGAGCTCCACCTCTCTGTGTTCCTTGTGGACACTGCCCATCAGATTCCTTGGTCTCTGAGCAGCAAGTTGTCCATTCCTCATACTCATCAGGGACTAGCTGCTTGTAGCCCTTGCAAAGTGATTATTTAGAAGGGCAGCAGCCCAGGGGAGGCAGCATAGGGTTAAGGACTGGAAAGATGTTCACAAAATTACTGACACAAGTTTTTGAAAAGTTGTGACTTAGATTCCTACATCTCCCTCTCCTTCTCTCTTCCCCACTCAGATTGCTGCTTTTTTCTTTAAAATACTGATTTTTTTCTTCCAGCCATCCCTTCCCATTGCCTGCTCGTGTGTCTATACTTAATTCCTGCACGGTTAGAGTCAGAAATGGGATTAATTTGTGCTAAAGGCCAAGCTCCTCATGTGACCACTGGCACCAGGCTTTGAGCTGGACATGGGCGGAAGTTCTGATAGCAGCCAGGCAGCTGAAACCAGAGAATTCAGCCACAGCTGGAGAACCCACTCCTAGACCTTATGCAAATTCAAAGGGCAGAGGGAGAAGGCAAAAACAAATGCAGGAAAATGTATCTTAACAGGGACAGAGGAACAGGGCTGAGAATGGGGGAGTCAAGGAGCAGTTTTGTAGTTCTGTGCAAAAATAAAGCATTAAGGAGCAGCATCAAGGTGTTTGTGCCTTCCCGACTCATTAGTGGGATTGCCTATGGCAAGTGCTTACCTTACTTTACAATTGGTCCAGGACTGGGATTTTATTTCCTGAGAGTAATTAAAATGCATAGAAAAATATGTTTTTACTTGTATCTTTGCTGATGGCTGCTGTCAGCCTATTGCAGACATTTTGGCATGGATATGTCAAGATTAGATCTGCTGTTAGTTGGTGTCCTGCATGGGCTTGCTCTGAGTCCATTTTGTACTGCATCCTTCTATCTAGACCTGAAAGACCATTAGGATAAACTCAAAAAGAATTTAGGTGAGTGCTGTGCTTTGAAGGGGATACTGGTGGTTGGAGCCAAAGATGGCAGGATGTTTTTTCCCACCAACTATTAGTGCATAAAAATAGTGCTCATCACTCATCTTCTGCAAAATATATCCCTTAAAGATGCCAAAAATTGCACATAAAATTTTTAAAAATCAGACGATCATTCATTAGGCACTTAGATTTTTTTGCTAAGAAGATTTTAAATAAGAAATGTAAAATGGGTGAGCCCTAAAAACAGAATACAAATAATTTTTGTCCCTGTTATGAAATATAACTTCCTATTAGCTGAACTCCTCTCCTGGTGGGTCAGTTCCAGCTACAGGGCTGAACAGTCCTTGCATTTAACACCTCTGAAGGCTCCTGTAGTCAGTTCTTGCAGTGATACCCAGAACTAATTTGTAGAAACAATAGTCAAGAGAGGGGAACTGAACATTTTGTCCTTGAAATTATAGGAAAAAGTTAATAACATAGCTAAATCCCTAATTAATATTATTTTTAATCTTCTTTCTGAACCAGAACTACTGACATCTCTGGTGTAATCTCCTGGATGCAAACCCATAACAGCCTTCTCCCAAGTACATTGTAGGAACCAGAGCACCTGAGCACATCCTTGTTTTTTGTCCTGTTCAATCAACCTTACCTACCAGCAGCTTTGCCTCAGTAGCAATTCCTTGGTCATGATTCCCCATGCTCTGTTCCCTGATTCAGTACCTTGTGCTTCACCCTGAATGTAACCTTCCTTTTCTTTCTTCAAAGACATTGAGGGCAAAAATCAATTTTCTGGTAATAGCTCCGCTTTTATATGGATGGAGAAAATATTCTATGTATTTATGGAAATATACATTTGCCTTTAATGTTCTTTTCCTTATCCTGTTAGCTAAAAAGATATTGCAAGTGTTTCTTTTCCCCTCAGTGGATTTTCCCACAAAATTTGTGAGAAATGGCAATTGCACTGTTGGCCATTTACTTGTGCTGTGAGCAAATCACATTCAAGCACTTTCCCACCAAATTTAGCGAAGAATACTGTATCACCTACTGAGTAGCAACCTGTAAATCACTGTCTGCTCAGGAGTTGATGCAGAATCATAATTTAGTGGCTGATATTCTCCGTTTACTTACAAACCCTAAATAATATAAATTTGTAGTCCAAAAGATTATGCATAGGATGTAAGTTTTATTTCACAAAGTCCCTTCTTGGAGGGCTGTCATGGTTTTGGTCTGTCTGAAAAACTGTCTATCAAACAGCCTCAGGTGTAAGTGCCATACAGGGCTAAATATGGGCTAACTTAGTCAGCTCTCTCAGGTACTGGTAACATGGTAGCAGCGATATTTGGCTTATGCTGCCCATTTTTCCTTTGTCCCAGCCTGCTGGTTGAAGCTGGCAGCTTTGGGGTGCAGATAAATTCCCATTAACAGTGGAACTGGGATCAGAAATGAAGTAATTTCTAAAATTACTTCAGCCTGCGAGGACTGTGGGCTATCTTGGAGGTTAAAAAGTCCTCAACCCCTTCATTGAAGCCTTCCAGCAAAGACACCTAGGTTTTTGTTGAGATGAAGCAAAGAAACACTCACTGCCCTGTTCGCTGTCTTGCCAAGCCAATCAGGAAAATCTGAGAACTTGAACTAAAGGAAGATCATTAAGTGCCAGACACAATCCTGGTTCCTCCAGGGGGTACAGTGTCCCTAAAACAAAGCAACACTTCTCTGCTGCTACACCATGCAAACTATTCCTCATCCAGTTGTTATGCAAGGGCACATGCTGCATAGCTGGAATGAAATAGGATGCAAAGCTGAAAAAACCCCAGTTCTCAGTCATTTACTGCTATTTGTTTGACAACCCTAATATCAACAATTTAATTAATGATTCATTTTTTTTTTTTACAGGTGGCAGTAAAAGGTCAGTTTTTCACTGTTAAGAGAACAGGATTTGTATTCCAGGTGTCTGGGCTGCTGTACATCTACTGTGTGCAAAATCCTGAGCATAAAATCTGAGTTTAACTCTCCTGGCCACATCCTGACTCTGGAAGAGTACAAAGGCCTGATCCCATGGACCTTCAAAACCGAGGAAATTACTGAAGTGGACTTCCATCCGTCACAGAAAATGCTCTATCATGGATTATTTAGGTTAACTTCAACCTCAGTTGAACTCAGTGTAATTGCTAAATTATTACCCTGCTATAGCAGAACAGGAAATCCAGCAGGTTGTTTCTGCAGTGAACCTTAGCTCTCAAGGCTGCAAACTCTCATCCTGGTCATAGAATGCACTCCTTACTATGTGCTTAGAAATCAGTGCAACAGAGCTTGCTTTCTACTCATGCCTTTCATTGTAAATCAGCTGTAGTATTTAATAGCTTCCAGCCAAAGAAATCTTTCACACTTTATTAAGAAGCCACTTTAACTATTACTTTTTAGGATAAGCGTAGGAAACCCGGTGCTGTTTTAAATGTCGTCAGATTCAGTACCCTCGTAAACAGATGTTTTTCTAGCAGTGTCAAAGCTGGGGGTGTTGTGGGACATGCTATACTCCTAATATGGGAACCCAGGTGTGATATTGGACACCCTGGCCCCTTTTCTTGTGCCAGTTTCCTATGTGACTGTGAATTATATCTGGAAAAACCAGGGCTGGATGGCTCCTTACAGGTCACCTACTTGTCCTTCTACCCAAGGGAAAATGAGCTGGAACTATGCCATCCCTGAAACATGTTTATCCAGTAAGTTCTTCAGGATGATGGGGATGAACAGGCCTCAGCTGAGACCTCACCTGCTCTGAGCTGCTTGTGAATATCTTCCCCAGGTTTCCTGCTGGTTTACATTCAGTCTATTCACCATGAGGTGGTTTATGTGTCTTTGATTTTTTTATCCCATGCTCTTCTCTAGCTTTACCATTTCCTGAGCAGTCCTTTGTCTTTCTGCCTGTATATAGCATTTGCAAAAAGGAATCATGGAAGTATAAATATTATGCTAAGAAAAAACAGAAATCTTTTTTCTCTTGTTTTTGAGCACAGGAGATTGGGAAAAAAAGGTGGCACATCTCATCTTGGTTTGGCTAATTCACAGCAAAGCTCCCAGCTGTACTTAATCAAAGCCATTATTGCTCCTCTAGGTTGCCTGGATGATGCAAATCATGCTGGATGCCTTGTGGATGCATCAGCTATCACTTCCCCCAAGGCAGGAGGAACATGGAAAGTGACTTAGCTTTTTACTCAGCTATAAGCCTGGGCCAGACACCCTAAGTTTGAAATAATAAGAGAAAGTGGCACTTGGGGCTGGTTCAATAGATGAATAAAGAATGTTAGCATTTTTAGCTAAAATTTGACACGGTCAACTTGCACCAGATTTATGAAGGCATGCACATCCAGAGAGAACAGTATTATTTATAGGAAAGTGTCACAGATGGAACAGATTAAATGAGATCATGGCCACATCTTTTTAAAATTCAGTAGCAAACCTACATTTCAAGAGGTAGTTTCTTTCTGTTTCCTCTCAGCTTAATTTCAACAGGGCTGAATTCCTGTTTTGAGGCTGGTTTGCACAGATGGATTATCTGGCAGAACATAATACAGACACTTGAAGAATTAGATTTCTGTAGCTGGTTGCCATAATTCACAGCATATTCGAGCCTGTAAAATTTTGCAGCAGAAGGAAAATAGAGAAGAAAAATGGGAAGTAGAAGAAATTATGCCAAGGTCATTTGAGGATCATTAAAGTCATGGAGAGGAGATTCATTAATTTCCATAGCCTTTGGTTTGGGCCCATAGAAGACAATTTATGAGAGCCCAAGGGCTTTGGAGTGAGTTTGTCTCCGCAGTTTATTACAGGTTGTGGGATTACAGCAAGAGTGAATTTAGTAGAGTTATCAATCTGTCAAACAACTCCTTAACATACCTCCCCTTTCTCTCCTATTTTGCTGTTCCTCCTTGGCAGCTTAATTTTGCAGCACATGGAGTAAGAGGCAGATGCCTTTCAGGTGAAACTGTGTTGGGGTATTGAAAACTCACTGGATTAATGCACTATGGAAAAGGAGGGTAGGTCAGGGGAGAAAAGCTGACACCAGGAAAAGTTTACCTAAGAGTCCTCTGCTTGAGAGCTGCAGGCACTATCTACTTCTAGAGTTCCCTGCACCTGTGAAGAGAGTAGAAAAGAGAGTTTCTCCAGGCCTTTTGAACCCATCAGTATAGCTAAACCCCTGAGAATTAAAAGTCTCTAGAGGCCGCCCCAACTTCTTTGTCAAGAAAGTAAAAGAAAAGACACAACAGTCCAACATTCAGGGTAGGAGTCAGTTTGAGATTACAAAACCTCAGTGCAGGGGAATGAAAGCTGTAGTGCCAAGGAACCCATCACAGGTCATGGCGTCCCAGCTGAGACATCCCTGGGCTGGAGGGAGCTGCTCAGTGGCTGGGCACTAGAGACCTGCACACCTGGATGGTGCCAGCACACAGTGTTGTTTAAGTTGCCTTGCCTCCAGCAGGCCAGGGTCCTTTGTAGGTTGCAGAGAGTGTCTGCCAGCCATGTCTTGGGTGTCCCATGTCATGCCAAAGAGCGCTAAATCCTTGTGTATGCCAAACTTAGTCAAGCAGTAGGCAAGTATATTAGGGTGAACTGAAAGAAGTAAAGGTCTTTTGTTAGTAAAATTGAGGCTTGAGTAATAAGCTTGACATTTAAAATTGTTTTAACGAACAGAGAGACCTGGAAAGACCATTTAAAGTTCTATGTATTTCTATCTGTGCACTGAGTAACTAATGCTGGTTTGGTTACTAATTTCTGCATGGTATAGCAGGTTACTCAGCCTATTATCTTACTCATTTCATCTAGACCAGAGATTTGAGACTGACAAGTACCACTGTGCATAACATTATCAATCACTGCTACTCTTTCTGAAGTTGCCTTAATTGTGCTTCATTACCTTTACCAGTCTCTTGCATTCCAGGACTTTAAATAAAATTATCTTAGTGTTAAAGGTGCTAGTGGAGAGGTTGGTTTGGACTTCAGCATCTCTGAAGACTGTTTAACAGGGAAAAGTTTGCCAAAAGGCAGATTTTTTCTTCTACCTGATATTAACTTTTCTCTAAGTGTGATTTTAACACTCATTTTCCATTTCAATGAATCATATGACATGTATTTTGATTGTATTTTGATCATCAGCTCTGATTTTAGAGTGAGGTTTGAAACTCCTAAAAGGACCTTGATTTTCAATCATTTGAGCTTATGGCTTCTTTATGATGGCACCAAGAACCTTGATTTTCCACCTTGGTTGCCTTTTACAAATTTACAAAGGGTTATTATTTAAAATAAGAGAATATAACAGAAGTATCAAAAAAATGGACAATTGTTACCAACTGTGCCCTAAGTTTTATTATGGTTACACAGCATTTTAGGAGTAATTGAAATTATCAGATTCTAAAATGCAGATTTTGGCCAGTACCTTTCAGAGCTGACAAATCACTTAACATCTTATTTCCTAAATAAATACCTTGACACTTTGACAAAAATTGCTGGATTTGACAAACGTGCCAGCTCCCAGCCTCTGAAAATCAATTTTCATTCAGTTGAACTTAAACTTTGGAAACATTGACTGCTAAATGTACTGATTTAAGTTTAGGAGCAAAAGGCACACTTCTCGCTTCCCAAGCTATTTTTTCAATCAATCAGATTAATGAGCTATCCTGGCTTAGAAAGGGATTTTCTGTACAAGTTTTCTTTTGACCTTGAATATTAAATTTGGCTCTGAAAAGCAACACCAGTCAGAATTTAAGTATATAGACTTGGAATTTCAAGGTTTGTTTTCATATTTGCCCCCTCTATCTAGTGCCAAAAAGTCTTTTAGTACAGAATTATATCTTAGCTCCTTTTCAAAGAATATGTAAAATTCAACCTATGGCAGAAAATTATCTCCATTTTGATAGGTATGTTTGTAATATATATTTTTTTACACACTTCCCCCTCACATCCAAGTTATACAGAATTTGAGCTGCATAAAGTTGTGGTTATGATCAACAACAAAATTCATTCAGTTTTCCAAATGCCTTGCTGAGAAGTGTGATTATCTCAAAACAAAAGAAACAGGAGGCTTGTATTTACAAACTGTATGTTATCAAAATCAGAGAATAGACTTGTGATATTAAGATGATTAAGGCTGCTTATGATACCATCTCATATTCATGGTTTAAGATTTTCTTTAATGAGATGAGGAAGCGCTATGGTGTAACCTCAGTCAGCAGCCAAGCCCCATGCAGCCCCTCACACACGTCCCTATTGGTGGGATTGAGGAGAAAATCGGAATGGTAAAAGATAAAAAACTCTTGGATTTTTAAAGACAAAGACAGTTTAAAAGAGAAATCAAAAGCCACACACACAAGCAAAGCAAGACAAGCGATGAATTCAGTGCTTCCCATGGGCAGGCAGGTGTTCAGCCCCCCTCAGGAGAGCGGGGCCTCATCAGGTGTATTGGTGACTTGGGAAGACAAAAGCCATCACTCCAAACATCTCTTCCTCTTTCTTCCCCCCTCTTTGTACACAGAACTTGATATCAGATGGTCTGGAATGGCCCTTTGGTCAGCTGGGGTCACCTGTCCTGGCTGTGTCCCCTTCCAACCTCTGATGCACCCCCAGCTCCCTCCCCAGCGTGGCAGTACAAAAGCAGAAAGGCCTTGGCTCTGTGTAAGCCCTGCTCAGGAATAACAAAAACATCTCTACATTTTGAGCACTCTGTTCAGCACAAATCCAAAACAGACCCCCACACCAGCCACTGTCAAGGAAATTAACTCTATGCCAGCTGAAACCAGCACAGGAAGAAACCCTCCACCTATGACTCCAAGAAATATATTACACAGAAAGACATATAGCCTATAATTTAGCCTTCTTATTTTGATGAATAAAGTATTGATCTTTTTTGTGTAAGTCTGAGATCTCCATCAGACACTGATTCTTTTAAATGCATCTTTTTCTCTCCATCTGCTGCTAGTAGCTGATGGGAATTTCAACTTTTCAATGCCAGTGTCAGCTTTTGGTGGGAGAGCTTCATTGTCCTTTGATTATGGGTCATCCTCAGAGAGCTGCCTGTCTCAAAGCCCATGGATAGGCAGTACTTCTGCAAGACCCAAGGCTGCAGCATTCCCATTAGATGACATTCCCTTGCATACCTGAGGTCAAGGCTGATGGGTCTGTTTGGCGCAGAACACCTTGGAGGAGAGGGCAGATGTGGCAGTGCTCTTGTGCTTAGGTATGAAGAAACTCTGCTGTCTCCTGAGTTAACAGAAATTGAAAGAACTGATGTGATTTGGAAGATTTTTGAGAGATTTTATGGGCTGGTAGGTAAAAACAGGGTGCCCTCTTCTCTTGAGCTTTCCTTTTCCCACTGCCTGTAACCCAACCAGCAATAAAAGTGAAAATGCAGAACAATCAATCAGAAACAACTACCCTAGGATTAGACTTGGATCAGAAAAGTCAAGAAGAATTTGTCTGATTTTTAGAGTAGGAGGCTCTGTGCCATGTGCAAATCAGATCCTCTATCCAGCTTCAAGTCAAATTTCTCAAGCTGGCCCTCAGATACCAAGGTCACCAGAAACAGCATCTGCTTTTTAAAATGTGGACATTAATCCCAAATGCTTCACACTGAGATCAGAGAATGCACAATTGAGGTTCAGTGGAAGAGACATGAATATTAAGAGATTAGGAGATGATTTAGTGATTTGTCTGCTGTTACTCAGAGTGCACCACTTAAGTGAACCTAAAGTTTCAGCTCACTTGTGGAATTTTCATCACAGTGTGAATGAAGAGGTCACAGAAATGTTTTGCCAGACATTTCAATGAGCATATCCCTTGGAAGAATGTGGAAGCACAAGGAATTGGTTAATTGACTCAGTGAATTAAATCATGTTTTAAGCATTAAACTGACAGCTGCTAAGCAATTAAAGGATATGTCTATTTCCAAGTGCTGCTATAAAGAATATAGCCAACATCTTTATAAAAAAGTGTACCGTTACAGCATACTTTATGACAGGTTTCAGTCCCTTACACTTCATGAATTATTTGCAAGTTTGGCAGTGTAGGAAGGCTTTGATCAAACCAGTCCAGAACTTCAATGTTTCCCCAAAATGGCAGACAGGAACTCCTGGAAAAAAATGAAATTACTTTCCTCCCTGCTTTGGGCTACAGTGAGGGAAGTGTAATTGCTGTTCCCATATAATTTTGTATTTGTAGTACTGGAACTTTTTTCTTTTCTAATCACCAAGGAGCCAGTATCACAAAGAGAGACTAAGCTGTTTATAGGCATCCCCTTTGTACAGGCTGATTAGGAGCCAGACACTATCTGCCAAAGTCAGTGCAAAGCCTCCTTCTGAGTCTCATGTCCTGCACTGGCACATGAACACAAGCCCCAGCATGGCACAGGGTGACAAGTGACCCGCCAGCCTGCACTCACCAGAAACACTCCTGCATCTTTTTTTGTTATCAGAGACTTTGGTCATGGGAATGAACTTCCCAAACTCAACACAGCCTAACAGTATCTTGACAAGATACTGCAACTATCTGCCTGTTATGTTCAAAATATGTTTTTGCTATGAATTTTCAAAATGTTTTTCAGTAATTGTGCCTCTTGCCTTCTTTCCCCTGACATTTCTTTGGTGAAATAAAAGGGTCTGTCGCTGTCTGTTGGAAGAAAACCCCTTCCCTGCTTCTGAAGACAAGCAGACTGTACTTTAGGTATAACTTTCCTGTGTTAAACCCTACTTTGAAGAAGCTTATGATTCACAAGACATGTATAAATACTACCTACCTACTCTTCACCACCTCTTGCTGTTACACAATCTCTCAAATCTGATAAACACTTCTAGGGCTTTGTCATATTCTCTTTGTTCAGGTAGGGGAACAGTCTTCTCTAGGACAACACATAATTTATATAGTTTGACTTTCACTGTATTGCAGGTTTAAATCCCCCTGAAGCATCCTAGTTTATCAGAGGAGAGAAATCTTCCATTTGGGAAAATGGACTTAGTTCAGTACTAACTAGTCTCTCGTGAGGCTAAGAGTGGAAAAAAGAAAACTAAGGTGGAAATAAGGAAGAACATGCATCATCAAGACCTTGAGGCAAATAATAAAAAAAATCTTACCTCTAGGCTGGCTACACAGACTGCTGCAGAGAAAACACTTTAATAGCAGAAAGGCAACAAGCTGCCAGAGAGGGAAATTACCACGTTGGTAGAACCCTTCTTCCCCATGAAGACTGAACCAGGGATACTCTGTTTGGGAGTGCCATGGGAAATTTCTCCTCCTGGATGGGAAGAGGCAAGTTAAAATGGAAGATGCTTTAGTTGTCCAGCATGTAGATAGCTGGGTTTTTGATGCCAGCTAGATGCAGCAGGAGATCTTATAGATCTCTACCTAAACTTTTAAGGAGTAGCTGCACAGTGGTCTGCCTTTTCCCATGGCTGTCTTTGCTGAAATGCTCCCAGTGCCACACTTCAGCACAGAAAGGCTGAAAATCAGTCTCAGGTTGTGATTTAGGAAATGAGGAAAAGAAATCATGCAGAGTTGGCATACACAGGAAGCTTTTGAAAATATGGGTTCTACATTAAGAAGCACTAGAAATGGAGGGTGGTATTCAAAGTGGAAAAAGTTGTATGGGAAATTAAACAACTGTGAGAAAGCAAACAGCTACAGCATGTGAAAAGCATATCCTCTGGTACAAAGGCATGAAAAACAACATCTTCAGAGGAGTGGCAGTGTAGAGGCTGATAGCACAAGAGAGAAACAGTGAAGGTTATTCTGAGGAAAGAATTTCTCTTTAAAGAAGGTGCATGTGCATATGCCCACACACACACATGCACAGAGGTAACTGTATCAAGGGGTGTGTGCTTCACTGAAATACTAGAAGTCTAAAAGCTGAAATTATGGAAAAGGTAAGTTTGCTTTTAAATTTGAAAGTTGACAAAGCAGACACCTCAGAACTGGAGAGGAAAACAATAGTTATTGGGATAGTGCAACAATTATGAAAAAATAATTATTTTTAAAAAAAAAGGAAAGAGTGGATGCCCAGCTCTAACAGTGCATCTGTATATTAAAGAAGACACGCAGTCTAATCAGGTAATTCATTTAATGCTTGACTCAAAATACAGTCACTATGCATAAAAGCTCCAGATCTAAATACCAAAAATGAAGTTTTATGACTATGCTTCAGCCCAGGATGAATAGAGAGAATTACTACAATGATGACAAATGCAGGAAACTCAATAAGAATGAGATACATAAGCTTCTTTTATATAAATGACGTATGTACACTTTGTATTTGCAGACTGCACCACATAGGAACTAGTCAGAGAAAAGGCAGATGGAACAGAAACTGTCCACTGGAAATGGAGCTATGCACAGGCTTGGGGTTAAAATCCTGTCAGACCCACAATGGCAAATTAAAAAAACCCTAAAGCAACAAACAACAGTATAAATATTTGATTTAAAAGGAACCAAATGAAAGGGTGAAGTGTTCACGGGTGACATAAGAATTGTCTGAAAATACCACAGATTTGAACAAATTCATGATCACTCAATAGCAGAAGACCAACAAAAAACCCCACCATCAAACTGCTGTGGTTAAAGAATGAGGTAAGGCCATCCTTAAAAAATTATCATGGGATCTAAGGCAATCTGGTTCATATACTTTCCAGAAGGCTTTCAGGAACAACAAAGCAACACTAAAGACTCTTCAAAGATAATAAGTTGCCAAGGATCAAAACCCACATTTGCTCATGGATTAATAACTCATTTAAAACTAAGGAAAAATGAAGACATGGATACAGAGGTATTCAAAGACTTGAATTTTTGTGGGAGTTATTAAATCTCTTGCTGGAGGTGGGAAGGTATCAGACAAGTATTTTGAGGAAGTTCATAGCTGTACTTTTATGTAATAGCAGTTCCTTCTAGAGTGACATGTGATAAATGAAACAAATGACTCTTAGTTGCAAAAAAGCAGCAGCATGTCAGGACCTCATAGGATTTCATTCAGTTTCTTCTTTTCCTGTCAAGTCTTTCAGTGAAAGTGATTCTACACTTTGAAGACTGGTGTTTCTATTTTTTTCTTCTAATGTATTTGGCTAAAAGAAGAAACTTTCCATAGAATACACAGAATCATAGAATTATTTAGGTTGGAAAAGACCTTTAAGATCATCAAGTCCAACTATAAAACTAACACTGCCAAGTCCAGCACTAAACCATGTCCCTAAGTGCCATGTATCTTTTAAATACCTCAAGGGATGGTGATACTGCTGCTTCCCTAGGCAGCCTGTTCCAGAGCTCAACTACCCTTTTCATGAATGAATTTTCCCTGTTATCCAACCTAAACCTCCCCTGATGCAGCTTGAGGCTGTCTCCTCTCATCCTGTGACTTGTTCCCTGGGAGAAGAGGCCGACCCCAGCTGGCTGCAGCCTCCTTTCAGGCAGTTCCAGAGAGTGATGAGGTCCCCCCTGAGGCTCCTTTTCTCCAGGCTAAACACCCCCAGCTCCCTCAGCTGCTCCCCACAGCACTTGTGCCCCAGAGCCTTCCCCAGCTCCGCTGCCCTTCTCTGGACACGCTCCAGCCCCTCAATGTCTTTCTTGCACTGAGGGGCCCAGAACTGAGCACAGCATTTGAGGTGTGGCCTCAGCAGTGCCGAGTCCAGGGGGACGGTCACTGCCCTGCTCCTGCTGGCCACACCACTGCTGATCCAGGCCAGGATGCCATCGGCCTTCTTGGCCACCTGGGCACTGCTGGATCATGTTCAGCTGCTGTCACCAGCACCCCCAGGTCCTTTTCCACCAGGCAGCTTTCCAGTCACTGCCCCCGGCCTGTGGCACTGCCCGGGGTTGTTGTGACCCCAGGGCAGGACCTGGCTCTTGGCCTCGTTGAACCTCATACAATTGGTCTTGACCCATCAATCCAGCCTGTCCAGATCCCTCTGCAGAGCCCTCCTGCCCTCCAGCAAATCAACACTCCCACCCAACTTGGTGTCTTCTGCAAACTGACTGAGGTGCCTCTCTATTCAGGTCATTGAAGAAGTTTAACAGAACTGTCAGTAAAACTGATCCCTGGTGAACATCACTAGTGACCAGTCCCCAGCTGGATGTAACTCCATTCCCTACCACTCTCTGAGTTTGGCCATCCAGACAGTTTTTTACCCAGTGAACAGTGCACCCATGTAAGCCATGAGCAGCCAGTTTCTCCAGAAGAATGCTGAGGAAACAGTGTTAAAGGCTTTACTAAAGTCCAGGTAGAAAACAATCATAGATTTTCCCTTATCCACTAAGCAGTAGAAGTCACTTTGCAGTAGAAGTTTGCTCAAGGAGGGCTTGCCTTTCACAAACTCATGCTGTCTGGTCCTGATCCTCTTGTCCTGAATGTGACATGTGATGGCACTCTGGACAATCTGTTCCATGACCTTCCACAGCACCATGGCCAGGCTGACAGGCTTACAGTTCCCTAGATCCTCCATATCAATGAGGATCAATGAATGAATCACATTCACCACCTACCAGTCACCTGGGACCTCCCTGGTTAGCCAGGACTGCTGATAAATTATTTGGCTTCTATTTAGGCTTCTGAAGGTTAATACAGTAATTCTAAAAGTTGACCTGTCCAGGCATCTCAATAAGAAATGTACCTTGATATATCCCATATCTCAAGACAGAGAAGTGCCCTGCAGGGATGCCTCTGGAACTCTGGATGTAGAGCTCCATCACCTCTGCAACTCCTCTCAAGATGGAGTTTTGTGCTGCAACCCTCTCTGGTGGCCTGCACCTCTCTGAATGAAGGGTTATGACACCTCTCAAGGCTCACGTTGACCTCCCAGATCAGTGTGTCCAGTGTGTCAGTGTAGAAGAGGCTGTGGTGAGCATCCTGCTGCGAAGGCTCCTCTCAGGTGCCTCTGCCGTCCTGGGCAGGGACAGTCATGCCCCAGGCACTATGGGGACACAGTGCAGAGGCCCCAGTGTTGAGGGCTGATTGAACATACCCTGATCTTGCAGGGCCCACAGGACAAGCTCTCATACATGAGCCTAGGATGTCCTCCAGCTCCAGGAGGGAAGCCACCGATTTGGATATTTGGGGTCCATTGGGCCGGTTGGTGTAATGCTCAGAAATACCATTTGGGTCTCTTCCATCGCTTGCAATAGGGGTTTCAAATTCTGCTTTGGGTCCAGAAAGCCTGAGGGCAGTTGACCAAATTTATCTCCTCAGTGCTGAGAAGAATGCCACAGGAGGCAGAAAACCTTCACTGACTTCCTCACGGCAAGCTACAGTCAATGTAAACCAATCACCTGCCAAGGCAAATTTTAAGAATGATGAAAAAAATCCTGGATACATGTTTTGTTATTAATATAAACCCCTGAAAAATACAGTAGGTTGTGATGAAAACTTTCAAAATGTGTTCTCTTATTTTGTGCAGCCTACATCATGGAGATAAAAATGAAACTTACGTTTCAGTGTTGCTGTGGTTACTGATACTATTCTTCTGAGTCTTCAGAGGAAATGAATTGATTGTGTTTAGAAGGGGGGGGGTGTATACAGGAGCTAACCTTGGACCTTCATGATAATTTAATTTATATTGGTTTAATTTCAAACTCCCATGGCCTAATCTACACTTAGCCAAAGTAGCTGTAGTTTAATTTTTCTGGTTTTGTACAGACAAGTTAAAAATCTTACAGACAAGGCTCAAAGTTTTGGCCTGAACTCCCAGAGGACAAAATTTATTTTTCATTTACTATTGCTTCCCAAAACACTCCATGAAATAAATACTTTGTTGAATGTTCAGGTAGACTTTCCCTTTTAATTTGATGAATTCCATATACATTTAAGAATGGAGAAAATGTTTTTTTCTCTTGTAGTAGGGATGATGTGACAACCAAAAATATTTGTTCTTTGAAGAATTTTCCATACCCTTTCTCCCAAACCCACACTGATTTATGTGCCATTTGCTGTGAATCACAGCACCACAGGATAGTTCACCTTGGGAGGGAGCTTGGGAGGTCTCTGCTTCAACCTCCTGCTCACAGCAGGCTGGCTCTGAGATCAGACCAGGCTGCTCAGGGCTTCATCCAGTTGAGCCTTGAAAACTTCTTAGGATGAAGTGTTGGCTCCTGTCCCAAAACATTTGTGACTTTCACATACAGCAGAGACAGAGGCAGAAGAGGAGCCAAGTCACAGAAAGGGTTAGGACCATAGGGAGGGCTGGTGACAGTCAGGAGAAAAGGCCTGATCTCTGGTACTCACATTAAGTCAAGAGAAGCCAAGAAACCGTTTCACAAACACTGCTTTTATGTAGTTCCCAGTTTCTGCAGGAGCAAGACAGCTATGCAGCCCTTCACTGTAGGCACATCTCCCTGGGAAATGTGATGTCATGTGACGGTGAAGAAGACAATCTCATAGCTCCCTTGCCAAAACCACTCAGGCACATTTAGGTTGTGGCTGTGCTGAGAGAAGCTGAGTACATTAAAGCAGACAAGATTCTGCATTAATCTTGCTACCTCATTTTGCTGGATGAAAAGTGGATTATGGCTATTAGCATGTGATGGTGGAGCACTGCCCCAGAGGAGGAAAGATAAGAGGTGCTGCTGCTTGACGATAATGCCTCTCAGCTACAAACTGCAAGTGGTTCTAGTATGTGGATGATTTAAAATCAGGAGCCATGCAGGACTGGCAGTGTTTGCAGTACATTTGTGCCCGAGCACGCTGTGCTGATGACACTCATCTTCAGCTAACGCATCGGTTGCGTTCAGAGCCTGCTCACGGCAGCTTAGAGCTAACAAACGTCTTGTCCTACTGTCTCACTTACTAATGAGACCATTTGTTTCTCCTCTGGAGAAGGTGAAAGCATACGCAGTGATTTACGCCTAACACAATATTGTAGGGACAGCTTAACTTTATTGAAACCCAGTTTATCTTAAATCAATTGGGTAGTTGTTTGAATTCACACGCACAATGCTTGTATTGTTTTCACTAACTCAGTTTGGAAATGGCTCTAGCTAAATCAGGGCATCCCCTGGTGTGATATAATGAGGTCTCTCCACAGATGAGTTACACTGATATAAAGAAGCTATACAGGAATGGTCAATGCAGCACAAAACTGTTTGTAAATAAGCCTTAAGGCACAGCAGATTTAGATAGCCTGCTCAGGCATTTGCACTGTTTTAATTAATTTGTTTTGTTAATTGAATTCCATTAAATTACAGAAAGTTTTCATTTTAGACAAAGCCTCAGGCTCTGATCTTCCATTTGGACCTGTCAGTAGCACCGGGTGAACTGTTTTTGGTGAATGCTTCATTTGCAGCAGCACAGCGTTGGTCATCACCAGGCTATCACCAGTGAGTATGACCCAATTTGCAAAATGGTTTCCCTGAAAAGAAGTTTTGGGCTGATGATGAGGTGGTCTCCTATTTACAGTCTCTGAGCTCTTCTAGGTAAGGCCTGAGTTCACTTTGAATCATCTGCCCAAGGGGATGTGAACTGATAGCTCCTCAGCTGAGCTAAAAGGTTTTCTTCTTCCTCTGCCTTGAGAGCTGTGTGTCCTGCTGTGCCATTTCCTGTAGGCTTGGTTCACAGAGAAGTTTGGAGTATCTTTTCCTAGACTAAGGAAAATTTGAGAGAAACAGTGGGAAAGCAAGAAGAACATTTTGGCTGAAGTCAGGAAACAGTCTTGTTGATCTCCCATCTGGGAAGCATGTTGGATGGCTGTACCTTCTCTGAGAAAAAGCTGTGGTCTGTGCTGGCTCCTCCTTAGACATGAGGTGACGTTTAATCTGGAGTGGAAGAGACTCAAAAGGGGTTTTCTCTTGAAAATGATGATACTGTGAAGATCTGATGTTGAGATTGAACCCTGTGTTCAAACTCATTGGGTAATTGTGTTTCCGCCTCTGTCTCCTTGCGCCATGGTAAAAACAAGCAAACAAACAGCTAGGAGTTTTGGACAAGAGGGTAAGTCACTCCAGCTGGGATGGTGGACCATAGAGCATACAGAGCATAGCAGTTTTTTCTGTGAATTGTGTGGCTGGAAAATGCAAGACAGGACCTTCACATCACATAAAAGCATACAAATGTAATGTAACTTGATGACGCTTTCTGTGAACAGTACCTATTTTCTTAGAGTGACAAATACGAGCAAAAAGACATAATCCAATGAGTAAACTGCAGCATTTTCTTGGGAATTACTCCCTAATTCCTGCTTCAGATTTCACTTCAGATTTCAGTGATGCTGGCGCCTCTTCTGAGGGTCTAGAAATTACCTGTGCCCCATGGGAGTAGCAATTTGGGTGACTAACCCTTGTGTTTTCCTCCTCAGGTATGCTCTCTGCCTACATGACACCTTCCTAGGGCAGCACATCTCTAGGGATGCCTTGTGGCACTGGCACAGCCACCTGCCATTGGAAAGGAGATGTGGTACATCCCAGAAAACACAGCCCCTCCACACAGTCAGGTTCAGGGAACAGAGAGCCTTAATTTGGGCAGGGTTGTGGTACATCTCAGCTTGCTTATTTGGTACAAAGTGGGAAATACCTGGCAGGAAGTGATAACTGCTTTGATAACCAAGTTTCATGTGATTGCAGCTCTGAGATGCTGTCAGGATGATGTGAAACCCCTTCCTTACCCTGGAGCCTGGCCCTCTGTGGGGAGGGAGAGCCCTTCATTTCACTAGTCAAGGGGTAAGACAACAGGAGGTGCGTAGCAGGTGGAAAAGTTGGGTATTTCCTGGGATTGCTGATACTGGCGTCCTCTGGGTCGAGGGCTGGACTGCAGACAGGGCTGAGCTCTGCAGCCTCCAAGGGGTTTGTGCTCTGCCAGCTTTGGGAGTGATTGTGCTCCTGGCCATGGCATGCTGGTGCATCGGGTGAGGAAATACACCAGCACTTCCTTGGAAATTTTGCTTATCTGGTGTGACTTGTCACTCTGGTGTGACTTTTTTGTTGTTCTGACTTGTCACTCTGCAAGGACACGCGTCTGGCTGCATCCATTGGGCTCGGGCTGGGGCACCGAGTCCCATCCCGGATGGGACCCCCGGGCCTGCCGGGACATTCCTGCAGAGCTGCCTGTGACCCGACGGGTCTCACGGGTGGGGCTGGGGTGAGCAGCGATTCCTCCCGGAGCCAAGAGCTCCTGCGGCGCCGGGCACAGCCCCGCTCCCTGGGCACGCCCAGGGCATCTTCCAGAAAACATGCACAGCTGGAGCCGAGCACCGAGGGGTTTATGCCTTTAGGACGGCGCCGTCTAGCGGGCCCTGTGAGTACTGCTGGCCGCAGTTTCACTGTGTGCTTCCGTCCGGTTCGTGAGCTCTCCCTAGGGAGAGAGGAGAGGGAGAGGGAAATTGTTGAGATGTGCCAATGCAGATAGAGCAGATGGAGGGGAGGGAGAGTGCTGAAGTCCACAGATCTGTGCGGTGCTCTTGTTCCTGCAGAGGTGTTAGGCAAGATGTGGAATTTCAGGGCCAAAGGGTAGGAGAGACAAAAATTACTCACTGAAAAAAAAAGCGAACTTGGAAAGTCCTGAACCACCTAATGTTATTTTGAAGTTGTCTTTGCTTTGAGTAGACACTGGACTACATGACCAGCAGAGGTGCACCGAGGTCTAAATTATTTTGTGATTCTAATTTTGCTCTGTGTCTGCATTTTAAAACAGAATTCTCCTTTGATGATGTATGTCTTTTGGCAACCGTATTACTGGTGTTAGCCTCATAAAACTGTCTAGCATGGGCACATTCCAAGTGTTACTGGGGGTCATCTCCTTTCCTTGGAATTACAGACATTTTCTGACAGCTTTGGAAAATAAAGACTATACTGCAGGGTACAGCTGTCAAATTAGGGCTTTGAACAGTGACTGCATTCTTGAAAGTAAGTTTTAAGAAATAGAAAAGCATATTTTCTGATCACAAAACTGGCCCCACATGGGACAGAAATGAAACCGTTTTAATTTTGAGGGAGAAGGACACAATGGCTATTTCCTGGCTCTGCAGAGTTTATAGCAGTGGTGTTACTCCATACAAGCGAGAAGATGCAGAAATTTCTGAAAAGACAGCAAATGCATGTTCCAGGAACACTTACAGTGAGTAATACTTGAATTTATGAAAAAAACCTGCAAGGTTAGTTAGTGCCTTCTATTAGCACAAGCAATAAGTAGAGGAAAGGGTTAGTTAATTTTTGAGATCAATGAACTTGAAAGGTCAAAGTGCAGGTGACATTGTTTGTCTCCCCTGCTTGCTGAAAATGTGGTCTTGCCAGAGATTTTGTTCCCTGGGGTTCGGGGTTACCCATGACTATTTGAGGGTGCAGTGACTGAACAGTGATCAGTGCAGGCACATGAGAGAGGATTGAAACAGGGTTGGGCCATGTTGCACTGGCCAGGGTGCCCTGCTCAGCCCCACTCTCCTTCCCTGTGCACACAGTGGGTATGGGATTTACCACTTCCCCCACATTTCACAGCAGGATTTGGAGTAGCTGCCTATGCTCAAGTTCATAGAGGCATCAGGAAAAGAAATCATTGTGGTTATTCTGCATAACCAAGGCGTAAGAGTCTGGGAGAGGGAAAGGAAACCCATGTCTGTGGCTGTCTGCAGCGTTACACGGCTGTGGCACTCCTTACTCACTAAAAGCTCATTTGGCCTTCAGTAGCTTCCACAAGATTAATGCTTAGGAAGCATTAATGATCTCTGCAGAGATGTGTGCGATGTGGGGCATGGCAGATGCCCAAATTTGAAGTCACACCAAGTATCAAGGTAGAACCACACCAGACTTCTAGCCCTGCTGGCTCTACTCAATCCCCAGTGGCTGGATTTTCTCTGGGGTGCCATGTGCCCCTGTGTGCTCCCCAGGGCAGAGCAGCCCCTACAAAGGCAGTCGGGAAGGAGCTGGTGTGAGGCTGGTGCCTGGTTCCCAGTGCCAGTGGCAGAGATGGACCTGTTGCCACATGGGCCAAGGTCCTGCATACCCTGTGAGCTGCCAAGCTGAAAACTGGAGAAGAAACAAAACAACTGAATTTTAAAAAAGAAATCCCCTCAGAAGCAATATAAAGAGAAGGATTTGCACTTGCCTGTGCCTTCTAATATAACCATAAAATGGAGCAATTTTGCATACTTACACTTCTATTCTACAAACACCTGCTGAATATTTATTATAGTAATGTCTCTTGTGCCTGTCTGTTCATAAACAGCTCAGTACCAGTGATTTGAGCATTTATTGCTTTAAACTGAAACAAATAGTTACTGAAAGTGCTTATTGGACACAAATTCCCCACATCTTCAGCAGAAAAGGTGATTAAGGGACAACTGTAACTCTAGAATATGATAATGATGCCCTGCTTTGGGAATGAGCCATAATTAATTACCTGCCTTGGAGTGATTTTATTCTTGCTGGTGGGTTTCAGACAAGCCAGCTCCCAGGTGCACTTCTCATTTTCTCCATAGGAGGAGTAGCATCTGTGTAGTTGAACTTATCATTCATTCCACAGCTGTAAGTCCTGAATCTCTAATGGTCTGTAAGTGCCTGTAGGCAAATGCCTGGAGGTTAAGAGCAAGGAATTTGCATGTTTGCATGTAGGCAAGAGAAGAAACCAAAGGAGTGATGGTGTCACTGGTGATGTGGCACCCAGAACTGTTCCCTGCACTGAGGTGAGGCCGCCCCAGCCCAGAGCAGAGCAGGACAATCCCCTCCCTTGCCCGGCTGTGATGCTGTGCCTGATGCCCCCCAGGACAGGGTTGGGCCTCCTGGCTGCCAGGGCACTGCTGCCTCATGTTCAACCTTCTGCCAGCCAGGACCCCCAGGTCCCTTTGTGCAGCGCTGCTCTCCTGCATCTCATCCCCCAGTACATCCAGGGCTGCCCCATCCCAGGTGCAGAATCCAGCACCTTCCCTTCTTGAACTTCATCTGGTTGGTGATTGCCCATCTCTCTCTCTCTCTTTTTTTTTTTTTTTTTCCTTTTTTTTTTTTTTTTTTAATTATTATTTTTTATTGGAAGTAAGAACTTCACAAAAAAGTCAATTCCCTCCCTCCCCACCCCCGACACCCCAAAAGAGGCGCTTGTCCTTGGTGGAAGGATAACTGCCTACTCACTCCTTTGCTTGGGCTTCACAGTTATGTGAACATGCCTCACTAAGTCCTTCTCAGTCACATCTGTGGGATGGGGGTGCTGATTAAGACACCCAGGTCATGAAACATGTGCTTTGAGCAGAAACTGAGCTGGATACCTGCCCTGAGTTCCTGCTGATTCCCAGGGAGGCAGCACCTGAATTCTGGAGCTGATCAGGCCATGGAAACACACTCTACTCTGGTTCTCACTGGCAGAACTCCCTCAGTCCCTCAGGATGCTTGTCCTGATCACTCCATCAGGGCAGTGACCTGCTCAGACAGGTCATACAGACCCATTATCATGGGATCTGTAGTTAGAAAAAAATCACAATCTATCTTGGCCAAATTTCTGTCTTCTCAGAATGCATTTCCTTTGGGGTTGTACTGGTTTTGCCCAACTTTTCTTTTTAACGTGGGAAGGTGAGAGGAGGATTGGTGTAGCATATAAGGCCAGTGGATCCACACCAGGACTATGACTAATTTTGGTTAGACTATCAATGGACTATCTACTGTTTCTTGGCTGAATTTTCTCTGGAAGTGATGTTTATGGGATCAGGTCATCGTGCTCTCCCTCTGTGCTCTCCTACAGGTACTTTTGGATTCAGTTGCAACCTCACTGGACAGGAAAGTAGATATATCAGGTAACCAAGTAATCCAAAATGTCAGCACATATTTAGTGAAATTAGCTGAAGAAGCTTGGTTTCTTATGTAGGCAAAAAAGGAGGTTCTGTGTTAAGAGACACCAGAGAACCCAGCCCAGGTGGCTGGGATTGAGAGAGAAATGCTGGATGCTGGGACATCCTGGTTCTGCTGCTCACACAGCTGTGAGAGTCAGTGTGAGTCAGTTCAGTGGTGGGAAAACACAACCCAGACCACCTCCAGTCCCTCACCAGCAGGGCACTGCTATGAGCACCAAGTCCTGGTCTCTGCTGCCATTTGTAAACAGCTGCTTTGAGCAGTAGGGGTTTAGAGGAAGGTCTGGCCCCTCTTCTTGAATAGGGGTGGTCAATGACTGGGCCAACAATGCCTTCAGCATCTAGTGGAAGAGTCTGCTGGACCCTAACTGGTTGACTGGATGGTTCAGCCTCGGCCCAGACACTCCTCTGCAGGCGTAGTTTGTGGTAATACTTGGGCACATGTGTTGGCTGTACCCGTTTTTTTCAGAAGGAGGGAGGCAAGTGGGGACAGAGAGTCTTTCTGTGCTCCAGAGGGGATCATCATCCAGTGGGACTCAGAATGTGCCATTGCAGAAAGAGAAATAGAGCACCAAGCTGTTAATCCTATCACTCTGCTCAGAAAAATGTGGTAGTGTTTAAATATGGTGTTCACCTTCTTTTTCCCCAAACTGGGTGCAGAACTGAGACAGATGGGTGCAGTCTGTATTGACAAGGGCAGTCGCTCTCTAAGAAAGTGTTTCGTTCATCCATCCATCTGCTTAGTATCCATGCAACAGCAAAATGGAGCAGCTCTTGCATATTTATACCCTTGTTCAGCCTGCGGCATTATGAGAGCCAAATGACACGAACACAGGGACACTTGCCCATTTAGAAACACTCCAGCAATCACAGCAGGATAAATGCGAGCTGAATGTTATAATTTAATTTTTGTTAATCAGTGGTAGAGCTGCCCTTCAATATAAGAGGTGGTTCACACATCATATTGAAGCAGAAAGCACAAGACCAGGCTTAGGACAGGATAGCCTTTGGCAGGATGAGAGGGGCTGTGAACAGCTTATTGACAGCATGGAGATAGCCAGGGATAATCTCAGGGCTTCTGAGCCCTTCCTGAATGAAGAGACAGATTAAAATTACTTCTATGGATAGTTCCCAGACATAGGAAATTGTGGACCTGCTAAAATATTTGCCACTATAGCCACTACTGTGTAAAGGAACACTGGCTCACTGGATTTTTCATGCTGCAGCAGGATGTGTATAACCCACTTTTCTTGTGTGTCCAAGGTACATGCCCATATATGTGTACAAAAGAGATTATGGTGGATAGAGGCAAAGCAAACACCATGTGCAGAGGCAGAAATGGCACTTTTTTTTTTTTTTTTTAATTGCCTCTGGAATAACATATTTAAGAAGGGAAAAAAATGCTGTGCAACTGCAGCCAGAGAGAGGAGTGAGAAAATGTGAAAGGAACAGCCCTGCAGACACCCAGGCCAGTTCAGGAGAGGCAGAACATGCCCCAGCTCCAGAGCAGAGCTCTCCAGCCCCTGTGATCATATTTTCTCAAAAGCTTGAACTGAGGATATATCTCACTGGGGACTATTTGCATTCAATTTGTTGTGATCGGTGCTTCAGTTGCTGGTTGCCTGCCATAAAGTATGGATGGGTCTGGTCAGGAGTAGCTGGAGATTTTGAACAGGCAAGCACCCTTACAGGCATCTGGTCTTTTTTTTGGGTCAGGCTTTACAGTTTGTTCCTTTTCCAGCTCTTGTGATTTAATTAATTTGAGCTGTTGTTCTTAAAAGGCACTAAAGTTCACCCTTCTGCCAGCATTTGTGTTTTCACTTTAAGTCCTCTGCTTCATGATCTGCTGAAATTCCCTCTTCTGTTTCTATCTCCAATGTTCTGCAAAATTTCTGGCCTTAGCCTCAACTTTGAAATACTGCTTTTCTCCATTAACCTTCTTTTCTTTGGAGCAAAAAAATCAGTGACATTGCTGCTGCTTGGATTGTTTCACAGACCTTATTCTTTCTCTTTACGTCTTCTAGCTATCTGTGCCTGGTAAAATTGTTCTGCCAGAATGATTTTTCTCTTAAGCTAGAGCTGAGTCAGATGCTGTTGATTTACGGGTTCAGTAATTGCCCTAGCAGTTGGTACCAATTCATCCATCATTGCAGGTTCAGTTTTGAACCTCAGTGTTAGATTGGTGTCTTGGCACCTCCTGCATGAGAACTGCTCTTGTATTCAGTACCTGCTTTCTTGATTAAAACCACCCCCTCTGGTCCTTGCCCAGCTTTCTCTGCCTTCAAACTGAACACCTGCACCGTGTTAGGGAGAGAAACAGTGCCTCTGCAGTCCTCTGCAGTGAGCCCTGCTGCTCTCCCCCAGCTTCTTCCCCCGGTGCTGCTGACACTGGGATGAGGTTTGACACTGCTGCAATGGGGTTGTGATCATTCCCAGCCATTCGCAGGGCTCTTGCAGTCCCACCACTCCTGTGCAGCAATATCCTCACAGTCCCGGCAGCCACCACACAGCTCTGGCTTGTGCCAGGCTCTGGCTGCAGTCTGGGTCAAACCTGTTCCTGCATTTATACCCTTGTTACAGCAGCAGCTCTGTGCCAGCTGTGACTGGGGACGTGAGGAGGGACAGGGGTTCAGAGCTTTGCTGAGGAGAGGTCAGAGGGGAAAGAAGAACCTGGGGGCTGCACATGAGCCAGCCTGGGATCAGACCACCTACCTCCCTTCCCTTGCCCAGGCATTAATATCCCCCCTGGAATCTTGGAGGGCTGCAAACACTGCCTGGACAGCCATTCCAAAGACTCAGTCATCCTCTGGCAAACCAAAGCTTCAGATCCATGCCGCTTAGTCTCTCTTGCCATTGTCCTCACAGGTGCTGGTTGCCAAGCTGGATCCTGATTTCAAGTATCTGCTTTATTAGCTCTTGTAAGCCATCTATCACATCTTGCCAGGGCTTGCTCCCACACTGGTGTGGATGAGGACCTCTGCCACAGAGCATGTGTGTTTCTGTCTCAATTCTTTAGTAATTCAGTCTCTTATTTAAAATCCATCTTTCCTTTTTCTAGAATTGCAATTTTCTCTCCAAGCCTTCCCTTTATCCTTTTTAGTAGTCAATGTAGCTTTAACTTTCCACCAAGCCCATTGCCAACAACCTCAATAAGTCCTGACTTTAGAGCTCTCCTGGCACTGTAAATGTTTCTTCTGCTTCCTCTGGAGCACTTTTCACCCATGCAGTTCACCAGCTGCTGTGGCTGGGCTCACACTGCATGACTCAGATCCTAAACTTTGCTGTGTCTGTCTCCTCCCTGGGAGCAGCCTTGTTTGTACCTGGTTTGTGGTGCTTAGCACAGGAGCCCCAGAGAGAAATGAGCCTCCCCTGGGGTCACTGTTTGCATGTGCAAGGTCGCACAGACCAGTGCAGAACAAAGCTTGTGTTTGGTAGTGAACACGAGCTGCCCCACTGAACACAGGGAGTTACCAACCCCCACAGAGCACCCAGCCCTTTTGCTGCTGTACAGCCACCACCTCAGGGGAAGGGCTGGTCTCTGCAGCCCCTGGGCACATCCTCCATGGTGCTGAATTTCCTTGTTTCACCTCCCTTTTTGCTTCTTGAGGGTTTTATACCTTCCTGTGGTAGGGCTCTTCTCACAAACCTTTGAGCTGGTAGTGATGCCATCTCAGCTGTCCTGTGGTGTCACCTTTGTGGCTTTTCCTGGCTCTCTTCTGCAGATGTCCCAAGGCTTTCTGGTAACCCTAATAGCCACAGCAACCCAAGCCACAGACACACAGCCTCAAGGATTGTATCAGAGCTTGGTCACAGACAGTTGGCCCCTGAGGGGTTGAGAAGATGACAACTGAGATTGCAGACAGAGGCTCACATTCCCAGTTGCTGCTGGAGACACTGCAGCAGCTGCAGTGGACAGAGCTCTGGTGACCCCCTGCTCAGCTCATATAAACAAATGGGTGCTGCTGATACCAGGTCTTTGGGACCACGACTTCTCATTCCTGCGTCCAGGACCATTAGTTCTGGGACAAGGACCTACACTGGTGAGCACTAGGAATGTCAGTAAGATTTTTTTCCTCCTCCACAGAACAGAAAGGTTTCCTCTGAGCAAAAGAACTGGCAGTAATTGCGGTGTATCAGCAGGATGTTTGAGCAGCAGTGATTATAGGAGTGCAGTAAATAACAGGTTTGAGCTGCAATGGTGCAGAGAGAACTGGAAGCTTTACGTTTTGTCTGTGTACAGGCTGGGACATCACTTTTGTAGCTGCAGATCAAGGCCATCTGTATGATTTACCTTCTCCTCCTACTGTCTCCCTTCATTAAGGGAAATCAGTCATCCCACTGCTCTATGATTTATGGCTTTATGTTTTGCTGGGAATGTGTTACAGAGCAAAAAATGGAAGTTTTGATGTATTAGTAAAACCAAACTTGTCTGCCGAGGGTGAGATTGGAAGAATTTAGTTTCCTCTTGGGTAAAATCTGATATATTATAAAAATTTTCATCCTCCCCTCTTATTCTTTTCTCTTCCTCCTCAGCTCACACCTCGTTACAAAGAGAGGCCTTGAAACAGGTGATGGACTAGGCCCAGGCTTTTCCCAATCTGTCAGCCTGTTCTGGCACACCTTGACCTACATCCTGCAGTTACCTTAAAAGTGACATTTTAGTGCTCTGTGGCAGCTCTGCATGAAGCCATGGATGAATGGATGGATGGATGGATGGATGGATGGATGGATGGATGGATGGATGGATGAACCAAGCTTGAGAACCCAGCCCTGTCTCAGGCTGCCTTGATGGCCTTCAACAGCTGAGTGTAGCTGGCATCATCCATGGCCAGCTGACCATTCAATGACTCCAAGGATGGAGATGTCATCCATCTGAGCAGCAGTACATGGTGTGGTCAGTCTTTATCTTCACCAGGTTCATCCAAAAGAAAAAAGGTTCATCCAAAGAAAATCTGACCAATGCAGGATACATTGCTCTGGGGGGAAATGGGAAAGGAGTTTCCTATTGAAGTGAAGGCCCAAGGTCACAGCCTTGTCCAGTCCAAGCATGCTGGATTACTCCACACCCCATGTGCTCTCTGCTCTAAACATGGACATAGAGTTTTATTTTTTTTGTTGGAGAAACAGGCTAAGGGGTAGGTATGGCTCTGCTTTGGCACTGTTGTCTCTTTCAGAAATGGAGCCATCATCTCTTCCCATCACATCTCTTAAACCTTGCTGACTAACCCTAGGTAACCCCCCAAACTTTCATGTACCTCATCATTTTTCAGCCCTGGTTTACAGAGCCTCATAACTATTCCATAGGGACACCTGAGAAGGAGAGGAAGAGGATTTGCCTGCCACCTCAAGCAGGGACCTTCCTCCATTCCTGCCTGTCTCTTAGGTCTCCTCCTGTCGGCAGGGGAGATGATAGAGAATCCTCTATTCCTGGGGTGTCCTGGGGTGCAGGTGCTCTGCCTCAGAGTGCCTGGGGTGCTCCACAGGGGACACAGTGTCCATTGACATTAGTACTGTGTGTGGTCAGACCACGTTACATCTCTGTGAATGTGGAAAATTCTATTTTGCCTCCTGCTAAAAAGACAGAAGGTACAATGTTTGTCTAAACCTTGCCTCCTCAGCCACAGCTCATACCCCAGCCATTGCAGCGCAAGGTTTTCCTTTATTTCTTCTTATGTGGCTCAGAAACAAATAAAATTTCTCAATACCTGAGGGAGAAGAGCAGGTGAATTTAATATGAAGCATTTATAAATTCAGCAGAGCATAACAACAGCTGGACCCTGTCTGTCCAGGCAGAGCAAAGCATATTCAGAGCAGCAGAACTGCACTGGGACAAAAGCTGAGCATCATGATGAGACTGCTGTCTCAGACAACCAGGGAGAGGTGGACAGTGAGCCAAGGACACGTGTAAGCAGGGTCAAGAGGTCTGCAGTCCCTGGGCAAGCAGTGACTGTCCAACACTTCCATTGCAGCCTTATTCAGCCTCTCTGAGCAGGCAAGCTGCCACAGCCCCCAGCTCAGTTCATGCTTCTTTCCAGAGCTCTGGCAGGTCCATCTGGATGGCTGGTCTCCATGCTGTGCTCCTCAGGCTTGCCCCCAATCTGAAGTTCTCCACTGCACTTACCCACATGTGGAGTGGCCACTGCCCAGCCCTGGGCACACAGGTGGTGGAAGGCACATGCAGACCTGGCAGCTGAGACCCATTCCCGGTCTCAGGATTCACAGGTACCCTCTGGAAGAACAAGCACCATTTCTAATACCTTCTGCCAGAAAGGGATCTGCTGTACCTGCCAGAGAAACTCAGAGAAGTTTCTCTAGGCTCCTTAGGAAAAGCAGAGGACCTGCCAGTCTGTCACTGAAAACACCTTAAAAGAAACAGGGTTGAAAAGCTGCCTGTATTGACTTTATACAACTGCACAGCTGTGAAAGGAAGAATGCTGAGCTTGAAGTAAAACCACAGCATTGTCATGTTCTTCTTGAACATAGGTCTGCATTACCCTGTTGAAGCACTTGCTTGATTTATTGTTTAGAGTTTAAATTTTTCTAAACCTTGTATTTAAGCTTTATTCTTTTAGGCCTTTTAATTTTTGGTTGGTTTTTTTCAGTTTTGTTTTTTTTTTTTAAGGCCAGCCAACCAGCTCATCAAAAGAAGATGCTGGAAAAGTAAAATTCCCATGTGGAATTTCAGTGTTCGAAACTCTAAATCCTGCTGAAAACCACAGATACTGGCATTACAATGCATCATATTAAATAAGCTGTTTGCATCAAGGGATTCTGGAAACAGAGCAGCAGTTATTACTAGATATGTTTTGCCTGTTTCTTTATCAAAAAACAAGTGTAAAGTCTGGGTCTGTAACATAAACTACATTATCTAGGAGACTATTGTCTCTGTTAACATTAAACTGGCAATTGCCTTATCTCATTAATGTAATTTCATCACAGTGACAAATTTTAAGACTAAGAAAATATTCTAAGTTATTGTGCTAAAGTCCCTATCACTATTCCAAGCAGCACGTGGTAGCCAATGAGCACTTCAGCTGAATGACCTGTGATTTTAATGTAATTTGTATTTACTCAAATAATTCTTGCCTAAACAATCCTTCTGTCCACGTCCACGTGGCAAGAGCCAAATAAGAAGAATTCTTCTGATGGAGTTTTCAAGTAGCAAAGTTATTTAGTCCTGGTGATATATTAAAGCAAGTACTTCCAAAAAGTCTCAGCCCCTTGAGACAAAAGAGATTTAGTAGTTTGCTATCTTGTCTCCTGATCTTGTTAGAAACTGCCACTTTATTTTACCAGAAGCAATACTGTGGGGAATGATTTGTGGGGCAACATGTTGTGGTTTAACCCCCTCAGGCAGCAACCAAGTCCCACTAGCTGACTCCCCCCATGTTGGAATTGGAGAGGGAATTGGAAGAGTAAAAGTGAGAAAGCTTGTGGATTGAGATAAAGACATTTTAATAGATAAAGCAAAAACCACACACATAAGTGAGCAAAGCAAGGCATTCATTCAGCGCTTCCCACAGGCAGGTGTTCAGCCATCTCCAGAGCTCCATCACATGTAATGCTGACTTGAGGAGACAAATGCCATCACTGTGAATGTCCCCCTCCCCTTCCCTCTTCTTCCCCTAGATTTTATACACTGAATATGATGCCATATGGTACGGGATATCCATCAGGTCACCTGGGGCCAGCTGCCCCAGCTGTGTCCCCTTCTGCCTCCTTGTGCAGCCCCACCATTCTCATTAGTGGGGGTGGGAGAGAGACAGAAAAGCCTTGAGTTTATTTTAAGTTCTGCCCAACAGTAGCTAAAACTTCCTTGTGTTATCAACACTGCTTCCAGCACAAATGCAAGACATAGCCCCACACCAGCTATGAAAAATTAAATCCCAGCCAGAATCATACCATTTATGTCATGCTCATGTCCCACACTATCCAGTACACCCTTAGTAAGAACCCACCTACCTTCCCATCCTTTGATACACAGATCTCATTCCCCTGGCCTATGGACCACCCCTGGAAGATGCACGTAAAGCATTCACAGATCATGTGATGCTGTGTTAATGTAGTCTATGAGTTTGGGCTCCATCTGTTTTGGTGGTCGCTCAAGACAGGAGGCTGGTGTGTTGCATGGAGTTAACTTGGCACCAAAGTCAGCTCAAGCTGGGTCACTGCTGCACTGGCACTGCTCCTTGCAAGGCTTTCCTGCACCAGTCCAGAGGTTTCCTGCAGATGGTAAGCAGCACAGCACTACAGTGAGCAGTGAAAGCAAAAGGCCACCAAGGAGCACTAGGCTCTAATTTACTTCCTGGCAAGCAAGCCCCGTGGCAAGTGCTGGAGCCTGTCAATTAATAGCTGAACAGCAGGAACAGCGATGAATTCAGTCCAGCACATTCCAAACAAACCTGTCATTATCTTGAACACTTTGAGCTACGTGTTGGGAGCCAGAAAGGACTGTTATGGTTTGAACCTAGCTGTCAGCTAAGCACCACACAGCCACTCACTCATTCCCCTCATGTCAGGATGGGGGAGAGAACTGGAAGAATAAATGTGAAGGAAACTCCTGGGTTCATTTGAGGGCGGCTTAATAGGCAAAGCAAAAATTAATTCCATCCCAGACAAAACTAGCACACAACAAATACAGATTAGCTGACTGAAATAACAATTTCTTGAAATGGGGTTATTGTAGGTGTCAGCCCTTAAAAGGTTTTCAGCTCAGCAGAAATACAACTAGAAGAAACTAGCTGCTTGTAAGGCTCATATCATTCAATGTAAGTGAATGAATTGTGAATAGGATGGCATATGCAGCAGCTATAGTTTTACCAAGAAAAGATTAAAGTGATTTTGCTTGTTAGAAGAATGTTCAGCTTGAATTCATGGCATTTCTGTAAAGTTACAATGCTTGGGCTAACTCAGGAGGATTGCTTTGGGTAGCAACCAAGTGTAAGCTTTAAGCTGTAATGCTGCTGTAATGTCAAAATCTGTTGAAGATGGTATGTGAGAGGCATACATGTGAGGTTAACCTGTAAAATTCAGATGTTGTAGTGCCCAAACAAGAACTAGAACAGGGAAGGCTTGGAAAAAAAAAAAAGAATATGTGAAGGTGAAGGTTTATGTGTTGAAAGTATATATATCTGTGTTTTGATATGTTTCTAAATCTTCCCCTTAGCTTGCCACTGCAGTTGTGTCTTACTTTGCTATGCCATGTTAGAAACCTAGAGTACTAGCATTCCATGACAGGTCATGAGCAACAGTTGGTCTCATGGATATGTTTTATCCCTTGATGGAGAGCACTTCTTTGACTTAGAAATGCAGGGGTATTAACTCGTGTCTGTGTTCACGTTCCATTGTGGGAACATAATGCCTCCTAAAGGGAAATACCTTCTGCTCTCTTGAATAACCCAGCTCTTGCTCCATGCACCACAGACATCTTAAATATTCCCTGTCCTCACCCATCAGGAATTGGGCCTAAAAACTACAGTTCCTAGTCCCCTGTTTCTCCTACCAGCCTTTGAGAGGGCTGAGGAGTCACTACAGCCAGCTTTAGTGTTCAGCTTCTTTCCCTTTCCCTTCACTGTTGGTTATTTCACTCAAAGTTTTATACCTAAGTATCACTGAGGATCTGTTCCCAAATACCCAGATGTGTCTTGATAATGAGAGTCTGATATTCAAAACATTAAACATGCAGCAGGATAACACTTCATTTTCCTCATAAAAAAATTAAAATCCTGCTTGATTCAATGTAAATATAGACTTCAAAATCATTGTGTTTTAAATCATGAGTTTGTGCTTCTGGAAAATCAGACGTTCTTTTTTATTTCTTCCCAAGGTAGTAGATTTCGTTCCTCTCCTTCTCTTCTTTTATTCTCTTTTTTTTACTTTATGTCTTCTTATTTCAGACCCTTAGTCCTGCTTCATTTTCTGGGGAGTGAATGTTCTGGTGTAGTAATGCTGCCTGATGTCTGAACCAAGGCTTAAGCCAAACCAAGCCTTTGCATTTGACATTTATGAGGCTCCTGATCTAGATACTATTTTAATCCCAGTTCTGCTTTCATTTTGTATTTGAGAGAGAGAAAGAAACATTAGGAATCATTAGGACTCTCAGGAACCTGGAAAAAAAACCCACCATAAAGCATTTTGCAAGGAACATGTGTTTTAAATAAAAAGAAATCCTGGCATGGCAATACTCTGATTAAAATACCATGAAAGGGCTTTAATCAACACCAGAGACATCATGGCTATCTCTTGCTTTAATAACCATTGATTAATTATCATATAGTGCTTATGCTGAACGTTTTTTTGACAAATTAGAAATTCTGCCTCAGGCCACCAGACACTGCACTCCCAAGTGCTGCACACAGTGGATGTGTGCTAAACAATGGCAGGATTTGGTTAAAAATGCTGAAAGCAAGCCAAAGCAACTGGAGATGCTTCCTCTGTCTAGGGGGATGATCTGCAGAAGGAAAGTAGAGGTTTCCAATTGCCCCACAGCACAGCTGTACAGGGAGGTTTTGCCATAGTTACGTGGTAGGCACAGAAGACACAATTTAATTCTGGAGTCTCCTGCCTTCTTTGGTTAAGGTTGGAAGATGGAGTTAAGCATCCCTGCATCTGATTTGTGGTACCTTGCTTTTGGGAGACTGACAGTGCCTGCAGGTAATGCAGTAGTACATACATTTGTGTGCACTAAGGCACCTCTCAAGCACCAGAAGAGCTCCAACAGAGATTTAGGTGCCATTTCTGAAAGATCTTGTGGAGTCTGTGATGCAAGCCTCTCATAGTTTGTTCAGAAGTTTATTTAATTGTCAGTATTTTCTTTTCTGATTCCTCACTGATATTGGGCTTTATGAAACTACCTAGTTTTGCAAAGTTTTCCAAATGAGATCAGCAAAATGCATGTGCCAAATTGAGATATTAATCTGATAAATTGTGAGTGCAACTTACTTACACATCCAGAGACCTAAGAGCTGTGCTTAGTCTTTAGCCATATAGATTTGTCCTCACTACCATAAAACTTAAAGTCTCAAATTCTAATTCTGCAAACCATTGTGAATATCAACACAAGTTCTTCTGTTTTCTTACCATGCAGTTGTAATGGGCAATAAACCTTTAACCTTTAATTTTCAATGGATGGAGGTCAAGCTGTAGTTCTGCTCTTCCAAGTATTTTAGCAAAGGTTATTGTCTCAGTGTGGCATGCTCCCCTGGCTGCATCTCCTCAGTAATCTTTTGAGAAAGAGAATAAGGTCTTAAGTACTTCATGTATCTAAAGACTCTGTTAACTCATTTTGGCATATTAAGAATAGATCAGGAGGAAAGTGAAACTCTTTCCCCCACTCTGTTATCATCTGAATTATTCTATCTCTGCATTTACCGCTGACCAATGATCCTTTTCATTCCCTTAGGGTGTTTTTGGTTTCTCTGTGATGATCTTTTTCTGATGGCAAAATACAATACCTTTTCAAAGAGGAGGTCATTTCGAGGGCACGCAGACTATGTTTATGTTATTATACTTGGGTACATATTTCTTTTGTCATTGGGATTTACAGCATAGCTAATATTTCTCCATGTTTGCTTTTAAATGACTGCATGCTACTTAGCCCTGAAGAACAGAATAAGTGGTTGTTCCTGAGGTGGCCCAGCTCAGGTCTTTCTGGATGGTGTTAATCAGAGCTACATGGCCGGTCCACATGTAGCCTGGGACATGCTGAGCACCCCATGGTTTCAGACTGAGAAAGTGCAACAATTTGTGACCCTAAAAGCTCGGTGAGTTTTTCTGCAGGGAGGCATTAGCTGGCACACATGTGCATAGTGCTGTCTATGCACTTTTGGCAGGTTGCCAAAAGCAAGTGAACCCCTGCTGGCAAAGGGCAGCAAGCAACTAACCAGTTACTCAATACAGACCAAGACTTTCCTCATATGAAAACTTCAGAAGTTTCATACAAGCATCTTATTCAAATATCATCAGTGTTTCAGTGACTACTGCTGAAAACACTTCAGTCTGACCACAGTCACAGGGCAACAGGGCAAGAAACCCTTTGTCCCAAACACAAATTATAGTCCAGCACCCCTCTCTTCTATGTCTGAGTAACCAAATCACCTCGATTAATTTAATGTGTCTCTGTGAAGGTTATTTGTCACTTAGAGCAATTTATCCTCAGGTGCTTACTCTCTACTCCAGTAATTTGCTGTTAATTACTTGTTTACTTATATAATGTTGCTAATAAAGGGACTGTGGGGGATGTCATTTAGTTTCCTAAATAAAAGCCATCTGCTTGGCTATATTTACCCTTACTAACTCCTGTTTTCATAGCTATAGAGTTGTAAAGACTTTGGCTGTTGCTACTATAACCTTTTTATTAAAATCCATATGTTTAACAAGGTAAGAAAGACGTACTGAACACTCTTGGTGTGTTGTTTTTAGCTCAAAGAATCATAGAATAGTTTGGGTTGGAAGGGACCTAAAAGATCATTTCTTTCTAACACTCCTGCTGTGGGCAGGGATGTTTTCCACTAGACCAGATTGCTCAGTCACATCCAACCTGGCCTTAGACACTTTCAGAGATGGGGCATCCACAGCTTCTCTAGGCAATCTGTGCTAGTGCCTCACCACCTACACAGTAAATAATTTCCATGTTATAGCTAATCCAGACCTACACTATTCAGATTACAGCCATCACCCTTTGTCCTAATATGTGTTTACAAAACGTACCTCTTAATCCCGCCTGTAAGCCCCACTTGAGTACTGGAAGGCTGCTTGAAGGTCTCCCTGGAGCCTTTTCTTCTCCAGGTGAACAGCTTCAACTCTCTCAGCCTTTTCTCATTGGAGAGAAGTTCTGTTTCTCTGCTCATTTTTGTGTCCATCCTCTAGACTCACTTCAACTGGTCCATGTTTTCCTTCTGCTGGGGGTCCCAGAGATGGACACAATAATCTCAAGGTCTTGGTGGGATCTCAAGAGAGTGGAGTAGAGGGAGGGTGTCAGCTTCCTCACCCTGCTGGCCATGTATCTGTTGAAGCAGACCAGGAAACATTTGACTTTCCAGGCTGCGAGTGCATATTGCTGGCTCATGTTGAGCTTCACATCGGCCAACGCCTCCGAGTCCTTCTCCCCAGGGAGAAGCTATTACTTTACATCCCTACTTGTATCCATCAGGTTAGATCAGTGTTTTTGTCTGAGAAAGAATAGAGAACCTGAGAATAGAGACCTCTGCAGCTGTAAGAAATCAAGAAAAAAGACCAGTGCTTTCAAAATCCTCCTTTTCTACAACATTTTCTTAGTTTATAGTATTTATGCTTAAAAATTGGTTTATTGCATCTTTATAATTTTGGGTTTATCCCCTGAAAGACCTTGCTCTTCTCAGGGAGCCAGTGCTCTTTGGCTGTTGCTTTTTGATGAGATTTATCCAGGCAGTTGGTGACCTTTCCTGTACCCCCTATTGACTCTCTGGAATGGCTCGGCCTGACAAGGGGAAAATATCTACAGTGGTTTTGGGTGCCTTGTACTTGTTAGTTTACCTGGTTATGCAATGCACTTATAGACTGCCTGACTGATTGATTTATTGCTGCTTTGTACTGCTGCTGGCATCCTTCTGGGAACCAGGACTGGAAAAGGCCTTTCTGCAATTGAGAGTTTATGCAGTGTCCACACATTAACAAACTGCACATAAGGCATTTTGGTCAAAACCACTCCTTGTAACCCGTGACTGTTCATTTGCCTGGAGTTTTGAATGGCAAATCTAGGCTTATACATGCTGTCAGACTGCCTGGTGGCAGTGCAGTGAGTTATTGCTAAGACAGGCTTGTGTCAAATCAGTATAAATGAAATAGGGAACAAGTACTGTAAAACACAGCAAAAGAGTTGCTCTAACTTCTGTCACCACAATGTAACAGCCTATAAAAGAGTAAAATAGATATAGGACAAAAACTTGTCATCCTTCACCAAAAACAATTCTGCCATTGTTCTGTGAAGACCTAGGAAAGAAATCATTGGATAACTAGCAGAGTGGGGATCTATGGCCAAAGCATGACTGTAAAGTGTGAATGAAAGGGGGAGCCTTATCTTGCCTTGGCAAACCAAGAAGAAACCACCTACTGCGGTCCAGAAGCCTCAACATGTTTTTTTCACTTCTGTAGCTAACTTGAGACAGCTGATCCATGTGTTGTCAGGGGGTGTGGGTGTTAGGTTAGATGTAAGGGAAAGGTTTTTCACCCAGACAGACTCTCCAGGGAAGTACACACAGCACTAAGCCTGCTAGAGTTTGAGAAGCATTTGGACAACACTCTCAGGAACATGGTGTGGGCGCCTTCCTACTCAGGATATTCTGTGACTCTGTGTGAGATGCAGGAATCCCTTGACAAAGGAGAGTGAAGGTGGGGTCTGGCTGGTCACAGGGCAGTAGAACAGTTAAATGCTCATCATAGTCTGCCACATTCCCTGGCCCTTGATGGCAGACCATAGCCACTGAAAGAGCCGAGATCCATATGAAAAAAAGGTAAAGAAAGATGGGGAAAAGTCAGATTTGGGATCTGGGAAGTGGGTAGTACCAATCTTAGAGATGCATATGTTCCTTTCTTAGGTCAGATAATTTTCTCATACTTTAAAGCAACAAGCTATCAAATGATCACTAAAGAAAGAGTAAACTTTTAGTGACTCAGTCAGCACAATACACTGAAATGTACATGCACTGACCCACATCTCTTATCTGTCAGCAAAGCTCTGGATGGTGTGATGGAGGTACCAAGCTACTCCTCTTGGCTGAAACTGTTTGTGAGGGTGGTTAATCACAGTGGGGTAACAGTGTGTCTGGGGTGACTGATCCCCAAAATCATTGTTAAAGAGATAGATAATACCACATCCTTAATACCTGCAACCAAGAGCCTTGAAACACTCTAGTGAAGACATTCCTGTGCCTTTTAGCACTAATCAGGAAAAGAGAAGAGCCTGAGCAGAAGAACTATATACTATAGGAAGGGCTTAGCTCCTCATCAGAGGAAGCTGAAGTCATGCTGTCTGGGAAAGAAGATGGTTTAAGATTTTGGTCTACAGTGCATGGTCACAGCAGGTGGCAGTGAGGTCCCGGCTGCAGGACATGTGCCAGAGGATGCCTGACTTCCCAAGCTCTAGCCTTTGCAGTGCCACTTCCAGTCTCTCAACACTGGGTGGCACCAGGAATATAAGGAATCAGGGCCACGTCTCCAGACTTGCAAAGGGAGCTGCCATCCTGGGAGAGTGAGGTGCTAGCAGTTCATTTGTTTATAGTCTTGACGCAGGGGATAGGAGAAAAACATTATTCTAGAAGCAAACCTCAGGTAATGGTAGGATTAGGAGCAGGTGAGGATATGAGATAGGAAACACTGTAAAGTTTGATTACTTCTACTATGAAACTATTTCAGCTAAAAAAAAAATCCCACCTGTGATTAAACGTTCATTTAAAAATATTGTTGTCATAAGTAAACCTTTTCCTCAAGCACAGAAAAAGAGACAGAAAAGTAACTTTCTCTTTCTCACACCTTGTCTAACATGGCATGCTAATGGCATCCCTTTAGCAGATAAAGCCAAGTTCTTTGGGAAAATACTTTCCATACCTTTTTTGGGGGGGAGGGGGGAGGGGTGTGGTGTAGGGTTGCTTAGAGGCAGAAGTTTCTCAGTGTGAACTGGAGGAAACCATGTGCTCATTGCTGATTTCTAATTGCTGGCTCTGATAAATCCCAGCAGTGTAGTAACAGAGAGCAGAAAGTCGTGGAGGAGCTGCCACCTTACAGAGCATTTTGCATGCCTTCCATTTGTGACCAATGCCACTGGATGCAGTTATCCAATGAGATGCCAAACTGTCAGCATTTCATTAAAATATGCTGCAGAGAGTAGTTCAGTAAACTACTTAGCATGCCAAATGCATAGTGTGTGCCAACACATTTATCGTATAATGTTCTTAAGAGCTGCAAGCCTCTGTTCATTGGGAGTAATCAATTCTATTTTCATATGCAGTGGACCTTGAACCTTGCACTTACACTGCAACAATTTAATTTTTCCAAGGGACGGCCAGGATAAGCAGATGCAGTACCTCTACCAGGAACATTGGCAATAAGCTTTATTGATATTCTGAACTAAAAGAGCCCCGCAGATCTTTGCACACTGTGGGGAGGATCTAAAAATACATAATAAAAGCTTGATTAGTACAGCATGCAACAAGGCGAAGAGCATGTGCTGCTGAACAGAAATAAAGTCTTGACAATGTAAAAGCAACAAAGCCAAATAAAGTAATTCAGCAACCAGAGTATTAAGCTCAACTTTACTGAAATATGAGAAAAAGGACAGTTATGTTTGCTGTGGAGCTGAAAGAATCTACCTCTGTGATGGGTAATTAAAAGGTCAAGGACTGTTTTAGTCCCCTTTCAGCTTTTGAGTTGCTTCATCAGACATTGTCAGTTTCTGGAACATGCAAATCTTGTGTGTAAAAAAGCACTGGTTTCCACACACTCGGTGACATTTCTCATCTCTTGTATCCCTTCTTTCCCTTCTGTCTGACTACCCCAGAGTGCTTACTGAGACAGTGTTCCCAGGGAATTACTTGGTGTGCAGCTCTGCCAGAGCTGAATAGGATCTCTCTTCTGATACTAATGTTAAGGCAGGATTTTTGTACATGTTCAGCAACCTCCACACCTTCTCTCAGTGGGAGACCCATCTCCTGAATCTTGGGGCTTTCATCTTTCCTCAGTATATAAGGTGCTGCTAATTAGTTGCCAATAGTAGTAAAACCCCGAGGCCAACAAAAAGGCACCAGCATGTTCCTGAGCCCAGTGTCCCTAAACCTTCCCATACCTGGAAATGGGCTCCAGCACCCTATTGTCCATATCTCTTTCTAGGGCAGACAGAAAATACCTGTGATATCACATATCTCTTTAAATCCTAAACTGCTACTCTGGCTCTATAGCAACACTAATAGATATCATCTAGGGTTTTTTATAGCTAGGAGGCTCACAGAGGCCCTACTGCAGTGTTTTGTTGCTACAGTTAAACAATTCAAACCTAGAAAATGAGAAATAGAAAAGTTAAAATCTTATCTATTATACCTCTGCTGAGCACTCTGGCCTGGATCAGCAGTGGTGTGGCCAGCAGGAGCAGGGCAGTGACCGTCCCCCTGGACTCGGCACTGCTGAGGCCACACCTCAAATGCTGTGCTCAGTTCTGGGCCCCTCAGTGCAAGAAAGACATTGAGGGGCTGGAGCGTGTCCAGAGAAGGGCAGCGGAGCTGGGGAAGGCTCTGGGGCACAAGTGCTGTGGGGAGCAGCTGAGGGAGCTGGGGGTGTTTAGCCTGGAGAAAAGGAGCCTCAGGGGGGACCTCATCACTCTCTGGAACTGCCTGAAAGGAGGGTGCAGCCAGCTGGGGTCGGCCTCTTCTGCCAGGGAACAAGTGACAGGATGAGAGGAGACAGCCTCAGGTTGCATCAGGGGAGGTTTTGGTTGGATATTAGGGGAAAATTTCTGCACAGAGAGTGTGCCAAGCATTGGAACAGGCTGCCAGAGAAGTGGTCACCATCCCAGGAGGTATTTAAAAGATACATAGATGTGGCACTGAGGGACATGGTTTTGTGTGCCTTGGCTGGGTTAATGGTTGGACTAGATGATGCTAAAGGTATTTTTCAACCTATTCTATTCTATTCTATTCTATTCTATTCTATTCTATTCTATTCTATTCTATTCTATTCTATTCTATTCTATTCTATTCTATTCTATTCTATTCTATTCTATTCTATTCTATTCTATTCTATTCTATTCTTCTGGGACTTTATTTCAGATCTCAGGGAAATCTACAAAGAGGTATATTTACATGATTTGTAAGCTTGAAATTCAGATTCCATACTAGGCTTCCAAAAGCAGATGTGGAAGCCCAGCTCTAAGCACCAAAAGCCCAATAAAATAGGATATGATTGACGCTCTAATGCTTGCAGAGGCTATGTAGGCATTCAAAATATCCTCATGAAGTCAGACAAGGGTTTCTCCCCCAAATGCATGTCTCCTTAGGACAACTTTTCTGAAGGGGAAGATTTGGGGAGGAGTGAAAGGAAAAATAGGAAGAAGCACAGGAATAAATTAATTTAAATTGTGCACAGAAGGAGTCCGGAAACCTGTAAATATATCCAGGGTTATAAATGCTAACTGAAGCAAAGGGCTTTTAAAGATGTGAAATCCACTTGCTCTGCCAAGCAGAACTGAAGACAAATAAAGACTTATGATCTGTGTGAGACCATTTGCTGCATGTTTGTCCTTGCCAGCACTGCTGCTTTTCCACTGAGGAAAATGGACATTTTTGCTTCTGTGGAAAAGATAGTGGCCTGGAATCATACCTGGAAAGCAGCTCCTGTCCTGCTGCATAGACCTGATATACGTAAAATGAAAAGTGCTCTTAATTATAAACAAGCCTCAGACCCTGATTATTTGGAGTAGAATATTTGAGTGGTGAGCTCCTATTGCAGTCATAATCACAGCAGAAACATAATGAAGAAATTCTTCTCCTTCTGCATTATGTAAATATTTTTATGGGCTGTGTCAGCTCTTCTGTGAGCGAGAGCTTGTTTTAATCACTTGAGAGAGGATCTGACTGACATAGATGCAAATCTGCTGAATATAGGAATGTGTAGTCTGGTAGAGTTGCTTTTCAGAGCAAAGTTTTCAGACTTTCCATTTATTTCCAGCTGCTCTTTTGTTTTATACCTTTGATACAGCATACGTGACAAAGAGCCAATGCCTGAAGGGATAGCTGTATCAGACTAAGAATTAATTTGAAGGCATGAGTTTACTTCACATGTATTACAGGACCACAGTGAGACTTTGGTCATACATTTCCAGTGTATGTGGCAGTTTCTAACAGGAAAATTGATGCAGCAATATTTAACTGGTACATTTTTACTTGTAATCATAGAACATATTTGGGCAATGGGTTGATAATAATCATATTTACTGGTGTATTTATGATGCTGTTTAGCGCACAGTTCCCATGTCTTTAATACAGTCCTTCTTTCTTTTCCTTCATTCTTTTCCTTCCTTCCTTCTTTTCCTTTTTTTTCTCTGCTCTCGTGGTGTGCTGACACAGGTACCAGACAAAGGAGGCCCATGGTGAGCTGTCCAACTTTGTGAGTTTATCATCATTTTGCTACAGGAATGGCATCCAAACACTGCTGACACACTCTCCTCGCTTTTTAAGCTGCTTTCCCCATTATCAATGGCTACAGTGGCCAACAGGTTATGCTGCAGCCAGGAGGGGAGGAGCAGTCATGGCACAGCTGGGAATGTCACCATTTCTTCACACTTGCAGAAACACTGGTCCCATGTCCTGGAGCTTATTTGAGTTTGTACCTTACAGCTTCTGCTGGGTAGGACTTGAAAACATATACAAAATCTGGTAAAAAAGGAAGAAAGGGACCATGTTTTGTGCAGTGGAATTTTGCATCACACCCTGTTCTCCTGCTGCTTTTTTAATTACTTTTTCTTCTATCCAGCAAGGAAGGTAATGAGAAGCTCTTTCTGTTTGTTTTGTTGTTGTTGTTGCTTTAGGTTGGTTTTTTTTGGTTGGGGTGGGTTTTTTGTTGTTTTGCTTGTTTGGCTTTTTTATTTGTTTGGGGTTTTTTTTTTTTGTTTCTTTTTTGAGGGCCTTTTGTTGGTTTAGTTTTGGGTTTCTTTTTTTCCGATTGTGCCTATCATCAGTGCAGGAAAAAGTTTGCTATTTTCTTCTTCAGGTTTTTTTCGGTTTCAGAGGTTGTGACTTTTTTCCCAGTGGGCCAAATAGACTTTTCACAGCCTGGGGAAGAGACACGTGAGAGAGGAACACAATTTGCCCTGGTGGGGCTGGTAGAGGCATGTGGTGAGAGAGGGAATTTTCTGAGCCTTTGTGGCTGCTCTAGTCCAGCCAGCCAGTCCCATGTGACATTTATCCACCACCTAGCAAAGTTTTTAACAGCTTGCACTGAACTTAGTGGCAGATGCCCCAGGGACACATAGCATTTACCAGGTACCAGGCTGCAAACTCTGCTACCTTAGCCAGTAGATTGAAGAGCCTTTGCTGTATCAGGAAACAATATTATATACAAGGCACCTATTAATAGTCTTATCTCTGTCTATAGTGAATCAGTGAGGAATGCTCAGGCTTCTACCCAAACCGCAAAATGTTGTTTGGGTTGAGCACACCACAGGGCAGAAAAGCAGTTTTGAGCAAGCTCCTAATCCAATATATCTGCAACTACCCACAGTGAAGCTCCAGGTGATAAAGATCGCTCCTGGGCACATCCATCAGTATCTGTGCAGCCTGACATGGCTGCCCTTGTCCAAGCATTAACTGTTCTCTTGTCATTGGTTTTTCTCCCCTGTATCACAGGTTGGAGGCTATGGCTGTTCTCCAGGAGGTGAGTTTTGCCCTCCTAGTGACAGATGCTGCCTGTGCCCTTCTCTGACCGAAACCTCCTTCCTACCTGTTTTGTATGCCAGTTCAATCACCAGCGTTCATGCCATTAAATTCTGTCTAGCCATCCATCACAAGATATTCAGGGCATCCATTATGGTATGATTCATTTGAGCAATCTATGTTCATTATTAATCTTCCCTTACTGCAGGCTAGAGTAACCCTGGCTTGTAAGGTCTCCCTTCTTTTCAAAGCTGTCTCTACTATTATTGCATTTTCTGCTGTATCTGCTTGCTTGCTTGCTTCTTAGTGCTTTACAGGGTGTTTTCCCTCTTCATAATTTCTGAACTGTGCCACTCATCCTGAAAATATTTATTGGGGATTAATATACAGACAATCACTGGTGTGGTGTCATCTTCTGAAAGTCTGCTTTGAAATATAGCTCGTCCTTCAGGATGAAGGGGTTAAACACACAAATCCTGACCTTTCCTAAGTTCTTGCTCTCCTGCCCCCCCAAAAAAGTAGAACTTGGAACCTTAACAGAACAGAGACAGGTTGTGTTTTTTTCAACCTTTTTAGTGTTAATCTAAACAAATTCCACCTGTTTTCCCCACTGACTATCCAGACTCTGCACAATATTGTTGAATATGTGTACTCTTGCAGGGCTAACTAAAATTTCAGTAACTGTATTACTTCTTTTGGCTATTGAGAGCTGGATTGTCCCCTCCCTGCCATGCAGAATCAGTGCTGTGGCATTTTTATCCTCCTAGGAGCAGAAGGAACATCAGCTCCCTTTGCCTCCATCACACTGAAAGAGACTACATTTTACGTTTTAGAGAGGAGGTGCAAGTTGCAACAACAGAACTCTGAAAGCAAAGGAGCTGAGAATAAAAGGCAAGCGCCTCTCAGGAGAAAAGGCAGAGGGAATACACAGAAAACTTCTGCTTGGCTGATCTGATGCTCTTCTCCCCAGCCATGCCCTTTCTAATCACAGCACACTGTGCATGCTTGCACTGCTTTTCTCACCAGCCATTTCATTTCAGCTGTCAAATTAGCCAGGAGAGGCACAGTGGGTAAAGGAACAGCAATCAGATTGTTCAGTAAATCTTGACTCTGCCACAAACTGCTCACCTCCTGCTTGTTTCCTTTCTCATCTTTGTCACCTTTGCTTCTAGGGTACTGCCCAGGGTCCAGATGCTTGCTTAGGCATTTGTGGTTCACACCCTTAAGGTTGCCACTGCAAGGTACAGCATAGCTGTGTCTGGCCACTCTGTGTCTTACTCAGAGCAGCACTGTCCCCAGCCACCACCCTTGCGCACTAGATCTTCACAGGGAATTTGAGAGGTCATCTAGTCCATCCCCCAGCCCAGGAAAATTGTTCTTCAGTATCTTGGACTGCGTATCTGCAGAATGTAACTTGGTTTGGATGAGGTACAGTGGATACTATCCCCTGAAAGAGGTTAACAATAGCAATGAGGGTGTAATCCACATGACAGGGTCAAATAAACAGAAAAGAATGTTTGCTTCCTGCTACTGTTGTAGGTTAAGTTGTAGATTTAGGCATACAGACTTAGGCACTCTGAATGTTGTGGTTATGAAAGCCAAGAGTGAGCACAGCAGCTGAAGATTTACAGCTACAGCAACTTCAATCTCATAAAAAGGGAAAAAAAATTGTAGCTTGAATATGACTCAGCATTTGGTTGTTTTCTTTCCCTTTTCAGCTGATTAAATGTCCTATTAAAAACCTCTTGATTTTCTTGAAAGAAAATCTTCTAGCAGCTCATAAGAATCTGTGTTTGGTGTTGCCAATGATTCCCAATGTTCAGGCAAGGTGGGAATGATAAGGTACCTCCCCTGGAGAGTGTGCATGAGCAGTTTAACACTGTTCCAGTTCTGTGGGTCATGCTCAGTTATTTGGTGGAAGACCCCAGAAATGAGTCTGGGGGCATTTTGGGGATCTTTGATGGTTTATGGTACTTTCTTAGGCATAACAGCTGACTCTCATGTCCGTGTAGTTGAACCAATTATGCTTCATCAGAAAGGATGAACACTGTCAGGCCTGCATGTGAATGTCCCAATACCTTTCCAGGGGCACAGGGGAAAGTTTTAGAACTGAGCCCGTTGTGTAATTGTAATTTTGTGTCGTTTGCATGACAAAAAGCACTATCCAGCCTCCACAGGATCTGTTTCTTACTGCCCTCTTCTTCCCTTTTCTGGTTCAAAATCCAGCTTGTAGCCTCTGGTGGTGGCTGTTTCCCCCCTCTGTCCTGTGTGGATCACAGGTTTCACCACCACACTCAAAGAACTCTCCTCCTGGCCTTGGGTTTGCTCTCTGGGAGGTGCAAACCTGGCCTCAGCAAAGCACTTGCTGCCTCCCACATGGCCCATGGTTTGAGTCATTAACCATTTACACTTTGGTCTCCCACAGATGGTAAACAGAATTACAACTCTGAGCAGAAACACTGCAGATAGCATACAGCAGGTAAGTAGCACGGCACTGTAAGTAGGTTAAAACACTGCATTTTATGATCAGGTGAATTCCTAGAAGACAATCAGGGGAGCTGTCATAAGCTGGCTGAGGTCATCACTGAGTGATAAATGCAGAAAGACAGAAATATATCACATGTACAGCTGTAAAATCTATAAGCAACTTTCTTCCCTTTAATGTGCTCTGGCCTGAGCAATGCCCTCTTTACAGTAAGCAGACTCTGTGCACTGCAGACTCAGCTTGGAAAGGTTCCCCTTGTATTCCATGGATGACATCCTTCATTCAAAATGTGCTAAGCTCACAATAATCTCCCCTTATTCTAGTGCCTGCTTCCTCACATATTAAAATCCTCTTCTGGCTGGTTCAGTTGGCAATGAGAGCACTGTCTACCAGATGACAATATCTGTAGTATAGACATAGCCTCAAGAATGCTGAAATCAACCCAAGTGCCAGAGCTGCTCTTTAAAATATTAAATACGCAAATATTCTACAAATAGTATTCTAGCTGTGAATAATAACCAAGTAGTGCCTGGCAGAGGCAGACAATTTACACTCTCCCTTTCCATGTGAGCTGTTTTGCTGTGACTTCCAGATGCCAAATAAATTATTAATCAAATCTGAAAAATACTCTGAAGCCTTCCTTCCTGAGAGGAAGGGTGACACTAGTTGCCAGATGAATTTGGCATGTAAGTCACATTTCTGCAAAATAACTGATCAACATTTTCACCATCATTTTGTTGTGTTCAGGGTTTTACTTGCCTAACTCAGAATATGTTGCAGGTGTGCACTAATTCCTCTTTTTTCAGTGGCACCACTGATGATGTACATTTGCCCTGTCATTGTCACAGTGACACATACAGACAGAACCTACAGTGCAGATGGCAGGACTGCACCGGGTGTTGGCAAGGCTTTAGAAACCACAGGAGAAAACCCCTGTGGATCTTTGTGGTTTTGGTTGGGTTTTTATCTGTTTGTAGTTTTCAGGTTTTTTTCATTTGAGCTGTGATTAATGGCTGTGTCAGACATCACAAATGGAAGGACATGGTTGTGAACACCCCTGCATTGACTTCAGGACAAAGTGATAGAGAAAAGGAGAAATTTCTGCTGTTTTTATGACTTTTTCCCACCTTACTTTCACAGCGTCTCAGAAATTTGATCACTGCATTTCTTTCTTAGCGTAGGACAGAGAGCACAGAATAAGAGACAACACAGAAGACACACATCAGTTGGACTGTTAATGTATTCCTTGAGTTAGCTGAGCACTCTTGTTTTCTAAAGAAGTGGGGCCCAAGAGCCTCACCAGATAAGCAAGTCCACCAGGAAGGGCTGAAGACAGTGGTAAACCACTGTCCTCTGCCAGCGGTATTACCAGTGATAATGGTTGACCACTGGCCAGCTAAGTGCTCCTGTAAAAGCTTTTCCTTGAGGTATAACAGCTGTCCACAGATCACACTTCTGTCATACAGAGAGGGAGAGAGGTAAAAATAAAGTGCTTTCCCTACTGATTCTCTGCTGCTTTCTTTTAAAACACATTTAGAGTAATCTTTTAAGTGTCAAATTCTACCCTGAATATTTTATGTCAATAGAGATACCTCTCTGCAACCAGAACGCACAAAAGCAACCAGCAAATACATTCACACACAACATATCTTGAGGAGCATAATATTATTTCTTCACTCCTCTGCATTTCTACAGCTCCCAGTATATCAGAATCATCTCTTGGCATCTGGCTTAGTGATAATAAATCAGGCTCAGCTGCTGTGATCCGGAGCCAGGAGGAATCTTTGGTACATACCTAGCTTTTAACCCATCCTCTAGTAATCCAAGTGTGTATGTATTCATAGTGTCTCATTTCCTAATGAAGTGAGTCATTGGGAATGCAATCTCATCAAAGCAGTACCAATTAATTTTCTTTCCCCTTTCTCCAATCACAGCAGGGTATATTGCATCTGTCTTCAGTGTGACCATCACTTCATTTTGTAGGTACTGTATAAAAACAAAAGGCTCTGTCTCAAACAAATATACCACATATAAATTAGAAGGCAGCACTTGGTAGAGTGAAATGGCAGTATCAGACTGTCAGAAAGGATTCTTGGCATGCTGTTGCCTGCCCACTGTCAAGATTTCTGTCACAAAAGATAGGTTTTCCAATTTGTTCTTTATAGCATAAATATAAATATTTGGTGGTGATGAAGGAAACCAAGAGACCCTGTAAATTAAATCACACTGAATAAGACCCTGCATAAAGAGCATAAGCTGGCAAAAGCTTGTGATGTGTTTCTGATCCTCCACTTTAAACAGAAAAATATCTTCCTAATTAGTGACTGGTGGTATCAATATAACACAGGGCTTTTATATCTTCAAACTCAGTTCTGCCCAGAAGACTGTGATACATAGAAGTGCATATCCAGACCAACACAGACATTTTCAGTGAATGAAGACACCAAATCAGTCTCTTGAACAAGCACATCTGCTGGTTTGATCATTACTCCCAGGAAGCAGCCAAGCAGTTTGAGCCAGTTCCTAGCAATGGAAGAAACATTAGAAACAAAGCAACATAAATCAGTAGAACACAAATGAAAACGGAAAGTTTGGGTTTCTCTTTATCTTTCTTCTATGTATTTCTTTCGCACACTTGATTTCAGGGAAGTGTGAAAGAGAAGGTTTCATCAGGCAAACAGAATCTATCTCTGTTGCTTGCAAAGGCATTGTGGGTCACAGCAGCTGGTGGGACATCCCCTTCACGGGAGTTGAACACAGGGAAGGCTCTTCATCCTGCCCTGATATCTGCTGTACACTGTTTACTATGGGCATATAATCATGTTCTGTGTAATCCCCAATGACCTTTCAAGAGACACTGTCCTTTATCATAGAAGATATAAAGGTTATCCATTTTTCATGTGTTCCAAAGCACAAAAACATCATTCAAAATGGATCATGAGACATGCATTTGTGAAATGAATGTAAGCACACCATTTAGATTTTTGGTTGTTTAGGTGAATAATTTGTCTATGTTAATGGTGCACAGGTATGATAAACAATGGTTTCTCTCTCTTGCAATATTATTTTCTGTTAACGATGTGTTCTAAGAGGTCTATAAATAGGCACATATGACACATAAATGTGCTTCCAGAAATAGACAGAGGGAGAGACTTCCTGAACAGAAACTTCTTGGCATTTCAATTTAATGGAATAAAATACTCAAGTTGATCCTTGAACCTGATTGAGAATGATGAAGGGAAAAAAAACCAAGGGCCAAATTAAACTTCTTAGGCACCTCAGAGGCCATGGAAGTGAGTCTCAAGACTTGATGTGAGCTTGAAGAGACTCTAGTTAGGCACTGACCTTGCTGACAAATGAGCAAGGTAAAAGTTGCAAGAAGCAAGATTGGCATTTTGTTATGATGATTTTTAATCGGTAAATATTATGTTGAATAGCAGCATAATTGTGAGAAAATACTTCTTGTAAATCCTCACACAAAGAAAGAATAGCAGACTTCTAGAAGCTGCAAAGAAAACTTATAGCACCATTTTCCAGAACAGCTTGGAAGAATATAACTACAAATGCAGTACATGGGGATGATTTTAATAGGATGATTTGGGGACTCTTAAACCTCACTTAACTACCTTCCCCTCTCCACTGGAATGTCTTGCATGTATTAGTTTCCTCTGGACAGGACAATGGGGAGCCCTGCTCCCTTTCACTGGGTCTCAGTGCCCAAGATAAATGGGCTTTGACTCAACGGTGCAAATAGAAAAACTCTCGTTTCAAGGTGATTTTTGCCATGGAGTTCTCCTTGAAGAGGCAATGAAATTGTATGTGTGATTGCCTCTCTGCTCTGATCATCCTGTTGTACCAAATTCCAATAAGACATAGACATGCACCCTTGGAAGTCTCCATATACAAGTTCTACAAGGAAATGAAGTTCTGTGTGCTCCACAGACTTCCCTACTTGCCCACAGGTTTTAAGCAGAATTGATTTAGATCTAAACTGAAGGCTCTTCCTGTGCCTATTAATCACCTTTCCTCACGCAGTGTTTTTGCAGCTGCCACTACGTACATTCCTTGGGCACCAATCCACCTTTTCGCACCTCCCAAAGTCATGCCATAATCACTAGCACTGATTTTTCATCCTAGGTGGTAGGACAAAGCTTCTAGCACATCTCTAAGTGATAACCAACTCACTTAATTACCCTGAACTGCACTCTCAGTCAGTTGACCAGTGATTTGAATTACAATGATACTTTAGTAATACTCAGATCAATCAATTTTCTGCCTAAGATAACATTTATATCTTGTCATAGAAAACAGAACCAAAAGAAACCATATTGATCATCTCTTCTGATCCATGCAGAAATCTCAGGATCAAGGCCTGAGTCCAAAAAGAGCTACACCAAATCCTGTGCAAATTTATCATGTGTTTGCAGAGATGGATACCTTAACTTGGAAGTCTTGGAAAGCTGCTCCAATGTTACTCAGGAGAGTGGCTAAGATAATTTTGTGTGAAAAAATCCTTTTGAATTTGTAATTACTGTGTAATTTGAAATGTCTTTAAAAATAAGATAAAAGGGAAGCATTCATATGCATGGGGAGTATGTATAGAGAATGCAGGTTTCCTTTTATGTCCCTATTACTCTGTTTGATCCTCTTCAGTTTCTATAATTGCCCTCCATGTGATTATCTTCAGCACAATACATTTTCAAGTCAGACTAAAATTGTATTGTAATACACAGGCTGCTTTGTCTTCTGTACCTCTTTAATAAATTCATAGTCAGCAGCAGCATTATTTGGTAAATAATATAAAACCTTGACAGGTTTGCTTAAAGAAGGAAAAACCTCAGGGTGACTAAGGTGTAAGAAGCAGCTCTGAATGAGCAATTCAAATGGAGGAGGCATTTAAATAATCAACTTCCTTTTGATAGGATTTTCCTGCTGCAGTGGAAGAAAGGAAAAATGAATAATAACTGAAACTCTCTTTCTTGCCTGAGCTGTCTCTGACTGCATGAAATAATGGGCTTCCGTTCAGGAAAGGAATGGCACTCAGACTGTTCTCCTAGTTGAAGAAGATCTTTATGAAGGAAGAGGAGAAGGAGGTAAAGGGGCCTAGGCTCTGGGGACAGGAGGGTGCGGTGTGAGCTTTTGTACCTGTACTGATGATCTAAATGAAGAGATCAAGTGCACACCCAGTAAAATTTTAATTGACACCACATTTGGCAGGAGTGTTGACTTGCTGGAGGGCAGGAAGGCCTTGCAGAGGGATCTGGACAGGCTGGATCAAAGGACCAAGCCAACTGTATGAGGTTCAACATGGACAAGTGCAAGGTCCTGCCATCCCTGGGCAGTGCCACAGGCCGGGGACAGTGACTGGAAAGCTGCCTGGTGGAAAAGGTCCTGGGGGTGCTGGTGACAGCAGCAGAACGTGATCCAGGGTGTGCCCAGGTGTCCAAGAAGGCCGATGGCATCCTGGCCTGGATCAGCAGTGGTGTGGCCAGCAGGAGCAGGGCAGTGACCGTCCCCCTGGACTCGGCACTGCTGAGGCCACACCTCAAATGCTGTGCTCAGTTCTGGGCCCCTCAGTGCAAGAAAGACATTGAGGGGCTGGAGCGTGTCCAGAGAAGGGCAGCGGAGCTGGGGAAGGCTCTGGGGCACAAGTGCTGTGGGGAGCAGCTGAGGGAGCTGGGGGTGTTTAGCCTGGAGAAAAGGAGCCTCAGGGGGGACCTCATCACTCTCTGGAACTGCCTGAAAGGAGGGTGCAGCCAGCTGGGGTCGGCCTCTTCTGCCAGGGAACAAGTGACAGAAGAAGGGGAAACAGCCTCAAGCTGCACCAGGGAAGATTTTGATTAGATACTAGGGAAAAATTCTTCATGGAAGGGGTTGTGAGGCTTTGAAATAGACTGCTCAAAGAAGCCATGTAGTCACCATCCCAGGATGTATTTAAAAGATGTGTAAATATGGCACCTGGGAACTTGGTTTTGGGGTGAACATGGTGGTGCAGGGTTAATGGTGGGACTCAATGATTTTGAAGATCTTTTTCAACCTAAACAATTCTGTGACTCTCCAGCACCACAGTACCTTCACCACCTTTGAGACACCCATGCCAACTATGCTGCCCAGCATCTGCTATTCTGCTTCCAAGCTATCCATAGATAATTAATGTTTTCCAGGAGGAGGGCTGGAATAAGGGCTGGAGGGCTTTCAGAAAGGACAGTCAAATAGGTGGAAATAAAAAGGAAGGGAAAGGTAGGTAGATGTCTCAGCTGCAATATGCATGCTTCACAAAACTTACCCAGTGCATATATAATAATAATAAATATATGATAAATAATGATAATAAGAGGCAGCAGCAGCCATCTCCAGTGCTGCCTGCCTAGTCAGTGACAATGCACATGGGATTTAGTCACACATCTGCTGCAGGAGGCACATACATCACACCGTGTTCACTTACGCAAAAAGAGGTAACCATCCCCTCTAAATACAAAATGTGTCAAACTGTACAACACCATCCAAAAATAGGATAAGATCAAAAACTGTCTTTTGAATTGTCTTCTGCTTGACTGGAAACTGGGGGAAGAGCAGTCGGCTGTGAAGCAAACACCTTTTGGTGCAGAGACGTACAGAAAGGCCATTCCATGACCCATTTACACAAATCAAGCCATATAGCAATACTCAGCATTTTCTCCTAACAATGTTAATTGAGAATTGACCATTCACTAGGTACCACTTATAAAAATAATCCTCATCTCTTATAAATGACAAATTGAGGACTATTTATATCTTCAGCTTCCTGTTGCTGCGTAATTCAAGTTCATCCTAATTATTTGCATTTGGGAATTTGCTTAAAAAAATATTAAAAAAGAAAACGTGTATTAAGGCACATGGTCAGGAATAAGACTAACAAAGCATACTAGAAAGTATTGATGATAAATGCAGACTGTGTGTCTTTGCAGTCAAATGCCTAGCAGTATATGACTGAATGGTAATCCTGGTTCTTGAACACTTCATTTACAGCAGTCATTACAGGAAAGCAAACACGTGCACACAAACACACAATACACACACACACTACAAAGATGCCCTCTGAAAATCAGCGTGTTCTGAAAGAATGGGAGTTAAAAGCCCAAAGCCTTACTTTAAGAGTCCAGTAGAAGAGGAAAACACAGGGACTGACTGAGCTTGCAAAATCTTGATAGTGCTTTTCTGTCCCTATGTCTCTGGTCTCTGACTGTGACAGAATACTTTTTCAAGAGCATTTCTTATTTCTTCTACAACTTCAAAGACGTTGTTCTGGGCAAAAATGGACCGAACTCTACCTTGTTTTCTGTGAAATCTGGAAAGGGAAAGTATTTTTGGATGACATCCAGAGCTGTGACATATTTAGCTCAGTCCTGCCCAGGAGACCTTTCTGTGGTTATGACTGAATTCTTCCCCAAAAAGGAAAAGATGAAACAGGACCAGGGTCTAAAGACATGGAAAGGATGGCACAACATAGCTGTGTACAAAAAGGGCTTGGTCAGGTTAGGTATGAGGAAAAGGCAGCAAGGCAAGGTAGGTCTCCATGCCAGTGAAGAGGGATGGCAGAAAAGAAGGAGACAGAGAAGTCTGGTGGATGAAGGGAAGGCAGTGGATGTAGTTTTTCTGGATTTTAGTATAGCATTTGATACTGTCCCTTCTGGACAAGCTGTCCGTGCCCGTGTCTGAGCTCAGGGTGGGTCTTTGTCACTGGTGTGGGCTTGGACAGCACCAATTTTCACAGGAGGGATGTGAGAGTAGAGGAATCCCCATTTCTAGGAGAGGGGTCGGATGCTGGTGGCCCATGTGACCTATGAGGAGGTGGTGTGCACAATGCACATTGTGGGACTAGAGCTTTAGGGGGTTAGATATAAAGTCTATTTTGAATTTTGTAGGCAGTTATTAATATTTCATAGCCATCTAGTGCTGTGGTTTCTCTGTCATGTTACTGATATTGATCCTGCGTGTGCAGTTCACTGATTGCCAGTTAATTATATGTCATTAAAAATAATCTCAAAATTGCTTTGATCCTGATTTGCTTAAAACCCCTTGAGCTAAGCAGTTTTTCCCCCGTGACAGAGAACATAGTAGCTCTCACAGGAAAAGAAAGAGTACAGGCTGCCATGGTGCTGCCTCAGCTCTCTCACAGGACTAGGCAGGAGCAGCAAAGCTCAGCTCCTTGAGCCACAAGCAATCCTCAAGCAGCACAAAGGCAGGTCCCAGGCTGGGGGGATGTTTCACAACTTGGGGTGAGGCTGTGAGAGAGAGAGAGCCATCGTGTCTTGCCAAGGATGAATGGAACCAGCATGTGCCTGCAGCTCCCTCCCAGCAGCTTCTCTGGGGGATGCCCTGGAGGACCATGGGCCTTGCAGGTCTTGCATGCATGCAGACATTTATGTCTCAAACCCACAGCCTACAACAGTCTTAATTTGTACTACAGCAGCATAGACATGCTGGGGGAAATGTTTTTTTTTTTCCACTCTGTGCCTTGTGCTGATCTTTACAAGACAAATATTGACCTTTGCAGCCCCACTGGTTCATGTGGGCTCTGCTCCTCCTTCTGTGATGGAAGATGTGATTGGGAAGAAGCTTTGCATTCAAACCCATGATCAGATGTGGTCCATTCAGGTCAGCCAGGGATTTTTAATCTCCTTGTTGGACCCATATGCAGCCCTCTAGTCTTCTTTGTAACCATGGTGAGCCTAATTCCCTTCTCATGAAGGAAGAGACACCCACGAGGTGCTCAAACTGGCTTCATGGTAGGTTTTAGTCAGAGCATGAAGTAAACCAGAGCGTGCCAAGGTAAAAAGATAGGTGTTAGTCCAGGGGTTGTGCTTACAGCCCTCTTTGCAGACATTCACCACTGAAGGCATTGCCAGACAAGTCGTCTGTGAATCCCTATGAATCACTGTGAATCACTAAGAAATTAGTGATTGTGATGAGTGATTCTGCTCAGGCTGTGCCTGAAAGAAGCATTTCACCAAACTCTACCCTGTTTGGACAGGACACGACTGACGAGTTCACTGGTGAGCTGACAAGGTTCATCCTGTGCACCTACTACAAGCAGCTACAGGATCACCATGAAGTGAGCAGTCATTTAAAAAGGAGGTTTCCCCTTCTTCCTGTAGGTCTGTGAGTCCTCAGGCTGGGAGCACTATACCTATAAATGCTATCTATTAAGATAATTTTATAAGCTGCTGTCTTTCCTTACTTTTGAGCCATGAGAGGGAGCAGAACTTGGTGCAACTGTCTGTATGTCACCTCATACAAGATGCTGTGAAGAAGCATCTACCCAAATCTCCTGACACTTAGACTGCCTAGATGAAGAGGAGGAGCAGTTCTGGGACCTGACCACAAAGCTGCCTTGTGGTAGGTTGGTCCTGGTAGTTTCAGGTCAGGGCCCTCTAGATCTGACCCCATACTCTACCCCATAACGCGCATGTGGCTCTCAGGTCTTTTCCCACCCTCCAGCAGGTACAGACAGGGCATTCTGTGACAGGTATCTTCCTGGCTGCAAACATGTGAATGCCATAGACACTTCCACAAGGGGCTGCCTTCTAAATGTGTGTGCAGCCTTCTAAATCTTCCTTCATCAGAGGGGATGAAGAATTCAGCTTTAATGTCAATAACTGCAAATAGCTCAAATTTCAAGCCTTTAGCTTACAAAATTATCTTAATAGATACCATTTATAAGAGAGCACAGCTTTCAGTACTGCCGCAACAAATTTGGAAAAAACACTGACCCTCTCCTGCATGACACCTTCTGAGAAGCAACAAGAGCACAGTTTAGCTGCAGACACCAAGCAGAAGCTGCTGCCACTCCATCCCTGGGGAGTGACAAGAATGGCCACCTCACACACAATCTACCTCCGAAGAAAGTGTATTTGCTTAAATATTCATGATGTGATTGACTTGTCTATGCCTATCTAGTGTAATTTGGAACTTTTATGCAGAAACAGCTTTCTAGCTGTTTTCTATTCCCACATATAGAATTAAATGAAGGAGCCACGCACACTGTGTGTTGGATGTTCATGCACCTGGGTCATAGAGGACAGCTGCAGCATCTTCAGCTTGGGTCAACACCTGCATCTGCACCTGTTCCTCCTTATGGGTATCATCTGAAAATCTCTGGGGAAAGGGAGGAGGGGTGAGGGGGAAGAGAGATAATAATAGTTGAATAATCTCTTCAATGAGATTCATGGAATTTGGGGACTAATACATTCTATGAATAATATTTTCATTATTTTCCCAACTCCAGTGCTAACAGAAGTTATGAATAGTGATTGAAGCAAACCCTTGAATTATATGACAATGCTATTGAACTTTGAGAGCATATATTATATGAAGTGAGGGGACTCTAGTTCTGCCTGTCATCAGTTTGATGTAGATGTTCTTGAAAATGGTGAAATGTGTCTTTGACACTTTGGCCTCTCCTCACAGAAAGTTTGTGCTCAGATTACCTGACAGTAAGAATCAATCAATAACTCACACGCTGTTTCTCCCAGAAAATTGTTAGCAATTGCTTTCTTTCAGCACTTCAGAAATTACATCCCTGGAGATGGCAGACCTCTCATCTCTACGGTCCCCTCTCACTGCAGGGCAGCATGCCCTTGTCTCCAGAGGGGAAACTTTTTCCTCAGGAGAACTGCAACCTGCCACTGTTCCTCAGCAGCATGTGCTGACAGCCCCTGATGTTGTGTCAGCTCTCCCTGCAGCAGCTGCAGATGGATCATGGGGGATGCTGTCAAGTCTCTTCCCATATCTCATCTTTCTCAATATCTCCTCACCACTGGAGGTGACTACTGAATGTGGTCTCTAGACACAAGGGCAAAAGGAGGATTAACTGGTCCCTGTGAAGTTTTGCCAGGAAATCCAAGCTGCTGTGATATGCAGAAGTCAGAGGCTTTCAGCTTCTACAGTGTTTGTGCTGCTGTTCCCCCATCCTTGGCAGGCAGAGGTACCAACTTCAGCATGCAGCAGCTGGGGGTGCAGAAGTACCTCCTGATAAAATCAGAACAATCTAAGACTCTATTACTTGGGCAGATTTTAGCCCTTAATTGTTTATGATATCCTCTTACTTTTGTCTTAACAGAGGAGCTGGAGAGTCAGTGGATGTTTTGTATCCAACCTGAGAAGTTGTGGTTGAACAATAATATCTGTTCTATTACCAGCTTGAGCAGTTTTAATGATTCCAAACAACATAGGTCCTACTGCATCTCCTGCCATACCACGAAAAAAGTTCATTACTGAAGCCAAGAGATAACATGCATTCCTGGTATCAGTTCACTGACACCAGATGTATAACCCCCTTTGACATCAGTGATGAAAGATCATAATAAAGAAACACAGCTGATAATTTCGCCCCTCCAAAATTTATAATCTAACTGATAACTGAGCTTGCTGCAAGGGACAGAACGTCATTCATCATATAAATGTTGAATTCATCAGTTCCTGGAGGGCCTCTACTCAGTCAGAAATGAACATGCTTCATACACATATTTAATTCTAACTTTGAAAGTAGAGAGGAATTTAACAGAACATTAAAGAGTGATGAATAAATTATAATGGCATTAATAAGGCTGATGCTTATATCTAAAGTAAAAAGTCCCACAGGGTTCCGGGAGCTCCAAAATTACTAATAACTTATTAATTTTGGAGTTGATAGTAGATAAAAAATTAAACATGCTAAGTGTGAGTATGTTCTCTGATTTCTGCTGCAGAAGACAGTCTTTCAGCTTATTATACTATGGGGCATCATTTATAAGGCCAGAGAAGTAATTATTCTTCTTTTTATGTCTCTAGGAAAGATTGCAGATGGATAGCTGTGTGTAATCCTAAGCACTTGACCACGTGAGGATATTGATAAACTTTGAAAGATTCCAGCTATGAGCAAAGGAAATGATAAAAAGTCTCTGATAAAAAGAGTAGGGGACAAATCCTCTTCAGAAAGATGGGAAGAACTCAATTTGAACAGAAAAGAAAGCTGGTGAGAAATTATAAGACAGAAGAAAAAAATTGCACCAAACAAGTCAAAAGTCATAAGAAAAAAGAATTCTTCACCAAATAAATGTGAAAAAAGGCCATAATTTTTACATGAAGTACAAAACACAAAGTGATGAACAAAGCTGCCAAAGAGAGAGGACATTTTCCAAATCTGTATGTCTTCAGTTTCTTGAGTTGTGTCCTGAGGCTTCCTGCCTTTTCTTCCTGATGTAGGACCATAATTGGCAAACACTTAAATAAACAAGTACCTTCATGCTTATGAGGTTTTCAAATCCGTTAAAAAAAAAATTGTGTACATGAATGACCCAGTTGATCCTCTCAGGATGCACAGAGCCACTTTGCCTTCACTGCCAGCATTCTGGTGAAATCAGCCTTGTTCTAGCATCACTCTGGCATGGCCAATTCAAAGTCAACATGAACACAACAGATCAGCAGAACTGGGATATATTCACACATATCAAACAATATCTGAGAGGCTGCTGCTGAAGAGGGGCATATGTATAGAAAAGAGAGGATGTTGAAGGAAAAGGAGCATAGATGGTCACCAATCTGCCCAACTGAAAGAAGATGTAGTAACTTAAGTTAGAGGGAGCAGAGGCCAGAATAGGCAGCACACTGTGAACTTCCTTGCACAGCGCACCCTCACTATGTGTGGGGTAAAAACAAATACAGTTGTAATCTGCCTCTATCCTTCTAAGCCCCTGAGTGTGCTGTGGGCACTTTGACTTTAGTGAGAGTTGGAGTCCACATAACAACAAAAAGTCCTTGAAAATGGAGCATGTATATGGCATTTTCCATCAAGAACGAAAACATTAAGTCTGGTTGATTTCAACAGGAACTTTCACAAACAGATTCACAAATAGTGTGGTTTATTGGAACAGCAGATTATAGATTCTTTTAGATTGCCAGTGATAAATTCACTAGACCTGCAAAACATAAAATATGTACATTATGTACATCTGTTCCCAGGTATGCTCGGATACAGTAAAAGCTGCAAATCTTACCGAAAGAGGGGCTCCTGCTTTGCGGAGAAGAGATAAACAAGCCTGTTGACTTGCTTGCAAGGTGATCATATTCTCATCCTCTACCATGGAGGGTTTCAAATGTCAATTTATACATTTGTAAGAGGATGTGAGAATGTAGTCAAATATTCTGTTACTACCATCATAAATGGGGTCTGTGTGCGGGGCAGCCAATTTATATGTAAATTAAGAATATAGAGAGTAAGAAAGAGAGATTACAGAGATTTGTGCAGGGGTGGAATAGGACCCTGACATCTTATCATAACTCCCTCTCCCACCTGGCTGATTGCAGTGATAGGGGTCATCTGGCCTCTGCCTGATAACCCATCACCCCCTCAGCGTGTCATCACGCCCATGGAAATCCCTTAGCCATGCATGTCATGGCACAGCTCACGGAAATCCCTCACTAAATATGTCATGGCATAGCTGATGGCTGTAGGTCTCATTCTACAGAAGTCACAGGACCATGGGGTAGCTCAGACTGGGAGTGACCTCAAGAGGCTGCTGGTTTGGCCTTCTGCTTACAGCAGATCAACTCTGTGATGAGTGATCCTCCAGCTGGGTCTGGAGAACCTCCAAAGACTGCATAATCTGCACATCTGACTATCTGTCCTCATAGGAAAGATTTTTCTCCTTATAGCCAAGCTGAAACTCTGCTGTTTCAGCTTCTCTTTGTTTCTTACCCTTCCTCCCTGCATGACTGTAAAAAACCCATCTCCATTCCCTCTCCATAGGCATTAGGGGCTGCTGCTTGGTGCCCCCAAAACTGTTGCTGCTCCTGGCTTAACAAGCCCAGGCTCCCCAGCACCCTGGGGCCCTCAGCTGAACTCATTCATTTATCAGTGTCCTCAGGTGCAGTAATCAGGTGTGACCTAAAGAGTGCTGAGTAGGTGGAAGTAGTGACTGCCTGTGCTCTCTCTTTCTGTCCCTGTTTGTACAGCCCAGGCCACTGCTGGCCATCGTTGTTACTGGGGTTTGCTGCTGGCCTGTGCCCCTCTCACTGCCCACCAGGACCTACAGGGCCTTTCCCACAGACCTGCTCCTTGGGCAGCTTTGAGTCTGTGCTGTTGCAAAGGATCCTTTGATCCACATTTTGCATTTGACATTGCTTAATTTTTTGTTGTTCTAGTCAGCCCATTCCTCCAGGTCCCTTGAAGTGGCAGTGGGGGCTCAATTTGAAGTCATTGCACACTGGTTGAAAAAGGTCTCTGTTCCCTCCTCTCACCCACTGGTAAAGATTCTAAACAGATTCTTGGGACAGGTCCCAGTGCAGATTGCTTTGGTATTTCCATTGTTGCCAAACTCCAGGTAAAGATGACTTATTACTCAATCACCCTCTAAACCCCAAAATCTACCCAGACTACAAACCACCTGACTTTTTCCCATTCCTACTGTAGCATCCCATCTTGAATACAAGAATATAATGGAAAAAAACTTGAGTAAGTTTAGCCTTGCTAAACTCAATGAAGGTAACATCTGCTGCTCTGCCATTGACACAGTCTGCAACACAGTCATAGGTGGAAATCAGGCTGGCCAGGCATGACTGATGCCTGGAAATCCACGCCTACTGCTACCAGTCACTTTCTTCTCCTTCCTGCACCCAGAAATATGCTAGCCACATGACATTTCCAGGCACCAAAGAATCTGACTGGCTTGTACTTCCCTGGTTGTCCTCTGGCCTTTTCTGAAGATGTTTTGAAGAAGTTTCAGAACAAAGGAGAAGGAAGACCTTATTTAGGCCTCTAAATCTACACCTAGTGCTAAAAAACATTTCCCAAATTATCTTTATTTATCATCATACCCAGAGATGTCTCATACCCATTTAACAGTGCTGGAGAGTTTGATCAGTTTTGATCACAATTTTACAATATCACAATGAATTCTAGTTTATGTGAAAAAGCATTTTATCTTCCAATTCCCCCAGGTGTTGTGAGAGAAGATGAGGGTGTTTGGTACACCACCATGTAAAGTTACCCATATAAAATCTGTTGATCTGGGAAATTATAGCAAAAATCTATTTGTCTGTTTGATGCAAGCCCATATTTTTAGAGAGATGATAAGGCTGTTCTTCAGAAGCTGTCATATTCAGCTTTTTAACATCTTCTCTGTGGGTAGATTTATTATAGTCCTTTAATCACAGACAGAGAACATCAAAAGGTTTACGGAAGTTCATGAGTCTCCATGCCCAAACTGCAAGGCATCTGAGACTAATTTACAACTTCACACTGAAAAAACAAAATGTAAATGTCAAGTGCAGCTCCTCATATACAGCTAGAAAGAAAATAAAAGTCATGCAATTTATTCTGGAACAAATTATTTTGGAATTCCTGGAGAGCATATTGAAATATGCGTGACTCCACGCACAAGTCCTCAGAAACCCAAATGAAAGAACATTCATTGGCATTACAGGACTGGTCAGGATGTTCTAAACACTGTACACAATGTTGTAAACACTGCAATACCATCTCTTTTACACATCAATCAGTCATAAAAGGGAACATCTAAATACATCCTGTGGAAGCCAAAGAGAGACGAAGGCCTTCTCTATAGCTCAGGATTCAGACTTTGAACAGCAGCCAGCAGCTCCAAGTAAATACTTTATGAAACAGCTACTGTTAGATGAAAAATACATGTTGCTCAGTTGAGACCCACTGGTGGGTGAGGAGAAAAGATTGAAATTAGGATGATTAAACTGAGAAAAAGTGCTATAATTGTGGCACCATCAAATTTACAGTAGCAGTTAACTTGTCTGAAGCTACTAATAAATTATTAGCATCCTGAAAAAAAGAATCTGTGGTAGAGGTTGATACTACAGTGTATTTTTTGCAATAATCTTTAGTATTTATTAGTTCCAGTCTGCAAACTGCTTGAAAAAAAATTACTATTAATTTAATCTCTTTTCTCCCATCTAACTGAACATGGATTCAGATATTTGATTTTACAGTATATTTAAATTTTTGTAGGTAAGATATGACTAATAAAATAAGGCTATACATGCATCTTTGCCAAACAGCAACAAGAGTTTGTACCCAAAAGTCTGTGTGATTAATTTAAGAAATAACTTTTCAGAAAAGATCAAATACTGCTTCTAGTCACTCCATAAGCTATTCTACATCTCTGCTATGCTGCTACTTAGTCATATTTATCTCTACTTTATCTCACACTTTAATATGTATTACTTGTCAGCAAAAAGCTTAAAAATTAGTTTGTGATAATTTTACTCTTTTTAGGTGAATAAGTAGTTTTGGGTTAAAATTGAAAAAGTGTTATGACCATCCAATCAGTTTTCTCCTGTGCTGAGGGAAACAAAGAAAGGCTCTGTAAAATGAAAAAAAAAATCTACTGAAGAGTTAGTTTATCCTATAAAAATGAATCAAGCTCTCTCTATTGTTACTGTTTTGTCTTGTTCAGCAGGCTGTTATTTTCTGAAATAATATTCATTTGTGAGACAGGAGGGAATTTCTTCTGCTTGCTTTCATCTTCAAAATGCTGGCTGCCTAGTCTAGGCCATGTAGCCATTTCCTAAAGGAGGCTTTGCTTGAAACCTCAGAATGGTTTGTCATTTAGACAGGCAGCTCTCTTTCTCTGATGGAAGCCCTGGTCAGCTCAGTTGAACTGCGTATTTAGCTTTTAGACACCTTGAATGCATTTGTGAGGATGTAAGAAATTCTGCTTATACACAGGAAACTTAATTCATAAGAAGCATTAAATGTCATTGATAAAATGACACAGGAACAAATATAATCTGTGGCTGAGATTTTACAAATGCTTCTGAAGGCGCATGACCTAATCCCTGGGAGCCGTTCTACACATGCCAGGAGAGCTAACTCCATGAGCAGATGTGTGAGTGGAAGTGTATGCTGGAGTATTTGAGGTACATGTAGTCAGCAGCAGGAAATTTTTTAGCATTTGCCTTTTGCAAGAGACCTTGGTATGACAAAACGGTTTAAAAGTATAAAACGAAATTTTGTAGTATCAAGACCAGGCAATCCAAGGTGGAAAAGAAAAGATGAGTGCAAGTTCCAGTTTTATACACAAGATATTCTCTTCCAGTTAACCAAATGGCAAAGAGTATGTCACCATGTGATTAATAGCTAAATATAATATGCTGCTGCATAAACAACCACTGTAAATATAGCTATCTTCACAGCAGGGGAAGCCTGAGCACATATAACAGCAGGCTAGCTGACAGCCAGAGAGATTACAGTATTTCATTTTCATGCACAAGTCTCAGTCGGAGTGGCTGCGGTCAGCAAGAAACTGTTTCTAATATGTTTGGCTGGACCTTGAAGTTAATCTATTGCCTGCTGCCAGATTTACCAGGCAGGCTTTAATGGTCCATTGATTTTAATGGACTCTTAATCAACGTGGCAAATTATAACTCATAAGGCCACCAGGAACAGAGAAACAGGAGAGTATAGGGCAGCACTGGTTTGATGTAGGCAGCAGTCATTGGAGAGAGGTATCTCAGTTACATGTACAATATTACTCTTCTCTTCCCATATCCTCTGAGCATACAACAAGCATAAAACCAAAATATCATATAGTTGCCTGCAATGGCAATGTTCATTCCCCCTTCCCACATCAGAAATAAAACTTTCTTTGTGGATTTAGGTGGGCCAGAAAATTACATGCTAAAAACCAGAGTTCTGTATCACTGTCTTAAAAATACAAAAGTAGATCACAGCAGAAAGCAAGTTCATGCTTGTCTGCTCAGACTGTTCTGTTTTTCATCTGCACAGGAGGAATACAGCTGGCTAACTCCTCCAAAGTTAAGCACATCATTCACACCAGTCTCCAGGCTTTTTCCTGAGCTAATTCCTTCCTCAGAAGAAATCATACTGCCTATCTTCAACACCTCATCTCCAGGTAAATGTACTTTTCCCTGAGGGCTTGTTAGGTAAGATCCCCAGATGCTTGAGCCCCTTTGGCTTTTGAATAGAATCATAGAGTCTTTTAGATTGGAAATCACCTTTAAGATCCCTTAAATCCAACCTTCACCCCACCATTGCCCAGTTCACCACTAAACCATGTCCCCAAGTGCCACATCTACATGTCTTTTAAACACCTCTGAAGAGGAATTAGAAAACTTGGGCCTGTGGACCTAGTGCACTGTATCTCCACAGTAAACTCTGACAGTAAGGAAATAAAGGTGAACCCAGGCATGGGGCTAATTTCAACTCCTCATCACGTTCATGATTGTGTTGGTGTAACAGATGCTATTCCCGTAGAAGAAGATAAACTTTGTAGTGTTGGAACATTGTCCAGTGGGGAAATATAGTATAATAGCAAATGACAAATAGTTGCAACATTGTAAAAGCCATATGCACTTTGTTTCTTATATGCATATTGATTTTCATGTTCCAGAAAGATAAATTTAGCCTGGCACATGTCCAGGTTATACCCCTAGGAGAAGTGAGGAATGTAGAAATGATCATGCAAGAGATGACTGGAAAAATTTGGCTTGTTTAAAACAGGAAAGTAAAAACGGAGAAGAGAAACAGTTTTGATTTATATGTAACATCAGGGGGTAGTTGTCTACCAAGAAAGAAGCTGCAGGGCAGTTCTAGCAGAAGAATAAATGAGTACAGCCATGAATAGATTTCAGAAAAAAACCTGTTTTCACGAATAAGAATTATGTCCTAGCAACAGTTTTTCGACAGGAACAATGTGAGCAAAAACCAAAGCTACTTTTAAGATGCAATTCAGTATTTTAAGAAAAGGATTGTATAATGTGTTGGCGTGTGACATCAAGGGATGGAGCCTGATAAATCTAAAAGTTCCTTCCCATCCTGCCTTTCCTGTAGCCAGCATGCTGTGATGCTGGTTTGACAGTGCGAAAAGGTTACAGGTGCTTTTCATAATCCTGAGACAGAGCCAGGTTACATGATGCAAAGAACAGGGACGAGGAGTCCTCCAGGATCAAGATGTCCTTGGGAAACCTAGAGAAAATGCTAAGTTATTTTTTTCAGTTAAAGACAGGTCTCCCAAGTATCCATGTTTTTTTAAAGCTGATATATGATAAGATTAAATCCAGTAGTTATAAATTGCAGTGACAGGTGTTCAGCTGGAGATAGAAGCAAAGAAAGTAATTTGGGGAAGCTAGTGAACAAAACACAGTACACACTTAGACCAAGGAAGCCATTTTTTAAGATGCCAACAGACAAAGTGAAAAAGTTGAACATGTGGGGTCAAAAAACTTCTCAGTATCCTTACTGCAGTTTGCAAAATCCCAGGCTTCACAACAGTTAGAAACTTGTGGTACAAGCTCTCCCCTAGATCCTATCTCCCATGGATTGACACTGTTGGATGGGTAGAAAGAGGAGACAAAAATGCTACTGTTGAAGTTTTTTGGTCCTTCATTTTTTAATGGTGACCAGGACTCAAAAACCCGTATAAAGCTCAAGAAGATTTAGAAGATTTTGAAAACAAGGAAAAGAAAATGTTCTCAAAACTAAGAGGAGTCCTGTTTTCTCTGAAAGGCTTTACACTTTCCCACACAATACTCTTTTTCCATAGGAATTCCAAAGAAGTCTGCAAGTGCAAGAACAGTGAATAAAATGAATTAATGAGTACTCAGGATAAAATGTTGAGAAGGGATGGTAGCTCCTCAGAGAGACAGACAGATTTGCTCAGGTCAGTGTTTCCCGTGGCCAGGGTGTGGCAGGCTCCCAAGCCACCTGCTGTCACCTGGGAGCAGGGTTTGACACAACACCTCTGACAGCAACTCTGATAAACAGCCCTTGGGGCTTTTACAGCTAAACCAAACTCTGACACTTTTGAAGCTCTCAGTTTACAAAACAAACTTGTGTAAGCATTTCATTCATCAAAAACCACAGTGGGTTATGGCAGCTGCTTTACAATCCTAAGGGACCCTGGAGCAGACCTTTTGGCAGCTCTGCATCCCAGCACTCGCTATCCGGCCGTCCACGTTCTGTGGCTTCTAAGTGGAAGTGACAGTCTGTCATGACCTAGAGGACAGCCAGCCACCCTCCCAGTCACAGAGGAAATGAAGAACGTCCTTCTTGGATATGAGAGCTTCAGAAATGCAAAAGCCCTTGAGATTCAGGGTGTTATTTATAAGACTCAGTGAATGAGAGGCCCAGAGGCTTCAGCTGGGAATTGGGGATGAGACAGGAGCTCTGTTCCTCTAAAAGAACAACTGCTAATCTTACAGAGGCCCAAGGGCTGGGCTCAGCACAGGGCTGAGCACCTTCTAGGCTGTTTCAGACTGAGGTTAGAGTGACCAGCTGGTACAGCCAGAGGAAATCCCTTTCCTTTCTGTAGGCCAGATGTAAACCATTTGGTTGGATCCTTCACTTAATATTTTGCCTAATTCCTTCCAGGTACTCCAGTCCCTTTGCAACTGCACCGTGGGGCCAGTTTGGGCTGATGAGGCAGCCTGGGGGCCTTACAAGAGAGTCTCAGGATTATAAAAGTCAATGACAAAGAGGTTTTTCACAGAGCCACAGGTTCAGCACATAGCAGACTTCAGGGTACTCCTCTGTAGAGGGCAGAGTACAAATATGTGTTTGTACATATATAGACTCTGCTGTCTAAGGGATGCATCCAGAAGCCCTGTGTCTGCTGTCCTGGCTGTGGTGTGAGGAACAGGAAGAGCTGGGTGCTTTTTCTGACCAGCAAGGGGACAGACAGGATGGACAGACAGATCCTAGTACTGCCATGCCAGTGCTCATTTCAGTCCCAACAACACTGGAAACTACCCACAGCTTCCTAATAAAAACTGCTATGTGGGTAAAATAAATATCTTTTATTAGACAGATCGATATTGTTTTTCCAAGCCTGAGTAACTCATTTAATAAAAGGATGCAACCTCTAGCCTCAAGTCTTAGGATACTTTAAATGGGACTTAAAAACATTTAATGCAGTATACAAATGGAATCTGTGGGGTCTTTAACCTTGGACAGCCTGGAGTATGGACTTACCCACAGGTATTTCTCCACTCTAAGTGGTCTTAGAAAAATGAATATAGCTTCAAAAAAGTTTATTTGGTCTTCACAAGGTAGTAAAGTATGTAGAGGATATTATAACAGCATAAATAATGAAAACTGTGACCAGGTGTAAAGTATGACAGACAGAAATGACAGTATATTGTAGAGCATCAGTCAAATTATGTATGAGTTGACGGTGATGGGTCCATCCCTAACAGGAGAAATAACAGTGGTTCAAATATCACCAGTAACATCACTCCCTAGAATCATAACATAATTTTAGGAAGGTTCAATTTTCACTTGAAATTCAACACAGGATGTATCTTTCAGCAATCCCTGCATTTATCCAGGGTCTATTCCCCACTGATATGAAGATCAGAACTTTTTTTCTGTATAGTACAAGATCTTTTAAGAAACATGAGAGAGATATAGCTGAAGCTCTGATTCTTGCCTGCAATTCTGCATGAAATTTATCACAAAGAACAGCTCTGATCAGGTACTGCACTCATTTGGGGTCCCTAGATTTTGAGTCCTGGAAGAGACTAGATTTTCCAGTTTGTTTACTAATCTTTGGTGTCATAGTTTTTGATGACTGTCACTGTTCCACAGTAGTTTGTTTTCCTTTTGCAACTTCTGTACACAAGGAAGAAAACCCATTTTTAAATAGCAGAAAACTTCAAAGTCATAAGTGGCAGAAGGGGAAGAGCAATGAGTTTTTAATATTTTTTTAAAGGTTTGAATTTCAAGTTGAGAGCATCACTTCATGCTAATGAGACAAAGTAAGAGGTAGAAAACATGCAAATGCACTAGGAGAAGGCTAGGTTGGCACTGTTTACAATTAACTAATGATTATTAATTCCCCTGATATTCATTGTAATAATGGTAATTATGATTTACTAGTTTTGTTTCATTTTGGAGGCTGTTAACCTTTGATTTCCCAGGCTTTTCCTGGCAATTTCCATTAATTACTGTCCACCTTCTCTCTAGTTTTTCTATTGAAACTAAAAAAAATAACAGTCTGTAAATTCTGCTGCAGAATTCTTTTTCAATTGACTTGCAAACTAATTGGAATGGAAGTGTTTCTGGTGCCTGTCTTCTCCATCATCACACCTCTCAAAATTTGAGTTTTGTTGAAAGAAACTTATCCTTCCTTTTTCTACCTTGACTTGCCGGCATGCTTTTCCCCTTTGCTGACTCCAGGAACTGACTTATTTTCCAGCCCAGATCCTTACCTTTGTACATGGCTCCACTCAGTCTCATATTTTCTTGAGTCCAGCATCTCAGCTACCGACTCATTTTCTGGCCCTTTCTGCTGAGGGTCATTTGCTGCCTCTTCATCCACATCCATCTGCTCGATCCCCCAGCTCCTTGCACAAATAACCTTCTCCATTAAGTCCTCCAAATAAAGTCAGTGAAGACCACTCAGGTGAAGATCAAGATCATTGTCACAAATGATGGATTATCTACATAATGCAGATGGAGGAAGAATAAGCTTGACATTATTAATTTGATGCAATAGATAAAACAGTTTTCTTTCTAAAATCTAGCAATGGCTACCTCTTATGAAGCTCATACCCATCCCAACCTACACTTATTCTGGACAATTAATACCATGTGGGAATTTCCAGATTTTCATGATTTTTTTATCAGATTTTTTACCAGAAAAATCCCCTCAGATTCCTCATGTTACTAGTACTGATAGAGCCTGGGAAAGCTTCAGTGATCCCTGTTGTAGTGACTCCAGACTTTCAAAGTTTGTTGAGTCCATTTTAGGGAATTTTTAAACTGTAGTTTCCAGAAGCTGAAGTAAATCTATGATTCATACTAATACCTCTTTTTTTTTGTTTTCTCCTCCTCCAGCAAGTGCAGAATTAAGCTGTCTCAGTCTTCTGGTTGTTGCCTGGCTGGTGTAAAGGTTTCACTGAAGCTCAGCTCCCCACGAACCTTGGCAATTACAGTGAAGCAGCCAGTGCCACCCTGATCTCTGGGAGACCAATTATTCTGTGAAATTCCTTCTGGAGAGCTGACTTGACCTGGTTGTTTCCCACCAGCGCAGCTGTGGCTTGCGGGCCCGTGCAGAGTGGTGAGGTAGCAGAGCAGACAGTGGCTGAGATGCAAACTTTGCATTTGCTTTGGGGCTCCCAGCTTTGTGAGACACAAAGCCTCAAGTCTACAGAGCAGAAGAGACCAGAGCTATGGGCCAAGTGCCACGTTCCCTTTTGGCCCACTGCTGGACAGTGAAACCAAATCAGCCTGGAATGTGCCAGAGGGCTCTCTAGGGCCAATGTGCCAGCAAAGCTGCTTTGCAGAGCTCCTTGCCTTCATTTCAGTCACTTAATCAGATTTTATGTGTTCCTTACTGGCAGATCAGCTGTCCACGTCTTCAGTGTCCTTCCACAAAGAGGCCCAAGGACTAAACCTGTGATAATGCAAGCACATAAATATATTTGCATACCACTTTCTTTAGCAGAAAACAAGTTTTTCCAGGCCTTGTGTAGATGAGAAGAGCAATTATTGATGCAACAGTACTGTGGCAGTGTTTGCAGAAGCTTTCACATCCAACTGCTACTTCACTATTGGAAACAAATCCACAAACCACAGTTTGTACCTACTTGCAATCAGAGTCCCTTTCATCTGTTTGTACCTAAAGCAAAAAATGAAGAACTGAAAGAAAAAAAAAAAAGCTTTTTTGCCAGTATCATATCTCTGAGGCCTCAGGTTTCCTTCTTCACATGTCCCTAAAGTTCTTGGGAATGCAGGAGCATTCCACAAATAATGGGAAATTCTGAAATTGCCTTACCCTGCCTAACAGCAGATAGAGAGTGAGAGGCAGGTATGCAGCAGAGGGAGGCAGGAATATGAAACACATTCCTGGATTTCCATCTGGCTGCTCTAGCCACTCAAACCATGTTCCCAAAATGTAGGTACAGAGCTGGGCTGTTGGGAAGGGACTCAGGAGCTGGAATAGCTGAGAATAAGGTGGAGCCCAGAAAAATTGTAATGAGCATCATGAGAATGCATGTCTAATACAAACAAGGACATTTCTTCCTTCAGTGCCTTCCAGATTTTCCATGACATAGGTCCAGGAAATTTGTACTTGTAGAGGAAACTCATCAGGACTCATGGTAAATTCTCACCCCTAAACAGGGTGATTTATTCAATATGAACATCACCTTTTTTGAGGAAAAAAATCTCACCTTTCAGCCCACTGAGAAAACCAAGGTGCTGACTTTTCCTTCAAAGCTCAGGAAAACAACAAGTATGTCAGATGCCCATACTCCAGAGCCCCTGGTTCACTACGCAGAGAAGCACTTGGATGCTGAGATGTTGCTGAAGGAGTTGGTGCTGGGAGGCAGCCTGACCTTTTGCAAAATAATAAGAAGTGGTTGAGGGATGTTAGATATGAGGATAATATCTGCCCCATGGCATGCCCAGAAGGAACTGAAAGTATAGGTCAGGTGGATCACTGTTAGAGAGCACTCATGGCAAGGAGGGTGTTCTCAGGTTTGTTAGAAGGAGAGAAACAACAATTATTCATCAAACATTAAGAACTTTGGGGAACAGGAGAGGAACAAGGATATTGTGTTATCTGGAGAAATTCAGAAAAGAAAGGGGAAAAGGGAGGTGAAATATTGATGTAAGATGGATGTGCAAAGAGGGCTTTCTCTTGTGGGAATGGGAGTGAAGAGTTTGCTAATATCTTCCAGTGCAGTTCATCTGTTTTTCTTGTTATTCTCCCTGAAAATAAAAATGCACCAGATGGATATGGTTAACCAAATCCCTTGAGGAAAAAGGTTTTAATTTCCTTCCTTTGTTTCTCTTCACCTTTATCAACACTAAGGAGGGGATGGGACCAAAAGAAATTCACAGAACCATTCATCAACAGCCCAGGGGAAGTCAAATCCCTGTGCAAAGGTTTCACTGGCAGAAGGACAAATACATGCCACACGCCAATGGCAGCCCATTGTCTGGACTTCCTGCATAGTAATTCTCCTGCCTGATATTTTATGTTGCAAATATGGCAATAGGAGAGTGGCATCCTCATGGTGCAATATGATATCAGTGTGCCATAAACAGCAGCAAGACAATGTCTGAAAGCAATTAAGGGCTACAGTATATGACCCAATCATTGCATTTAAGAAGATTTGAAATAGTCTAGTTTGGCTCCCGCAGATATGAATAAGGGTTTGTCTATTTAAATTCCCAGGAAAGCTCATCTGAATTTATTTCTGAATAGAATAGCATAGCCCCCTGCATGCAGGATTATAGCTGCCTTTGATGATACAATTTAGTTCACTCCCAAAGGAGCAGTGGATCAAAAACTCTCATTAAGGACAGGTTGTCTGTTTAAGATTACAGAGATCTTCATTTGCAGTTCCTGTGGTGGGGGTGACTGGGCAGCAGGTGGCATGTCTCATCCCTTGGTTTTTGTTTCTTGTGGTCTCTGGGTGAAAGGACATTTCTTGGGTTTGGATGGCTTTGCTGGCATACAGTGCTTCTCCTAGGGAGGCTTGAGTTGCAAAGGGTAGTTTTTGGGGAAACTCAGATGTATTCTCTGGTGGTCACATGTCCAGGGCTTGCTTTGACATGAGCAAGGAAAGGATATCCCACCAAGTCAGGCCCCTGGGAGCAGAGGTGTGTCCCCTGGTTAGACACTGAGTGCTGCACAGGTGCTGTGGGGCTGTTCTACCTCTCCCTGTACAGGCTGGGAAGTCCCAAGCGCAGAACCAATGCGGAAGGAGGGAGATCCCTGTGAAAGGTGAAAGGTAACTTTTTAAAGTTATACTTCTAAACATAAACATAACTATTTAGCTGCTTGTACAATGGAGGCATTGATCTTTGTTGAAGTATTAATTAATTCACACTGTATTAAATTTAGAACTTATTTATTTCTTTTTCATAAGTAGGTGTTTTATCTGCAGGAAGTTATAACAGGCTCTGGTCTGATCTTTACCAGTGGGAATATGTTCCTGCAGCTGTTCACACTGGGAGGAGCTCCAGCAATGTCACTGATTTTACTCTCTCTCTAACAACACCCCACTTGCTCTCTTAGACCAAGCACCTGCCCCACTAATGTGGAATTGCTCATATCTCAGCTGCTTCATTAATCACACTGATGTTTGGGTATTTTGCATTTCTAATCAAACCCCTAGCTGCCATATCAATATCCAATTGATTGATTATGTTTACAGAGCTAGTGAATGCTTTGCAAGAATACTGATAAACCTTCCACTTAAAAAGCAAGACTACATCATCTGTATTTAACCAAAAGAGAAAAATCCAGATTCTCAGTACTAGGAAGAACCAGAACACCAAGCACTTAATTTTACTGAGTTATTCTGTGCTGAATCTCATAATTTCTGTTTGACTTAGGCAAACTTCAAAAAGGCATTTGGACACATGGGGAGATGCAGAACAAACCATTTTCTTCTGCATTTTGCTTCAATACTTTGTAACCTCCTTAAAATGTATTTGCAGCTAATTTCTCATGTAAATTTGTCTAGCCTTTCTTTGAATCATTATTTCTTGTTATGCCATTGTCCATAAAGTGAATGAAATAACACTTCTATTCCCAGTTGATATTCCTTTTGAGGTCCCCTTAAACTACTCTTTCCTGAACTAAAATGATGGTACTCTTTACAGCTCTCATGGAATTGTATTTCCTCTAGTCTCCACAATTTTTTTAGGGTATTTTTGCATTCTCAGCAGTGTTTCATTGTTCTTTTAATATAAGTATGCCAGAATATAACATAATCCTAGACCTATTCTAGCCAATTTTGTACATAAAGGTAAAAACCATCTTTCCACCCTTAATCATTACTTCCCTCTTTACACTGTCAAGAATGTTTTTAACCCTTTCTATCACAAAATGCTGAGCAGTTTGTGCATTCTGACTTCCCTGAATGCTTTCTAGAATTACTTTCCACAACCTTCAACCCCTATCTGGGTGCCAAAAACCAATTCTTTTTTGGCCAAAACAAATACTGCAGGCTGTACTCAGACACACAAGACACAAATGCTGCCTGCATGCATGTCAGGCCTTCCAGGTAAATATAAATTTAGCCATGTCAGTTCACAGCCAGCACAGGAACAGACAGATATGAGCATTGCAATGACTTTCTTGTTCATATGGAGATAACTCTTCTTGAGTTCAAAAAAGCCTAAAAACTTGTATGGACTCCATCATCTAGAAACCTGACTCCCTTGCAAGGTCTTCTTTATTTATGCAGAAAACACACCTGGATACATTCAGATATCCATACTTGTGTCTGAAGAAGAAGAAAACTGAGGTCTGGTCCCTGCTCTGAGGGCAATACACATATTAGACTGGAAGGGATTTGTTAAAGTGATAAACTGCTTCTTATTTCAGGAGCAGAAATCCTAACAAGCAAAATGTTTGCCCCAAACTGATCCCTGGACTGTGCTTAGATTAATTTATGACAACAAAGTTTCTGCTCTGTGCAATATTCATTCCGTTTAAACGAGCAACAATCAAAATGTTTTGAAATGTAGCTTTATCTAGGGTGGAATTATTTACCATAAATACTTTACATCAAGTTTTGATTAAGTTTCATAAGGCCTTGTTTATTTTGTCTGTCTACAGGACAATGTCAAGTAAGCTATTACACGAGTTATACAACAATTTTTCTGGTAATAATTCGGTTACACACTGGATCACTTCTCTCCACTGCAGTCCTACTTTTCCAAAATATTTTATCTCCAACAGCAGCCTCAAAGATTTTTTTTTTGTGCACTGGTGGTAGTTAATTATGACCTCTAACGAGCCTGCTGAATTACACCAATCAAGAAATACATTTACTGGGGCTTTCCACGGATGCAGCTATATTGGTGTACTGAATATATACCCTCAAAAAACCCCACAGGCTTCCTAACTGCTCTGTGCTAGTGATTAGACAAGATTAACATTTCATGGGAACTGTGTCAGCATGAATGTGAATGTGGAAAAATTGAGCACAGTGATAATACTTTGTGGGGAACAAGTTTTCAATCAATGATTCAAAATTATAGCATGTTATCTTTCCTCAGCTAAAATTGCAGAGGCTGCAGATAAAATGTTGACTTTATTTTCCATATTTGACTGGAGATTATGTATTTTCCTGTACTGACAGCTCGGAATTCTCATTAAAGATTAGTCCTATTCACATCACTTTCGTAGCAAACACTAAGAAAAGTATTTAAAAAGTATACTCCAAGTCAACTTTTGTATCTCCAGCCACAGGCAAGAGTACATAGCTTTCCACTTTTCCCATTGCTACTGTTTTGGGGTGGTGATAGGGATGAGCAGTGTGGAGGAGTGGTCATGGTTATCAGGAGACAACGCACCAGCCTGTGCCTGGTTGTGAGAAGGATGGTAGAATCACGTCCCCAGCCTTCCCCTTCATAAGCCAGTCATGTCCACACCTCTTCCCTCAAATCCTGGTCTCAATGCCTCCATGCTGCTAAACTTTCCTGACTTCTTGTGATCCTCTCTTCAAACAACAATGCCCTTAGTCCTGTGAAGCACAGGACTACAGATGAATGAGGCTGTCTCATTCACAGGGCAGATGATATGGGGGAAGTGATGAGGCCTCTGCAATCCTGCCAGGGGTTTCCTGACAGACAGTGGGGGGAAACATGGGCCATGGAAAACAGAAGTACTCAGAATAATTACTTTTGTCAAAAGACTGAAGAACAAACTTTGCCAAAACCTCACAGGTATGTGGTTTTGGCAGTTTGTTGAAATCCTGGTACTGAGCAGTGGCTGGTTGCAAACCTTTAGGGCGTGGTGCGGATGTCCCCAAATTTTCAATAATCTGTTAAATCCTCCCCTACATCACAGCAAAGGTTCAAAGACAAATAGACACACCTTAAAATAAGGCAATGAGCTTCTGTTAATGACAACTACACGCACAAACATTGGAATCAGATGCACAGCACAACTACCAGCACAGTCTCTGTGCTCCCCACAGCACAGCAAACAGAATCAGCCAGCAGTGGCAAGAACTTCCACTGACCTTCCCAATCTTATCCTTGAAGATTCATGGGAAATGGGTGAGTGAGTGAGTGAGTGAGTGAGTGAGTGAGTGAGTGAGTGAGTCCTGGCTGCTGCTGTCAGGTAAGGGTGGCCAGACAAACTTTTATTTTATCAGAAAACTCCAGCTATTCTTCATCTTAAGGTGCTCTTGTCTCCAACTGGCAGCTCATGAGGGACTCCCAACAACAAGTTTGACAAGGTTTAGAGTCTTAGACAGCAGGAGGTCCAGTGCACACTAGAGGGAAACAAGTCAAAGCCAAAGCAATTGTTGCAGAAAGGTGCACGGGAAGAGGCTGAAAACTCAGGACAGAATACACATGCTTAATAGTGATGGAGACAATGGAGACACACCACAACATGTGGTCCCAAATACCACATGGAGCAACACAGCAGGACCTCCAGGCTCAGCTCTGGAGCACTACACAGGTCTGTCCTGGGCCTGTTCTTCTCCGACACCTTTACCAATGCTCTGCAGGAAGTGACAGAAGGTTTGCTCATTAATTTTCCAGATGACATCAGACTGGGGACACGGTTGTTATGCTCACCAGCAGGGCTGCCATTCAGCTGCAGAGACCTTGTCTGGCTGGAGGAACAGGCTGATGGAGACCCATGTAGTTTCACAAGGACAAATGTAAAATCCTGCATATGGGATGGTGGGGACCTGTGCAACAAGATGGATGGTTTGGGTGGGCAGCAAACTGAACATGGGCCAGCAGTAAGTCCTGACAGCAGCAATATCCCATGGCTGAATGAACAGGAGCAGAGACAGAGATCAGGGGGAGTATTCAGTTCCCTGCTTGGCATTCATTACACGATATCTAGACATAGCAGTTTTCTCCCCTCCCACTAGAAAGAGGACACCAATAAACCAGAATGATCTCAGGATAGATGCTGGGGCTGGAGCATGCATCCTGTGAGGAAATGTTGGACAACCCCCACAAGGGAAGTGGACTTGTTTAACCGGAACAAAGATGGCTTTAGGTGGCCTAGCAGCAACTAGTGCCTGTAGGAAAGTCACTGAGGATACCTTCAGAGTGGAACTGGGCAGGAAGAAAGACAAAAAAGGCATAAAAGCTGAGATGTAAGAGTTTCAGCCTGGGCATAAGGAGACACCCTTTATCCATGAGGACAATTGGCCAGAGGACAGAGAGGTTTTGCAGCCTCTGGCTCTTGAGGCTTTCAAGATTGAGCTGTATGAATCACTCAACAGCCTAGTCTGAACTCAGAGCTGACCTCCTGTGAGCTGGAGATTGGACCAGAGACATGTGAGGTCCCTCCCAGCCTGAGTTATTCTGTGCATTTATTAGAAAACTATCCCATCACTGGATAGCACTGCCATACTCTTACTAGATACGGCCACCAGTGATGGCAAGTTAACTAATAAGTAAAAGTAGTCCCAAATAAATACAAAATAATTAGAAAGCAGGTGAAATTAGGTGAAACCGAAAATTAGGTGAAACAAAGGAGACTCCTGTGTAAAGACAACATTTCATCCCTACATCAAACCTGTAGGTATGAGAGGAGAGGAGCAGCAAAAAGCCTGATTTATGTATTGATTTATGGTAGTGTAACACAAATAACACTGCATGTTAATGGTAAAAATTCTCAAGCAGGCTGGTCAAACACTGGAGCACATTTCTCAGAGAAATTGTGGTCTTCACTCTTGAAGATACAACTTGGCTATATGTGCTCTGATCTAACTTTGAAGGTGCATCTCATTTCAAAGCTGGCCTTTTTTTGGAGGGGCGTTAAGAGCAAGTGGCCTCCTGAAATCCTGTGCAACATAAAACACAAGAAGAGAAACCTCTCAAGAGAGCAAGAAAGATGGTGCCAGGAGAGCACTGAGGAAATACAGCTGAACCCTAATAAGCATGGAAAGTTTTAGCAAGACTCCTGACTGTCTCTTACTCCTTCTCCATTGGTTCTTCTCCCCTCAAGAGAGCAGTGCTCACCTCACCAAGAGATGGGGCAGAAGGCTGAGAACATTAACAACCTTTTCTGTTACAAGTCCATCATGTGAAGATCTTACTATGAGAAAATGAGGTCCTTGGTCATATCACATGGGGCAAAAATATGTAGCTTCTTCCTTAAGAACCACCTTTTCTGGAGACATCTGATATAATTTGATAGTATTTGTTTTGTCTCTGGTGGCAAGGCATCAGCTGAAGATGTGATTTCTATGACGTATATCAGATAGGAGAACCTCATCTAAATCAGATGTGGCTCAGCTTTTCCAGCTGATGTGGCTGAATGCAGCCCACAGGAGTTCAGCAGTACATCCATCTTCCATCTGCCTGCAAAAAGGTAGGCAGGGATCTGGGATCTCCCTCCTTGCTTTTGAAACACCTTGCTCAAATCATTTTAGAGACCTGCCAGAGAGTGCAGCTGAAAAATGCTTGATGCTCATTTTGTGTGAATAGAGATGACTGAAATAATATCAAGAGTAGCAGAGGCTGCTGTTTCTGAAGTGAGCACTGAGGATAGTTCAGGTCACCTAAGGGAAGTGGTGGTGCTGGAGGATATGATGGAGGTGTCACATGTCCCCAGCTCCCCTTTTGCAAGCAGTGATTGCTGCTGCTCACAGCTGCAGCATCTGCTGCTGGAAAGGCTGGAAGCACCTACAAATCTTAAGGCCCTTTCACGATGGAACTTACAGGGAAATACCCCCTGGCTCCAGCTGACACCAAGTAAAGCGAGGCATTGCTCTGCAGCTCTGTGCAGGTAAGAAAAACTGCTGTCCTCAGCCTCCCCACCACCCTCAGGTATGTTTTTAACCAGGCAGCTTCAAGGAAGCAGGTTCATGACCACAATCTGGAAACTTGCTCTGCCTTCACTAATGTCCCAAAGGTTTCTGATACAGCTATAAAGCATAAAAAAACCCCATAAATAAACAATCTGTGACAGAAATGAGGCATTTTAACTGATGTGTGGGGATCTAATTTTTGTTTCTTATCTGCCTTTGAACATTGGCTACAGTTCTGCTTTTCATCCCAGGTGGGTAGGAATATTTATAAAACCTGAAAAATACTTTGCTTTCATTTCTTCAATCTAGCCATAAGTTCAGATAAAACATGCCTGCTACAGGGTGCAGTGCCCTGTGTTGTGACAGAGGATTGTTATGAAACAGTAAGGTGAAACATAACTTCTGATAATGCAATGCATTGGATTCAGGAGTTGACAGGACTGCTACTAGAAATAAATTAAGCTTTTGGCACATGACAAGAACATGGGTTTTTGTCTCTGAGGCTCAGGATGTTTCCTCCCTATTGGGGCAGACTCCATTTTTCTGTGATGCTTGTACTGCAGTGACCTTCTTCAGGATTTATTACAGCTCTAGATGGCACAAGGAAAGCTAAATAATAATGACAGATTCATGCCCCCAGGGAGCATTCAGTTTAAGAAAAGCACACTAAAAGAGATGGCAAGGCACAAAAGATGTAGGAAGAAGAGCAAGATATCCAGAGAAGAAGATGCTTCCATCCAGCTTTATACTTGCTGTCTCTGCCCCTTGTTGCTGTCAGAATCAGACAGCATCTCTGATGATGAGTTGGTAGAAGCCAAAGTGATGTAGCCCTAAGCCAGAGTTCTGAGTTCCTGCTCCCAGGGCACATGGCAACATGCAGACGTGTCAGTGTTCTTGGTGGAGATGCAGGCAGGGTATTGTCACAGATGGACGAGTGTCTGCTGCTGGTGTGACAGATGAGCAATGGATCTAATTATATAACTGGAAGAGGAGAGCCATCTTGCACTCTTCTGAGGTCTAGGGAAGTCATTGCAAAGCTGCTGTGTAGTACAAGGAGTAGTGTAACATTAGCTGCTCTACAGCACTGCAATACATCACGCACGTACCCATTTCATGGCCACCCTAATATATGTCACTGCCTTTGCTTGCCAGTCCATCACTTGAAAAAGGGACAGGAGGTGTAAAAAGCCTCAGTCACATAACTGCACTGAGAGTGTAAGTTTCACACAACTCATACAGAGAGCAGTGAACTGTAGCAAGGACTTATATTCACTTTCCCTTGACTGCTCAGCTGCTATTCATAAAAGAGCATGGAAAAACAATTCCAGCTGACTGCATGTCCTAATGCATTTGTGTTCCTGTAATCATTCTGTTTCATCTTGATTATAACCAGAATACGTAGAGCAATGAGAGAGGGGGAAAGGCAGCAGAAAGGAAGAGGTATAGCTATATAATAGATAGATACTAAGATATATATACAATGATATATATTAAGGCACATGGAAAATGACATGATTGGTGACAGTCAACATGGATTCATTAAGAGCAAGGTGCCTGACAAATTTGGTGGCCTTCTACAATGGGATTACAACATTGGTGGATGAGGGAAGAGCAACAGCCATAATCTAGTGCACAAATTTACAATCTCCTGCACAATATTCTTGTCTTTAATCTGCAGAGACGTGGATTTGACAGATGGACCAGTTGGTGGATAGGAATTATGCGGACACTGAAATAGCTGCAGTCAACAACTCAATGTCCAAGTGTCGAGCAGCATGAGTGGCATCCCTCAGGGGCTGGTGCTGTGACTGGTGCTGTTTAACAACTTTGTCAGAGACGTGGAAAGTGGCATTGAGTGCACCCTCAGCAAGTTTGCCAGTGACACCAAGCTGTGTGGTCTGACTGACATGCTGGAGGGAGGGGATGCCATCCAGAGAGACCTTGACAGGCTTGAGAGGTGGCAATTCACAAAACACAATACACAGTGGAGTGATGGGCATGCAGAAGCATGCACTCTCCTAGCTTTCACTGTGCATGGAAAAGCTGCTAATGAGATTGAATTATCCAATACAGTCAGCTAACTATGTTACCCTTGGGCTGCAGAGGCGTTTGAGGTTTTGCAAACCGACAGTTTTTTCTTTTACGAGAAATAGCTATATGGAACAGGCAGAAAAACAGATTATATTTCTAATCCTCATAAAAAATGTTTTAAAGAAACTACCTATTGATATTAAAAGATAGAATTTTTACCATATTTTTTTACTCTAACTTAGCTAACAGATTTCCTGCCGCTTCAGTAGTAGATCCACATATCCTAGGACATAAGGAACTACACTGTTAGTCAGTGCTTAATGACCTTCTGACCGGAATGACTTTTATATTTCCACCCGAATTCCCCAAGAATAACCCTGCCATTTGGTGCTGGGTGTAAACAGATCATACAAGAGGTATGTGAAGGACCAGTTGTGTAAAGATAGGGATGTGGCTGCATGGATCAAAAGCAGCCTCCAGTATGGAGGGGTGCTTAGGGTGCTGGAAATGTGTCTGGCACCTTTAGCTGTGGTGGGCATTGCAGGATTACACAGGGTCTACACCAAATCAGTGTGGTCACCCATTATCACATTGCTGAGTCCAAGAAAGCAAGAAATTCATCACTGCAGACTTGTTGAGGCTCTTGCTGCTGCTCTGCTGTTTTTGACTGTCTGTACAGGCGCACTTTCATATGTCAGATGCCTCAGCAGGGCAAAACAGAGACATACGCACAGCCTACTTGTGGAGTGTATATCTGTCATGGGTCACACTTTCTTTTTTTCCCAGGTCTTACACTACTCTCTTTCTCTTCATCTGCTGATAAAAGTTTTCAGAAGGTTGAAGCCCTTAAGACTGCTGGTGTGATCAGGAAGAATTCATGATTCACTAGTGCTTTTTATTGGAATTGTTGATTATTACTATCTGCAGCATCTTCTCGAGTCTGAGGGCCTTTTGTGCCCTGCAGAATTTTTGAGAAAAAGGCTTTGTAAAAGTTTTGGAAACAGGACTCTAGACAAAATTGAATGTACAAATTGACTTCTAAAATCTTCATCATGACAACTCTCAAATTCTTAATCTTGGACCAGTACAGCTCCTTATGTGCTAGGTACTTCACAAATGCAGAAAAAAGCCCCAGACATACTTTCTTGATATATCTGGCACCCAGGCACAAAGATTTTGTTTCTTCATTGTTGTATCACTTTAATAAAGAATTTTAAGAAACAAGTAAAGGATACACCTTTGAAATTGGTGCACAGACTGGAATAATGCTCAAGTAATAATGCTCAAGTGCAAATCTGGTGGTACCTACATACCTCAGTAGACAACTGTCTGGGATTAAAGCTTTTCATTTCTAATAGACTTTCTCTGGCTATGCTTGCTACAAATCTTGCCCTTGAAATGAATCTAACTTGCTGGGACTTAAAAGGAAGCTACACATATTATTTTCCAAAATCCCATTACATTTTAATAACATTTCTACTTCTAACAGACTGTGGTGTCTTGAAAACCTCAGCTTGAATTCCCAATTTCCAGTGGTGTCACTAAGTCAATGCTATCACTAAATCAAATCTATGGTGATTCCTTCCAGAAAGTTGAGTGTTAATTTTAATTTTTGTTAGCAGGTCCTGTCCTGCACTTCAGTGGTTTAGGACTTTCCAATTGCTTGGCTTGTTTTTGTTTTTTGGCTTGTTTTCATGTTTGTTTTTGTATGAGTGAGTGACACTCATACTTGACACCACGAACAGGAAAATTGATGAGTCACAGCAGCTCCAATTTCCCACCTGCATCAGCAATGGGGAAATATCCAGCTAGGAATAACCATGTACTTTATAGTCAGCTTTTCCCATTCCTATCACCCTGAGCTACAGGTATTTTTTAAACTGCAATTTGCAAATGTGAAAAAAACCCAAACCAAAACAAAAACACTTCAAGTTTTAAGTTATGAAGGGATAGTCAAGACACACTGTCCATCAGCCATCACCAGAACTGTCCCTCTACCTGGCCTCTTCCAATTAACCTGAATCCTATTTCCCTTTGGTCACCACCCCTAAGATGGGCTGGAGGAGGATGCTGCAGTCTGATAAGGTCATTGTATCTCACATGCATTCCATGGAGTAATATTACCAAGGTAAAAAATCTTTTACCTCTTTTACATTCCCCTGATATCTCTGCTGGGCTCCCAGGAGAGCTGTATACAGATGTTTTGAGCCAGCAGATGTTGGTATGTATGGTTGGTATGTATTTCTCACAGGCTGTCCAGCACTACATAGCCAGACTTGCAGTGAAAGCCCAGTGTAGGAGTGGGGGGAGCTGGAGCAGTTGCTGGGCTTGGGGAGCTCCAAGGCTGCTGGTGGCCTCTTGCCAATGAATTCACCAGTACTTTTCAGGATTTAATGTCTGGGAGATAGAGGGTGGGATTAAGTGGCTCCTACTGCAGAAGAGGAGTGAATTTGGACTTCACAGCACATAGGACTGCAGATCTGTCCATCTCCTTGGAATAAAATCATACCTATGAGAATTACACTGGGGTTAAAATCCTCACTATTTATATAGTCATCATCAACCCTTTTCTCTATATATTTTAATTGTCTTTAGCTGTTATTCCTATCTAACTGTTGGAGAGCATTTGCATGCCTTCCTGCTTTTAAATAGTATGATAAAATACATGGACAGCTGAGGTTCTGTTGTGCTTGCAGCATCTCTGGTGAATACACATACAGATATATGCTTGCTGGATAAATTCAGAAATATTTCAAAGGCATTGTCACAGTGGGAGACACTGATTTCCTCAGAAACACTCTGCTGAGCACTCCTCACTGGAACATTCTTAGGATCCTTGGCTCAGGGCTCTGCTCAGCATTGTGTGGTCTTTCCCTGACAACATTTCCATTCATATTTCACCAACATTTCTTTTGCACTAAGTGTCATGCAAGATCTGGGGAACAATTCAGAGCCCTTGCCCTCTGATGGACAGTAAGGGATAACTTTGGAAGGATGTGCAACCCGCTCCCAGGGGCCATCCTTTTGGCCATTAGCTTTCACAGGCTGTGCTAGGACAGGACACTGTTACACCTGCACACACGAGGCCACCTCTGTGAGGGTGAGCCTCACTGCCAGAGGAACATGGTTTGTATCATTTCACAAGTAACTGCAGATTTTGAACCCACATGGAGTGGTCCCTGTGTCCAGAACCCTTTCTAGGCTCAAGGACTGCCCCTGACCCCTGCTGAAGCCTGAGGACTGTCATGGCAATGGTGTCCTTCTGCTTTTGCTGCTTGAGCCCACATATCAGGGCAGGAAGGTGCTTGTCCAGGCTGATGCTCTCCCAAGGGACTGATGGGTGAGGTGGCCTTCTGAACATCCAGGCAAACAGGGGGCTGGAGCCAGCCATGCTCCAATGGGCAGTTGTACAGAAACCCTTCTCCTTCACCCACTCAGTTCACTAAAACTGCAGGCACTGGCTCCACACCATGCTCCATCCCACCACTGAAGAAATTATTACAACAGCTCTATGCCATCAAATTTAATTAGCATTTTTCACACCTAGGACATCACACTTCTTGGAGGTGAAGAAGTTGGAAAGTGACTCGCTCACAAGGACTCATCTATTGTGTCTCACCTTCCCACCTCCCACCTTCTCCCTGTGGGACTGAGGGAAAGCCCTTAGTGACAAACTGGGAGGCTGGGGACAATCATCTCCAGGGCAGCCAACAACTACCTCATAATGACACAAGAGTGGACCAGGTACTCTGTCTTACATTTAAGGACATAACTGGGGCTCTACACTTCCAGCCTACTACTTCCAAACATTTTACTGGCTGTCTGACTCACATCTGAGAGCAGACTCAGGATGGCAAATTCTGATGGGAGTCATCTTCAGTGTGTACTAAAGAGAGTCAAAATGGTGAAGGGTAACCAAAGTCATGTTTGTAGCAAGTAGAACTAGGAATGTCACTTCAGTGCAGAGTTGTTAGAAATCACAACAGTTTCTGTCTTGTGGTGAGCTGTGTGGTTTGCTCTCAGTGTACAAGGAGCTGCATTGACTTGGCAGTGGTCTTTCTGCTCTTCTCCCTTACTCTGTTGTCTTCCTGCAGCAAGGGAAGACTCTCCAGGTACATGTTCTAAAGGGCTCTTTGCACTTCTGCACACGTGTTCAGTCCTGCAGTGGGGATAATAAAAAGTGAATAGAAAATTAACATGATTGCAAATGTTTTGTTAAAAACAAAGAGCAAGATGTAAAAGCCAGCTTTCCCACACAGATTCAACTCAGATACTATGGAGCTGAAAGAAGTTGAAATACTAACCCAGAGCTAGAAAGTAAAATCTACCCTATATTATTTGATCTTTTTTCCCTGACTGGATAAGCTTCTGAAAACCAATTATTTTAAAAAATCAAAAATTTAACATGCTGCTTCTCTTTGGATAATGATCTCTGGGTTAATCATGCCAGAATCACTTGCAAATTATCCAAACATACCTGAGACTGGATAAATTTGCCAGAAAATATGAACTATGTTTTTAATATGAAATTTAATGAGGGAGAAGAGAAACAAGAATTTAAATATGGGAAAAAATACATGTTGACTTCTAAAAAAAGTTAAAGTATAATATTTGGGTGAAATTGTGAGTGTTTTTTCCCCTACAGATAATATCTCTGTGGCAGTAGCTGTTGATCAGTTCTTGCAATGTTTCATGGCTGTGGTGATAAGGGAATGGTGTAACAGCCAGGCCCTTTTGAGTCTAATGTGCAACACTGTCACCATCTCAAGCTCTCTGTTTTCCTCTTTGAGGTTTTCCTGCCACCTTGCTTTAAAACACAAGCTCTAAACTGGAGTTGTTTGGTTACTGTCAGACATTGTGCCCAAAGAGAAATGTTTTACCTTTTTAGTTTTTACTTCAAGCAGCTGTATTCTTTTAAAGTTCATACTTTTTACCATCAGCTGTGGTTGCAGACAGCCAGTTGATTGTCAACAATTTCTTACAGCACTGATTCATCTCTCAGTGTCTTTTCATTTTTCCATCAAAAAGTATTTGAAAGTAAAAACGTTGACCAATTCTATTGTGCTCTCTGAAACATTAAAAGAACAGTGGTTATGAAGTCTCATAACAAGCTGTCATGTCTTCCTTTCTTCAGCTTTTGACCACAGATGAGCTCGCTGATTAGGATGCAGGATTTGTGCTGTTAGATGAATATAGGAAAAAAATCAGAATGCCTGATGCCACAAGCAATTACAGTAGGAAAAGGAGTGAGAGAAAGAGTGAGAAAAAATATTTAGGGTAATAAATGTAGCTGTCTTTGGAAGAAGCCCCTCAAAATCATAACAATACTTACTTTCAGCTGCAAGAGAATTGTAGTGCAATTTCACTGGCAGTGGTATTTCAGATCAAATCAGCTCAGGAGTACTATTTAAACCTGAGTCAGTAGTTCCCCTTCACTGTGTGTTTGGCTCACCTTATGAAAAGGCTTTCAAGTGTGCAAACTAGCTTTCTTCTGGATGAAACAGAACCAGGAGATGTTTCTCACCAATATCTCTGATGGGTGTTCATCCTTGGGGCCAGACCGGATCTAGTCTGAGGGAAACTGCCTTGAAATGGGAGAAACATGGGTTCCCACAGCTCAGCACCAAAGCTGCTACACAGACACATTCCAAGCCATTGCAGACACAGCCTATGACTAAAGAAAGGTGGCAGAGTACTCCCTAAAACCAGCCAACACTGTAATATTCAGAAATCAGTTACCTACAGTGAGCTATTCTATTCTATTCTATTCTATTCTATTCTATTCTATTCTATTCTATTCTATTCTATTCTATTCTATTCTATTCTATTCTATTCTATTCTATTCTATTCTATTCTATTCTATTCTATTCCATTCCATTCTATTCCATTCCATTCCATTCCATTCCATTCCATTCCATTCCATTCCATTCCATTCTATTCTATTCTATTCTATTCTATTCTATTCTATTCTATTCTATTCTATTCTATTCTATTCTATTCTATTCTATTCTATTCTATTCCATTCCATTCCATTCCATTCCATTCCATTCCATTCCATTCCATTCCATTCTATTCTATTCTATTCTATTCTATTCTATTCTATTCTATTCTATTCTATTCTATTCTATTCTTATTCTTATTCTATTCTATTCTGCAGTGGCCCATCACCATCCCTGCAAAATCTCACTGTCTTCCAGGAGCACTTTAGTCAATATGAGTAAAGTTTGTCAACATTTACACAGGGGATAATCAAGAGCTTATTGTTCCCCAGCTCTCCAGAACTGAACAAGAAGCTGCAATAATGAAATTCTCTTATTGATTCAACTGATCAAAATGTATTTGCATCAGTAGCTCAGGATAATTGGAGCACATTATAACAAAACAACTGATTGGTAGTATAATGCTGTTCAGAATATAAATACAAAATCCTTTCATGCATTTAATATTTCCTTTAATCACTAGCTTGGCGCCATCTTCAATTTTGCTGAACACCCTTCAAGATGGGAAGCCTGAAGCTCTTTAAATCTGTTCTTATATTTACAGACAATGTGAACTTTTAACTTTGAATCAGACTGAAAATCAGTGTGAGATAATGCTTCTTCTTCCCTGTCCTCTGTTAGGACATTACTTTTTATTTGTTTCCTTAGCAGAGAAACAGAAGGACTTGGCAAATGCAGAACTGCAGCCTTTTCCCTCCACAATGTACTAGTATGGCCTCATTTCCAGACTTAACTTGGTTGCATCATGAAGATTTCTAGTGCAGGGAGCCCCACACTTCTCCAGGCAGCAAGTATGGAAGACAAGGCAGAAAAACCTGCTTCTCTGTCCCAAATTCCCCAGACCTCAGCTGCTATTCACTACTAAAAGGAAACCATCTATTTTCTTTTTGCAGTACCTGATCTCCAAGAAGATATACTTTTAAGAAGCAAGACCAAAAAAAAAAAAAGTGTCAATTAGGTACTCCTAGTTTGATATTTTGTAGTTAGGCACACTTGTACCATTGGAAGAACAGATGCTGACAGCAGGTCAGATAGACATATGGAACATATAAAATATGGTGTGCAACCAACAGATACCAGCAAGGTTAATAGGATTGAAAATGCAAATACGCAGCCCTTCAAGGGCCAGCATAGTTCTCCTGAGTGTTACAAGTGCTTAAGTCTTGCAGAAGGTAATTAGAGTTGAAGGTCCTCTGAATTTTTCAGAAGATCTAAAACATTTATCTTTGGACCAGATTCTTTTTTGCTAAGGGAAACTGTTCCTCTTTCCTGTTCTTGGTAACTTCTCTGGTTTTGTCACAGATTTCCTCCCTTCTCACCTTAATCTCTTGAAGACAGGTTTGCACATTTTGCCAAATCAGTGAGCAAGATCAGGAGAATGACAGACCAGACCATATGTCAAAAATCTGTCCAATAGTCAGTACTATAAAAATACACCTATAGCTTTTTGGATGATGCTTCATAATCTTTCCTTCAAGGTTGCAATTTAGTTTTTGACAGGAGCAATCACATATTATATCTTAAAATCCCACTCATGTATTCACAGATACAGTGAGATTCCAAATTATATCAGTCCATTGAATTAGTAACTAACATAAGTGTCTGTTGACATTGTTGGAATGCATTGTAAATTCCTTCCATATCAGAAACACTGTGAATAAACTCAACTCTAACCCTAGAAAAGTGCTGAAAAATTCTGTGAAAGCAAACTGATTTTGTCTTTGCTCTGGAACGGGTCCCTGGTGCACCCATTAGAGCAGAAGCAAGGCTTGCCAAATAAGCACTAAATGCCTCAAAGAGCTATCCATGATGTCCAGTTGAGCTTCCTCTGGTACTTGTTGGCACAGCAATTATGATCAAACTGGGCAATTTAACTCAGATTGTACACAGCATGGAATAAGATCCTATATTTATACAGATTTACTTGTTCGTAGAAGTGTTCCTGAGGTGAATAGAGAAATTTCCATATGGAAGGTGGAGATCACTGTGTTAAGAAATGATGTTCCTCTGATCTGAGGAGTTTTATTTTTGCTTTCTGCCTAGATCACTGAGCTCTTGACAGTCTTCTTGCAACTATACTCAAAATTCTTACCTGTTCTTGCTGCCCTCATGCAGAATTTGCTATCAATTGCAAAATCACAAAGTGCATATGTATGTCAAAGGAACCCCCCACGTTAGCTCTTTTTGTGGAAGCACCACAGCTCTTACCCAAGAGAAAGTCAACACATCTCTGTTCTCCTCAGTATGTGACAATAATGCAAATTGAGATTTTGCTCATAAACAGAGAAGAAAACTGTTTTGATGTTGTACAGAGTTCATTTATGTCACCTACAAATGGGCAGAAACGTGTCATCTGTGCTCCCTTATGTTGTTCAGATGAGACACGGAGTCTATTTTTTTCTTCTGCTGCTTGTTTTTACCTTAGCAATATGAAAAATATGTCAAGCTGAGGCTGGCCTTGGATTGTTTGAAATCTTTTAAGTTCTCAGGGGTGAATCAGCACTGCTTGCCTGTCTTGCAGCTCCCATGGTTTGTGTTTTTCATGTTTAGTCAGACTGTGAGCCCAGTCCCACAGTGAGCTGCCTGTGAGCAGATGACTACTCCTGTATGCAATTCAGGTGGGGAAAGAGCCTGAGCACTGTGTGCATCCTATCACATCCCAGAAGATCTGACGTGTTCCTGTTCCCTTGTCTAGAAGAAAGCAATGACACGGTGACTGCCAACGTGTTTGCTGTATCTTACCCACAAATATTCATCAGTTCTGTAACAGAAAGCATTTAAACAAGCAGCTTTTCCAGGAATCAAACCCAGAGCAGCAAAACTGCTTCCAGGACTAGCTCTAAGAGCGAGTAAAAGCTTCATGGCTAAGTCCATGACAAAGAAAAGGCCTCTCTCTAAATGTGTCATATTGGCATCTGATGATGCTAGCCCTGATAATGTCATTTTGCATTTCCTGTTAGAAAAGGCTTTGAAGGTGCAACTCTGAATGCATCTGAAAATGAAACAATCTATTGCCAACCATAAGCACCTGGCATTTCAAACTTAAGTGAAACAGAGGAAATGCAAGTTGTTAACAAAGACTTCTCCCGCAATATGGTTAATGACTACAGTTAGATGTATGTCAACAAGGGTAAAACAAAAGACTGTCTTAAATGAATTAATAAAGATTTAATTGTCTGAATCAGGTTTTATTTACTGGAGTATTATTTGTCACAAATTCTGTTTCGTTTTTGTTCTGTTTCCAGCCATCAGTGTCATTCACAAAGCATAGGGAAAACAAATTTCAATCTGAGCAGAAAACAAAACAAAACAACCAACAGCAACAAAAAGTAAACAGAGACAAAATCCCTGGAGTTTTTCACGTATCACAGATTAACAGGCTGTACTATCCACTTTGCCTTTTAACACCTCTTCAGCTGTGTCAACACTTACGGATGCAAGGTTCCATATCCAGAATTCCCTCAAGCTTCAGGTTGGCTAAATGCAGACCTGCAGTTTCAGTCAGGGGGGCAGGCAGCCGCACCAACAGGGTCCCAATCTGAGCCAACTCTGTTCTGTTGCCAGCTCCAGATAAGCAGTTACAAAGCTGTGTTACACAACTGGTAGTAATGGCTTTTCACTCTGTGTCAGGTGCTTACCATCTGGCCTCTTGCCTTTATGAGGTCTAACTCAGAAGAAAAAAGCAAAAGCAGCTTTGTGGTGGAATGGACTGTGGCCAAAATTTAGGGAAACGTTTCTGAGCACACTTAAATTGAAGAGTGCAACTTATCCTAGTCACTTCAGGGAAGGATGAGCTTGCTCCCTTCACTGAATTGCACTTTTGGGTTCTGCAGAAAAAATTTAAGTAAGTTGTGCTTCAGAAGCTTATGGTATAGCAGGATGATGATGTAGCTAAAGAAAAACAATTCTACTTACAAGGAAGAGAAATGGCAAGACAATGTCTTGCTCCAATGCGTGTACTTCAATCTGTTAAAATTTTGGAAAGAAAGGACCACCTGTTTTCAGAGTGAAATTTTAGTGAAATTCTCCTCCAATATTTTGACACCTTGTTATTTGCATTTCTCTTGTCTTTTAAAAAAACCCCACAACTCTGTGTACTGAAACAAGCTAGCAGCAAACTTCTCACAGCTTTTGGCAGCTTGTATTCCATATGGTCTGGACAAAACCATAAGATATTATATAAAAGACCCAATTCTAGAAGTCAGTGCATGGAAGACATTTCAGGTGATGACATGAAGATTTTTACCAGGGCATGAGTAATGTCTCCCTGGGCTGATACCATCAGTTGCTAAACTCTTGGTGGGTTTAAGCCACATTCATCAACTTTACTGTTCCACTTAGAGCAGCTGTCTTGCTCTCTTAATACATGCTGCTAACCAGATGGCCTCAGAAAACACAGCCATGTGAAGTCTGATCCCACTTAATTCTTGCACTCTTCATGATTTGGACTTTTCTGAGTTTGCATCAAAACAAGGCATCATCAAGTAGCAGGAAAGTAGAAGTTGATTCAGTCCACAATTGTGGCCTTGATGTATATGACTGAGAAAAGACAATGATGTCTCTAATACACAACTTTAAAAACCTGTTTGAATGGGAGTACAGCTGTGCCAAATAATATTTTCAAGTATTACAAGGTTTTATGTTTTATTATAGCATGAGAATCCATGATGGAGGCTTCTGAGGATCAGAGTACATAAAAGTCTTGCTAAGCTTTTCATAAAAATGACTGTAATATGATCCTTTTAAAGGAACTTCTACATGGTTAAAGCCATCTAGTCATTGCCATGCCCTTTGTAGAAGAAAATGTTTCCTTTTCTTATCTTCCTTTTTTGAGGGATCTTCTATATCTGGGTAAGGAGGGATTATGAAAATAAGTGTATGGCTTTTCTCCCTACAATTCCTATGCACTTCTTTATACTAAGACCCTATTTAAAAAGACAATCTGTTCAGTACTTAGAGCACAAACCCAATGTTAGGCCAAGGTACAGCTTGGTGTCAAGACTGAGAGCAACCTTTCATTCAGATGAACCATGGTATTTGCTATTCTGAAATTGATTGGACAGGACACATGCTCGCCTGTAATTTGTCAAAAAGCCTTGACAGATAAATGTATAGTTAGAGGGGATGGCAATCAGCAGTTGGAAATTCTGCCCTACCTCAGTCCATCATTCTGCAGCCTCTAAGTCCAAGAGGCAGCTTCTGGCGGTTTGCAGGTGGATGTCACCGACAGACATGAAACTAATCAGGCTTAGGAAATACTCCTAAAGTTTGCTTTTTTTCACCTCACCTTGGAGAACCTGAGAAATATTTTAAAATGAAAATGTGACTTGACACCTTGCAGAGGGAAATAAGCCCTCTCCGGGTATTTTTCTCCTGCTGATCCATGATGTGTGCAGTGATTCATGCACAGGCTTAGAAGTGTCAGGAGCTCTTCCACAGATGTCTGCTCCTACAGCAAACAAACTTACAATGTGATTGTCACCCAGCACCACTATCTTCTTATCCTACTGGAAAAAAATGCAATCAGGGGCAGCATTGGTCAGGTCCCTACAAGATTTGTTGTGGAGTAACCTCATTTGCACCAATGACTCCTGATTTATGCCAGCAAATGTGAGTATAGAATGAGACCCTTTTGCACTAATTTAGCATCCTTCCTGCTGTGATGTTTTACCCATCCTGGGTCAGATGTGCAGTCAACAAGAGTCCCACTGGTGCTGTAGCAAGCAGTTCGGGTGGAAATTCAATCTCTCCCACAAGACCTATGCTGAAGACTGCCAAAATGAGCCTGAACTCTTGGAGTTCAATTCACCAGCTGTTTCTGAGGGGATGCTGTGGTGCAGGGTCATATAAGGCAGCCACTGGAAATGGCTGTCCTCAAGGTATCTGGAATTTATCTTCAGAACATGGCATTTAGGAGGAGCAGGTCACGTATATTTCCTTCAGTCTCATGTGTGTATTCAGTCATTTTTTAGGACTTCTTTGTAAAAAGATCTGCATCTGTCCTGTGAAACCAGGTTCACTTTTGGACATGTGTAATTGTGAAGCATCTGCACCTCACAGCCATTTTGTTGAACATCTCTCTGCTTTTATAGCACAAACATCAGAAAACCTAAGCTGCACCCTTCCCCACTGGGGAAACTAAGGACACCTATGAGCATTTGACATTTCAGTCTAATCCAATTTACATAAGGATCTTCATCCGCTGTCACAGGGTAGCAAATTCACTGGAGTTACTCCTGCAGGGCTACGGGGTCATGCTTTGTGCAGTGAGAACAGTGTGTTGGCAGCCTCAGGGGAGGAACATCCACCAGAAAGTGCAGAGCTGAGGCTTGGTCCTCTCTGACTTGCGTGGGTTGCACCAGGGTAGCTCTCTAAGAAATTATGGAAGATAATTGCAAAGCGGGTCCATCCTTTTTACCTCACTGCTACCCACCAAAATCTCTGAGCCGTATGTACTGAGGCCTGTGAAAGGACAAACACAGCCCTTAACAACATTTCACCCTGCACTCTCTCTGTCTTACCAGTGTCTGACCCTGACCATGACGTTACAAAATGTGTCCAACCTTGGGCAGCCCTCCCTCTCCTAAGAACCTAGATGTCCAGGGACCAAGCTGTGTCCCAGGGGCCAGCTGGTGCAGCATAGCCCATGTCCATGCAGCTGACCTCTCATAGCATCACCCACGATGGCCACATCCAAACTCTGTACCCAGAGCCCTCCTTGGTCCATGCTAACCCTCGGCTGTGCCTATGGTCAAACCCCCGTGGGGAATATGGGACATGGGCTGGGACTGAAGTCCATCTCCTGGCCCTGTTAGCCTGCAAGGAGCACAGGAGGAGAAGAGAAATGGAACTCTAGAGATAGGGTTCTTCCACTCCTGTGGAAGGTATCCTGTTCCAGCTGCTTGGGAGTACTGAAGATGTGGAAGAGTGGGAGCAGTAGGGAGTCCCTTGCTCCTTCCCCAGCCAGCCAGTGGGATGGTGGCAGAGCACTGGCTGAGGATAGTTTGAGCCTGTACATGAATGGACATGAATTCTGCCCCTACCCTTTACCCTACCCAGGCTGGCGGGTGCCAGGGGTGCAGGAGCAGGGTGCACACACCTTGGGGGAAGAAAGGAAGTGGGAAGTGGTGGGGGAGACCAGGGAGCATCATGCTCTGCCCACACTCAGGCAGGGAGAGGGCAGGTGTAGAAGGCACTTGGTAGATGTGCCTTCCTTACGCCTGTGCTGCTAACCTTCGCAGTCCCACCTTGTTCCTGGGTTCCTTGTTCCCTATAAATGACTCAAGGAAAGTAGAAAGAGAACCATCCCTGTGGCCTCATAGCAGAGGACCACAAACCAGCCAGGCCATTTCACCAGAAACATCCTCTGTGCCGTAGCCCAGTGTCAGCTCTGACCTAACAGCCAGCAAGGAGCTGTTGGATGGATGAACATACGGCGCTTCTCATCCACGTCATCACTTCCAATATGCTTTATCTGGCGGGACCATTTGATCCACCACTGGTCTGCTCTTTATTAATTGCCCATGGACATGGAAGATTGAACAATTGCAGCTGTCTTTGGACATGGTGGCTTCATTATCTGGTTGGTTTTATCAATGGAGCAAGAAAAATGTAGGTCGCAAAGACACTGGTTCCCTGAGGTGTGCTCATCAATGACCACAGCTGGCAGAAAGCTGCGGGTTAACGTCCACTGCCTAGATGGATCACATGCAAAAACACAGCCTAGAGAGAAATGCTCTGGGTTCCAGTTGTTTTTCATTCTCTGTGGGTTTGTAAAGATAAATGGGGTTCAATACTGAATCGAAGTAGATTTTCAGGGGGTTTAGACAAAACAGAAATTCTCTGTTAGCACTGCCAACCTACATTTATTCAGCTAACAAACACTGTTCCTGAAAAAACTGTCAGATAGGGCTGTCATCTGAATCAAAGTAAATAAAGAGGCTGCCAAATTTGCCTAAAAAATCCCAGTAATTGCCTGTGTATTCTTTATTTGTGTCAGGTGATGGGGAAAGCAGGGAAAATGAGAAACAGGGCGTTAAAAGACAGCAACAGAGAGACACTAAGATAGTTAAGAAAAACTATAATTAATGTCAGTGCTGAATAATAACCTATTCAAAGGAAAATACATATTTTAATTTACAGGTTGATTTGATCTCAGTGCCATTACAAAGAAGCTCTCACCTGCTACTAATATTCTACATTTTCAAGATTATTAATGATATGAAAGTATAATAGAAAATGTATGAATCAGATGGCTTAATGTTGTGGTTTAACCCCAGATATTAACTAAACACCACACAGTCCCTTGCTTATTGTCCATCCAGTGGGATGGCAGGAAGAGAACTGGAAGGGTAAAGGTGAGAAAATTATTGGGCTGAGATAAGAACAGTTTAATGATTGTAATTAAAGGAACATCAGTACTATTATTATTATTATTATTATTATTATTATTATTCCTATAATTACTATTATTATTACTACTATTATTACTATTATTATTACTACTACTATTATGTATTGAAAAGGAAATGAACAAAGAGAAATAAATCCAAAAAAAGACGATGCAAATGAAAACATTTTGTCACCACCAGCTGACCAATGCCCTGCAAGTCCCTGAGAAGCAGCTGCCCCCTCTCCAATCTTGCTCCCTAACTTTATTGCTGAGCATGACACCACGTGGTCTGGGACATCCTTTTGGTCAGCTGGAGTCAATTGTCCTGGCTGTGCCCTGTCTCAGCTCCTTGCACACCCCCAGCCCACTCGCTGGTAGGGTGGGGTGAGGAACAGAAAAGGCCTTGGCTCTGTGTAAGCCCTGCTCAACAATAACAAAAACATCCCTGTGTTATCAAAACTGTGTCCAGCATAAATCAAAAACACAGCTCCATAGCAGATACTGTGAAGAATTTTATTTCTTCATTTATTTTCTCTTTATCCAGCCATAACCAACACTCTTAAATACAACTTGCACAGAAAATAGAAGGCTACAGAGAGATTTTAATGAGCAAACGAGCTTTGATCAGCATGTGGTGATTTCTGGAACACAGCAACATGTCTGCCAACAGCAGATGCAGGGCTGCCAAAAGTAAGTGCTAGACACCCTTGGTCTTCACTCTACTTTTAGGGAACTTACTTTTCCCAGAATATGTATTTCTTATACATCCTTGCCCAGGTACACATTCTCAAAATGAAGCCCAGACTATTTCTCATAGGGAAACACAAACAACAGAGATGGATCACAGGATAACAACAACAAATGAATGGGACTTCTAAAATCTCTGCACCTTTTAGTGACAACTGCAATGTATCTCAGGGCCCAGGAGACCATAGCATGTAAGGTAACTTTTTGTTTCTACACTGAGACTGTCTTTGAAGCATTGGCTGCAGGGAGATGGAGGTTCTGAAGAGGGGGCATGAGCACATGAGGCTGGTAACCTGCTCAGCTAACACTACCAAAGTCAGAAAAAGAATACATGTAGAGAATGAATAAGGGATAAATCAGAAAATCACTTCCACTGGTGGACTCTAGAAAAAGAGTGTTTTCTGGCAGGTGCCACACAGTTACTCCTAGTACTATTGGCATCAGTTGTGATGTCTCAAGAAACATAGGTAGCCTCAAGTGCTGGCTTTCTGGCACAAGTTACCTACTGCTTACTCTGCTTACTCCAGACTGAGTACAGCAGAGCACAGGTCATTTCCACCTGCCCACATCTGTTTGATCCTTTTATTGTTAATCAAATATCTGCCTGATAATCCTGCCCTGGTGTCTTGGCCTAAAAAGCTAAACATTTGGTCTCCAGTAGATGTGAGAAATGGGTACTGCTGGCAAAGAGATCTGAGTAGGCTCTGGGAGTGCTGCTCCAGCTCTCTGCCCCTGCAGCTCTCACTGCTGCATGGGGTCTGATCTTAGGGTCAGCACTTCCTAAGGTTTCTCTAATAATGAGAAATAAAATATTTGCCACTTATAAATTTTAATTTTAAAGTATTTTTAAAAGCCCATTGTTTTAAAAGGAGTAAAACTCTAGTTTTTTGGTCCCCATCAATAAGAGGACAAATCACTACTTGCTTTATTCTGCTTTTCTTATGAGCTTTTTTTAAATGAGCTACTGTCAGCTCCCCAAAATATTTATCTAGATGAATTTCTTAGCATTCTCCTTTCTTTCCACATTATTCCAAGTTTCTCTTCATGGAGAGAAATAATAATGCTGAAGTGGAAGTGTTTCTTGTGAAATGCTGAGATGCCTAAATTGACAGAAGATTGGAGAAAAGTACCTGAAGGACTACAGGAAGGAGTCAGTGTAGCATATAATTGATTACCCAGAGGCTGAGGATCCAACATCTCTGAAGAACCAAGTCGTGTCTGGATCTGGTAAAATACTGCACAGTGTTCTGGAAGATTTTCTTCACTGAAGTCCAAGCACCTTGTGCTCTTCAGGAACATTCATCTTAGCTGCTTCCTGCCTGCTCTAATGTTTTGGAGATGCTGTTCCTTACAGGAATGCCCTCACTGACAGAGAAGCAAGGTACTTTTTGTTCTCTTCACAGTAGGGCTTGCTCCTGTTGCTGTTCAGGGAAGTGTCTTCAATGCAGGATCAGAATCCCTGCTGAGTCAGTGTGCCTGGTCACCAGCTACCCACCAGAGCTGTCAGTGGGGACCGTCTCAGCTAACAATTCTGTGGATAGATACCTACTGGGAGGAAAAGTGATCATCCGAGCTGCTCCACTGGTAGCATGAGCCCTTCACAACAACAATCCATAAACCAAAACAGACTACTTATATTACGCAGTGTTTTGAATTTAGTCTGTGCTAGTAAATTCCTTAAAACACAGGACTTACCCCCTAGGCGTGCCCACCTTTTCCACTGACTGCAGAAGAATTCAGCAAAACTAGTTTTGACCTAACATTTAGGTAGCTGAAGTTCAGCAAAATTAATTTTCACCCTCAGTGATTGCAGGTAATTCCAGTCAAAACTTTTCCATTATATTTCCCCAAAGTTTTTCCTTCAGAAGACATTTATCAGACAGGAATCTGGCATTAATCATTTGCATTGTGCTGGTGGACAATAAAGGCTATTGCTTTTCTCCAACAGTTCAGTCACTGTCTTCCCATTTCAACTTTGCCTGCATCATCACATAAATTTCAAAGGTGGATCTCATAGGGGCAGTCCAGATGATAATCAGGGAAAAATCTTTGATAGGGCATCATTATACCACTGTAAACAACATAATTTTCTCCACTGTACTGGTATGAAATACTCCACTCTTAGACATTTTTGAGGTTTGGTCACAGATATTCCAGTGCTTTGTTCTTGTTTTGGTGTTCAATGGTGCCTGTTTCATGCTGCAGCCATTCTCTGTAAAATGCAATAATCCAGACATTCATTCAGACTCTGGTGGGTTTTGGTAGGCTATTCTCACACCATACCTAGCTCAGAGACTGTGGTGTCTTTCCATCATGCTACTACAAGTGCCATGTATCATCCCTTTCTGTTGCATCTGTCTGACTCAGTTTCATACTAATAGATTGTCATGTGTGTTTCTTTCTGTATCCTTGAAATGCAGATTTTCACTGTGCTTGGGAAGTGGATTAATCTTATCCAAATTTTGAAGTGATAGAAAAGGCCTTTAGAGCTTACCAATCCATTTCATTCATATCTCCTGAATAACTCCTGGTTATTCCTTCACTTTTTCCTACACAGACTCATTCCTGCATCCTCTTGAATGCTTTGTGAAACTGAAGTAATTTCAATAAGCTCAGAGGTTTAACAAGTACAAGCCATGACTGTTCCCAGCTTTGCCAGGAAGCTGGCCAACACTTGGTGATTAGGAGCAGAAATACCTGGTCTTGTTTTAACATGCAAGGAAATATCAGAAGGTGAGAGATCAGCCAATGGGCAGTAGATACAATAGAAGCTTCTTCAGGGTCATATATTCTCCTCTGGGCACTTGACATTTGCTGATACTACTTAGTTCACTAAATTGACCTGGAGTAGGTTTTTGTAGCACCTTGTCACTCAAATCTGCTTAATACTGTTTTTGAGGGAAAAGAAGAAAAAAATTGCTCAGCCTGCCTCAGTCTTTAATAGTTATCTTTTCTAGTTAAACCTTCCTCAGATCACCTTGACCTACAAGACTGGCAAGAATGGGTTGATGAGTAAATTCAGGATGTGCAGCAAAGAGGTCAAGGGAGGTCCCTGGGGATTTGAGAGGAGCTTGCCATCCATCTTGCTACTCAGACAGTTTGGGCAGTTTCTTTTTGCCTGCAATAGTTCTGTTTCTTGTCTGCCTAAAATAAATTATAAATAGTTCAAAAGAGCAACTCCATTGCTTTTGGAATAGAACAGACTGCTCTGAATAAATAACAGATATTACAAAAATGTCTTGGTCTGGGAAAAATTCTTTCCCTGCCTAGAAAAGCTGTCTTAGCAACAACCTTCTTCAAAATATAGAGCCAAGCACTGAACTGTTCTATCCATACACTCAACTGGCCAAATTCCCCATGGAAAAGTTGAGTTCAGCTCTGCTGGAATAATTGGAGCTACTGATTTCCATCTGCTGAGCAGCACTGGCAGTATACACCTGGGGAAGAGACCTGAACACATTTGTAGTCATTCGAATACAAACATATAATCCTTCCCTCCCTGGCTCCCCATGGGTGCAAGTCTGCATTCTTGTTTAAAGGAGAGAAGAGTAATCAGATCTTGTGTATGGCAAAATAAACAACATAGGAACCAACCTGAGTCAACAGCTAGCTTAACTTGGTGTTGCCTGCAAACAACTGAGGATGCACTCTGTCCCCTCACCCAGATCATTGATAAAGATATTAATCAGGGCTGGCCCAAATACCTCAGAGCCCTGGGGAACACCACTAGTGACCAGCCCCCAGCTGGATGTAACTCCATTCCCCACCACTCTCTGGGCCCACCCATCCATCCATCCATCCATCATCAATCCATCCATCCATCCATCCATCCATCCATCCATCCATCCATCTATCCATCATCCACCCATCCATCCATCCATCATCAATCCATCCATCCATCCATCCATCCATCCATCTATCCATCATCCATCCATCCATCCATCCATCCATCCATCCATCATCCATCCATCCATCTATCCATCATCCCTCCATCCATCCATCCATCCATCCATCCATCATCCATCCATCCATCATCCATCCATCCATCCATCCATCCATCCATCCATCCATCCATCCATGCAGTTTTATCAGTTTTATGCCCAGTGAAGAGTACACTCATCCAAGCCATGAGCAGCCAGTTTCTCCAGGAAAATGTTGTGGGAAATGGTGTCAAATGCTTTACTGAAGTCTAGGTAGACAACAACATTCCTCATCCCAGACCTGGGGATCCTAAGACTTCTCACAGCTGCTTATAGAGTACTTGGTCTACTTCTTCATCCAGATTGGGTGGTCTATAACAGTCTCCCACCTGGATATCTGCTCTGCTGACCTACCCCCTGATTATCACCCATAAATGATTGCTTGGTTTTTCAACAACACTAGTGTCAGTCTCTTCTAGAATGTATTTTAAAATGAGGATTGTAAGGTATGCCTTCAACCTGTCAAATAATTTACAGATCAACAGATGATTGCTGAATACACAACAAAGTCAATCCATGTTACTGTCAGAATTAGAACCCAAAACTTCAAGCACCTGTGCCTTCCTCAGTGACTGGAACAGCATGGGACCAGGGGTTCATGGAGGGGTGGGGTGCAGCAGTGGTTTCAGAAGATACTGACCTCCAGATAACTATTATTCCCTCCCTCCTTGCCTTCTCTCTCCCCTGCAGCTGGACACGACTGCCTTTACAAATCAAGTGTGTGCCCTTCTAGCCTATTTTAGTAGAGCTAATTCTTTAAACTTAAATTACAGGAGCATCATTTCAAGACCTGTAAACTGGGTCACAGACGGGAGGAGGGAAGAGATGAGAGAAATTTTTATATGACTACACCTACAAAAGCCTGTCAGACTGCAGTACTGCATGTTAGCATCACAAAATACAGTACCATTGAATTTTTAGACAGCAAGATGAGTTTGTACCTCCAGTGACCATTAAGCAAACTCATTTAAATACTTCTCACTATCCTTACCTAAAAGCATTTCCTTGTAATGGAAATAATTGACAAAAAACTTCATCCCTTTTATTCAGATTATCTTTGTGTACAGAATAAAAGTTTCCATTGACTGAGAGTTGACACTATGACTAATATAAGACCTTTCCCTGATTCCCACAAATTAGGTGTGTGCTTTGAAATTATTGTAATTTTCTCACTCTCCTGAAAAGTTCCCCCCTTGGAAATGAGATGTTTGAGAAATAATGTGATGCACATCAGAGCAAATTCTTCCACTTTTTGATGATTTCAGTGTGTCTGGAAATTTAGTATAATCAGGGTAAATGTAGTTAACACTTCTACCAGACAAATGTTACTTTGGCTGGAGTCTGAGCTGGAAACTTACTCAGGTTTCACAACCCCCAGATTTGTCTGAATCCAAGCAGATTCCTAATGACACGCAGCCATCCATGTGAATTTTTAAGTCACACTCTCTCTCTACTTACATCTCTGCAGCTAAACACAAAATCGGGGCCCAACCCTGGACCTGGAGGCCAAGTGACAGGGAGCATCCTGCACCCAGCTGGTGGCCTGTCTACAGCAGATTTCTCTGAGGGAGAGCAGGTGGGAGCATGGAGGACACAGCCAGGGGAAAGGATTATCAACTAAGCAGTGCAGTTGGTGCTCAGGGTTCCACCTGAGCTCCTGGAACCCCTTTGCTTGTCCATTCAGCCTTGGTGGGATCAGTCTGAAGTCAGGATGGGCTGTGAAGGGTTGGGTCCCCCAGTCCATCTGCACAAGACTGATGGCCTCATGTGGAAGCTGGTCCTCACATTCTCCCCCTCAAGCTCACAGTGCTTTTGTCCTCTGCCAAGAGTGCCAGTAACACTTTTGAGAGCCCAGCATGGAAAGCAAAGCCATGACAGCCAACACAAGTGGCAGTATGACATGGGGCTGGCATGGAGCCATGAGAGGTAGGAGGCACCTCTCTGGAGAAAAAGACAGAAAACTGCTGTTGTTATGATAATAGTCTGGGAATTAGTTACTGTTGACTTATTTATTGGTCTAATTAATTTCTTGTCTTTAATAAACTGTTGCTTATTAGTCATTTAATTAATGTTTGTGAGTGGAAAGACTGACTCATTTAGTGTAATATAAGGCTTAGCATCACTTTCCCAGGTTTCTGGCTTGGGTTTGGAGAGCAGTTTTTTAATAATCCCTTTATATTTAAGTCTGAAGCATTGTCTCTGCCTCTTGAAATAAGAGAGGAGACATGGCTTCTCAGTGAGTAGTTACCCTTTCTCCATCCATCCTCACCCAATGAGCAAAAGCTGCTCGCGCCCAAGAGCCACAGGGCTCACCCTGGGATGAGAAGAAGTTCACCCTGTTCCCAACTTACCTATCAGCCTCTTCCTCAGGGAACTACGGAGCAGCAGAGAGCTGGCAGGTGGCAGCAGTCTGACGGCATCCCACTGCTCTGTGTCACAGCAAGTGTGTGAGGGAGGATGATGGAGACAATTCCAAAGAAATGAACTGGCATCTTCTCCACCTTGACAGAGAACTGCTCTGCTCAGAGAAATCTCACATGGCTCAGTCACCCAGGGCTCTTTTTACCTCCTCTGTTTCTTCACTTTTTCACAGGCAATGCACCAGCCCTGCATTTTCACACAATCTCTCCAATTCTTCCCATGTTCCCTGCAATACTGCTTCCTGCCATAGTTGGGATCTTACTGGTTTAACTTTGGCTCATCAAGAGGATATCAAGTGTTCTTTCAGTCAGAGCAAGAAGGAAGTTTAGCCCATCAGCTCTTCAACAAGACCTTCAAGTAGCTGTTTCCAGTGTCCGGCAATTCAGTTTCATTAGAAATCTGGAAGTATGCCTGTGCTGCAAGTCCAATTGAAATCGCTCAGTACATGACCAGAATGTCCTGCTCACATAATCAAAGACATACAGATGTCTGGGGGTGGGGTTGAAGAGAGAAATACCTCTACAGACCTGAAAGTTTAGTGGTGAATTCAGCCTCTTTCTCTCTGTTGTAACACACTGGGACAGGTCCTGTGTCCAGAGCTCACAGATACTAGATGGCTACCCATGAACAGCAGTTCTGTGTCCTGACACAGTGCATCACCAAGACCTTGATGGGGCTTCCTGCCCTTCTCAGGCCTCCCTGCATTCCTGCATGTGCAGTCACTCCATGCTTATATTTTTTCCCCCTAATATTCAGATTAAGGAAAAGCTAGACTGGCACTTTCTATGGTTAGTCCCCTGTGAGAAGTTATTTTGTCAAAATCTCTCAGATTCCCACTGATTTTCTTCCAGTGGGGTTGATTTTGAATGTGGAAGAGAACAAAACCTGGCATGCCCTCCTGCAAAAGTTCCCAGCCCCCCTCTCTCTGCACTGCCTAGCTGAGGACTGCAAGGTGGTTCATCAGCCATTGAGGATCTGCCCCTATTGCAAGAGGTCTCTGCCCTCTTGCAATACGGTTCTGCATCACAGCACACCTCCACATTGCAGTGCTGTTTAGCAGTCCACATCCTGATTTTTTTTCTCACTCTACAGATGCTTTGCAGCACAGCATGCTGCCTTGCTAAGGATAAATTGTGTTTTCAGGTCATTGTTTTTTCAGGCTCCAAAAGGTTTTTGCACACATAGCACATAAATTAAACATTATTGATGCTATTACTATGATTGCATGTTCCAGTTCCCAGGCTTATTTTAATGATGTACATTATGAAAAAGACATGTTGGCATAACAGTGAATATTATGCTGCTCTCCATGGCATTTCATTTCACAGATTGACACGAGAAGTCTATGATGAAGACTAATTTCACAATAAGATCATGTCACTTGTTGCCTGTCATAAATTGAATGTCATACGCAGTCATCTATTCTACATTCTTGACTTCATTCTAATTACCGTTCTTACACAACTGACAGTGACTGAGGTACCCTGTAGCCAACAAGATTGTCTTTACCTTTGTCCTTTAATACATGTCAAATCTATGGAGCACAGGCCAAGACTTGACCTTAAATGAATATAAATTCTGGTTTTGCTATCAGTAACCACCATTCTTTTAATGTATGAAACTGTGTGTATTGGGGAGCTTTGTGCATGCCGCCTGCTCTCTCCTATCTGGTTAATTTCATAATGCCTTGTAATGGCAGAGCTTTCAATTTAGTCCAGACATTTTTTTCCAGCTGATTTACTATGGTTTCAGTTCTACACAGAGATGATTGAATAAAGTAACATAAATCTCCGAGTGATTAGAAAATGTGATCATTTATTACATGGACAATCAGTTTATTTAAAAACATAATTAGTTTGTACCTCAGGAAACCTTTCCTTGGTTGTGATAAACTATAAATAATTACTGCCTCTCCTTCAGTGAAATTAAAAGCCACACAGTTCTACTAGGAATGTGTGATTTGTTGGAGAAAAGGGTTTCTGTTTTCCCCTCTGTGTTTTCAGCAGATTGATTTTTCTTTCTTTTCATCCCTTAAGATGGAGAGAAATAGAACAGAAAGATAAGATAGCATAATGTGAGTAGAATTACTAGTGATGGTGGGAATCTACTTCACAGTTGTCCTACTAATCAAATAGGAGACAAAATCTTTAGTGATGATAGCAGGTGTTAATGCTCTGCCAAAAGCAGACTGACCACCATTCCCAATCCTACGAGTTGCATCCTAAAAGCTTCCCTGGCTGAGAGCCACGAGACATATTAAACACTTTGAAGATCTGGGATAGGAGGAACAGTTCACATGTGAGAGCTGACAACGTATACTTTAGAAGGTGGAGAAGTTTTTCTGTGTTGATGGATGTGTGCTGGTGGGTTGCAAGGGGACTCAGTGTCATTGGACTTGGGATTCTCTGATAACTTACACATCCTGGCATATTCCAAAAGCCAGGGATCTGCACAGAATCATAATAGTTGAGATGGAAGGCACCTTTAAAGGTGCCAATCTAGTCCAAATCCCCCCACAATGAGCAGGAACATCTTCAGCTAGGTCAAGCTGCTCAGAGCCCTGTCCAGCCTCACTTTGAATGTGTCAAGGGATGGGGCATCTACAACCTCTTTGGGCATCCTGTTGTTTTTAGAGCTGCATGGCAGCATCTTATAGACAAGCACCTCTGCTTATCTGCTTTGTGATGCAAGAGTGAATGGCATAATGCCCAAATGCAGCTTGGGAGCACACACTGGTAACTGAGTCCCTGTTCTCACAGGTCTGCATGGCTAATAGAGATGTATGGATGAATTTGTGGAGCCTGACCTCAGATGGGATAAATTCAATACCAGTTAGCTGGAACAAGAGTTCCACATGCTGGTTCTGTCACCTGCTTTGTCTGCACTCTTCCCTATGTGAGAACTTGCTTCTCTGGAAGGCTGTTCCCAACCCTGTCACAAAGATGCCACCTCCTTGGCTTTTTACTGTGGTTCACTCATTTGTGAAATGAGTGTAACAATTACTTGCTTGACAAGGAAGTCAGAAGCATTCATGCATTCATGCCTCTAAAGCCTTTCAGGATCCTTACCAAAGAGGAATGTCAGGCATCATTATTCACACAAACTGTTGTGAGCCAGATATCTAATTCTGGGTGATTTCATGCTTTGTCTTGCTGCAGTGGCAATGAGAATGAAATTCACTTTCCAGTCACATAATAATATGGAGGTTCTGAATTTTCCAACCAATTTATCTATGTGCAAATAATAAGCTTCTCTTGATGGTCACCCTTTTGTTGGAAGATACTATCAGAGCTAGACTATGTGTTACAGATGAACAGCACAGGCAATATATATTTACACCGATGAAGACAGGATTAATTTGTATTTGTTTCTGGCATGTCCATTCAGCTCTTAGATACTGTGGATTCTGTTACCAGCAGAGCCATTTCCTTATCAAAAATAATCAGTCATTCAATGCAATCTGCTCTCACCCTTAGCATTTATTTTATTCTTAATTACCATGCTGTCAGCTTTGTCCCTGTAGCATAAATTGCTTTGTCCATCAATACACTTATAAAACACTGAAATATTAAACTCCTGATAAACAAAGTCAAGTGTACAAGAAGAAGAAAGTGAGGAGTAAGAGAGGGAAGGCAAGAGACTAGCAGGCTCTCCAGTCTTTCAGCCATCTCTGGGAGCTAATACTCAGTGCTTGCCCAATAGGCAGTGAGGAGGAAGGCAAAAGAGCAAAATGAGGCACAGCAAAGAAGACCTGTTTGTCTTCTTTGTGAAGGATGTGAAATATTTAGAACCTGAGCCCAGGTCCACTGAATCAACTAAAAGGCTTCTCTGGAAACCCATACACTTGGATTAAGCTCTTGGTTTCCTAGAAAAGCAGCTTTTTATCAGCTCTTACAGCTGGTCTGATTCAGAAACAAGAAGGTCAAGTGACTTTGCAGAGATGACATGGTGATGGAGTGTCTCATTTCAGGTTAAACCTAAAACTATTCTCGTTGTCATATCTATCTACCTACCTAGGCATTTATAAAACATCCATCATTGTGGTATCTCAAAATTTACACAGTCGCTTAAGCAGTCTGAAAAGCTCTTCTCCACGACAGACTCATACTTGCTGACTGGAGAGGGAGCTATTCTTTTTCATTCCCTTCCTGTCTCCAAGGTACTGAAAGAAGAGCAAACTCTTTTTTTGCCATTGCTATGGAGAAGAGAATTACACTATCCAGGCTTGTTAACTACTAGCTGTGCAAGACAAACATTGCTAATAAAAATATGTCTTATTTATAAATAAGCTGCTTTCCTAAATAGAAATGCTAAGTAGCAACAAAGCATCTCCCTCTTTTTGCTAACAGATTGGACCTCTTATGTCTTATTTTCTATTTGTCCCTGGCTGAAGTCAGTAAGATAAAGGAACATGTTGTTTGTCTGGCCAAGTATATTCTTTATTTGCAGCCACCTCAAATAACATTTTATATGTCTCCTACTCCCAGATGTTGTGTCTCAAACCTGTATCATCAGCTTTGGCAAGGAAAAGATAACTTGTCTAGTCTCTGGCAATATCTGCTTTATAACCTGACATAAACTTGCAGATGCTTATTCTGTGGAAGGGCAAAAGATATCTCAAAAAACTTATTAGAAATCAACATGCCAAAAGGTTAGGGAAAACAGATAATAACTAAAATACAGAAGCTTATATGTGAAACTCAAATAGCTCAATGCAGAACCAGCTTGAGAAGAAAATTGTATGGTGGGGGTGGAAATCAGGAGGAATTTTTCTTCAAAAATATGACAACCCACCTACAATCATTCACCACCTTATTATTAAAAAGATAATAGAGATAAAGCACAGAATACACCCTCTGTAGTCATTTGATTACTGCAGTCAGATCAAGAACCAAAAATAGATTACTGCCCTTTTGGTCTGTTGTATGTTTTAGTAAGCTACATGCTATGAATGTGACTAAGTGGGTTGTCTTTTAATTAATTCCAACTTTTTCTGTATTTTTTTCACATCTCTGCTTCTGCTTGAATATCCTGACTTGGTCCTGGATATACCTAAGGGATCTAATTTATGTAAACTACCCAATTATCCTTCAACTGCTGCCTATCCCATTTGCAATTTATAAATGAATATGAGTCCGGGGTGTGTAATTATATGAATAATCACAAAATGAAATTGAAGAAGACCCACAATATTTCTTTGATTATCATCATATCATAGAATCATATCCTACAATGATTTTGGTTTGAAGGGACCTCAAAGACCACCTTGTTTCAATTCCCCTTGCCATGGGCAGGGACACCTTTCACTAGACCAGGTTGCTCAGAGCCCCATCTAACATGGCCTTGGACAATTCCAGGGATGTGGCATCCATAGCTTCTCTGGGAAACCTTTTCCAGTGTTTCATCATCCTCACACCTTAGCTTTGCTACAAACAAAACCATACAAAACTAGAATGTATCCTGGCTCGTCTCACCTCAGTTACACATTGATTTCAGAGGCACACTCCCTGGATTTAAGGGCACCAGTACCCTTTCCAAGTTTATGCTTGATAACGTTCATAAACAGAGTACTTCAACAAGTGGGGCATCACACTACAGAGCTTTAGAGTGGAGAGAAGCAGAAAGGCAGGTCTCATAATTGGAATGTCAGGACAGCTATACTGTTAATGTCAGAAAAAGGAATACTGGAGACCAAGAAAATTTGTGGATCATCAAAGGCTTAATACTTTAGATTGGGCTGTCTCAGGGACATTTTTAGATGACCCGGTCATCATCACAGCTGATGAGAAAAAAAACAAGCTCCTCATGTACATCCAGGAAAAGACATTATTCTGGTGACTCATGCTAGACAGTCTCAATCCTCTCGTGTCCTCAACAAGCAGTACAATATACACAAATACACAAATAGCACTTGACTAATGAGTGTCTCAGAAGGTTGTGGCCAGGCAGCTACTGTGCAAAACAGACCTTGTCTAGTAAGTCTGAACCTGAGGTCTGTGGGTTGTACTCCATCTCTGACAGACAAGAAGTTCTACAGTAAGACATTAACATACTGCAGCAGCTCATGTATCAGGTAATCTGATTATCCTCCCCATCCTCTTCTCATTTGAGGTACAAGGGTTGATAATCACCTCTGAAATGATGGTTTAATGTACCCTCCAGAATGTGCATAATTAATTATGGTAATTCCGGCACCCACAAAAACATCCTGGTTAGTTCTTGGTCTCAAAAATGCCTTTTTATGGGAAGTTCCAGAGCTGACCTATTGGTTTTATGAATTATTTCCTTTAAGTGATCCTGTGACTCCTATTTTTTTATTTTTTGAAAGTTCTATTTTTTCCAACCTATTATTTCTATAGCAATAATTATCCCATTATCATCTTCTTTTCTTTTTTACCTCTTCTTGACCTCCTTATAAGAACTTTAGTAATGTCCATATAAATAGTTCAGATTACTTATTTTCATGCTATTGACTGTCTGAGAAATGTTAACCTCTACCCAGACTTTCTCACCTTTCTTTGTCTTTAAGTTTTGCTGGAAAATGCTTAGTTTGCACTTGTTCTCAGGTGTCATTAATGTCACATCTGTCTAAAGAGTCCCCTGTTCTAGTGTCAGTGAGCAAGAGAAGAGCTACATGTGCTGTTATCCTGGTCATCCATAAAGCCTTTGATACAGGCCATCACACCTTTTAAGTTACCTTTAAAGTTGTGGGTTTGATGGATGGATTGTTTGGTGGATAAGGAGTTGGCTGGATGGCCATACCCAAAGAGTTACAGTCCATGGATGCATGGAGGTTCCAAGAGGACACCAGTAACAAGTGGTGTCCCTCAAGGATCCATTCTGGCCCCAGTACTCCTAAATACCTTCATCTCTGAGGTAGACAGTGGGATTGATTGCACCCTAAGCAAGTCTGCAGGTGACACCAAGTAGAGTGGTGCAGTTGATATGCTAGAGGGAAGAGAGGTCATCCAGAGACATCTTGATAGGCTTGAGGAGTGGGCCCATGCAGATGAAATTCCACAAAGCCAAGTGCAAGGTCCTGCCCATGGGTCAGGGCAGTCCCCATTATCAAGACAGATTAGAGGATGAATGGATTGAGAGCAGCCGTGCTGAGAAGGACTTGGTGGTGCTGGTGGGTGAGAGGCTGGCCATGAGCTGTCAGTGTGCACTCCCAGCCCAGAAAGCCAAAGGTGTCCTGGGCTGCATCCAGAGCAGCGTGGGCAGCAGGGCCAGGGAGGGGATTCTGCCCCTCTGCTCTGCTCTGCTCAGACCCCACCTGCAGGGCTGCAGCAGCTCTGGGGTCCCAGCACAGGGAGCACATGGACCTGCTGGAGCCAGTCCAGAGGAGGGACACAAAAATTATCAGAGAGAAGGAACTTCTGATATGAAGACAGGCTGAGACAGTTGGGAGTGTTCTCTTAAATCCCCATACTGGATCAGCACTCTGCCTCTGCTGGGGTCCCTCAAAGATTTCTGGGATGGGCAGCTAAAAAACCTGTAGGTCTCTCAGTTGATCAGAGATGATTTCATTGTGTGATGGCCAACCTGGGTGCAACATCTCAGACGAGACTGGCTGCAACACAAGCCAGATCCTGTCATCTGCAGGATTGGTGTCCAACAGAGTTCGTAAAGGACTGTGCTGTAAACCTGTTGTAGAGGCATAAAAAAGTTTCAGCAAGACAGATCAAAGGAGCTCAGCAGCTTAGATCTGGTACTGCACAAACTATTATCACTGCAGATTGGTAGCTAGGAAGAGATTACACAGATGGGCTGCTGAAGATTGTATGGATTGTTTTGGTGACCTTCAGTTGTGATGAATGATTGGATGGTTGCAGCTTCTGATGGCAAAAAGCCACTATGGTTGGTGGCTTCCCAAAACAGTTTGAGGTTGTCAAAAATGATGTGTCAAAATCCATGAAACTATGCAAATTCACAAAAACTTTTCCAAATATATGATGGAAAGAAAGGGTGGATTGAAAAAAAAAAATAAGAGGAATACATGCCAGACTAAACTGATCTTTTTTCATGCGGATATCCAAGGACTGAGGAGAGCTGTATCCTGTTTCTCGGAGATACCACACTGGAGCTGGCTGCACCTGGCCAGGGAGTTCCTTCAGCTGAGCTTTGTGACGAGGCAGCAGAGGCAGCAGTTACAGGCAGAGAGTTATGATTCCGGCAGCAGCAGATAGCACTGTCTGGATTTACAAAGAATGTCCTGATTCTTACCCTCAACTTGCCTGTTGTAGTTTTATTTTTTCCTAGATGTGGTGTATTTCACAAATACACATATTAATGGATATGCTTATGACTCATATATGTAAACATTCAGTGCAACACCACACTATATAGATGAATGACTCAAAGATGACACCCAACACAGCATTTATGTGTTCTTCTGCATGTTTTTCTGTTCACAGAGGTTTGTTTATTTTCTCTCTCTCTCTCTCAAGTTCAAAGTATGCTACTTGAATAGCCCAGAAAGGAAGAGACATATCACTGAGTATGTGCTTTGTTCAGCTTTGTGAGGATCTGATTTCTCTCTGCCACATTCATGTTAGTTAAGCCAAAAAAACACCTATTGTACCTTGACAGCGGGACCATCTGGAGTTCATTCTTGTAATTATTTTCAAACACAGACAGTCATCTTCTGGGAATTAGGTATTTTAAGGCATCACAAGACATGTTTATCAGTTTATTGGGAAAAAAATGTTGACTTTCATATAATTCTGAAAAAGATATTTTCAACATCATAACAAATAATCCTGATATAGAGAAAGTGGGGAATGTGTGGTGGCCCACCTGCAAGATGGGAATTGGAGATGACAGTCAGGGACAATTGATTTTCCCCTCTAAATGCTTGCAGAGTGTCTTTTTTATTGCAACTCTTCTGTCAATTCTTTGCAGGAATTGCATCTGGGAAATGAAAGATATTCAAACTTGAAAGGAATTTCAATGCAAATGCATTAGCATCAAGACTTATTTGCATCTAGATACATATTCTGATTGCATCTTTTATAGGTGAGTAGAGAACACAGTGTTTGTGGGTTTTATGGGGATGCACTATGAACTGATATTGCCCAGGCAGAATTTAGAAATTGATATACCTAGAATAATCATTTGCTTTTCTGCTTGACACTCAAGAAATGTAGGCTTGCTGGGCCTGATTTCCAAAAGCAACCAAATAACTTAGAAGTCCATGATCAAAAAGAATAGTAAAAACCAGATTTTCAAAGGAAGTGAACTAGCTAAGGAGGCTTACAAAGCCTTGAGACAGGTTAGGAGCCCAGGTCTACTCTTCAATGCCTTGCCCAATTGTCCTTTTAGCTGCTCTGCAGTAAGCGATTACCTGTATATTTAGATGCTTGGATATCCTTGAAAATCTGTCCCTACACGCAGAAAACATCATCAAGATTTCAGCACACTGGAATGATAAAATATTTATTTTCTCCCTAGGAGCTTTTGATAATTACCTGTCCTCTGTCATCCTTATTTACTAGTTAATGAAGCACTGCTCCTAGGGACTGAAGAGGCGGCATTCATTTTTCTCGGTGTTAGACATTTCCAGTTAGACATTACCACAGTTATTCCCCATTCTGATGGAAAGTAAAAAGCACTACCAGTACATGATTTATTTGACCTGTGTAAGACAGCTACATAAATATGAGGTGAATCATGCTTAGAGATGCTTCTTTCTCTCCAGTTCTCTGTCAACAAAATCGAGAGAAACAGCTCAGGTGTATATGTCTAGATTAAAAATACAACATCAGGAGAAACACAATCAGCAGATCCAGGGAAATTACTGTTATTATTTCCAACTATTTGGCAATAGAACACCGAGTCCTGTTCAAGAGGGATGGGGAGATGAAAAGGGTCCAGAAAGGTGACCAAAATGGTCAGTGGTCAAGCACTGGCAAAAGTGGACAAACTCCAAGGAGATACTGTGGAGATTACTATATTTAGTGTGGGGAAGACTAAGGAAAGATACCATGACAGCTGACAGCTGCTCAAAATGCAGTTGGAAATATGACATCTCAACCCTCTAGTGGCTGATGAGGTAAGAAGGGACAACAGCCACAAACTGAAGTGGGCACGGTTCAGACTGGATTTTAGCAAAACAATTCTCAGCGGTAGGATTCTTTAGCAGAGGAACAAGGTGTCTAGACATGTGATAAACTTCTCCAATTTGGGAGGTGCTCAAGACTCAGTTAGAGAGAGCCTTGGCTGATCTGGCCTGGTAACAAGTTAGTCCCACGTTGGTGGAAGGTTGGCTTAGAGACATCCAGGTCATGTCACCAACATGACTTTAGCAGACAAAATCCCACACTCTTTCAATCTGAGAAGCTGTCTGAACTTGTGGTGTTTGCAATTTTTCTGAAATGCTTACACTACCCATTTCCAGGTCTTTTTTCATTCCTGAGAGCACACACTACCATTTGCATTTTCAAATCCCCTGGCACCCAGAGGAATATTCTTCTTTCAGCGTATCAATGATGTAAGACTGATGTGAAAAAATTAAACAGATATTCAACAAAAAACTGAAATTCAGGATTTTTTCTTGCAACAACCAGAAATTCAGGGGAGGTTCTTGCCATAAGGACACTTTGACCCATCCCCACCAGAACTTTATAATCCTGACTGGCATTTTGTTTAGTTTTTTTTTAAATTCTAATATGCAGAAGCAGCATAATGCATTGGGAACCCTTTTTTGGTCAGCTGGAACTGCTCTATGGAAACTTGTTAAAACATGTAACTATTTTCCATATTTTTTAGGTTTTTTGTTTGTTTGTTTGTTTGTTTTGGTTTTTTTTTAACTAACACTAAGAGGTGAGAAGTAGTTCTTATTTATTCACTTGCTTGTGTTGTAGATCTCTAGGGATTTTGCCATCTGTCCCCTTACAGAGACATGCATGTGTCATCTTGGGCTGAGAGTGATAAGTGAAGTATAGGAGAAAGCTTAAAAGCTCCATTACAAGGTAATGGAAATTTCTCTGCTTCCTGAAATATAATGACTAAATATTTTAATCATGTTACTTTAATCATGCTGACTTGGTAATGAATAATCTGCACCCTTCTTGTTATGTATAACCTGCTCCATTCTAGTTATGTATTAGTGTTTTCTTAAAACCCCTTGTGTTATACACATGCGTGCACACATGCCTACCACAAAAATTTATGTGGAGATTCCCACTAGTCAAAATGCATTAGAGATACCACCAGAGAATTGTGAAAACCAGATTCCTTTTTCCACTGATCAAGATTCAGAAATAAAATGTCTTCAAACACCAGGAATATATTTGCAAGGATTGTAGGCTTTGTTCCAGATGCTTAGATAAATATAAAACTCTGAAACCTTTCACTTGGCTATTATGAACAGTTATGCAAAGTCTGACTTCTTCTAAGTCAGTAATTGAAATGAGGTATGTGTGTGGAAGCTGGATAGAAAAGTTACACTGAAAAGATGAACAGCTAAAATGGAAGCTTCCTCAGATGCTAAATATTTAATTTCTACTCATGAGGATAGCTTTAGTGTACATCATTTAAAATTATTCTTTCTCTGAGGTCATGGTAATTTTGGAAGCGCAAGAGCTCAGAAGATTTCTGTTCATCTTTTTATGAAAGAGAAAACTCAAGCCAAAACAAGCCAAAATAAGCCCAAACAAGCCAAAACAACAAAGGCAGGGTTGAGAACAGAGAGTGGGGTGAAATCACACTAAAGGGTAAAGACAAAGCACAAATGTTACACCACTGCTTCCTGTTTCTTCCTCTCCTCGGCTCTGCTTTCCACAGTTTTACTAATTCACTCAGGCTAAACAAATAGGATGCTCAGAATTTGATTCACTGTGACTCTCTGGGGTCTATAGCCCCATTCCAGTGAATGCAATTTTGTGCAGCAGCCTGGCAGACACAAATTGAAGAAGGTGAGCAGCCTTCCCTTCCACAACTCCCACTGATCCCCATGCCCTTATTTGCGCCATGCTTCTGGGAAATATGAGTGGATACCCATGGCTCTGTGTACTTTGTGGACATGTGAAAGGCTACAGTGTCTCACTGAGTGGTAAAAAATAAGGACCTTAGAACACAGGGCACAAACCACTGCAGAATATTATAACTTGAGAGATGAATTCATAATGCAAATATCTTGACACTCCAACTACAAGAGGGAACAGAAACAAGTTTCCAAAAGGCCATTTGCAGCTTGTTTCTACTAAAATAAGGAGAGTGGAGTAATCTTTCTAATGCTGCCATTCTGTCTCTCTGGTGAAAAAATGTACTGAATCTCAGGGCAATTAATTTGTCATCCAACATCCCTGTCTACTTTAACTTTGTATGGGCTGAATTGTGACCAGCAGAGCCACAGTTTTGGAACACCACACTCACATGGAAAAGTGCTGTTTTCCATGCTCAAGATTTCCATGATGGTTTATGAAGGAAACCAGAACCACACAATTTTATGGCTGGAAATGTTTTCTGGGTTTGTTTTGTTGCTGTGTTACGACAGCACAACACCATGAATGAGAGATAGATTCAAATATGGCTGGGAAAACACCTTCTAGGAGTCAGGACTCACAACCTGGAATATGGGTAAACATCCAGGTGTATGTGGCACAAGGAAATACTGGATGCAGTATTATTATTATTTAGCTATGGCACCTGAAGTGGTCTTGCTTCTCTAGCACTGGAGCAAACTGTCCCTGGTGGAAGCAGGTCTGTTCTCTGGAGAAAAAGGCCACAGTCCCCAGTCGTGCTGCTTCCCGACCCCAGCATGGTTCTGCAGAGCCAGTGTGGATGGCACTCTCACCACACAGCTGGGAAACGAGGCAGGCATAAATCCTGGCTCCACTGAAATCATTGGCAGGCTGAAGGGCAGGATTTATCATTGACCCAGCTACATCCAGAAGTCCACACCACCTAATTTTCAAACACTTGTGGTTACAAAGGTGGAACTCAGCCCTGCTATAAACAGAAACAAGACACATGGGTAAAATAGAAATCAGAGAAGTTGTGTTTAACTACACCAGTTCTGATTTTTGCTTTTGGATTTTCATAGTTCCAAAAACATACTGACTACAGAGTCTGTGCATTTCAACTTTAATGAGGTCGATACTAATATGTAGCATGAATTAATCCATTAGACAATTAAACCTTTACTTCTGTAAAACACAATATGCAAGATGTGTATGTGAGAGAGTATATTAGCATGTACCTCCACCAGTTAGGTACAAATGCTATGGCCTGGCAGCTGAAAAAAATCAATTTGTATGCAATGATTATATTATATCTCCTAATTTCATGAAAATTCTGGGACTGTGGATTCATATTGATTTCTTTATGCCATTTTAGGCTTTATTCTTAGAATTGATTTCAACAGTCATTTAGAAATACATCTCAGTAAAACTGAATGAAATCTATGCAAGCAGATCTTCTGTAACACAAATTAGCCCTAATATTTCTCACTGATTAAGTATGACAGATATGCAGTTTTACTGTTTGTCATCATGCAGGGAAGAAAGGTATGAGGGCCCTTATGAATTACAAGAAATGAAAAAATACCATAAGTTCTTGGACTACTGGATGATTAATACATTAAGTTTTGCACAGAATCAAATGGAATTATGGAAAGTTTCATTTAATATAAATCTGATAATGGTGTTATGGTTGTACTGCAGCATGCTGTGGTACATATGGCAAACACAATGAGCAAATCTTCCCTGTATCAAGGACACCTCCTGAATCTGTACTCTGTTGTTTACATGGAACACTGAGAATGAAGAAATGGCAGGCATTCAGAACTAATGAGAAGGGGAACTTAAGATAATGTGAGCAATATCCTTTTTGTTAAAAAAAGTACTGCAACACAGTGGCACTGCTTACCCAAGTTCATCAGGATGATCCCTCTGAATTTCCAAAGGGATTTAGAATTTAATGTTATAACCTAAAGCCCAATGATTGCAGCTCTGATCTAAAAGAAAAATTGAGAAGCTGGGTTTTTTAATGCCTATAAGGAGATCAAAGGGTCTCCTTAGCAGATGCTTGTGAGTTTCATAAAAGTAGGTATTTTTAGGGTGTTTCAAGTACACTATCCAAAAGTAAACAATACTGCTTTAAGTTTGTAAGACAATATGAACACCTAGGGAGAGTCTTACTGCATTTCTTTATGTAAAATAACAACAACAACAACAACTTAAATGACCTTAGGGGATGCAGGAATAATTAAGTGTTTTTCAGTGTGTTATGAAGGAGGCCAGACTAGATAATCATAAAGGCTTCACCTGACCTTGATAGTCTCCAAAATCCATGAGAAGCTCGTGGGAAAGGAGCAGGAAGATACACAGATGGCTGTGAGTGGAAGTGGGAGTGGAAGCTGACCTTCAGCTGTGTGTGAGCCATGTGTCAGGGTTATGGCAAAATTCATCATAGTACAAGACTAAAAGATTTGTGTGATACAAGATTAAACCAGTAGAAAAGCCATAAATTGCCTGCTTCCATCTAGAACAGAAACTGGTGGTTTGGGGTTTTTTTGTTTATTTGCTTGTTTGTGCCAGGTCTCTTAGTAAATATATTGCAGCAGATGGAAGAGCTATTTCCTTCTTTCTTATTCCCTGTTTCATTACTGGGAGCACTGGAGTCCAATACCACCTGCCCGGAGGCAAGAGTTTACTCAGCTACTGAGTGAAATGTCACCTCACATCAGCTCACATATCAGCTTCAGCTGAAAGAAAACTCCCTCCCTGATAAGATGTTCCTACATCCCCCCAAGTGTTCATGTCTTATCTTTCTTGGGAAACTTATTAGTGGTGCAAAAAGCATTGTATTCAAAATAGTCAGTCTATGAAATGATGTCAATATGCCCAACTAGTTTCCACATAACCCAATCCTCCTCCTCATGGTTATTCCTGTCAGTCTTGTACTCTGGAAGAGCTTAGCAGTGAATCAAGAGCTTGTAGTGCCAGGTAGTGTACAAACCTAGAATGTAAAAGTGTGTGCAAGGCATTCAGAACCAGCAACAACAGCCAACAGAGGATGAAAAAAAGTACTGGTAAATAGGAAGAAGAAGAAGAAGTTGTGTCTGTGGCCAGGTAATTTGAGCACATCACTAGTCCATGTGGAGTTGTTGTGGGTCTAATGGGAAAAAAGAGGTTTTAAAGGCCTGAGAGAGTAATGCTTGAGGCAAACTAATGCACCACGGCTGTCCCAAATGCAAAGGACAGCAGGCACAAATGTATGAAAAGACACATTTGGAAGGTATCCAGGTTAGGAAAGAATGCTTGCAACAGGTGAGGGTCTGGTAGTAACTGAGATGGGTCTCAGAACTGACCTTTCAGCACAAGGATGAAAGCAGTCCATTAAAGAAGTCAGAAAAAAATAAGTAGGTTGAATTGCTGTAGTATCAGAGAGGCAACTGTCAAGGATTTAAAAAAGTGAATTATGTAGTCAGTCATAGGCATATCATCTCCATTTTAACTCCATGGTGACTGGGTACTGACAGGGCAAGACACTATTTAGCAGAGTACAGAAAAAGGAAGGTTGATTGTGGAGAAAAGATGGGAATCACCCAAAGGAATTTCAGTTACCTGGAAACCTTCAAGCAACGACCAAAATATTGCTGCATCTAAAAATTGATTATTTTCTATTAATCTGTTCATAAATCCTGGTGTTCCTGTTTCTTTTATTTATAGTTATGCTGGCAGCACAAAACAGGCACATAATTTATCTTGAACAGTCTTGTATCAGAGACACAGTCTGAGCCCTCACCTGTTACCCTAACCTGTAAATTTTTTGAGACGGAGAAATTCTGGCTGCTTGTTCAGGATCTTTTTCCTGAGGAGAAGTATCCTGTCCCTTCTCAGAGAGGTGAATCAGAGAGAAAACAGTATATTTGTGAGCAAAAGGACTGGGTTAATTCTTGCCATGGATGAGAGGGTTTCCAAAGACAGGGCTTGCCTCTACCTCCCAAGGCTGGCTCAGAGCAGCTGAAAATCTGACTTGTTCTCTTTTGTGATTTCATACAATTTTCTTGGGATTAAGTCTTTTGCATTCAGCATAGCTTCTTAATGTCTCCTGCATTGCTCCCTGGTTTGCTCCTCACTTTATTTTAGATACAGTTTACCAATAGATTTTGACTTTTTGAAATTTATTTTGTCATAGCAAAATGTCTTCTTTCTTCTGGGCTGCCTTTCAAACATCTCTTTTTGAAACTGGGTCCCAAATTTTAATTAAAGGAACCTCTTGTTTGGCCCATAAATTAAAATGTTCTGAATACTTTATTTTTCTGTCCATTTCAAGGCATCAAGCCAAACAAGAAACACTGAAATCTGTCCAGACATATCCTTTACTCTTTTGTCCTTCTTCTCCTCGTGAGTTGCTCCTCCAAGAGACAGAGCCACAGCAGTTCTTGCCACAGGTCTTCTTGTCACAGTCCTGTGACATCCCATTGGAAGTACTCTCTCCAGAATGAGTGACCTCATGGCAGGGCAGTGACATCAATGACAGCACATAAGCACATTAACTGAGTGGCAACCTGGACTTTTCTGTCCTGCTCCTGAACTGTTGGACAAAGACAGGAGTGGGCTTGCAATGTCATACACTTTTGTCAACTAAGTTGAAGTTGTGTTAAACATTTGATCTTGTTCATAGGAGATTAGACACCAGGATAAATTAGATATTAAGATAAACCTGATCTTTAAAATACTTGTAAAAACTCAGATTTGAAAGAAAAAAATTACAAATAGCAGCAATACCACCTCTCATCCTCTTTCCATCCCTCTTTTTTGGGCATCTTTAGCTGCGTGAAAGACATTCTTCACGGAGTGTCACCTTTGCTGCCTCTGTTCCGTAGCTGCCCCATGGCTCCTCCTGACGATTTTGCAGCACCCACAGCAGCCTGAGCTGTGGCTATGCCACCAGGAGCTGGGCTCTGGGGCCTTGGATGCAGGGAGCTGACCCTGGGGTGGTGTGAGGGGGCGGCTGCCAGGGTGGTAGATAGATGTTTCCATCTGCAGTTTGTGGGAGTAAACCTCCATCTGCAGTGCGTGTCTGAGTCAAAGCCTGAATCTTCCATGTGGAAGAGCAATACTCCATATTCATTTCAGCAAATAACTGTTTAAATCCTGACATAACGAGGCCAATAGGATCTGCTAGGGAAGTAAGTTTCAACATCCTCCACCCACTTCTGCATCACACCCAAACCATTATTCCTTCTCTTTGCTCTCATTCTCCGTTTCTCAAGTTTTGTTATTTAACACAGAATGTCAGATTTCCTACTAGCACGGTAAACTTCAGTGATGCTGCAATGGAAACCAGTCTGGCCCAGTTGTAGAGTGCAAACATGGCAGAGCAGTCAGTGCCAACTGAGAAAAGACTAAAAAAATGGGGATGAGGAGCCACAGAACAGATCAGGGAAGAACCTGAAGAGAAGGAGAATGTTTACATTGAACAGCTGGTGCCATAGTGATTGGCTGTGTTGGGCCCCACCAGATTTACCTCTGTGCCTCAGTGACAGGTACGGCTGAGACAAGGCTGTCTCTGGACCTTGATCTCCAAGCCATAAGAGGGCCTTGATCTTTAAGCCAAGAAGGCTGGTGTGCCAAAAGAGACACTGCCAGAATTGCATCTTCTGCCAACCCCACAAAAAGCAGGCCTGGATTGGAAAGGGTTTAAAACTTCTGGGAAATTTTGATGTGTTTGGTCCTGCCAAACTTTTTGGAGTGACAATGATGAAGGCACTTATTGAGGTCAAAACAGTGTGGCACAATGTGGTTTTAATTTTTGAGGAGCTTGAGAAAACAGAACGTAATAAATTAAATACATAATTTGTATCTACTGAACGAGGCCAGGTCCCTGCAGCATCACAATGCCTGTACAGAACATGAGTGAAAAAAGCTGCATACTTTTATTTTGGGAATTTCCATGCTTTCCAGCTACCTGCTTTTTTCATACCTTCATAATATCCCTCCTACGGTTGTGCAGCACTGGGGAACCTGTTGTCTGCCCTACCACTCATTCTGGCTCCTGCCCAGCACAAATGCTTCTGTGACAGGCCCAGAGTATTCAGATTCTTTTATTGTACAACTTGTTCCCCCACTCAGCTGTAGCTGCTCAAGACTTGAGGAGGAGGAAGGTCTTTGTCCCCTCTTGGAGAAGCAAGTGTGCTAGGATGTGCCAATGGGAGCTCTATGTCTGTTTGAAAGCTGTCCAACAAGATTCACTGAGGTCCATGAGCAGGGATGAGTCACACCTAACCACCTAACCTCAACATCAGACCTTGTAATTAATTCACTCCTTACCAACCCTAGCATGATATTATAACTCAGAAAGCTGGAAATGCTACCTTAAAAAAAAAGTTTTGAGCCCATCAGTCACTGCTCTTCCTGAAGGTCAGCAGATGTTGACTGAATTGTGCCCAGCATTCCTCTTCTCCCTGCACTATCCATCCTATCCACAACCCTCAATGGCAGATATTTACTACGGTGTTCACAAGAACTGTGCAGCTATTTCTACATCCTTTTATGAGGAACCCTTTTTTCCTCCAGGTTCTGTCTAAGACTTGATGGAACCAAAGAAAGAACTGACAGCAAAAGTACAGTGTTTATACCAATGCAACAATGTGAATTGAAAGAAATTATTTGAATTGCTATAAAATAAAATGGGAGCAAGAAAATGCTCTGAATGTGTACCTACACATACATATTTAGACACACATATGAAATCACAGAATAGTTGATGTTGGAAGGGACATTTGGAGTTCATCGGTTCCAACCCCACTGCTCACAGTAACCTATAGAAGGTTGCTCAGGATATTGTCCATTCAGGTTTTGAATATCTCCAAAGATGGAGGCTCCACCATCTCTCTGGGAAACCTGTTCATGCATTCAACTACTCTCACAATAAAAAAACCCAAAAGTTTAAATGAATTTTCTTGTACTCTATTTGTGCCCATTGCCTTTTCACCTGTCTCTGGGCACTGAGAAATCTGTGTCATCTTTACTGCCTCCCATCAGACATTTTGCACATAAAAGGAAGATATTCCTGAGCTTTCTCTTTTCCAGGATGAACACCCCCAGCTCTCTCAGACCCTACTTGCATCAGTCCCTTACTCATTTTTGTGGTGCTTTCCCGAACTCATCCCAGTATGTCCAGGTGTCTCTTGCAGTGGAAAGCCCAGCACAGAGCCCAAGACTGCAGCTGTGCCTCACCAGAGCTGAGTAGAGAAGGATTGCCTTGGTGGTGATGTTCCTCCAGGTGCAGTCAAGCCATGGACTATGGTTTATCAAACAGTTCTCTCAGTTTTGCATTATCCGCAAATTTGCTGAAGTTGTGCTCTGTCCCATTGTACCGATCATTAATGAAGGTATTTGACCATGCTGGCCACAGTATCAGCCCATGGGGTACAGAGCTGGTCTCCAACTGGACTTCATGCTGCTGATTGCAAATCTCTGAGCCCAGCAATTCAGTTTTCAGTGCCTTTCACTGCTTATTTATCTAGTCCATGCTCCATCAGCTTGTCACTGAGGATGTTATGGGAGACAGTGTCAAAAGTCTTAGTAAAGCAAAAATAAACATCTAGTGCTCTCTCCTCATCCATCGAACAAGTCATCTCCCTGTAGAGGGCTATCAGGTCAGTCATGCCTGATTTCCCCTTTGTAAATCCATCTTATCTACTCCTAATTACCTTATTGTCCTTTATATATATATATCTAAATATACAAACACACACATGCACACACATACTTACACGTATATACATATTCACATATGTACTAAATATAGCAATGCAAAATATTCCACACATATATATGGTTCAAATAATCCAAAATTCTTAGGCCCTAGGCATCATTGCAGAAAATTCTTTAACAGAATTTGCTTACACTTATATGTATTTAAAAACCTCAAACCCAACAACAAATCAAACCAGCTAACGAGGTTTTAGCGTGAGTAGAAAAAATGGGTCAGCCAATGAATCTAGATAAATCTAAAGAATGACAGCATTCAGAACAGCATATTCTAGCTGTCCTGTCTAAAGGAGATACCACACATGAACTGTGAGCTGCATTCAAAGGTCAGTGCCAGCTGAAGGATTCAGACCCAGGAGATGTCAGCTCTGTGGGATGGGCTTTTCTCTGACATGACTGGCAACAGCTTTGCACAAGCAGCAGGCTTCCAGTCTGAGCTGCTATTTGAAATGTTATTAGTCTTTTCTTGGAGTGTACTGGCCTTGGTTACAAGATTAATTCCCTAGATAGTACCAGAAGATGATGGCAACACGGCTTTGCTCCAGTACAAATGTGTGCACTGATTAATATTTGTGAATCTCTTTCAAAATTGGAAGGGTTATACAACTGCAAATTAGACTCTGATTTTAGTATTCTGAGATTCAATCAGAAGATACTGTCATTCTTAACACTGCAGATCCCCAAATGCCTGAAGGTTCCTTGACTTTTTAGGTTTCACAGGCTTAGTCATTTCTCCAGGATTTTCCATTGTCTCCAAATGCTCAGAGGAGCTCAGATGAGAGCCCCTGAACTGGTCACTCTGCTCAGCTGCACATCTGCTGACACTCTGGAAACCTCCCTGTTTCCTCTTTTCTGAACTGCATACAAAATACCATCCAGTTTAGTTATACTTTTGCTTTTCTTTTCAGACCATACAAGGATATGCACACTCAATAGTCTGCTGTCTGTCATTGCTACCAGAGCAGGTGCTGGAATCTAGCATTGTGCTGCTCACTATTCTAATCTGACTGCGAACCAGGTAACTGCTCTAAATCAGGTTGCTGGTTTGTGATGAACAAAGACAGCCAAGATCCATCTGGGAAGTCAATCTGCAGGTCACCATCAGGTCCAGGGAGCCCTGTGCACCTCCCTGGGGACAGAGACGGGTAGAAGCCAGACCAGGACATGGGCATGTGGATGGGAAAGGCTCAGTGGAGCCCACGGCCAGGCAGGGCAGGACTGTGGGATCCACAGACTGGCCCTGCTGCAGGACCACTGGGGCAGGGATTTGGTCTTGGGGAGCTGCCATGGGGTCCTGAGCCCTGGGCAGGGTGGGGCAAACCCTGGAGAGGGAATCAGGGCCACCAAAACCTACTGGAGCAGTCAGGGCACTGACATACACATCTCCAGACAATCCTTCTGAGCTCTGATTTTAATTTTGCTTTCCAAAATACTGTGATAATAATTTTATGGTAATAATCTAAATTAAGTCAATTAGGCTAAAATTAAAGTAGTACCTTGAATGACAGGGGAACATTATTTACCTTATTCTACTGCCTGAGGACTCCTAAATGCACCAGTAAGTAAATACATTTAAATTCAGCTGACAGTATTTGCAACAAGTGTAGACATGAAGAATGCTGATGAGTGCATAAATAATTTCATTTCCATTCAGTCATTCCAAGCAAAGTGGAATGCTGCAAGTGAGCAATTTCTGCTTTCCAGACTTAGACTTTAGCCTCATCAAAAGTCAGCAGAGAAATGAATTATCCTTTACCAGCCCCCCATTCTGCCTGTAAGGGTGCAGGAGCAGAGTTCTGCTCAACACTGTGGGTCTCTACAAATCTGTTTGCACATGGGAAAACTACTCAGGGGACAGACTTTGCATCCATTAGTCTGGTTGGTTTGCTTAGGCTTTGCTTCTGAGTTAAATCTGTGCCAAGGTGAAGTTTTGACAGTAGCCTATGTCCTTTGGAAAGCCTTATTAATGGCAAAAATGTGGAAACGGGAGCCAGAACTCCCATCTAGCTTCAGAGAACTCGGGATGAAAAAGGTACTTTGTCAAACTAGCCCATCTTGGCAAAAGCCAAAACTATTCTTTTTGTCAGTAAACACTTTAGGACTGGGCCCAAGATGTCTACAGCATTATAATTAAGAAATTTGAAAATAATTCAAGTGGTCCAGAGAGGGAAAAGTACTTTCTGCTTCTATCCTGCCACTCCACACATGAACTAGCAGGGATGGTGATAGATCCTCCTTTCCAGAGCATCTCATGGCAGAACTGTGTTTTAAATGGAAGGAGAAATTTCTTCCTTTCATTTTTCCACCTACACCTGCATCTCACCTCTTAAATTGTCAGAGGGAAATAGAATCCTTGAATCATAGGATAATTTTAAATTGGAAAGGACCTCTAAAATCAGAGTCCGACCACGAAGCTGGCATCACCGTGTTTATCACTAAACCATGTCCCTAAATGCAACATCTACACACCCTTTAAATATCTTCAGGTATGGCTACTCAATCACTTCTCTGGCAGCCTGTTACAGTGCTTCACAACCTCTTCAGGGATGAAATTTTTCCCTGATATCCAATCTAAACATCCCCTGGCACAACCTGAGGCCATTTCCTCCTATGCTATTGCTTGTTACCTGGAGAAGAGGCCAACACCCACCTGGCTACGCCCTCCTTTCAGGCAGTTGGAGAGAGCAATAACATTCCCCCTGAGCCTCTTTTCCTCCTTGCTAAGCAGCCCCAATTCCCTCACCCACTCATCATTCCCTAGACCTTTCACCATCTTTTGTATCTCTGTTTTGGACACACTCCAGCAACACTCAGAAATAGTCTGAAAGGAACTGCTTTTTCCAAGAGGAAGCAGGTCATTTTGGTAACAGCTGAGTTTGAAAGGAGTGCCATTTCCAGAGGTATTTGTTTAGCACTGGTGAGGCTAGACATTTGTCCAGTTCCAGGCCACCCACTTAAAAGATGATTAGGGAGAAGCAGAGCATTTCTAGATTTCAGTGCCTGCTCTGATACTGATAATGAGAAATGACAAGCATGAAGCTTTTGAGCCTGCATATCCTTGTATGTTGTGTAAAGAAAGGCATAAATAAAACCAAAATGGATGACATTTTGCAGCCCTCATCACCACAGAGACAACTGACAATGGAGGAAAAATGTGTCTATAAACATAAAAATATAGACATTTGTGTGCCTTATAATGTTAGCAAAGCAAGTAAATAAAAATTGCTATTGCAGTATATAAAAAGTGAAGGTTTGAATCACTGTTATTAGAGTTGATGCACATTCCTTTTAGTCATGTTTTGTTCCAAGAAGATACCAATCATGACTGTGTGCTTTAGTTACTGAATGTTAAGGAGAAAAATAAGTAGGTTCCCTGCAATCTCTGAAACACAGTGACAACTACAAAAAATGTGCTTCTAGCTAGGGCAATGCTTTTCAAGGTGGGGATAAATGTCATCTGTAATACAGCATTAAGGACCTGGATATCCCAATCTAGTTTTACAGGACTCAAGGAACCCCATAAAACATAAGACAGATGAAGGGACAATGTTATGAACAGGACACAGACAGGACTTCAAAGCCTACCTCCTCAAAGATCTTTTCATGTGCTCAAAGTCTCCTTTGCCAAAAACCAGAGTTTTCACAATCACCACTCCTCTAAACGCATAGGCAGCAAAAATTTGGAAAAGGCTGAACCCTGACAATGCTCCAGAGCTCTCTGTCCTAGAACTTTTCAAGACCCAGCTTTTGAAGTCCTGGGCAGCTTAGTCCAACCTCAAACTGACCCTGCTGTGAGCAAGAGGTTGAACCAGAGACATCCTGAGATACCTTGCAAACCTGAATTACTCTGTGATTCTGCAGCTACATATGGGATATGGGAGGCCTGAGCATCAAACTGGGCACTGCAGCATATTCAATGATACAGACTAAATACTGCAACCTCTTGGGGTTGTTACACTCTAGGTTCTTTGCTATCTTCGTACTCCCTTTATGGACTCTCTCAAATTTCTCCCCAGACATCTTGAAGTGGGATCACTCAAGTCTGCATACTGAGGATGAGGATTGTCTCTGTCACAGCACTTGAAAAGCAACAGAGAAATCCAAAACAAAAGACAGGAGTAAATGGTAAAGGATCAGAGTTCCCAGAGTACCCTAGAAACAGTGGGGGTTCTGTTTAGTTAATGTTAACATCTTTGACTACCTGGCAGTGTAGGTAGGAAATACCTTAATCACATATGTAAAGGAGTCTGAACAGGGAGGTTAGATGGCAATAATAAATATGTAAGAGCAGTATTATTAACTATTCTAGCAGGATTTCAGGAGATTAGGAATACAAAGAGGAAGTAAGGTGAGATTCAGTCTGGAAAAATAAAAGCTAAACACTGAAAACCTGAGCTAAATGAAAGTGTAGCAGTTGTTGGGGAGGCTCACTATCTGATGAAAGTAACAGGTGAACTAAGAGTATTTGAGTGAGATCAGGACAATAGGACCACCTGAAGTCTCTCCAACCTGTATATTGTTGTGATCCCTTTTTCCCCTTCACGTTATTTCTTATTCCTGCCTTCTCTCTCCAACTGCTCTGTGTTGGAACAAAAATGAAGAACGATGCCTTAGCCATCTAACATTGCACCTTCTGCAAAACTGTTGAGAGCCTAGGAGTGGCAAGGAAGTGAAAAGCAGTGGCTAAGCAGTTGAACAAGAATATAGCATGAGGTACAAGAAAAAGGGGGTGCAAACCCTCTATTTCTCCAACAGCAAAATTATAGTAACAGCAGGAGGGCAGAAAATTGCCTTATCTTATAACTCTTCCTTGCCCTTTTGTGGATGTTTGCCCTCTTTGTCTTGAAGGGTGACTTACAGCAAAATCAGCACATTTTAGTTAGCCTTTGGACTTTTCTCTGAAAAATCTAGTTATTTCTAGCCTTAGTGATGTAAAAAAAGACTGCCAAATAAGAACATTTTTCCTTACAAAATTTCCTTGAGCTGAAGGTAAAAAACAAAAACTGTTTGTAAGAGGTCCATAAAGCATCAAAGGAATTAATCTTTTTATTCTTTCCTGCATCTGTAATAAAGGATTTACAGTACTTCAGAGCTGCTCAAGGACTGATATTCCTGTTCTCAAACCCCAAGCTTCGTTTCACTGTTTAATGCAGTACAAGAACAGCGCCGAATTTATAACTCGCCTCTTTATTCCATTAAATACAAAATGAACCTGATCCCTGCAGGTAGTCTCTTGCACATTCAAAAACATCTGCTACCAGGCAAGGGAGGCAAAGAAAAGGCAGAAGGAACTTTCAAACTTTTAAAGGTAAAAAAGCATCCAGGAAGTCTTAAGTGCAATGCATTCAGGTGTGAAAGAAGAGGATTTTCACGTGTGTGAGGAGACATGGTGAAGGAAAGGTGCTGTGAAATTGTGGAAGCTGTTGGGCCGGAAACAAGCAGCAGCACAGCCAAAGCAGGATGCTCGATCTGTTTGTCCTTGTTTGTCTGTCCACTCACCAGCCAGGGGATGCACCCACCTGCTCACACTCCAGTTGCAGCCCACAGGCTACAATTAATCCCTTAACATGACTTCTGCCTACCACCGTGTGTGCTTAATTAATTGTCTTTCCATCTATGAATGTCAGGGGCTGCTGCTGGAAAAAATCTGTGGAATTGTACTTAAGGAGCAACCTTGGAAGTCCGGATAAAGAGATGAAGGTACTAGAGAAAAATTCAGAGAAGAAAAAGTTTAAATACAAAGACTTGTCTCTGAAAATCTGCTGAATGAAAGGTTTTCCCCTGGGTGCATACTGCCTTGAAAAGCCTGGGTTCTTAACCTGACTTTCACAAACAGGCAAATGTGGTTATGAGGGCTCAGTGAAAAATTATTTCATCTTATTTTCCACCTCTTTAAGGCTTGGATTAAATATCTTCTAGATATTTAATTCAAGCATCAAAACTAATAATAAGATAGAGAATAGATGATACCTTATACCTAAAGATTTTAATAGGTTTTAGTGAAATTAATATATTGAAATTTTTGAAATGGGCTTTATATCAGAACACATGTGATTTATGAAGTTAAATATATTTGTGCCTGCATTTTACATTGAAAGGGACCCAAGTAGAGAGTCTGCAAACATCATATCAGAGGTGTCTGAAAAAAGCTATGCTCCTGTGACTGCCAGAAGACCATATTGTCCAGCTCTTGAAAAATGTGTAGACTACCAACTTGGACACAGTGGATGTCACTGAAATTGGCAAGGCTCAGCTAGAGGAATCCTCTTCAGCTCATTTCTGCAACCACTTTCATTTTGTGTGCCTTTGTTTTTTGATATAACAGATACTGAAGACCTCACTGAAAATTCCAACTCTTTAGTCTTTAGAAGCTACAAGAGACAATGAACTTGAGACTAGATCTGGACAAATGCGATCTTGAATAGCTGTGACTAAGAAAATCAAAACAAACAAATGTGCAAAATTATTTTTCCTCAGGTACTCCAAATGTAACAGCCTCATGATTAAGCCTAAAAACTCCCCAGGCAGAGTAGTAAAAAAAAAAGGTAACAGAGGAAATACTAAATAAAATTAAATATTTATCTGAAAGAAAGACAAGTAATTTGATTAAACACAAGATGTTATTCACCTACATTAGTTTTCAATTTCAGTGAAGAAAGAAAGGAAGAAAAAAATTGCTTAGATTTGACCCAAAATACTGGTATAGTTTGAATAACACACTGTATGGGAAAACACATTAGACAGGACCAATTCTGCAGTACAAGTCTGGCCAGAAAATGATGCTCAAACCATGCTCTAGGCTAGAGACTGGATATGAACCCTACTTTTATAGTTCAATCAACCTCTTAACCTAGTTTTATCCAGGAGCACCAAATCTTGATACAGACCATAGGAAGAACTAATTTGAGGGATTAAATAACACATCCATAGTAGGCACTAAATAATATATCCCTAAGTGTCCAGAAACTGTATTAGTGGATTTTTTTAATTTCTAAAGAAAGTATTGAAAAGCATGAAGAATAAAAAGGATGAATAACATATTACTTTGCAGTGTATCAGAAAGACTTTTTTTTAAGCTAAAAGTATACTAGTTTCCTTAAATGCTTTTGCAATTATCAGATTGCTATAATGCATAATACTCAGCTGAAATCCCAGTTTAATTACCACTTTTATGTTTAAATTTGATTCTTTATCCGTAAAATACTGTGAGGCCTCCTGATTGTATTTAATATCCTCACTCCGATGCTCTGCATGTACCCTGAGCAATGCTCACATGAAGCAATGCTGAGTTACACTTTCCAAGTGCCACCTCATCTCATGCAAAGGAAATTAGATTCTTTTTTTTTAATTTAATCACGGTTCTATTTAATTAAAGTCTTAAGAATTGTTTTGTTTTTGAAAAAATTGTTTAATAGAGGCTTTCGGATAAATCATTCACTATGAGTTTGAATTTTGGACAAGATATTCTAGGCTATGAATAAATTTATAATTGCTGGCAGGACCAAAATGTTAAAGAGCTGGATGACAGCGATGACAAAAGCTTCCTTATTTCTGCCTTAGAAGAGCTGTAAAAGGAAAGAGTTTGTGATTCTTCTCTGGGTATCTTTGCTATTCATCTTGTGTGCATGGGTTTGGGGAGGGAGACTAATGGAAAAACTGTTTATGCTTCTTATTCCTCTTCCATATTTTTTTGCATATGCATTATAAAGAATAATTTTCTTTCCTTCAGTCTAGTTAAATAAGAGCATTTGATCTAGGAATCTAGTGGAGGACCCTGTGATGTTGAGAAGCTTCATGGAAATGACTCCTGACTGCAGGCATCTCTGACTCAGGAGCATTCAGCTTGGGAGACTGAGAGCAGCAAGATCTGCCGAGCGCTCCGGCTCTGAGAATCTGCTTCATTACCGCCCATTTTTAGAGCATCACAATGGAGCAGCCAGCCACTCTGGGGATAGTAGCTGGGTGTCAAACACCTCTGCAGGCATTTTCAAGCAGTGATAACTGATCTCTCAATAAGTCTGCTTTCAAGAACTCCTGCTCTGCAGGTTGAAACATCTGGGAAATAAAATGCAGAGGATCAGTAGGCAAAATCAGGGAAGGAGGGAGTGGAGAAGACAGACAAGGTATTTCTCATCAAAAACATTTCACAAGATTAAACCCAAAGGCATAATGTGCATAATGCTTTTCTCCTTAAACAGAAGAGCATTGACACACGGAAAGGTAAGAAAGTACCAAGAGGATTACAAAATTGGATTCACTAGGCTAAAAAAGAGATGCAGGCTTAAGTCACTGAGAAGTACAGTTAGTCTGGAAGAAGAAAATGCAGACAGTTCCCTGCTTTGGAGACTGAGTTTGGCTTCCAGAGCAATGCTTACATCCATTTTGAATGGAAAAAGCATCCTAATCATCCTGTATCTGAGGAATTGGAAGGAATATCAAATCAGGACTTGAACTCCAGGACACATTCTGCATACTATATTTGCAGCTCATGCATACTCTACTCAGCCTCTGAGTACTTCCAGTGGGGGTTTTGTTGCTAACAACCCTTCTCAAACTGGTCTCTGCTCTTGCACACTTTATTTTCAGTATTATTTAATTTTCATCTCACTATTTTACTTAGCAATATATGAATGCTCTTGAAGTCCACTTAGGAATATTTATACTTGGTCTCCTTCACCCATCAACCTGGCTTCCCATTTTCTGGATGCCTACTCCAGCTCCTGCTTGCCTTGAGAGCCAGCCCATGCTCATGGGTGTTAGGTACAGGCCAGACATGCTGCTTTGGCTGCAGGTATCTGGAAAGAGCACTGCTCTCAGCCAGTCTCAAACTGCTCATCAGCCCTCTCCTCTCCTTACAGCAGGATAACTGCACCTACAGCTGCTTCATCAGCTCATCCCGTCGGAAAGATGTGTTTTATAAACGTGTACAGCGGTGCTTAAGGTAAGTCAGGTTATTTTGGCAGAAACCACTCCAGGAGCAGTGAAACAAGAAGACACCAATCCCCTGTTGGGAGGCTGGGGAAGGCAATCGGGGCAGCAGAGGGCTGGCTAAGAGAAGTCATGTGTTCTACCCTGTGTAACTTGCAACTGCTCCTTATATTTGACCTTAAACACATGAAATAAGTCACCACTGCATGTCCAGTATTTTAAAATATATTTATCTTGTTTCTTCGCTTGCCTTGATTCCCATAAATCAATGGGATTTTTTAAATTAAAAAAAAAGTAAAAAGTATTTTTTTTTTCTCTTTTTAATACACATTTTAGATTGTAAGATTTTTGAGAGACAAACTTTCTAGTTTGGCCTTGAAGAAGTCTTCATGCATTGCCACTCCTTACTGTGTCAAGATCTCTAGGCAATATTCTACTGCAAGCAATAAACAGTATTACCATCTTGAAATTTCTTAGTTGCACTGAAGCATTCTCCAACACTCTAATAGTTTGTTTCAATTTCAAGAGATTTTCCATACAGCATGCTCCAAGCAGCAGAATTAGATATGGAAAAATCTGTTGAAAGGACCTGCTGAGCCCAAACTGTTTAAAATTGAACAATCACACAAGTGAGATTCACATTATAGTGCTCTTTAATTTTGACAAATTGTATGTTCCCTGGAAGAGATTCCACAGCATGAAAACCTTGCATTGCAACTTAGCAATTAGGTTTACCACCATGCAAACCTTCAAAGTCTTGTTATATTGAGTAGTCAGGGTCAGAACTGGAAAACAAACAGAACAAAAGATATTTGTTAAATTATGAACCCCTTTGGAAGAAAAAAAGAGAAAGTTTATTTTAAACATAATGTCATTCGGTTAGAAAACATAAATAAATAAAGCAGCAACATTAGCTTCCTAGGAAGTTCACTTACTTACAAGCACAATCCCTTCAAAATCCAATTCTTCTCCTTTTTTTTTAACATTATCATTACCTAAGTTTGCAATTAGTACATTTTGTATTCTTCTGACATCACATTTAGAATTATTCCTTTGAGAATCTTCTGCAGTTACAGGAGCATTCCCTGAAAAAGCACTGCCAACCACAATGATAAATATAAACTCCTTCAATCTCTAGGATGCATCCTGTTTTTCTTAAAAGTAATTTTTATTTCAAACCACATAAATGCAGCTAGTTTAGTGACTTTCTTTCTATCATTTGCCTGTTTATGGTACTCTGTTTCACCATCTTGCTGTATATTTTAGCTGTAATTTTTTGCTAGACCTTTGATTTTGTTGGGCTAATGGTCTGTGGAGCACCATGCACTAATGATAACATTAAAATATTTGCAAATACTGACACAAAATCTTTTTAAAACATACTTAATGGCTAGGTATGACCATAAAATATATTTTGTATTAATTTACCAATACTGTTTTCCTCTGACATTTCTAACCCTTTGCTACTATAATTGAATGACCAACACACTCAAGATCTTTAGAAAAGAATCTTTCCACACATACTCTCAATGAATACAATGCACAAAGGTTGACAAAACAAACTCATTTCATTATGAAAGTAATTCAAACACCAGTGTTTTCAACAACATTCAAGCATCTGGAAAGTGGATTTGGTTGTGTGGGGTTTTTTTCCAATATAAATACCTTTTTTTTTTTCTATTTTTTAAGTCCAAGTGTTTTGCAGAAAAAAAATAATCTGTGAGCTCCCAGTAGCTGTTATGTGCCATGGCAGTTTGAGCTTGGTTCTCTGGAATGCTTTCTAGACCAGAGTTCCAGAGGGTTTGCTAAATGACCACAATCAGAATTGATTCCCTTCAGTTACAACACCTAACAAATTGTACACAAGACAAATTAAGTGTGCTCTACTCTCTCAGCTTGCAAGCCCTTGTGACCATGGTGGGGAGTTCACCATCAGCACAACCAGGTAAAACAGCATTTCCCACAGCTGGAAGGTCTGCTGGCAGGGAGAGGCTTGCCCCTTCTCCCCAGCACAAGAACTGTATGTTCCCAGTACAGGAAAGGAAAATTCTATCCCTCTGTGCCTGGCAGCGGTTCTGCACAGCCTCCAGAGTGCTCTTTCACACCCACACTGCAGGCCCAGGCTTCTGGTCAATCCTTCTGACCATGGGAAGACTAGAAAATGGAGTCTGTAAAACAATGGGAATGGACCCAGTATTGGTGCCACTGGTGATTAACAGCAGTCAAAGTAGTAAATGACAATACTCATTGTTTCTCTGTCCAGACCATAATCTTAAACACAACACTAACCAAAGCCAGGGACCAGGCAAATGGGTGATAAATGCATGTAATATATATAATTTACATACAGACTAGAAACCCACAGCAGTATTTTTTACATTCAGTTTTTCAATTATGTGTTTACACTGCTCTTAGGCCTATTTCTGATCTTTGCTCATGTTCTGACCAGTCCAATTTATTTCCATTTCAGCTCATGAAGAGGTTCTTTAGCCTGTGGTAAAATACAGTGCAAAAAAAATCAGTCTACTGAACCTGGAAAAACAAATTCCTTCCTAACAATCTACTGATTTAAAAATTTACCCAGCTCCCTAAAACCAGCCTGGTTAATAAAGGGCAATGAGACATGTTTTGAGAGGGTCAGATGACTGTCACATTTCCAGCCATATGTTATCATTCCTTATCAAGATGCAAACTTGTGGAAAAGACTAAATCTTCGGTTAAACTTTTTTATGCATTTGCAGGGTAAAAGGGAAAGTCAAGAGCCTTTGAATGAAGATTTGTTGTCAAATTTTAACATAGTTTCACTTCACGGTTTCCAAGGGGTAAAAATACGCCAGATGGATGCCAAGTGAGTATTTCTTCTAGGCACAATGCAAGACTCAGCGCCACAAAATAATTTGTGGAAGAGCTTTTCATCCTTTTCCGAGGCTCCCAGAAAAGTGGCTGAGAATGTATTCTGCAGTGTTGTAAGCCACACTCGATTTCCTGTGTGGTCTTCCCCTACCTCCATCTCAAACCCTATTGCTCTTATCTTTTCATGGACCTCTAGGGACTGCTGCCAAATATTCCCATATCAAATGCAAAATTTTGATAATTCAATGTGCATTTCTAAGGAAGTACTTTCAGCATGCAGAATAGAAACAGGGCTTAGTGATCATTTCCCTGCTACCCTATCTGCTCTGAGAATATATCCCTTGTGGCATCTCTTACATTCTGAGTCTTCACGGGGATTTCATGGCCCACAGGGCGTAGTTCTTTGCCATGGGTCCCACAGCTTTTCCATCTTGTCTGCTGTTAAAGTTTCTTAGCTATTCTCTTAGCTTTTCCCCTCACTCACTGAGCAGTACTACTGGTATTAAAAGCTCTTGCAGCTGCTCTTTTCATGTTTGTGTGCCTATTCTTCCCTGGTCTGCTGCAATCTCCTCTGTGCTGCCTGTATGTAGGTCAGCATCACTTTTGCTCGAGCCTCTGTTAGCGAGTGATCTGGGCCTGAGTGTAAGTTCTGCTGATGAACTGGTTGTCTCTTTTGCCAAAAATTATTCTGCCTCTTATTAATTCTTCTTTTAACATTCAGTATGTGCAATGTTCAGCAAAACTGTGATCTGCAGTAATAAAAGCTTCATCTGCTTGCCCTTGTTCCTGGCACCTCCTAGCAAATTTGGCCTTTTCATGTATTATATTTTGCTTGTCTGTGACATCGACTTCAAAAATATCTTTTTTTCATTTTTTTTTTTTTTAACTTTTTTTCTTTCTTTGGTGAGAGACACAGACAGGCAACAGCAGCAGGAGTAGCCAGGGAAAATACCAAGATGGTATACTACATCATATTCTTATACCTTTCTGAATGGATTCCTGAATTTTTCAGCTTTAGCAGAGCTAAGTTGCCAAAATCAATATTCTGCTTGTTCCTTTGTCTGCCCAGGAACCTGAAGGAAAACCCTATGTAGGAGTGGTGCTACAGCAGAAACATAAAGCAGTAATGAGATGAGAGGTGATGGCATGGTAATGGGTGGTTGCTTCTAATAATCTCTGAGTAGCAGAGTTTTCATACTCACCCACAACAGATGTGGTAGATGACAAAGATAGTTAGACAGCTCTGTGACATTAAGCCCTGTGTCAGCCCCTACTGACACATTCCCTTTTCAACAACACCTTTTGCCTTTTCTCTGTCTTCTTCCCTTGCAAAAAACTGTTAATGGCAGCTACATAAGGCAGTCACCTAAATGTGCATGTCATCGTGTAAGTTTTCCATGGCTTCAAACCTCAGCAGGTTTTTTTACTACTGTAAGCACTGCTATTTTTAGCTGCATATTAACTACTAAGAAATGTTAAAACTTTTTTTGTTTTGCTTTGGATTGGTCTGGGTTGTTTTTTTTGTAGGAAGAAAATGCCTCCCATTTCATTAGAACCACAGGAAAACAAAGTATGACTGTCAACTGTTCATAATAATCAGCTGCGTGGCATCTTTCAATCAAGCGTCAAAGGCATTAAGAAATTAAGCCTTACAATATAGTTAGAAAGGATTTTTTTGTAAGAATGCTTGCTACTTGTACTGCCAGTTTGATAGCATCATAATTTTCATGGTAAATAATAATACCAGCAATCATCATTATCAAAAATTCAATAAATCAAAACTGACTTATCTAAAAGTGGGATTTCCCACAGGATATGCAATTTCAAGACTGCAGCCTTGACTGAAGAGGATTGTTTAGATTTTTCTGCAAAATTCTCATGTTTGCAGTATTTTGCACAACCTTGTGCTTGGTAATAATATGTATAGCCCTCCTTCAACCATTCTGTCTTTCTATTCATTTTTCATGTTGTCTGTGTGAAGTTGATAGCAAATTCTGCATTTCTTTCAGTGATCAGAAACAATGATCAATCAAAGAGCATCACATTCTGTGTTTCTCTGTCTGGAGCAAGGAGACAGCCCAAGAAGAATGAACACATTAAAAAAACCCTATGTGGTGGGTTTGTTTCTGTCTTTTCCTCTATTTAGTGTACAATAGAGTTCTCAGGGTGATTTCCATGTATATTTAGCATAGAAAGTGTGGTAGTCTGTTTCTTCTAACATCATGAAATTCAAAGAGATAAGGCTGGAACACTGCACTTGAGAGCCTGACATTAAATAAACATGGCCCCTGGATAAATAGTTAGTACTTCAGAAAATGAGGCCACCTACTTAAGTGCTAAGTGTGGGTTTACGCGTCTCTTTCTATAAACAGCCAGGCTTGAACATTTTAACCCAGTGCATAAATCCTCAGATAATTAAACTGGACAGTGTATCTGTGCTTCACTGGTACAAGAACAAGGGCAACTGTAAACCCAAGGAGAGATTTGCCATGGGAAAAATATGAGATATATCTTCAGATAACCAGTTTGTCTTCAAAGATGCTAGGGGGAAGTGAAGATTTTTTTGAGATTTCTAAAGTCCATCTTAGGTTTCAGTTGGAAGGATGTATGAAGATCTAAAATTTCAAGGCAAATATGTTCTAAAAATGGAGCTTTGGATGAAGCAAAGCTATTTAGGTTGATCAAATTAGAAATTATTCATTTCCGTTTTTATTGCAGTACATGCATAAAATAGGATACAATAATAACATTTTAAGCCATTTGGAAATCAGGAAATTAATTTGAAAACTACCTGTTTCTGCAGAAAATTTTTCACATTATTGAATCAGAGTTTTCAATGGAAAATGTCCCTCAGAAAAGTGTTTGACTCCATGAGATCCAACACTGAGCAAGAAGCTGACGCCTTTATGTCCAAGATCATGTGAAGAGTGTTGTATCTTCCACTGTGCTACTGTGTGGACACACAGAAACCTGCAGTCATGATCCAGCAATGAACTAGCAAGGACTTTAACCCTGCCACTGTAGTTGAAAGCAATTAGGAACAGCTCAGACAGAGAAAGATGTTCTTGAGACCAAGCACAAAGATAACTTGAAGAGTTAAGCTGTAAATTAAAACTGATAGTAGTTGTATAGGTCTGAAATGAATTATTGCAAAACTTTTTTCTGTAACGTAATCCAAACTATATTTTAATTGGATTCTAATGTTTTCTTTTTCAAGGAGACAGCTGGAGTTCCATCTGGCCTCATTTCTCATAACACAATCTATTTTGTACTATAATACTTTCAATATGGTAATTACTATTGTTGGTTGTAAAAAACCATAAAGTTTCAGTCTGAACAATTTCATCTGGTCTTTCAATAAAGCTGACTCAACTTTCAGGACGCTGTTGCTCAGCATATTAAAAATTATGCATCACCGAAAACAACAATAAATAGCTAGAAAAAAAAATATATAATTGACTGGTATTTGAGCATGTCCCTTAAAAACAGATGATTCAAATGCAAAAAACATTCATTAAAAACAGAAACTGTATTGAAATCCACTTTTGGCTTTATTAGTGGTAAAATCCAAATTCGCTGCTTATGATATGGTTTTCCACAAGGAACAACTGCATTTAGGTCATTAGAAAGACAAAATATTGAACAAAAGAATACTGAGTATGTTACCTATTATAGCAATAAGCCTCCAGCCTTGCACATCAGCTCCAAGGCAATGCCCTCCACCACAGCCAGGCTACTAAAGATGTTTAGCACCACTGTTGGTCTGACATGCAGAAGCTGTCCAACCTCAGGAAATCATCAGTCCAAAGGACAGAAGGAAGTTTATTAAACAGAAGTTTAATATCCTGGAAGTTATTTCCTCTCTCTGTTTAATCTACAAAGACTGCATGGTTGTTTCTACAGCACACTGAAGTGCTTGGAGACAAAGTCACATCCATCAGGCCTAACTGGACAAAAAAACTGGATGTAATAGGAGTGTTTGAGACCTCTTGTGCTGAGATAGATAATGCTGATGATGGACACAGGGGTTGAATAAATAATAGGTAATGCTGATGAAGGCACAAAGGGGCTGAAGCGATCTGGACCTGCCAGGACATGCTGGTAGTGACAACAACAAAATATATTTTAAGCATTACTTGCAAGCTGGAGTAGTTACCAATGCAAAACTTGTACATGTGTCATATGACCACAGTGAAACTGTTCCTTTTGCTGCTTTAATGATCAAACATAGAGAATATTTTTTTCAAAGTGCAGCTGTGCCATGTATTCATGTTCTGTACCTAGACGATGAAGGCTACAGAAAATGTTAGACTGTTTCTTCCATTCCTCAAACCACCTCCAACATCAGGCATATGGGGAAAATCAGGGAGTAAAGCTACAGGGAGCAGAACTCACTATGGGACTTCCACTTGTGCTTCACTGGGGCTGCATCTTTCCAGTGATACTGCAGGGAGTCTGTAGGGAAGAGAGGGCAGTGACAACCCTGCCGTGATGTAACAGGAGGTCAGGATCTGTCCAGCTCCCTGTGATCCAGCTTGGCTAGTTATTTATTGCCCATTTCAGTAGCAAGAGGGTCCACAGATAAATGCTTACATAACCTTTGTTTCACATAATATTTGTAAGGGAAAGTCTGGAGAGCTGAGCACTGGAGCTTAATCTGTGTACTGTGCTTTAAGAGGCCTGCAGATGGATGAGCAGTGAAATGGGTTGTTTCTTCATCCCTTTGGTGGCTTCATTTGAGAGAATAGAAATGAGACTGTCTATATCATACTAATGTCCACAAAATTACATTCCCAGATATTACTGTCTCGACAACCTCAGCAACCATGATGGCTTTAAGAAAAATCCAGCTTGATATCTAGATTTATTAATGTTCCTGCCTAAGGCAATTCAGTTTGGGGCATATTTTCAGGCTTTATGTGTTCAAGGTTTTGTGAGTGCTTTGGTTTTTGTTTTTTTTATTATTATTTTTAGAAATAAGTCTGTTTCCACTCAGGAAAAAAACAGGCATTTGATGCATAGGCCATAGGGAGGGAGGAAGGGAGAAAGGGAGGAAGGGAGGAAGGGAGGAAGGAAGGTTAGTTTTGTGACAGAGTCTCCTCTCTGTTATAGGAGTTTCACATTCAAGTTAATGTTTGATTTCAGTGATTGAACACTGCTATGAAAAGAGAAGTGTTCAAAACCCAGGAGACCAGTGTTTCCAATCAGAGCAACTGGAACTTGAGCCCAGAGTGCAAACATTAATGAAGATATGTTTGCAGAGCAGCTACAGACCCAGATAGATTCTCAATGAAAAGTAAATCAGAGTCCGTATATTTAACAATTTTATGCTCTTTACTAATGTCATTTGGACTAAGTTCTTGTACTGAGTTAAGAGATTAAGGGACTGATTCAGGCTGTCACGAAGTGCTGCAGTAGAGTGCTTTCAGCAAATGGTTGAGTTTCTGAGCAAATAATCCACTGTGAAGCACTGCAATCCTCACCTCCGGGGCTAATACGCTATAGCCTGTAATTACTGAGAGCTGTCTATCCAGTTTGGAAGTATTCTGTTGGAGAGGAAAACATTTAATCCTCCTTAGTATCCTGTTGGTCAGGTCATCATGAGTGGGAACGTGGTGCAATCTGGCAGGCAGCATTTTGCCTTTCTGAGAAACTGTTTGTGCTTTGCATAGAAGGTCCATTAATGGAATTAATGTAGGTTTAGTTTCAGCAGGGTCTGTTTTCCTATGTGAAGGGTGTTGGTGGTTCTAGAAATCAGAACATACTGTCCCTCGCTTCCCTGGGATTAATAACTAGGTCATTTGAAGCAAACAGGGTTGTTTTCCATCATGCCAGATGAAGAGGAAATTAATTTCAAGAACATAATGGTTTTAAACTGACAGTAGGCTTAGACAGACATTAGGAAGAAATTCTTCACTGTCAGGGCAGTGAGGCACTGCCACAGGTTTCCCAGAGAAGCTGTGGAGGCCCCATCCCTGGGAGTGTCCAAGGCCAGTTTGAATGGAGCAACATGGTCTAGTGGAAGGTGTCCCTGCCCATGGCAGGGGGTTGGAACTAGATGGCCTTTAAGGTCCATTCCAACCCAAAAATATTCTGTGATAACGTGGGAGCCCTTCTGTGTGAGACTCAAAGGTCCACACAGCCCACTATCCTGTCCACTACAGCGACCAGGGGCAAAGAAAGGATGTAAGAAATAAGGCTGATACAGAGTGACATGGTTTTGGTCTGGCCCTTCTGAGCCAAGACTTCCTGATAGCATAGAATGGAATTTCAGTTATTGCAAATGCAGTTTTATTTCTGTTATTCGGAATAAAAATTGAATCCAGATCTTAAATCTGTACATCTGTAGATGACTGATTTTCTTCCACTTGGTAAAATACCTGAGGGGGAAGGGAAAACAGGCTAGCTATACTTTCTGTTGTCATCTAATTAAGCTCTGCAAACATTTTTTCCCCCTTTTAATTATTGTTTTGTGTCATTACTAACTACCAGCTTTGGACATAGGACTTCAAAACTGCACATTCCTTACAGCACTCAGAGATTTAGCTGCTCACACAGCTTGAATTCAAATTATGGTGATAGACTTTTCTTCTGGTTTTGGGATCTGATCAGAATTGTGATCAGCACCAGAAAATAATCAGTTCCCTGGATACCTCCCCAGGGAGCATGCAACCCATGGATGTCCCAAGGGAACACACCATCTGGGTGATTATCCAGACAGCCCCCTGGAAACAACTGAGGGTGAACCTTAGGGTCAGATGTCAGAAGATCATCCTACTAGCAAACCTGGGAGCAGCAGCTGCTTCCTGAGAGAAACTCCTTCAATCTAAGCCTGTGAATCTTCTCCCACAGCAATGAGAACCCCAGGAAGAGGCAACAGGGATTGCTCCTTTACTATTTTGCTCATTAGAGCATATTTCTTTTGTTGCCAACTGAGCTGGCAGCTCTCTCTGTTGATGGAACTGGGAGAATAACAAACCCAGACTCCCTAAGTAAAAAGCAGCATTTTGCTTTTTGCTTTTTTTTAGAATGGTTTGTTCCTCTCTGCTTCTACCCTCTTTTCTGTGCCTTCCTCCTACTTGCTTTAGCAGTGTTTATTTACAGGCTGCACAGCAATGACCTCTCACCTTCAACCAGATATTCGGGCTCCTTTTTGCCAAGCTTTTTGTTATAAACCCCCAAAAGTCTTCACCTCAAAACCTACATGTTGGCTTTACAGTCTTTGTTCTACAACTCCTTTGGAGGTCCAGGGATTATTTCTAGAGGGTTCTAGGAAAGGAGCTAAGAAGAGGCAGCCTATCACCAGCTCACTCAGTGTCCTTGAACAGGGCCCTCGTGTTTCCCAGAAATTTATTCATCTATCCACAAACCAAAAAGGCTGAAATTTCTGGCTTAGTCTACAGCCATGAGATATGAAATGTTAAGAAGAAATAAAAATTATATAATCTCTCCTTGATGACAGAGAAACAGTAGCAGACCCTGCAGCATAAAGGAGTAACCCTGTCACACAGGTGAGACCAATGCCCAGGCTCACAGAGAGGAGCTGCCCCCCACAAGTCACCCAGGACTCTGAGGAAGCCAGGGTATTTTTCAGACCTGCCCCTTTGGGAGAAGATAACCACACCATGGTCCTGCCAGCAGTGTTTTCATTCAGCCTCTGCCATGACAGAGAGCAGAGGTCTGTTCTCAGCTCTACCACACCATGGAGCTTAACAAGTCTTAGCACAGTAAGCTGTTCTCCAGCCCCTGCTCCCTTCCTCAGTTCTTCCTCCTTTACTTCCTCTGTTTCTTTCCTCCTGCTACTTCATTTTATTCCCCTCACTCTTGTTGGCAGATAATTTATCTCCTGCACTTTCCTAGACATTTCAAAGATGTCTTAGTATTAAAGGCATGCTTTGTAAGGGCAAACTGTAAATTCTTTATTAGAAAAGCAAATTAGTCAGGATTTTAAAGCTGCTCAATAAACAAACAGCTCAACACAATTTGGCAGGTTTCAGGGAAAACTTGACCTTGCTGAGCTATCGCATTCACATTCAGGATATTCCTCTAAGGTATGAAGAGTGTGCAATCCTTTAAAACAAACAAACGAACAAACAAAACACCAACAAAACAACAAAAAAAGAGAGATAAAGTAATGGGGTAAACAAAAGAAAAGTTATTTTCTTCATACAACATGCTATTTCAGCTTTAACCAACTTGCCACATATCTGTGACTGAATACTGTGGAGCTCTTGATCATTTCACTAAGGTGTGATGATTTTCCTAGCCATCACAGCTGCATATTGCATGCAAAATTCAGAATGTATTAAGATTATAAACCAGAGATGGATCTTGGCTTTGAGTCTATAAAAAATCATGGCAAATAATCCTTGTTTACCTGGTGTGTTGTTTTTTCTTTAAACTCTCTGTCATCTTCTTCAAGAGTCAAAGAAACAAGGATTAGACAGAATTAAAACTTGGAGAAAAATAGGTTTCAAATTTGTTACAATAACCAGGCTATACTGTTCAAGAATAATTTAAAGATCCCAGTCAACATTTATGAAAACTGTAGAAAGTTTTTATGCATAACATTTGCAAACTTGTTGTTGACTGATCCCTCCAAATGCAGAGCAGAAAATTCACGTACAATTGTTGCTATCAGTTTCCTTGCACTTTTAGAAAAAATAAACACCAGACTCTTTCTAATTGCCAGAGGGATAAATTAGTCATTTGCAGTAGAAGACGGAATAAAGAAGTCTTTTAATTATTAAATAAATGAATGTCACCCAAATCTTGCTAGGTAGAGTGAGAGAATTTGACAATATCCAATAGCTGAGAGATTTGTATTTCACATTTACTATGGAGAAATAACAACACCTCTACATTTAAGTTTGCAGCTGCAATACCCATGGTAAATCTGATTTTCATTTTCTCTGCAATACAAAGAAATAGTAAGGATTGCTCTTGTGACTTGGAATTTCTGGAGTTGTAGACACACTATGTGACTGCAAGAGTCTTATGGCACTTGACCAGGTGTCCTGCGTCTCATGTGGTGGCAAATCTTTTCTTGGAGACTGAATGTAGTATATAGGGGTCTCAGAAGTCTGAGGGACAACTGCAAATGCTTTTGCATTATGTTCAGACCACCTATTTTTTGTGACATTGATGGAATTTCCAAAATGCTTTTACACAAGCATATTATCCTGTAGCTGTATTTCCCTGTGCTGGCTCTCTACAACTGAATTAAGCTCATGTGAGTTTTTCTGTATAGACTGGCTTCAGAGATAATCCTTAACCATACCAGGAGATGAAGCTGTTTCCATTCCTAGCTACACACCTCTCACATAAACAAGTTCAAAATTCTAAGATCAAAACAAACCATAGGTCTTTGTAGGTTAAGAAATCAGCTTAGTTTTATCTGTAGAGCTAACCCACTCATCACTTTGGGCTTTAGGGTTGATGGAGAACAGGAGTAGAAACATCTTTAGGAATTGGGGATCACTTTTTTTTAAACAGAGTGCTGATACTAAGCTGTAAAAAGAGGAGAAAAGGCTCCCCTGCTCCAGGAAACACTGCCCATCCAAAAGTTACTGATAGAAATGTGCCAGGGAAGGAGCATCTTTAAAACAGAATCCCTAATTCTCACTTGAATCACCTGATTTTCATCTGTGTTTCCAGCCTGTAGGAAGCTGATCCTAAGGCTGTGTTTTCCCCATCTAGCTTGTTCAAAAACACACGTCTTGCTTCAGTGAGAAAGCAGTTTGAGGAACTAGCTCAGCACAGATTTTTCTAAAGAACCTTCATGTTGTCTGAGAATTTTTTCAGTGGTTACTGCTGGAAAAAAAGATTCTCTGCAAATAAAACCACTGTAACGACTTGGGTCATGTTTGAAAGCAGCTGTGAAATGCCTTTCATGAATTGTCTTAGCACATCAACAAAGATATGTGGAAGTAATTGCCAAGTTTGGCTTTTATCTTGTATTCCTGTCAATATTCCTGTGTGTATTTCTAATTGGCAGGGAGGCTCTTCATGTTTTTTGTATTCTGCCATAAAGACAGGAAACTTCTTCTGACCGTGTTTAAGGACTCAGTTACCTGATATGACATGAATGGTCATCCATGGAACATAATTGAATTTATGCTCACATAATTTATTCTGTTTCTTCTATATTTTTTCTCAGAAGCTGTTGCTATAGGAAGAAATGCAATGCCATTAGCTCTGTACAGATTACTTTGGAAGCAAGCAAGACAGCAGAGTGAAGAGAGTTCTGAGATCTTTAGGAGATTTATTTTGAAACCAAAGTATCTTCTATATCTCCATACTTTGACTTAATCCTACCAAAAGATCACCTGGAGTTAAATTTTCAAGGTGTTCAACAGCTAAAACTCAGAGATTTTCTTAGTGTAATTTATTTGAGTCCAATATAGTGATTTCATGCTCTATGGGTTTACAGTGACACTGAAAAAGACCTGAATTTGTCCTTCATGCAGCAACATTCTATAGCCATGGAAAGAATTGATAGCATTTATCAAACTTTCCTAAACAGAAGTTTACATGAAAGATTCTACCCTCAACAGACAGTCCCAGCAGTATGACTGGTGGCTCCATGGGATCAGAGGTGATTAACACCCTAGGGATGAATTGCCCTTCTGGCCTTTTTTGGGCTGAGCTTCACAGATCACAGCATTTCTGCAATAAAAATTACTGAAGGTGAAAAAACAACTCAGAATTATTATTTCAGAAAAAAAAATCCAGAAAATATTTTTTAGTCCCTTCAAATTACTTAGGTTAAAGAAACATTTTGAAGAAAGAAAAAAAAAGGAGGGGGTAGGGAAAGTGTCAATGCCAAGCTTCAGCTTTATTCATACTTTGAAAGAATAAGAGGTTTACTAGTGCCTGGATTTTTTGAGTCTTATTTCCACTGCATTTTGGTGTGATTCCTGCACTTGATAAATAATACATTATGCTACCACTGCTTGTGAAAGACCAGGTATGTCTGTCGTGTAGCATGGTCTTTACTGTGGTTTGCTTATAGGGAAAATAATACAGAGATGTAAGGCCCCTTCAGGCTGCTCTAGAGCACTGGCTCATCGGCACTGTGGCTGCACCAGAGTTTGAATTCTGGTGGACAACTCTGCACCACTCTGCTGCCATTGCATGTAGGTGCCTATTGGTTGTTGTAGGATTCACTGAGCAGCATCTACTTGGGTTTGTATCCTGCATCTGTTCCTGGCATCAGCAGCACGGCTGCTCTCAAGTGTGTCAATGCTGGGAACAGCTGGAGAAGAGCAGGCAGTGAGGAGGAGCTGCTGCACCGTGCTGTTCTCCACACAGCTTTTTAACATCCCATAGACTGTAATTTCGAGAAGCAGGAGCTGAAGGGATGGTACAGAGCACCTGGTGTTTCCTTTAACTGGAGTGAGCAGGTGGAAAGGGAAATAACAATACAGAAGGAGGAGGTTTCATTAAGAATCTCCCTAGCTGTTGTTCTAGCCAAGAAAGCAAGCAGCAATTTGACAAGAAACTTAACTTGTGCCAGCTCATGTGATCAATGGCTGATATTCAGCACCTTGGGACTTAATTCCAGTGAATTTGAAATACGGTCTACATAGTGGGGGGGAAAAAATGATTAGGACAGATTCCTGTCCCTAGTGACAGACAGTCTCAGCAAGACAGCCATGACAAGAAAACCTGCTTTTGCATGATAAACGACACAGTGCTCTCAGCTGGCTGTACATATTGCAGCCAGTGTTGCTGTGATTTGAGGGAAGCACAAACAGCATCATTCTTTACAAGGATCTAATTCAAATAACTAATTATGAGATACAGGGAACTGAAGAGAGCAAGAGGAAATGGAGAGGGGGAGCAGACAAGGCTTTGACTTTGTATCTCACACCTTAGGCCCTCAGTCTGAAGTGAATCAGCTGTACAAATCTATGTGGGCCAGCCTTGGTAACCTTGCTACCTTAAAGCTGTTTGCTTTGGAGGTGGTCACTGCCCACTGCCTTGTTCTGCACTCAGTTTAGCCCACACTTCATCTTGATTCACCAGCATGCAATCAGCTTGAACAATGCAAGAAGCTGAATTCAAAAACAAATAATATTAATAAAAAGCAGACATCCCCCTCTCTCTCTCCAAGTCTACTGGCATTCTGTTTCCAACAGAGGAACATTACTACTGGGCTGCATTTTATAGCTCTGAATTTTCTTCCTCCCTTCTGGAATTCATTGAGGTCATGGGTTTCATAGCTGAAAAATATACCACATAAAACCATTCCATTTTTCTCTGGTTGGTATTTTCTTTGCTTGTTTGCTGCCTGAGCAATATTACTGTCTGCCTGTTAGATCTCGCGTTGTGCAATAAGACTTCTGGGGAGACCCACTGAGATCAAAGTTACACCAGGAGTGAAGGACAGTACCCTCTGTCTCTTGCCACTGGTTTCTTCCTATCTTATAATGATCTCCTCACTTAGACTGGGGAGATGACAGCCTGTAGAAAGTTGCACTGATGGAAAAATATCAGGAATATAAATTTCAGTTTATGGATTAAAATTAAGAAGGAAATAAAATTTTCTCAAAAGTGCAAATGCTGACTTACAAACAGAGTGCTTGTACTGGTACATTGAGTTGCTGTCTAATCTTTTTCCTTTTTTACAATCTCCACATTAAGTGGAATTTCCACAGCCCAGACTCCTGTAATTACTTTCTCTTAATCCAGGAAAAGAAGACAGGCGAGAACTGAATCTATGAGAAAGCAGTAACCCTTAAACATGTTATTGATAGCAGATATAGGCTGACTCCTGAAATTATGAAAATATATAGATACAATTCTGGAAATAGTACAGTATTTTTGAACAGCTCTGGGATTTTATGGTACAATTAAATCTAGTGATTAAATTATCTAATGCAAAACTTGCTGTTAGGAATGGCTGAGCAGTGCATATGTTCTGAAGCATAGCTACCCATGACAATCAACAAAAAAGATTAACATTTTAAATGTGTGATTTTTTTAAAGAAAAAGCAAGGGCATTATCTATTATTATTGAATTTGATGTTTGGTCACAGTTTTAAGATAAATGAGGAAAAAGTACAAATACAAAACAATAATACACAAACAAAGCTAACTGCAAATGAAAGAGTTGAGCATTTCTTCAGGGCTGAGAGTTGTCAAATCTGCTCCCACAATTGTTGCAAGTATCAGTTCAAAAATCTAAAGGTTTTTGAACAAAAAGAACCATGAGAAATTGATTAGAGAAAGCATCTGAAGAAATAGGAGGATATTAAACAAACAAGACTTTAGAAAGGAAATCAGGAAAAAAATCCCAATTATTATATTTTGCCAACTGAAGAATAATTTCCCAGAGGAAAATCTGTAATCTCTCTTGTTGAAATGATTGAAAGTGAAGTCGAATAAAGTACAGGCAGTCTTATATAAGGACGTAATTGGTCTTTCACACTGTATTTTTATTATTCTGTGCTACTGTTTCCATCATTTTGTGCTCTACAATTACTGTCGATAGCAAGACAGAAATCAACCTTGCAAAAAAAGAAAGCATCCGGTGCAAGAATAAACAATTAGCTCTTTCCCTAAAGGTTTGTCTCCTCTACAGTATATTTATTTTTAATAGTTTAGTTACAGAAGCCCAGAGGCTGGAGTTCTCCGTCTTTTACAAGCTAAGAATTGTGCACTCATTTAGAAACTGAGAAACTCCCAAGGGGACAATGACAACATGCCTCACCTTCATTTTAAACAGACTGTTCCCAGGCAGTGTGTTCTTCTGTTCATGGTGGGACACAGCAGACCACAGCTCTGGTCATTGCCCTCCTATTCCCTAATCCCTGACTGCATTTGGATTAGCGAGCCCCTGATCATGATCCAGCATGTCCTCTGGTGCCCAAGAAGGCCGATGGCATCCTGGCCTGGATCAGCAGTGGTGTGGCCAGCAGGAGCAGGGCAGTGACCGTCCCCCTGGACTCGGCACTGCTGAGGCCACACCTCAAATGCTGTGCTCAGTTCTGGGCCCCTCAGTGCAAGAAAGACATTGAGGGGCTGGAGCGTGTCCAGAGAAGGGCAGCGGAGCTGGGGAAGGCTCTGGGGCACAAGTGCTGTGGGGAGCAGCTGAGGGAGCTGGGGGTGTTTAGCCTGGAGAAAAGGAGCCTCAGGGGGGACCTCATCACTCTCTGGAACTGCCTGAAAGGAGGGTGCAGCCAGGTAGAGTCAGCCTGTTCTGCCATGTAACAAGTGAGAGGGACAAGAAAAAATGTCCTCAACTTGTGCTGGAGAAGGTGTAGATCGGATACTAGAAAATATTTCTTGACTGAAAGACTTGTTGTCAAGCACTGGGAGAGGCTGCCCAAGGAACTGGTGTAGTCAGCACCCTTGGAGGTATTTAAAAGACATGTCTATGTGGGAGTCAGACATGGTTTAGTGATAGACTGGGCAGTGCTGGCTTAATGTTTGGCTTGATGATTTTAGAGGTCCTTTCCAACCTTAAAGATTCTATGATTCTTTGCTTATTGTGAAGCAGGACACAAAAATGTTCAGATTTACCTTTGGTGACCTACCTGTGATTTAGTAGGAATAAAAGGAAACCTTTATTACTGTACAGGGAAGATGAGCCCATTACATAGTGTTAAAAGCAGTGAAGTACTCAGAGAAGCTTTGCCAGTGTTTGCAGACTGTATGGGCAGCCCCATGCAGATTTGCAGGTGTACTTTCTCCACACTGGAGAGGCTTCAGGTTCACCTTTGGACCACAGAAGTAATTTCTTTGGTGATATTTGTGCAGAAGCACATTTGGGCCATGCAAACCATCCCCAACAGCTGTGCATGTCCCCAGTACAGCCGCAGGCAGCACACACCGCCTTTCTGCACTGCCCTGCTTCTGACTGACTGCCACAGCCTACTCAGCATAAAGATGGCTGCAGGCCCCTTCCTCTTCAATTTGAACCTCCTTCTCATCATACTGCCTACTGTGTCCAAACAAAGATCCAGCACCAAGGGACCCTCTCAGCCATTGTGCTCAGGTGAGCTAAGCAGAGAGCACGTGGGGGACAGGGATCAGATACACCTTCCTCTACTCCTGCGCCATTTCTGCACGGAGGGAGAGTTCCCTCCTTACCTGGCTGCTTCATCCAGCTTGCTCCAAGAATAGGCCCAGAAATACTTTTGGCTCTGTCTAATGTCCCCCCTGTTTGTTAGCAGGGTTCAGTGGGAAACACCAGTGCCCATTGCCAGCAGCACAAACACACCCCTTCACAGCCAGCACAAGGAGCAGCACCTGTGAGCCTCTGGGCTTCACCACACACCCCACCATCCATCCCCTGCCCGCCTGCTCAGACCTGTGAAAAGGTACAGGCACGTGCCCCTCTCCATGCAAGTCAGGGGGATTTGTCTTCCTGTGCTGTGGCTACACATTTACCCAACACTTTCCACACACAAACAGTCGGCCCACGAGCACAGATGGTGCATGATTCACTCTGGGGCTCTGATCACTGACTGCTGCTGGCTTGGGATCGGGCCCACAGCACCAGGAAATTACCGCAGGCAGTTGTACCATTCCATAATGATTCTGCAGCCAAAGGCTCCAGCTGCCCTGCCTTGAGTGGCAGCTTGGAACAAGGAGACCAGTACAGGACAGTAGGACTTCAAACATCTCCTTACTTCTGGAAATACCAAAAGTGGAAGAAAAAAGCTCAAGCTGTGAAGGGCTACGCACCGGATCAGCACAGCAGACTGCTGCAGCCATCCTTCAGCCCTCCCAGTGCCTGTGGTCCTGCTGGCACTTGATACATCCCACTGGATCCAGGGACAGTCTGGTAGAAGCAGCCAGGTCAGCATCTGGGGCACTGGCCCTTCTGCTGCTGGAAATGCTCAGCATAATTAATTCAGGGACAGATGCAGCTGTTTGACTTACCTGTACCACAGCGGGTTGGAATTTGTGCCTTGTAGATGTTTTTCCCTGTCATTATTAACAACCCTGGGAGAAGGTTGCTTTCTTTAAACACCTAGAAAATACTGCAAACCCTGAGTCATCCTTTTAGATGGAATGCCCAGATTATCACAGGTAAGATTTTGTGAATGTGTTGTCATGGCCACCCAGTGACAAGCAATTTAAAGCTACCTGTAGGGATGTTAGCCTGACAATGACTTTAGAGAACAAACTTTAAGTGGCAAAAGGGGTGCAAACATGTGTCACCTCTCTTTTGGTGACACATGGCCCCATGGCCTCTCAGGACTTTGCAAACAAAGCATTGGCTTCGTTCTGAAGGTGGAGGACACCCTTTACCACTCCAAAGGTATTACTCACCTCTGTGCTGCCTAGACAGTAAATACATCTCCATGGGCCAAGGAAGAGCACTGATTTAGGAATGACCAGACACTTCATCTTAGCACAGTCCTTCAGGCTTCTCTTTGTTATAAATAATTAAGCACAAAACCAAAACAGCTGGGAACTGCAGTGGACATCTCTGACCTAAGAGCAACCAGCATATGGACAATACTGGGGAACACATTCTCTTAAATTAATGAGCCAGCTTGGTGTTGTGAAAAAGCTTCCCTGATACTTTTTTTTTGTTTGTAAATAATTACAAATATTTTGCCCAGATGGTGTTTACATAGATGCCTAAAACACTCTAGTATTAATGGAGTTTCAAATTTAAAAAACAATTGTGACAAGTACTAGCAATTTCTAGATAGCTATCTCTAGGTACTAGTTCAGAGCTTCTATGAAGCATTGTTACAAATAGATTTGTATGGGAACTTTTTAAAATAAAATTTTAAGGTAGGCAGCGGTTTAAAAGATTACCCCTTTTTAGTTGTATTTGCTTAAAATAGAAATCATTAGCTAACAAAATCAGTGGCTCACTGGTGGTGGGATCAGAGTTGTGCCCGCATTGTAAAATAAATAGTTAAACTGTACTATTTAGCCTTTAATTAAAATTTCTACAATAACCTAGAAGTCAAGAAATACTTGTTATTTCCTAACTGTGAGTGGAAGGAAGAATATTTACATAATAAATTTTCTTAAATGTTGATTTATAGGCTGTAGAAATACTAATTTAATTTTAAAATAAGCTTTTTAGATGTGTTTTTCCATTAAAAAAGCCCAAACACGTTTTCATCTCATTTGACTGTCTTAACACGTCCTTAAAATAATGAATACACAGTTATGCCTACACACACAAAATAAACAGTGCATGCAGAATAGCTATGTGATGTTAACCTTGCTATTTATTAAAGGAAGCACTTGCTTATCTTTGTAAAAAAACTTGAGAAAACAAAAACTTATTCTCTCTATAAAAAGTCAGTGTAATAAAAATCATTGAAGTGCAAGACAACAGATTTATTCCAATGTAGCTTCATGTTTTGAAGCAAACAGCAAAAATATACATTTCAGATGTAGTCTGATGATGTTTAAAAAGGTATTTTCACTGTATTTATTAACAGTCAAACACAGACCACCTGTGGCAAAACAACTGCTGATTACAGGATAGGAGCAGAACTGGGCTTTGTGTTTGTTACAGGCAGAAACCAAGGTTTTTTGAGAAGGTACTGTTAGCAATGTCACAGCAGAGTTTGGAGGCGACTGGGTTGGAAGAGACTTCAGGAGGTAACACAGGTCTGTCTCCCGCTCCAAGAAAATGCAGGTCAAGTATGGCATACAGCAGGCATGTATTTTCAAGAATCTGACTCAAAGAAAGAAGCAATAGTAGCTGTGAAGGAGAATAGCCCAACCAAAGCCAAGTTTCTGTAGTATCCTGACATGAATCAAGCACTTCTAGATTCTACAGGAGGAAACACACCTTCTTTTCAAGACTAGCATCCAGCTCAATGGCCTGATTCATGTTCTGGCCAGGAAGAAGTTTAGAGACACCCTGCATGAGCTGGCTCCTCACAGAGATGAGTTGCTATCCCTGACTGGCAGCTGGATGCTGTTCATAAAGTAGCTGCTGCTGAGGCCGTGTTGTTGGCAGCCAAACAATTTAATCCCCAATAAAAAGCTGTAATGCCATAGGGGGAGATGTCCCCTGCAAGGAAATAGCAGAAGCATGCTGTAGTTTGCACATGCAGCACCCACCATTTAGGTTTCCATTCAGGGGATTTAATATTTCTTTTGTTTCCTGCCTTCATTGAAGTCTTCTGAAAACCAGAAAAAAAATCTTGTATGCAATATGCTATATGTAATGTGAGCATTTTCTGTACACAAATTGAAAAAAATACAGCCAGAGTTGAGATGTTTCTGGGACAGGCACTACCACTCTCCATTCCAAGAACTTTTCAACAAATTGGCTGCTCAGAAAGGGAAATGGATTTTCTTCAAGCTGCTATACCTACTTCCCTGTAATACCTGGCCATACTGCAGGCTAAGAATGCTTCAAGAATGACCTTCACTTGTACCCAGCTGCTATGCAAAATTAATTGGACTATTTAAATTCAACTAGCTGTGATTATCCAGAGCTCAGTAAAGTTCAAGAAACTGATAAAACCTCAGAAAAATATGCAATTATAATCTGGAATTAAACAGTGAACTCTAGACACAGACATAAAAAAGGAGCAATTGACACATTTATTCATTTTAAGAAGATATGCTGAAGATAGCAGCTGTTCATCTAAAGACAATAAGGCCAGAAATTTTTTTAATTCCTAAAGAGATTAAATAAGGAACTTGAATGTCTGGATTTCAACTGAACAATTTGCATGAAGTCACTGGTGCTGCTGGGTCAGTCTGGTGGGGAGCTCAGCGTGTCAAAAGGCCATTAAATGCTGTTTGGGGGTGGACAAGGCTTTCTGACCCAAGAGGTCCTGTTCCTTCATGAGGCTTGGTAATGTTCTCTACCATAATTGTTCTCCTCCTACTCTGTATCTTTTCCTTAAGAGGCACAGTGCACTTCAGGATGGAGCTACTGAGTGCCAGAAGACTTGTCCAGGAAGGTGCAGCATCCATCAGAATCCTGGACTAATTGCTATGCTCAGGTACCCTTTTCAGATCTGTAAAGGAAGCAAACTGATCCCAAGACAATACTGAGTATGTCACAGTCTCATGCAGTAGAGAAGGGGTAAGAGAACGGTGGCAGTGTTAAAATAGAAATTCATTGTTTTGTAGGGTCAGTGGGATTTTATGGGACTTTTCATGCCTGGAGCAATTCAATGACAGCTACAGATGACCATTTCCAAGTTTATGATCAACTGCCTCATCTTTTCAGGCCGGCAGTGTTTGCCATGTACATGAAAAAAGATGTGCAGAGGCAGCGAGGACTCTTGATATGTATTTAGAGGCTGAGGGTGGTTCTGTTGTAACTATGTGATGGAATTATCCATCACAGAAAGTGAGATATCTCTGACACACAACCATGGTCTGCAGCCACATTTGTGGAAGGCAGTGTAAACACACCACAGCCATTGTTCTGACAATTTATATTACTAAGAGAAAATGTAGACTTTAAAAGCAAAAGGAGAATGAGCACATAGAGCAATTGCTTTTTTGGATATTTGAGGCTGGTTCTTGCTGAATTAACTTCACCACTCTACAAACTCTGCAACTGCCAGATGTATAAAGTGTCTTCAGTGTTAGCAAAGAGATTTTAATTTCTGTTAAATGATTGTAATTTCTTGAGCTCACTTTGCAGGCGATGTTTTCAGGCAAAAAAAATTCACCTTAGCAAAAACTTGTCCAGTCAAGTTGGGGGGTGAGAAACACAGTCTGGGAGGCTTTCTCCATCCCTGTCTTCCTGCCTCTCTGGGAAGATTCTGCCTCAATCCCTGCCATGTCTCAGCATGGGTAGCCTGGTGCAATGTTTTTGAGAGATAATGATACCAAGGTCGGTTTTAGGAAATAGAGAATCAAAAATATAGAATTCTGTGAATCCTGTGAAATATTTCATCTCTGACTGAACTATGTGGCTAATCCCAGTGAAGCCTCCAGAAGTCACTATACACAGGCAGCTGTGATGTACTGAGCACAGAGGTCCTGCGTCTAATACTGCCTCAAACAGAAATGCACAGCCTGAAATTTTTGGTGAGTCAAAATCCTGGAACTTCAGGCAAATAAGCAAGTGCTTAGTGTTAATCATGCACATTATTCATCTTTATCAATTGAATCTGTTAAAGGTGAGCTTGAGGCAGCCCTAAAATTAGTGGAGAAGGGAGATAAAGAGAGGAAAATGTATTGATATTATTCTCCTGGTCATATAAATAAATAAAATAAAACACTTGTGATCTTTTTGCTGTTTCTTGACATCCAGGCTGTACCCAAAATGCAGTTGCATCAAGGGTGGATTACCCTGACATATTTTCCCAGCAATATCACATGGCAGTTGCTAGCAGGGAAGGAAAAAAAAAAAGCTAAAAGGAATTGCATAGTGTTTGAGAGCAGGCTTAGAGGAAGGGCTGACTTTCCCAGACTGCTGATATCCAGCCATTCTAGAGCTGCTGACTGCAAATTCCCCAGTTAACCACAGTCCCTTGTGTTGTTACAGACTCCTCTGCTGATATTAGCAACTGTTATTTATTTATCTTTGCTGAGTTAACTTGTACATTCAAAAAGGAATAGATCAACAAAAGTTAACTAATGAAGGCAGGATTTTCCCTAACTTAACAGATAAAAATTAGATCAACATGTCTTCACAAAATGAGATACATATTTTCCACGGAGATATGGCATTTAAGATGGTTTATTTGTTACAGCTTAGTGTAGTGTCACAGCTGCACAAACATCACAGCATTTTGTGTTACATCACCCCTTGACACCAAGTGCAGCCTAAGGCTGCAATAAACTACCAGGCATGACCAGCTATTCATTGTCTTGGATCAATCATTTTGGTGGAGAATGTAGGATGTTCTGCTGGCACGAGAACTTTTACCTTCAGTACAATTAAGGGTGACTTGGCTGTCCTCTGGGAAAACCCTGCTCTTGTGTTCATAGTAATTTAGAATCACATCAAGCTACCACAGTCATTGTCAGCCTAGCAGAGTGTTTCATACGTCATTTTCCCAAAGCTAAATGGCTTAAAATTGAAAAAAGAAGAAGTCCGAGGTTGCCAGAATTAGTTGTCTGTAGTGGGATGTAGCCCTGATGTCAAGAGTTACTAACAGGAGTGAGTGCTGCTGGTGGAAATAAGGCTTTTCCATGACTCTGCTCTGGGATTGTACCAGGCATTATCAGTAGGCCACCCACTGCTGAAAGCAGGGTTAATTCTTACTATTGAAAAGGCCTTAGGGAGTCCTTCTTTCATTGATTTCATCTCTCTGGAAGTAAAGCCCACTGCCTTTTAATCTGTTTATAGAGAGAACATGAAAGACGGTCTTCTCCTCTACAAATGTATTTTCCATATTTGAAGACTGCTGTCATATCATCTCCTTGCATTTTCTTTTCTGACATAAACTATAACAATTCATTCATCTGTCACTCTTAGGCCACGTCATTTAGAAGCCTTTTGCAATTCCTCCACATCTTTCTCAAAATACAGCTTCCCAAACTAAACACTATATCCATTCTGAATAGGGAGATTATTTCCAGATTATCTTTTTAAGATCAACCCAATGCTTGGTTTTCTTGTTGTCATAGCATAAAAATATTGACTTGTGGTTATCTTATAAACCATGGCAAACCCCATGTCCCTTTTTTTGGAAACAGTACTTAATCTGTGTTTTCCCCATTCAATTTTTATGCAACAGATGAGTCCTTTCTGAAACAGACACCCCATCAGCTTTAAGAACTTTTCTCAATTTTCTCCATATAATTCCAAATTCAATTTCCAATTTCCATGTACTTTCACATGTCTTTTTCATATGAGAGTTTAACAAGAACATTCTCTACCTCATCTTCCTATTACCATTTCACACAGATCTAGAACCCAGGACCAGTCTTCAAAGGTATTGCTCTTATCTTGGCAGTAAACCTCAGGCAGCGGCAGTTTGAGTGCAATTGGCTGTAGCTCAGCTCTCTCTCTAGCTGTTCTCATTTATTTAACCCAAGTGCAAGGCCCTTGGGGAAAGGTTCATGACATGAACTTCTCAGTTTTGTGAATCTCCATGGCCATACTGTCTTCTTTTAAGAGGGTAACACTTCACACAATCAAAAACAATGGGACCTACAAATAGTTGCCTTTACACCAGGTTTATGAAACTATCCTTGGCATTTCTTTGCTGGTCGTAGACATATCAATTCCCACATTAATAGGCTGGCTTGAGCACAAGGCCTTTTATTTCATATATGAATGTAAGGACAGAGCCATGACAAAGAATAGCTCATTGCTGACATGCTCATTTTTTTTCAAACAGCAATTAAATCAATTGTATATATATCAAACCAATGATAAGCCTTGACATTTCTCCATGTAAGTGGCACCCTCACAGAATATTTAAACATACACAGTTAGAATTACAACTTTAGCAATATGTTTGACTCAGTATTATAAACAGAGTAAGGAAGATCTCTGGGACAGAGAGTGTATAACTGACATATACTAGACAGGATTCCCTAAGAAATGTCAGATGAGAATAATGAAATGTTTTTCACTTCAAATCATTATCAAAATCACCTCGCACTCCTATTTTCCTTCTCTCAGACCCTGCCAGGGACATAGGATGCTGCCCAAAGCCCAGGTGTTTCCTAGGTGTCCAGGTCTCAACTTTCCATAAATCTAGTTTGGGTTGTGTATTATGAAATACTTCAGGGAACAAACCTGCACCAATATGGGTCATTTCCTGGCAGAGGAACTGGAGGACAAGTTCAAAGAAACCAAACTGATCTGTAAATGAGAGTTTGGCTTTCAGCATATGCTGAATAGAAATGCCTTGACCGTTTCACAGGATGGACTTCTCACCAAACCACATGATCACTTTTATTGCTAAGAGCTCAGTGTATTAAGCAGGAAATATCCATTTTTTTTCTTTTTTTTTTTTTTGTCAAGATCTGATAAACTCCCTTAGTCTGTTGGGTTTATTTTCTGTCCATTGCTTCCATAAGAAATTCAAGAGTCATCTGCTTTGCCACACTGTCTGTGGCACTCCAGCTGGACTTCAAGCTTGTTTATGCTATGTACATTTAAAACAAACTTGGCAGATGGAACAGTGGGTTCTTCCAACATACACCTGCCTCAGGTCTCCCAAGCTGTGACATATGGCTTGTAAGTAATTGACTGCCTCAGAAAATTATCCCATGCACACAACAACTTGGCCTTGAGTAGGCCCAAATTTTTTACCAGTATTTCAAAAAGCTTGTGTAGGAAAATGGCATCTTTCCTATTTCAAAAGACAAACACACCAGAAACACTTTCATCAGATGCTTTTAGATTTGCCATTCATAGTCAAACTCTGCTGCATTTAGGCAGAAGCTAGTTTTACAAGTCAGGTGGCCATAAATGTTAGCTAGAATTAAGAAAGATAGTGCAGGAACTTTCGCTTTGATTGATCACTTTGTGATCAATTTAATACCAGAAAAATTTCATCAGAGCTCCACAATAACCTGACAGGAATTAGTGATGGGTAGTACTAATACTACAAAGGGAAAACTCAGACTTCTAAAATTAATCAGTAATTCATTCATGTGTTGCAAGAGCAGGAGAGAACCATAAAAATTTTAATAATAAGCCTGAATTTCAAAGATGCCCCATTGCTATAATACTAATGCAACCACCAATTTTCCAGGTCCTCTTGGCTTATCACAATTCCACCAGATGATGACCAGGACAGAATCTGGTGGCAGGTTACAGCTCTGCTGGCTGTTCCTACTGATGCATATGCTGTGCAGTGGGCATACTCTGAAGGACCAGAATCAGGCCAGAAAGGCAACCCAGCAATGAGGACTTTACTTAGTAAACAAAACCTTACCCATAGCACAGAATGAATATGAAATGGCCTAGTCCTTTTTTTTCTGCAACTATTTCATGTCAGTCTCCATAGCACCAGCTGACACAGTGATGGGGAATGACCCTTCTTTACTCACTGCATCAATTTACTGTCACCATTTCTGTTGCTTTGTTATTTTCCCCTTAGCTGTTTGTCTTTTCTAGTCCTTTAGTTCACTCATGTGAAAGTACTGGGGCAGTCATTCCAAAAGAGAAATGGAAAGCTGTAATCAAAATGAGTGGGATGTAATTTATCTATCACATAGATTGTCATCAATGGTTTTATGCAAAGAATCCACCAAAAAAGGGCTTGTACTGATACACATGGATTTCTCAACTCCATGACAGTAATGATTATTGGGTTTTGACCTCAATTTGGATTTTCACTTTCCTCTTGAGAAGAAAAGCCCTCTTCATTTTGTTTCCAACATAGTCCCTGCCTTGCTCATGAAGAACAAGGTTGAAAATGTAAATATGTTGTTTGCTTGTTCTTGAAGGTTTGATGTTAGAAAAAATTTGCTGATAAAAGTTCTTCTCCAAGTATTTTAGATGAGATGCTGCAATGCTAGAAAGCAGTGTATGGAAAGCTTTATAAGCTATATAAAAGATTGGCTCCTAGTGCTGCAGAATGAGGCTTTTTTAGCATTCTGAAGGACCACATTCCAGAAACAAATTACTATCTATGTCCTTTGATGCCACCTTTCTGGAAAAAAAGATCGTTCAGCTGTGTAAGGAGGTCTTTGGTGTCAAGAGAGATGGCTGGCTGGCTTTTCCAAATGCCCCTAATTTGCAATTTTCTCCCCTCTTAGCACCTGAAAAATGCAACTGAGTGACAGGAATACTCACAAGTGACTCACATTTATGGACACAGAGATACAGATACAGGCATCTATAAACATATAACTATTTATTGCCAGAGGTTGATGAATCAAGGAGCTCAGTAGAGGTGAGGCTGCTGCAGCTCCATGTCCCTGTATCAAGAAAATAGTAGGGAAATGGAGTTTAATGAGAAGTTAGACCAGGCAGTGCTGACCAGACTCAGGGCATAGGCAGACAAGTGTGCTGACCAGCCACTGCTCATACATAAGCACCTCCTTTTTCCCACTTTACTTATGCACATTCATTCCTGCCCAGACCACCTCTATCCTATTTCCCACCTCCCTGAATAGCCATAAAAAGTCATGTACCGTCTCCTAGTGTACTTCCTTAGCACCACACAATGTCTCATACCCACCCCACCGGCAGTCAGCCTGTCAGTCTGAAAAGCACTTTGGAAAGCCTCTTCCTTTGGCTGTTTATCAGCCCCTGGGGCTGAGAATTCCCTGTGACAGCCTGCAAGGGCTCATATCTCTCACTGGTTTACTGGGACTCCCTCCTCTGCCATTTTGCCCAAGGACACTCTAACACAGTGCACATCTATAGATTTACCTGCTTTTCCCGCAGGCTGCTGCTGCCACTCAGATCATGTGCAGTACAAGAAAAGCAGTCAAGATCTTCCTAGTACCAGGAGAACTGAACAAAATTTGTTGTGAGAGAAGTCAGCATTCTCTGATTCTGCACCCCCTTTAGAAGCTTACCTAAACCAAATTTTGAGTTTTCAGTTAGCAATGACAAGTTCACCTTCACTTTGCTTCACTTACCTTATGATGTGTTTATCTTCTTTTCTGAAACAAACTTTTAATTAACAGAGTGACCTTGTCTAGGTCACTTCATCTCTCCGTGTTTCTCTTCACCCTTTTGTTCAATTAAGACAATAAAACAATGCACCCACTTGGGTATTGTGAAACTTAATTAACTGATGTGTGCAGGACACTCTGAGGTTCTGCAAAGGAGAGCACTGTAAGCATAGAAAATTAATGTTAGGATGAGTGTTGCATAATAACCTGACGCAGCATCTGTAAATGAACAATTTTTTAAAAATCACTTCAGATTTTCTCATGCATTGCAATAACTTCTGCCACAAGGCCTTCACTGTTAAGTGGCCAAAAGTATAAAAGAGTGGAGTAACCTGAAGTCCCAGGTTAATTGCTCAATTAAATAGAATAGCTTATAGTTGGACTTGGTGATCTTGAGGCCATTTTCCATTCTAAATGGGTCTATGATTTGCAGAACACAAGTTTCACTCAGTTTAATGCTTATGTGTTCTCACCTGTATTCATCTAAATCTTCACATTATTCTCAGTCCTACCATTAGAATAGCAGGTACAAATCGACCCTAAAATCTGTGCAAAACAGCATCAAATAACCTGGAAAGTTTTTTAAAACTAGTTTCTTTTACAAATCTGCTCAAGGTATATCTGATGATCTAGGTTTACCTACTAGATTTCCATTTCAGGAGTATCCCTACCACAGCCTCTGTCAGTGCACTTTGTTCTGAGTTCTAGTCTAAGGCAAAGCTTGGGTGAAGCTCAGTAGGTGCAGACATAAGAAAGAAATTAAATCCCACACCACTCAAAGAATGAATGGAATTCTACATAGTAAAATCAAAAAAAATTATGTGAAATTTCCATACTTTAAAATAAGTTCATTTTGTAGTTTATTATACATATTATATATTAATTTTACAATATTTAAAATGACTTTACAATAAGTATGTAGCTGTGTAGTTGAGTAACTTCCTTGATTATGACAAAAAAATCGCAACCAAGGAATGAAGTTCAGATTTTCAGTGTAAGACATAGTAGATGCCAGGATTCTAGTGATGCCACAGTCCTTGGAAGCCAGGTGATGCACAGTTAATTTTTAGACAGTTACCAGGCAACAGCTGGGACTAACAGAAGGCCACGAACAACTCCTTAATTTTCTTTCCTGAATCTGAGCTGCTGGATTTATATGTCAACTATTTTTCCATCAGAGGTCTTAGCCATTGAAAAAAGATCATACCTACATTGGTTAGATTAGATAAGTGATTTTCTTTAGCAGATCTAAGTACTCAATAAATCTGTTCCTTTTTAAGTATAATATAAAATTGGTCTTTCCATTTTCATGTGCTTAGAGCTAAGAAATTCTACCTGAAAGAAAGAAGTGAAGAAAAACCTCAGAGCCATTCTGTGATATTGCAAAAGACATAAGCCTGTGATTTTTCTTTTTGTTTGGATTTTCTTCTACCTGTCATTTCTGTTTTGACATGTTTCTCAAACTCCTGTTATCAACCTTTCTAATAATTAATGCTAAAATAAGAATGAGGGTTTAACACACAATGAAACATTCAGCTATGCTACAGTTTTTTCTATTTCTCCCCTTTGCTTTCACCAACAAACAACTGAGTTTGATATGCTTACAAAAGAGAAAAAATTGCATGTTTGCCTGGAGTAGGAGAGAACTCAACTTGAGGATCAAAATGTATTTTCCTCTATTATTGTTCCACAGTAGCACTAATTTGTCAAACTGTCTTTTACAAGCCAAAACCACTTCATACTCAAGTCATCCAAAGTCAGACCTCAACATACAGAGGAAAAATTAAATAGGAACAAATGGAACTTTCCTTCTATTTTAGCTATTCATTATGAAAAAAAAAAAAGGTGTTTCATGTAATCTAATCACTCTTGTACTTTTAGTACATAATCATCATCACAATATCTCTCTCACAGCACAGTCAACAACTGTAGCTCCTCACATGATGAGGTTTCTATATCCAGCAGTGTGATCTCATCTCTAAGAGGAACTGCATGAAACCATTGCCACAAAAAATGTGAGCCCAGTGTTTCAAATATAAGGCATGAAACCGCATATCATTTTTCCTCTTGAGGAAAATGGAAGATACAAACAAGGAAAGGCTCTAATTTCCCTGCTTCACATACTGTGTATTTCCACTCTGCCATGTGTCATTGTCCGCAGGTCCTCAGGAACGTGAATTTATTTCTACTATTATTTATGACTATTACTGCGCTAGCTTCTACACGTAATCTATCCTGTTCAATTGCAAACCCAGCGTGTTCAGCACTGCAGGAACACTAAATATCAGGTTGTCAACTTGTAGGGTCGAGTCATTGCAAAGGACTTAGTGTGCAGCTACCTCCCAGAGGTTCTTTTGAATGTTTCTGGTGTTAGTGTCACTGTAAAGTATAACCTGCTGCACAATGTGTGGGTTGCTTGAAAGGCTTAAGTGCTACAACACACAGGAACTGGATGCTTTGCTAGGCATCTTATTCAAAGCTAAGCTGAGATGGTGCCTCTTACTCCAGTTTTCTGTAGCATCTGGCATTTTACAAGCATTGATCAACTATGCCTAACATTTCCCTTATAGAGGGATGTGTTAGTAACCCCACTAACTGTCCCTAATGTGTGGGGCAAAACTGAAATAGGCAGTGGTTGAAAAAAATATTTTACTGCTTGGAAGTCAACATCCATGAAGCTGACTGTGAGTCCTTGAAGATCAAACTCTGGCTTCATAACTGTTTTGAGCTGACCTAAATCTGGGCTGTTATTTCAAGGGACAGCTCTACCTTCTGCTCTCTGGCCCCAGCCACATTTTCTCATTTGTGCCAACACAAGATGTTGTGGGGATGCACAGAAGGTTGGATCAGGGAATTTACCTAACTGGAAATACAGAAAAGAAACAACTAGGCAGATGGTTTAGTCACATCAAATGGACCATGGAACTGAACCCTCAGGTTTAATGCCCCAGCATTCTGCTTTGGAAGAGCTACACTTGAGTAGCAGGGCGAGAAAAAACTGAAAGGACTCTTAGCTGTGCTGTGCCTGTTCAGCATGGGTTGGATGAGTAAAACCCTTACTGTGCACAGGGGCTTGGGCTCTCCCTGCCAGAGTGGCCCAGAGCTCACACACAATCCACACTGGAGAGTTCCTTTGTGCACTCTCTGCAGGAGCACAGGCTCAAACTTGGCTAACAGCAGCAGTAAGGGGGCACTGGTTGAAGTGGGGGAGAATCTTTGGGGCAAATAGCCCTCCTTCTTGGCTGGAATGGTAAAGAGCTCCTTTTGCTGCTCTGCTCTCCCTCCTGCCCTGTGAGATGGTCCAGTTCTCTCACTTCTCCTGCTTCAGTCTGTCAGCACTGAGGTGACACTCTCTGTCATCCCTCCTCAAATAATCCATGCTTCCCATCACTCCCCACCCTCCTTTTTCTTGTGCAAGCAATACGGGTTTTCTCCTTCACCACAAATATCCCCTGAGTTTCCATCTCTGCACCCCTTCTTACCCAGGCCCCACAAGCTTCTGTGCCTGGGGATACTCAGTATCCTCCAGCTCCAGGCTGTATTTTTGAACAGCCAAGCTCAGGGCAAATCCAGAGTCCACTCCAAATCCTTCTATGTTGACTTGAATGGGCTCAAAATTTTGTCTCAAACTCTAAATGGCCACCCAAGAATGGAAGGGGTCCTCCGTCCCCCACTATGAGTCAAAAAGAAAGATGGCAACTTGAATAAAACTTCTGTGAAAAAAATTGTTTTGTCCTATTAAAGCAGATTTCAACTAATTGGAAACAATACACTGTGGGTTTTCTAAAATAGTTTAACCAAAATGTTCCCCTTTGGCTATGTTTATCATTGAAACACAGCCATTTTACGAAACAAAAAGAGAGCACTTGGCCTGGTTTGCAGCCAATATGCTGAAGGCTTCAAAAACAGTTTTATCATCATTTAAATCAAATAACAATGATGAACATTTTAAGAAAACAAGGGTGAACTATGTAGGATCCTTTCAGTAGATGATACCTCTGACTAGTTCACAAAATTTTTTATGCCCAAGTGGATCTGAACTAGTTGGTTGTTTCCTTTTGTCTTATACTACTAAGGAAGGATAACAACTTGAGGCGGGGAAAAAAGGATGTCATCAATCTTCAATTTTTTTTCTCTTACTTGTATAGAATGCCAATGAATATATTGCATTTCTACTGGTATTTGATATTGTGATAAGCATCTATTAGTTTTTGGAAGTGGTCATCTCTCTCTTCACTGTGCAGAGATGCAAGGCATCCTTCTTAGGATAGAGGCCAGATTCACCTTTCCTAAATTGTAACATTTACTTAAATTGCCTCCTATCTGAGCCTGAGTTGTCCTTCTGATGGTTATCTCCTTCCATTAACTACAAAGAAAACACACAGGTCAAAAGCAATCAAAACAGACATCTCACTGCAGCAATGAGCACTCCTTCCTCAGGGAGGAGGCACCAATGTCTGTGGATACTCTCTTCAGGCATTGTGCTCTTGTTCTTGTGTGCCTCTGTTAGGTGGACTGGAACATGCAATTTGATGATAAAAAAGCAAAGTCAGAGTTGTGGGAAATATAAGAAACTAAGGGGTCTGGAAAAATATTTTCCAGCAGAAAAAAAAATCTTTTTTAAAATGTATTTGATGTTTATTCATCTGCAAAAGCCTTGGCAGGCATTCAGTGTCACCTACACACTGGGAAAGGATCTTATTGTTTTATTCCCAGTGGTAGCACCGATAAATTTGTGTGACCTTGGACAGATGACTTCCCAATTCTATGGCCTGTGCTCCTGTCCACCTTTTAACTCTTCTGTCTGTTTGGATTATGAATGTTCTGCTACAAGGACTGTGGTGTTACGTGATAATAAAATGTGACAAGACAAATCTGTGTCATGAGAACCAGAGTTCTTCAGAAGAATTGCCCTTTTCCAAGGCTCTTCCCCTAGAGGATGTAGACAGAAAGGGTTGGTTGGGAATGTTCTCAGCAGTAACAGAGCAAGAGTTAGAAGGAATTCGAGACTGAAATCTCTCTTTGGCCTGAAGGTGACTTGAAGGCATGACGAGCTTTGGGTAAAGGTCCTATAGAGGCTTAGGGGCATGTACTGCACAACAGCTCATTAAGTCACAATGGAACTTTGCTACAGGATTGGGAAGCAATCCCACTGATCTGCAGAGTTAAGAAATGAGGACTTGTGAAGAGTGGCTGTACAAAGCCTTCAGATTCAGTTAATGTTTTTAGAGCCTACCATGGGACATATTAAGGAACCTCACATTCATTCTGTGTGTGTCATGCATGGACTGAGGCATCACACCTGATCAGAGAAATTCCATTTACATTAAGAGTCTTTACACCTCTAGAATTACCCATTAAAGCAACACAAATCTAATTTTCAGTCCCCTGAAATCTGAATAGTCTCAGTATAAATGGTTTTGAAGATCTAAATGTCAGTCCCTATCCCTTATAATCTACAAAAGTGAGACAACGCCACCAGTTTCCCTTCCCCTTCCCCTCCAAAGCTATGCAAAATCTGTCTACCACTTTTCTTGTGACCTGGACTTTGGATATTCAGAAACTGAAATTAGAAATCATTTTTAAACCCTTCCAGGCTATAAGGAGCTGCACTAATCCCAGACTACACCAGGAAAGTCTTACAGCTGTGTTGACCAACTCTGACAAGAGCCTGTAACACTTTACTCTGAAATTGGTTTCAGTTCCCCAGGGACAATTCTGTTGTGCTGAGTGCCATTTGCAAACAGGAACTGTTGCATTGTCCTTGAATTGTCTTGAACTGTTGAACTGTCCATTGAAAATGGCACATGAAAATACACCTCAACATTTTATGAAGTGCTACAGTTTGCTCACATTAATTTGTGAATGCATAAGAATGACCAAATGTGATGATATGTGATCAGTGATTAATGAACTGCTCACCAGTGAAAGACAGGTTCTTCATTCTGCTACAGCAGAAGTGACACAGGATTGATGAGTTCATGATATTTCTTCCAGATCTGTTTTCTGTTATTGCATGGTTATAACACTCTATCATATATGGAAAACTCATGCATGCAGAAAAATTCCATAAGCACTCGCCCTCATTACAGTTGTCCTTTAAAATATTTTTTTAAGTGTCTGAAACACTTTAACTTGTTTAGCACTTAGATTTTAAATTTGGCAGTTAGTGTCATAATTTTACAACTTTTCTACATGATTAGGTTAATTTTATCATCATCCAGAACAGTAGCTGCTTTAACATTGTACTGAAATGCAGCAGTTCAAGTTCTTATCTTTTAGATTAGTTTTCTTGTAAAAATGATCTAAAAATCTCCTTGAATATGTTTCCTCCATTAACTGCCCACAATTCTAAAAAGACAATATGAAGTACTTGAATTTTCAACAGTCCAGTAAATTTAATAGAAAAGCATGCTATTTCCTATTAATATTCTACATGCTTACCCTCTCTAATAAGCAATCCAAAGCACTGCATGGGCAGTTAGGAAGAAGAAGCCTCAGTACACTGGATCCTTTGAAATGAGCAGATTATTCTGACATGCTGAAATTTTACATGATGCACTTAAAAGCTTGTTTGTAAGAAGCTTTAGGCACAGTGCCCAGTGAAACAGAAAAATTGTCATCAAAATTAGAGTAAAATAGTAGTATTTAGCATTACATAAGAAACTATTATTATTGCATCAGCTTCTGGTTTTAATTACAATGTCTTTGCTAGAAGAAGCTTGTTGGTCATTTGCTCATTCTTCCTCCATTCCTTCCCATCCCTGTCTCTACTGTGACTACTTTCACCTCTATCCCTCTTCTTTCAGGCACATGATTTCATGGTGGCACAGATGGCACATGGCTAAAGCTTGCCTGAGCACTCCAGCATGCAATGCATATGCAAGTCAAGGAATGAAGTTTCACCTCTGAGAAGAGCAAGGTATTCTCTGAAACTGTAATTTTATCATTTTTCCTCTCATTGCTTCAATCACTAATTGCTGTGGATGACCCAATGAAGTAGCAAGAAACAAAGGGAACAGGATCAGGGTAAAACAAATATGGCCTTGACACGTTGGGTCCCATCTCTTCAACCCCATATAACCACACAGTAATTACCCAGGTCCAAAGCATATACCAAATCCCTCTCCATGGCACAGACCCTGGAGTACTCTCTATCACATAGTCAGCCTTGAGCTGCTGCTACACAGAAGAGCACATGTGGCATCAGTGACACAGAATAATGGGGGTGAGGGAAAGGCTTATTAGTGGCTAAATAGAACTGCTAGTCAGGCTTGAAGAACTGTGCTGAATAGAGCAAGCACAAGGAGCTCTGACAATGTGATGGTCTCACCTAGGAAAAAATTCCTCTCTGACCCCAATCTGGTAATCTTTTTATTCACAAGTGCAGGACACGGTATGCCTAAAGAATGCCACAGGAGATCAGCTCCCCTTGGACATAAATCCTGCTTATAGCTATGATCAATGTCAAATGCATTAGAGAGAGACAAAAAGATTTTTTTTAGAACCCAAATACTCATCAAAGGAGAGACCTGGTGGTTCTTACAGAGTGCAGATAAGCATTAGAAGTTCTAACATGGATTGATACAGCAGTAATGTATCACAAACACAGAGCCCACCAAGCCAGTTTCAGATCCCTCAGACGTCTCAAGAACACTAGATCAGTAGAATATCTCCAGTGACCTCTCACAAACCTGATAGTGTTCCTCATGTTTTACTTCATACCTGCCTTACGGAGCTGTACTAATAACATCTCTGCCTAAGGTTACCAACAGACACTTTGTAAGGGACACTCAATGCTTCATTTCAGCCCAGGTAAATAAAGCCCCCTCCATTCTACCTATCTAACATATATTATATATATAACATTATTATATCTATAACATTATTATATATATAACATATAACATTCTACCTATCTAACATTATCTCTCAGAAGAAGTTGCACTGAAAAAAGGGCAGGACTATTGCAAACAATAAAATATTCTGCTTGAGTTTCCATTCCAGGTAAGAAAATATTAAATTAATCCATGCAAGATAAGGAACCATCAGTCAGAAAAAGCTGATAAAAACCCATCCCAGCACAGCATTAGACATGATAGTTATTTTTCTGACTGGAGGGTTAATATTACAATGGACAGAGGGAGAGTTTTAACTCAGCTGTCCAACACCTGAGGATTCTTTTCTACTGTCCAGGGCTGAAGAATCTCTTCCAACATCTGAGGAGAAGACCATGCTTGTGAGTCCCAGGCACAAACAGTAATCAAGTCCCCAAGGATTTCTGCTTGGGTTAAATATTTGATTTTACCTAGCTTTAAACTCTACTTATTAACTGCAACTAGATAGCTTTAGAAATCTCATCCAGACCAACAGCTTTTACAGCACCCATTCTCATGCATGTCACCATTCTGCCAGGTGACCAACGCTAAAACAAGAGGCTGAATAGAGCAGCACCAGAGCTGAAGGACTCAGGGGTGCTAGACCTCCACAGCTGATTAAAGACCAGGGCAACAGTGGGTGCAGAGGATTTGCTGGGAAGTGAATCTCAGAGATAAATGAGAAATCTAGAAGCCCAAACTGGCTTTAAACAGAATATCTGTACATTTTCTTCACCCACACAAATGAGTCTCCTGGTACGCCACCAGATGTGCTGGCACCTGGTTTCCAGCTAAAATCTGCAGCAGCCAGTGAACAGTGAACAAGTGAACTAACCAGAGACTTCAGTCTCCTGAGTAGTGCATGTATCACCTGCCTTCAGTTCACACTAAAATGTGCAGGTTTTTTTACATTTATTAATGATTTACAGGCCAGTGCCACCATTACTCTGTGTCTTAGAGAACAGCACATCATGTATTTCTACATCCAAGTACAGAATAGTTTTGCCACTGCTGGCAACTCTGCAGCAGATGTATAACTTGAAAACTGTGTAATTTGTGAACAGTGACAAAACTGAGGTTATAATTCTATAATTCTCATTATAGAAGGAACCTTTAAAAGAGAATATCACTGTCCATGGATGATGACATTTACAAGTGTTTTGCTGTTTCTGGTGAGCAAAAAACATCACATATACTGGTAATATTATTGTAATGAAAATACACTGCAGCTGGAGAAGCAAAATCCAAGATAATACAACCTCTTCCATGAGGCTAACAGCAATACATCATCACATGACATGAGTTTCATGTCAAATAAAGCCACTGGAAATTAAACACAGCTGACACTATTTCAACAAGTGTTCTAATTCTCTTATAATCAAGCGCATTAACAACACACCATATTCATTTTCAATGGCTTCAGCTTCTCAGCCTCACATATTAGAACAATTCAACACATCTGGGACTGAATTAATGTCACAAACAATTTCATCCACTTAGAATGATCCTCTCACTTTGCATTACATAGAAGAGAGTTCTCAGAGCAAATGTTCAGTATTACAACAGCCAGGGGCTCAGCTACTTAAACCATGGGATTCACTTTGAGAAACCTGGGGGCGGGCGGGGACCAGCTGTTGGAGAAGGGGAAGAGCATCTTTGGTCTCAGACTTGCCAATTTGGTAAAGAGGGCTTTAAATTAAGGTTAGAGGTCTCTTCCAAACCAAGTTATTTTATGAATACCCTCTCCCTTGTTTCAGTCACCCTTAGAATTGAAAAGAGTTTTTATTAATTAGAGGCATATCCTCTGTGTTTATGCAGCACCATTTTTGTGCCTGGTACATGTGAACAGTCACTACCCCATGGAGCTGATAGTTTAAATTGTGCAGATAGCAGATCACATCTTCATAAACTTGTTATAGATATGAATAGAAAAAAAAGGCAGAGCAATACAAAACCACAGGGAGTAATTACGTCTGTTTTGTAATGGAATCTAGGATAGGCTATGCAAGGATATAACTGCTTTTTTAATAAGTGTAATACAACTTATTTATCAACTGTAATACAGAATTGGGTGGGGGTGGAGAGGGTTTTCACTAGATCAAATGCTGTGGAGATATATATAAAGCTACTTCAAATAAAAGATCTGGACACTGCAACTTTTGAGTCTTGCTCCCTAGTGCATTAGTTAGGCTTCATCCAACTGAGGATTTTTGTGGCTAAATCAGGCAATGGTCCCAAAGGCAGAGCCAAATTCCCACACCTAGTTGCTGCCTAAGCAACTGGATAAGTTTAAGAATCCAGGTGATGCCTTATGTTTCCTAAGTTCCAAGAGTTTGCTGCTCCTTCTTTCTTCCCATAGCCATGAGACTACTATCAGTGACTCAGAGTTCATCAGGAAAGCAAAGTCTGGAAGAAGTTTCCCCACCATTTTTGCTTTTATTGTTGATTTCACAGCTTCCTTTCTACTTATCACTACACTCCCACTGCACAAAGGCTTTGATTCTTTCAGTAACTTCTTCCCTTCCTCCAAAATGCAAGTGCTTTAGCTGTTTCAGTCTGACCTGCACCACTCAGGAAGCAATTTCTATATCCATCCATGAGGTTACCTGATAGAGCAGATATTGCAAGAGAACTTCATGCCTTTCTTCAGACTACTGAATTTCACTCCTGTGAATCTATATATACTAACAAGTCGCTTTTCTAGAATAGGTGGCCATTTTCTCCCAGTAGGATGTTGGACAATATCTTTCTCTACAGCAAACATGTAAATGAAGAACGCAGATTCCTTGGCTTCATACAATTGTCAGAACAATTGCATTTAAATTGCATTTAAACTTCAGGCTGTACACATATACATCCTGCTGCTCTGTGATGTTTCCAAAAGCACACAGAGAGTGCCACTAGACAATTTTTTAGAGCACTGCTATCCTGTTTCTACCCAGTAATTTGTAAAGTTTAGTCTTTGATCTATAGAAATGCTGTTTGTGAATCTCACAATACTTTTAGCTTATTAGCAGTCTTAATTATAGTTGAAAACCCTGAGTTGATCCACTGATATTCTCTTTCCCAAAATTGCCTTCTTTGCACACTTCTTAACCTTTCAGATCATCTCTTGAAATGAAGCATGCAGGTGAGGAGACTGAAGTACTGTTTGAGGCAGCCTGTACCATTATGCAGCTAACAGCTCTTGTCAAGTGTATTCCAAGACTTCTGTCAGTCAAATGTGTCATGCAGTAGTGAAGGTGTGCTATGAAAAAGCAAAGAGAAGCCCTCACCTCTGGGAAATGCTAGTCTTGTAACAAAAGTATGGAAATTGTTTTCTTTCAATTGTCAATTTCTGTGCAATATTTCTGCAAAATAAATATTTTCCTTTACAAAAAAAAATTTATTTCATGGTGAAAAATTTATTTTGCAGATCAATAGATTAAAGCCTAAAGGAAAGTGATCAAATCATCTTGTCCAATCTCCTGTAGAGATCCATCTGAGGAATATCATTAACCAAAGATCTTTGCATCAACCTTATAACTTCTTTAAAAGTAATGGCATTTCAAAATAACAGCTTGAACGATAAGAATCTGCCACAGCTCAATTATCTCTGTTATCCATATTATACAGCGTCAGCTTCTGCACTGTCACATCAGGATATTCAATTTTGACCAATTAACTTCCATGAAAAACATCTTTCCCATGTAAGATTGTGCACAAATCACCTTTCAGTTTTTTCTTGGGTAAATAGAACAGATTGAGTTTTTCAGGTTCTCACTAGAAGGCATATTCTCTGCACTATCGTGTGGCTGTTTTGTGAATTATTTATCAACTGAAAAAAATATGCCAGCTTGCTTCAGTGCTTTGCCTTGTTACTATCTGCATACCCTAGGAAACACTTATTGATAAGCATGAATGCTATTCTCTTTCTCTTAGGGCAAATGAAAATGAAAATTCCTTCTGAGATTAGGCTGTAAAATTATTTTTTTGGTGCCACTTGCTTACACTCTTATAAATATCCACAAGTTTCAATAACTGGTGTTACTTTTTTTTTTTTTTTTTTTACTGACACAAATGAAGCAGTTACAAAAGAACAAATAACCCCAAACTTTTATGAAAACCTCATTAACTTGAAAGTTAAATGTTAGGCTTCAAGGAGAGTCATCAGACCAAAATTTGTGTGAGGGAATTTGTACATGAATTATAAACAGACATACACATATATCTATATATATATGTATCTATATCTTTATATAAGCACAAAAACTGGGGACCATATTTGGCCTCTGTTTGCAGCTCACTAAGGAGCTCTCTGATGCAGACATTTGAGCAGAGAAATATTTGGAGGCATGGCACAAGATTTATTTTTTTTTGTTGTTAAAGAGGTATTGGAGTGGGAAACAGTGAAAAAAGGCAAGGGTAAATCTATAAAAATAAGGTGGGGGACTTTTTGTGAGGCAAAATTCCATAGTGACTAGAAACATCTCATTTATTTCAGCTGACACTTTCTGAGTAACTACAGGGCTGCATATGTAACACTTCCTCATACTTTTCCCCCAGGACACAGTTTTGTTTGCACTCCCAGTGCTGTGAATTTATAACTGAGGCATCATTTGGGTTATTGCATGCCATAGGAACTGTATTTTCACAGATGGCTCACCTTCGTTGCCAGATGTCTGTTTTTTACAGTGTCCTAATAACTACTGCATATGCTAACTTCATTCTGTATATCATAAAAATATTGCCTTTAAGGGACAAATCTTGTATTTTTCGGCTACTTTTGTAATTACTGAAAAAACTTACAAAAGCATGAATTGAATTCACCAGCACTTGCAAGCTGGAAATCAGCTATGACTCCTAAAAATGAATGCTACTGAGCCACTGGACCTACCAGGCAGGAGATGTGAATTACTGGATTAAAATCCTGTTTGTGACAGACTGTAGATAATTTTGTAGCTATATGCCTCCAGATCCCATTTTAGTCTTAGAGATCTATTCAACTTCTGAACAGCTTTCATGCAAACATCACAATTATCAAACAAACCCTTAATTTATTGCTTCAAAAGATTACAGTCTGGAAAACCAAAGGAAACAGACAATGCCTGGGGGGCTGAAGAAAGAGCGTGTAAACAGCACAGATGGGCTTCAGAGATATTGTTGAGCAGCATTGCCAAATCCAAACATTTCAAAACTCTGAGTCAGGCACCAAAAAAATCTTGAAATTTACTTACAATTCATGAGATGTGAAAAATAACTCCTTTCACTAACGCCTGCATTATAGTGCAGGCATATTCCCTGCCCAACCACCTGTCAATTGTCCTCCCCCAGCAGTTTTTGTGTCCATTGGCTAGTATCAGCTGTGTCTGAGGGAAGAACAGAGAGCTGAATGTTGTTGGCTCCTTAGAAAATAGGTGGGTGGCTGGGCTGGGGATCAAGGAAAGGAAGGCAAGGATAACTGGGGCTTTGTTTGCACTGGTCAAATTGCTGCTCACCTGCTAGCCAGGCAGGTCAGGAGTGGGAGCTTGTGTGGAGCTGGTCATACAGAGGAACAAGGGGATGTCTGAGGAAACATGAAGGATCTCATTGGAAAGGTAGAGGAAGGATGCAAGCCAATGCAGCTTTATACCACAGGGTATGAAGAAAGTTGTGGGCATTGTGGCCAGTGAGGTGTGCCAGAGCCCAGGAGCCAGCTGGAGCTCCACAACCCCAGAAGGCTATCAGTATTTTAATCCCAGATGTCCATGACCGGCATCAAAGCACACGGTCTCATTAGCTCTTCTTCACACAACTGTTCTGAAGAGTTTGGTGCCCCTGCACCCTTTCCCAAGTGGAGGATGCCTCTTCCACAGCATACCCAGGGGCTGTTGCTGCCTTGTGATTCACTAGCCATACATCTGTGCAGGTGTGCAGGTGCAGGTACCAGAACTTGCTTCAGAGTAAAGTAAGTTAGTGAAGGTAAAGTGGTGTAGAAGAGGGCAGGAGACAGGGAGGCAAATGGAAGCCTCATTGTGCTGAGATGTTAGTTGAGTCAAGGTACTGTGAAGAAAAGCCTGGAGATACTCCTTAACAAATCACCAGTTCTAACCTAGCAAAATCTTTTTTTCTGAAACTTGTTTTTTTCCCCATGCCTTCCATGATAGGAGGTGAGTGTTTTCATTTTGCTGCTGACAGCTCATGCCATCGCAACTTCACCAACCCCGTCAGCCTGAGGAAATCTGAGTTCCTCCTCCTGGCTCCGCACTGCAACAACTGGTGCACATCAGCAGAGAAAAACCACGGTTCTCTGGTGGTGAAGTCCCCAAGCTATGAACACATAAAGATTTGTCAGCCTGGTGTCTTTCAGAAGCACACCTTTCTCACATGGATTACAGCATCCTGTTGCTTACTTTTATTTTGACAAATTTTGAGTTTCTGTTTTCCAGAGCATCAGAAGAAATTTTTTGAAAAGAAACAAAAGAGGTCTAATTGGAGCATAGCAATCTCAAGAGCTTCTCTGGAAGCTGTAAAAAGTTTTCACTTATAAAAGAACATTATGTACAGATCTTCTACCAAGAGTTGTGTAATGCTATTTTGTTTTCTCACTTGCAAATATATGGGCCTGAGGAGCTGCCCTTAGACCTGCAGCATGGCTACAGTGCTGTGCAAACAGTCCTGACACCCATCTGTCACACAGCACCCACCTTTTCCACTCCTACACTAGGTTCATCCTCATCCCTTTATCTCAGCACGAACTGGCTTCAGAGCAGCTCTGTCAGATAGGTAATGGCTCATAGTCAGCTCACTTCCAGCAGTACATAAATCCAAAATAACTCAAGTGGTGAGCTGAGATCTTTTGAACTTGCTTCATTGTAGACAGGTAAAAAGTGGTAGCCATCTCAGGATTTAATAGGTATCTTGCTTCCAGTTTGGATGCAATCATTGTTTACATATTTTTGCAGTGATCCCATGTGATCATCTGGGCTGTTGTCCTCCTTTATACACCATGTTTACCCAGATTGAACGAGCTCTAAAAAGTGTGCTGGAAGTGAAGTCTCCCCTGTGCTACTGCTGAGGCCTGTCCAAAGGATGATTTAATAGAAACTCTATTTCTATAATGAAAACAACTAGACTTTAAAGAGTTTAACTGGAGTTCATAAACAAATACAGGGCCACTGATTGAGCAGCAAAGTAAAAGGATGTGTCTAAAAGCATTCAAGACTACATGTAATAGTGATTGTGATAATCTGATTTGAAAGAAGTAAATGTGGACTGAGTGGCTAGGCGTTACTAGACATTCAGTTGATCTTATCTGTCTCACAGGTTTAACATATATTTGTATATTAATACTCATAATCATATCCTCTCCCTTATTTTGTCTCTTTTCTATAGTAAATGATGCTTTTCTTTACAGTGGTGTTCCTGATATGAAAGAATGATGATTTCTCAGCAGTTTCAGCCTGTGGCCTTGTGTTGGCAGCTTACTCAGGAAATGTGATGCTGTTCCAATGCCAGTAGACTATGCTGGGAATAGTGCCGGTATTTCTGAGGTTATTTTGAAGTCTAGCACTTTCTCAAAAACTTCTGTCTTGCTGCAGAGTGGTTGGGCTCTGGGTAAATGTGTGGCAAGCTGGACCAAGATGACAGCAAAGTCCTACAGAATCTTTGCAGAAATCCAACCAACTGATCACTTACAGTGAGGAATTTCCTAATGTCAGAGATAGGCTGAGATTACCCATTAGGAGGAAGAGACAAGCCAGGCCAACATAGCCTATCCCTGGTGGAGAGAGCAGACAGACAGGTTCTCTAGGGTGAAGTCAGATAGCAGGAAGCAACAAAAGCAAAAGAAAAGTGAGCAAAAGTGTGTCACATGTAGGTAATCCCCTGTGATCCTTCACCGTATGGATGGTGAGTGAAAAGACAGGAGAAATCTGTGTGACCTAGAAATACTGTACAGTCAAGAGACTGATGACACTGGCAAGGGATAGACAGCCAGCAGAGAGTGAGATCTGGTATTATCTTGATCGAGGCCCCACTGTATTCAAGGAGGTTGTGCTGTCAATTTCATTAGTGATGGGTTTACTCCTAAGAATTATCTTTCCCTATATTCCTATTACCTTAGTCAGCACTCTGCTTAAAACCATACAGGGCTGTTTTCTGCACTGAGAAAAGAAGTGCTATGTGTGATGAAATGGTAAAATAAACATTCATTTTCTTGGCTCTCCTCCATAATACGTATTCCACTTCAAATTAAAAATTAAATTGAGCCTCTTGGTGTGACTGTTCAAGCATCTTGCCCAGCCATCCGTCTCCCAGCTGTGCAGTGTGCCACTTGGATCTCGCTGCCAAGTGTAAGCACTTGAACAATCCAAGCCAGGTGATTACAGCATAAAGACTCTTTTAAGTTGTATTATGCTATGAGTATTTTTTTTATGTAGACGATGCTTAATTTATTCATTTCAGGGCTGTATATTTGCCGGTTCCAACTCTGTTTAATAGATAAGTTACATTGTTATATAAAGAGCTTGGAAGCCGAGAGCCTCACAGCGTGAGTGACAGAGCCAGGAACAAAATTAAGGCACTCCTTTAGAATCCTAAATTCATCCCACAGCCCTTCCTGCTTTTACTGTATTATAGAGCTAATATTTTCACCTTCTAACCCATTATGCCGGCCCCTTGTTTATAGCACTCATAATCCCCTAGGATACCTTTTGAAAAGTTTTAACCTGTACTTGGTCTCTGACTGTGTAGTAAGGAAAGGTAAAAGCATAAAAGCAAAGCAGTGTGTTTTACATAAGCTCTTTCAAAAGATTTTAGGTTAAAATTTTCCTTGATTGGAGGAGGTATGAAAAACAGAGGTCAAAGAATGACTGTGAAACAACCAAACAAAGTCTGCATGATTTCTTTCTGCTGTACGATGTTAAAATGTTCCTGTTTGTACGTCTGTATTTTGCAGTATTTGCTTTAAAGTCTTTGTCCTCTTAGAAAAGTAAGATAATGAACAGATTATATTGCTCCATTTCAAGGAAGGAAACAACAAAGAAAAGCCAACTGGAACACCGGATTATATAAATAAAGGCAATTTTTACTGACAGGGTTCTGATCCAAATATTTATTTATTTCCTAACTCATACAAAATTGATGCTTGTAGAGGTATTAGGTTAAAAGGGTTGGAAAATTAATTCTTCTAATCATCCACAGAGAACATATAGTACTGATGAAGCAATGAAAACCTCTTTGACTTGAATAAGAAATACATTACATATAATTTACAGAAATAAGATCCAGTGTCATGTAGAAAATGACATTTTAGAGCAACAGGATCAGCAAGGACTTTGATACTTGTCTCTGCTGTGGCTGGAATGGGTCGCCCTTCACCCAGCTCCATCCAGTGGAAGGGGAGGCTTCCCTTCCACAGCTCCAGACAAGAAAGCCAACTGCTTCCATTGCCAGGCATTTCACCTGTTTGCCTGCCAGTCACCTCTCTTCTCAAGGCTCATACACCATCCAGTTCTTGCAAGTTCGTAACACGTTTTCTACACTAATGAGTTTGGCTGGATTCAGACCAGAGACCTACATCTAAAAGACTAAGAACAGAAGGAGGCTCTGTTCTACTAGGAATTTATTTCGCAATCAGATGGAAAACTTGGCTTAGGGGAAAAAATGTTAGATACCTGAAAAAAATGAGCAAGTCAATCCTGGATAAAAGTAGTTCTTTCTAACTTTTAATATAAATGAAAGTGCTATTAAAGGTTTGTATATGTGTCATGCCAAATTCTATAGAGATGAGAAATTAAATGAAATGGTATCTAAGTCCTTATAAATTTCGCTATTTACACAGAAGAGGAAAAATAATATTTCCTACATCATTTGTCATGTTTCCCTTCATATCTTGCATACTCGTTAAAATGTAGGGTTTCAAGTACCCATAGAAAAAATATGAACGTGCAGAGAGAATAACCACAAGAAAGGAAAAAAAGCAACCGACTCCTATAACTGCATTTAAAATAACTCACTCCTCTCTAAAGAGTCAAATCATGTTCTTTTTTCCTCCCTACATAAAGGTTGCACTCATATTCATAGTAACAGAAGAAAAAAAAGCATAGTTGCTTCGTAACACTGGACACAGCTTTCCAGAAACAAGATAGCAATTACTCAGAAATTCTATGGAAAACATTAATCACAGAGTAACTTGCTATTTACATTAAAGATGCAGCCTCTAAAATTAACCTTAAATTTAAAAAAAAGAGCGCTTTTTTTTTTTTGTCATAGGATAGTTTTGTCAATAATGTGAAGTCTCTGTTCTTTGCTTTTTGTCCAGCATTTCTTTTGAGATATATATCTATAAATTTACAGATATACATCTGAGAGAGATGTATCAAAAGTTAAAACGTGTCTGGATGGAGAGCCCGGCCAATTTAATCTGAAACCACATTTGCAGTAGACAAGCCCCCAGTGAAAAGAATGCCGGCATGATGAATTTGAATGAAATGACATTCCCTGTCCATGATCCGCGTAGGAACCTCAGTGCCTCAGTCCACAGAAGCTGGGCTAACAGGAGCAGTGCAGGTCCCCGGTGCCAGCAGGCTGAAGCACCTGGCCCTCGTGGGAGGCAGCGTTTTCCATCCCCGTAGAGACTGCTAGGACAGGTGCAGAGCAGGGCCAGCGGCGATGTGGAGAGCTGTCACCCTCTGTCTGGACTACAGATGGGATCCCAGTCCCTTGGCAGTCAGTGCAAGCCACTCCTGTTGATGCCAGCGGGAGCCGGACGAATCCCCAGGGCAGCAGCAGGCTCTGAGGACAGGAGTGCAGGACGAGGCATCACTGATGCTCCAGTGCAGTCCCAGCATGGCCATCACATTGCCCATCGGCTCTGCTCCCACTAGGCTCTACAAAAGGAGTCACTGCTGCCGTGCTTCTTCCACGGAACAACGCCCGGACCAGACAGGAACTATTGAGCTCCACAGCACTTCTTATTCTTACACATGCAGGATGCTAGTGGCCAACCAGCTCCAAATCAGAACCAGGAAAATCCAGCCGGAGCATGTGCCCCCTAAGAGAGCAAAGACAGTCTGTGCTTCCATCAGTCAGCACTCAGCTGCCCAGTTGTCATTGTCACTCGTCGAAACCAGTGCAAACTCACAGGAAAAAGAATGTCCGCATCAAGAGGGTAAAAATCTTTCCTCGTGTTCAAGAAAGCTACAAGCATTTACCCGGCATCTCTATCAAATATCGTAGAAAAGGTTACACAAAAATATTTAAATATATGGATACAGATACATAGATATTACACTTGCATAAAGTATGTATTTTCAAAACCCTTTGGGCAGTTTCACATTTAGCTGAAAATGTATGCTTTAGAAATATGAACAATTTCCTACTCTTTTCTAGTTTAAGTAGGAGGGGGAGGGGAAAGAAGCATCAGCCTTATTAATACTGAATGCTAAGTGCAGAAGTTTAGCTGTAGCTGTAGGGTTTTGAAGCAATTGATTTGACAGAACCTCCAAGCATAAACTCTGTTTTAAAAATCCACATCTATTCCCTAGATTGCTTATTGTTTCATGAAAATGAAAACCTACGTGTCCTGCTTGTATCAGCTAGATCTCCTGAGACCGTTCAATTAAACCTCATAAGCTTGCAATACCTCAAGATAGGGCTGTGTACTGGGAATATGCATGAACCTTATTGCAGTAATTCTGTGTGATAATAGGAATTTACAACTTCTCATATCTTGTCTAATTTAAGTTTAGAAATAAAAAAACCTTAAATGACACCACAAGAAGCTCACAGTTCTGCAAAAAATTAAAGTCAGTATGAAATTTTACTAATAGACCATATAATTTACACAGATTTACATACAGAGATATTAAAATATTAAATCAAAGCTAATTAACAAAGGATAGAGTTTTACATGATAATATTTTAACTCTAGTCACACTTTCGCAACTACTTTCAGTGGCATGAGATTATATAAATAATACATATACCTGTATATCCATTATATATATATCAAGATATATATATATTTCTCCATCCTTCTTTTTTTTTTTTCTTCAAAAATAGGGCAATTTTATAACTGCAATGAGATGTGACAAGCAGTACACTTCTGGGGAATTATTGCATGCCTTGAGTGCATAAGGCAGAAGAAAGAGTATCTGACTTCAGACACTAAAGAAGTGGAATCATCAACCAGAAATGCACTGGAGTGATTTGGAACATCTTATTGCTTTTATAAAACTCCAAATTATACACTGTTGGTCTGGCATGGGAGGGGGGGCGGGGAAAGGGGGGACAGGGGTGGTTTAAAGGCACAAAATAAAGGGGAAAGTAATACCTCTCTATTTAGTGGAGATCAACGCTCAGGAAGCTCCATTAGTGCTCGCTGAACACTCCTCATTGTCCTAAATCTACTCCCTGTGGTGCAATACCGCGCCGCAGTTGCATAAGGAGGTTAAACACAAAAGTTCATGCATCCTTTATTAGGGGAAACAAAACAAAGCCAATTTCCTTGCCCAGCAACAACGAAGTACCCAATATCAGCAAGGGCCAGCCGTGGCTCCCGTCCTTGCAAGCAGCCCTGGCTCAGCCGCACGCCACACTGACCTCGGCGGATGGAGCGGCTCCTTGGGCTGCTACAGCCCTTCCCGAAAACCATGCAGGCACGGATCCAAACCCAACAGCAATTTCCCATCGCACCAGGAAAGACCAGGGAGCGAGAAAAGTGGGGAACAGAAATGCTGCCCCGAAATCTCTGCATTTTGGGGGTATTACAGGAGTGTGGAGGACTTCTGCCACTCTCCCAGTTTTACACTGGTCAATGACATTCACTCGCAGATTACGGTTCCAGACCTCCTGGTCTACGCGTCTGGGGTTTTTTTTAGTCAGCCACCCTAGCAGACAGAGAATGTCAGAGAAGAAATACAAAGGATACAGAATATTTAAAAAGTGGGTACTGTTACTATATCCTCAAATCACTTTAAATGATGGAACAGAAAGAAAAAAAAAAAAAAAAAAAAGAGGAATAAATCCCTCGGGATCACTTTTTCTTTGCTGTAATTTTCAGATGTTAGTATGTACAGTAGAGGGCTGCCTCTGCTACGATACCACACTATGTGTTTCAAAGTTTGGATACGGCATGCTGTTAAGGCACCTTCAAGTAATGGTCACTGATTTATTCACTAAGCAAAGACGCATTTTCTGTAAACCACACTGCGTCCTCCAACACACACAGTACCAGCAGCCACTCACACCCGCCATCCAGAGACAACAAAACTCTCTGTATTTGCCAGGGACAAACCACACCAGTTCTAAGCAGTCACTTCAAAAATAAGTATCTGCCGGGGTTTGGGAGCGGACGTTTTGCACGACTGCGTTATTTGTTTCCCAAGAGAGGAAACACGATAAAATTAAGTGTTGTCCGTCCCTAATTGTCTACAAGATTAGAAGGGTTGAAAACACACATCAGCCTAAAAAAGTAGAAGCAAGATCTCTGTACTGCTGCAGGATTCCTTGCTGGGAGACAAAGCTGTAAAGGCAGGCATTCAGTGCAGGGTGCCTGGTGCAGAACTAGATTGCTTCAGGACCAACAGGAGGTACAAAGACAACCTCTCCTGGGAGGGGACAGGCAAGTTACTGCACATCACCTCTCCCTTCCACACTGAACGGTACCGGGTTTGGGCTTCACGGTTCATGGCACGGGGAAGGGGATGCTTTTCAAGATGAAGGGAGCTGATGGGAGAGGAATGCTCAGGCACCACTCTATGCAGACAGCTGACTCCATCCCAGATAGTGAGTGGGTCACTCGGTGCTGCAGCTGGGGGCACAGGGCCACGGGGTCGGAGGGTGCTTGCAGTTAAGCCCGATGGCCATTTCTACACTAAGCAATTTTCCAGTTCTGGAAAAGAGTGAGAAAGGTGGGACAGGGGCATAGATCCCAGCACAAAAGGAGAGACCACAGTGTACCACCAGTCTACTCCAAGATGATACAAGGGTCCCAAGGCACCCACCAGACCTGCCTCTCCCCCCATACCCCAACCCACACCAGGTAACAATGACACAGGGTGCAGTGGGAATCCCAAGAGCAGTGGGAAACCAAATTATCCCTGTACTTGGGGTAATAGTGTCCAGAGAAAAGGGACCCCCTACCCCTGACCCTCTCGTGCAGGTGGATGACTTGATATTTAGTGGCTGTGTGCAGCTCCTTCTCCAGTAAAAAGATGCATCCTTTCCTCACACAGTCAATGAGAAACGTAATGTGATCTGTCGTGCGCTTGAATCATGGGCTTGTTCGTTCATTTGAATTAGCAATGTTTTCTTCTTCTTCGGGGACTAGAATAATCACTCAGATATTTACAAACATCAATCAGTGCCTTCGCGAGGTCTCCCCCAAACCATCACGACAAAATCACCGTCTGCAGGAGCCCCGCGCCAGCTGTGTCCAAACAAGCCTGCGCTTGCTGAGAGCTGGGGGCTGCCGAGGGAGAGGAGCGCTGGATTTCCAAGTCCTGGGGGGGTCTTCCCAGTCGGCTGTCTCTTCCTTGGGGTGCCTCTCCCCGCACCACTGTCCCAGGGTGCTGGCTGCTGCTATTGCTGCTGCGGGCACAATGGTCCCGTTCATACTCCTCCTGAGCCTTTTGCATTTTCCGCTTCTTCATCTTCCTCTTGTGGATGTGGAAGGTGGTGAGGGAGAGGAGGATCAGGCAGAAGATGAGGGTGACCAGGACAATTAAAACCAGGGTGGACGAGAAGGACTGAAAGAGTTGACCCACTTGCGTGATGCAGGTGCTGCTGGTATTTAAGGTGGCAGATGTCCTGTTCAGAAGACAAGGCGGCAGGGAGAGCCTCAACTCTTTGGAGAGCTTGGCACTCATTGAGGAGGCTACGGAAGACGAGGATCTTCCTCCCCTCTCTGAAGACGTCTAAATTTCAGTCGGTGTCGGGCTGCTGGCGGGCGCTCGCTGGAAATGCCCGGGATGCTGCCGGCTCAGCCTCCCGCTCGCTCTCAAGTACCCGAGCAGCCTGCAAAGGGAGCCGGACACATCAGCGCCCCGAGGCACCCACCCTGCGCAGCTGCCCCCGCCCCGAGCCCGGCTGCGGCAGCCTCCGCCCTGCGCCCCGCTCCGAGCGGCCCCGGCTGCTGCCGGGGGGCGGCGGAGGGGCGCCGGGACGGGGCACCGCGCCGCCGCTCCGACTTCGCAAATTCCCCGGCACCCCGCGCAGCGCTGCCCGGCCGCTCCCCCAACTAGTTGCCGCGGGAAAAGAAGCGAGGGAGCGGCGGCCGGGTGCCAGAGCCCCGCGCCGCGGCGGCTCGGGGCTGCCGGAGCCGAGCGGGTCCTGCCCCGCCGTGCCGGAGCCGCCGCCCGCCCCGGACCCCCCCCCCCCCGCCCCGGTTACCTGCGCGGCGAGGGAGCGCCCGGGCGCCGCGGGCGCTGGGGGCTGCGGCAGCGCGGAGTGAGGCAGGAGCGGAGGCACCGCCGCTTCGGGGAGCGCCGCCCGCAGCTGCAGCCGCCCCGGCCGCTGACGTCAGGGGCCCGGCCCGCCGGCCGCCGCCCGCACCGCCCGCGGCACCGCCCGCACCGCCCGCACCGCCCGCACCGCCCGCGGCACCGCCCGCACCGCCCGAACCGCCCGCGGCACCGCCCGCACCGCCCGAACCGCCCGCGGCACCGCCCGCACCGCCCGCACCGCCCGCGGCACCGCCCGCACCGCCCGCGGCACCGCCCGCACCGCCCGCACCGCCCGGCCCGGGCCTGCCGCACGCAGCGCCCGGCCCTGCCCGCCCCCCGCCGCCGAGAGCGGCCCGCAGCCCCTTCCCCAGAAGGGCCCGAGGTAGCGCCGCACGCACCGACTGCAGGCAGCCCTGCGCCCCCGGCCCCAGGCACGCAGTCGCGCCGTGCCCGGAGCGGGCGCACAGAGGCAGCCCCGGAGCCTTCACCCGGAGCCAGCCGCGCTCGCTCCGTGCCGCAGCCGGCTGCCGGGCGGCCCTCGGTGCCAAAACCCCGTCCCTCCGCACGGCCGTCCTCGCCCGGGGAGGCTGGTGTGAATCTGCGGGAGCGAAGCCGTGCCAGGGACATCAGATGTGTGAAAACTTGCCTTACTAAGGCTAAGTGCATCGCAGGCATTTTCGTCAAGAACAAACAGCTACGAGCTGCCCATATGAGCTGCTCCCCACTTAAGCCAAAAATCGGATGATTTCTGAACGGAAGAAAATCTGTTATTTGAAAAGTGCTTTCAGAAGTACTAACAGGGCAGAATTCCATTAGGACGGAGCTCTTTACATTTCCAAAAGGAACAAACTGATGTGTTAGTCTCTGACAACATGGGACAAGATCTGATGGCCAGGAGGTTCCATCGGTCCCATGTTGCATGCTCTAGACTAACCCATGTGCTGGAAGGAGAGTTGCTAAAAAGCCCTGGTGTAAGTAACAGGACTTCAAGGAAAACCAGAAAATATCCATCCTTTCTAGTGGCTGAAATGCCTGGAGGAAAATCTGTACAGGATAAACTGTGACACGAGTTGGAAAAATCTTCAGTCAAGAACAAAGGTCCATTAGATCTGCTGACCCTGATAGCCAAGAACCTTTCACAGAGGTGGACAGAAGATGGCAAGCTGTGCATTTAAGCTCTTTGCTGTTTCAAGGCAGATTTTTTCTGTACTGTCTCTGATAAATAAATGCACCAAAGCTTGTGACATTTGGCCAGGCACTATTAACTCTGTGATTGCTCTGGAGAAAGATTTACACCGCATGGAATGAATTGCGTTCAGGATGGTTGGGATAGTCCCAATCATTTGCAAAGGGACTCCAACTTAATGTTTCCTCTAAAACTGGAGGAATAGGGGTTTCCATTACTCTTTCCCCTCCCCAGAATAATACAGCTTGATGCTGAAGGGGTGCTGCACAAAGAGGAAAGACGTTCAGCCCAGTACAAGCCCTTGCTCACTCATTTTACCACTACTCCTCTCACTCAGCTCCCTCAGGTGCACAGCTGGTGTCATTGCCAAAACACAGCTCCCCATGCAGTGGACTTGGATAGGTGAGCATTAAAAGTCTGTTACAGCCCAAATTATTATGATTCTATGATTCTCAGCCCAGCACTCCTTGCACACGTGTCCAACCCCTCTCACACACACGCATCTCCATAGCCTCACTGGCATTCTGCCTGCACTTTTTTTCTTCCTCCTTACCTTCCTCCAACGTGCATATCTGAGGTCTGCATTAATCAGTGCTCAATACTTGCTGCCTTAGAGGAGAAAACAACCACCACAGGCTGAAACAGCACATCAGTCCTCAGGTCATTCTCTCTTTCCTCCCACTATTCTTTGCAATGCAGCAGCTGAATGGGAGGCTGCAAAACAAGGTGAGGGGCATGGGGACAACTCATCATGGTCTGTGCCACTGGAGGATGCTCCTGATCCCACACAGAAGCAACCAAGGTATAAACCAATAGTGCTGTGCTCCCTGATCAAGCTCCACTGAATCCTTTAGCCTAAACTGAAAGTGGGAAAAAGGATAGCATTTAATCCCAAAAGCATGTGCAAAGTTGCAGCAGTTGGTCTGAGACTGCTGTTCAGAAGTTACCAGATTATTAAAAATAATTAATTTAAAAAAACCCCAAACAACACTATAAGATTGGCCTTTTGCACAGAAAACAATATTAGGAGATATAATAAAGGTATGAAGAGACCTTAGAATGTTAGCCCTGTTTATGGCAGAAATAACCAAATTGGGGATTGAATAAACTTGAAAACTAAAGAATTTACGAACTCCAGAGGGTTTATTGGAAAAGTGAATAGCTAGGACTACGTATTTATTGCACTAGGATAGATGACTTTGTCTTCAGGTTTTACGTGTTGAGGGAGGCAACACAAAGCTACTGAAAGTTAAATTACCTTAAATAAATTTAAAATCCTTTGTGCATTAAGTTTACCTGTTGTCCATTGTCTTCAATTATTCACATTATACCTTGCTTTCAGGATTAGAAAATAGTGAAAATGTGTCTCGTGTATTAGTATGGTAATTATGCCAAGATTTTTCCTAAACCATAGAGAATGAAAAATAGTTTCAGGGAGTGGACAATGGTGGAGACCTCAGCAAATGTTTAACTCTTTCCCTACTGTCACAGCCCCTTCTCTGTGTGCTCATGTACGATTTTGCAATATTTCTGCTTTAGCTAGAAAAAATTAAAAGCAGAGATTGTTCTAGCTCTTTCTGGCAACTAATTTTACCATGTTTAATAAGAGAGTCAGAAGAGAAGGATTGTAATCTGAAAGGGAAATAACTCTGCTGTGATTACACATACCTTGGCTTTCTGGTTCATACTGGCTGTAAGCCAATCAAGTGGATTCAAATACCCATGAGCAGAATACAGGAAGTTTTAGAAATCAGGGGGAAACATTCTGTGTAGTTATTGTGCATTATTCCTTTGCTCTGATTAACTGTTATATTTGAATATATAAATAGAAAATATAGATAATGTGGTCATGAAAAATCCTTACTTTGTCTGGCATGAAAATAAAGGGCAAGATATCTTTAAGAGTATCCTCTTTCAAGAATAATTTGGTCATTAGTTATAGTGAATTCAAGCATACCGTATAAACAGTATAACATTTATGGGAATTAGGTTTCTTGCTGAAGTAGAATGAAGTAGATAGAGGACATTATATTAAGGGGATAGTTTTTGAATTTTACAACAAGGTTTGTGCTCATTAGAACCTTGATAACTCCCAATTTTCTCTTGATTCCCATTATTAAGAAACAGACAGAGTACATACTTCCAAATCCCACAAATGGACTTTCATACATGATTTTTTTTTAGTCTATAATTAGGAAAGTTGTTCCTTCAGATACTAATTCCTCAATCCCTGTATTACAAGGCCCTTTTTTCACTAAGGCAGTTGCCTAATGAGGTAACCTCTGTGAGCAAAGGCTGTTCATGTAAGTAAAGGTTTGGTGGTTCAGGCCTTGCCTATTAATGACCCTTCTTGCAAAAAAATTTATTGTCCCACCAGTGTTTAAATTTAGCACTTGATTGCATATAGAATAATGCATGATGCCTTTTTCACCAAGATTGATGTCGTCATTTGCCAGCCAAACCAAGCACTCCCAGAATGCCAATAACCCTGATAATTAATCTGCTATCTCCCCATGGGATTAAGGCCATCTGTGTAGAAGTCTTTCAGGACTTTACATACCCTCACTGCAGTAGGTGAAACCCAGTGATTTAAACATGGTTTGAAAACCTAGTACTGTTGATGGAACAGATTTTACAACCAAAATGAAATCAATTTTTGTTTCATATGCACTGGTAGGTCAGCTAAGATCCTGCAGATACTAGAAGTGTCCTTCAGAGACTCTGAGCTGGAATAGCTTTACTGTGGCTGGCAGTTCTGCTTCCCAGGTTACCCAGCTCACAAGCAGGTATTCTTTTTCTTTCTTTCCCCCACACCTTTTAGAAGAAGGTAGTCTGGGTGATATGGACTCACAATTATTTCAGTTTCAGGAGATGATTCTTTTTGAAGCTTAAGGACAATTTTACATATTCATTTTCTGTTCTTACTTTTGGAAAATATTCTTTTCATGTTCTGGTAAAGAAGAAACCTCCCACATGTGATGGTGAGAATTTAAAAAAGAAAAAAATAGGATGCATGTGATGCTGACCGAGGAAGGTTTCTAGGCTTTTGCTGAATTCAACAGGGTGCTAAAGGGTACTAGGAGTAGAACATAGGTCCAGACTATGAAGAATTAAGTAGACAATCTTGAGCTTGCCTGACCAAGTACGCAGATCTAATTATAACATCAGAATTCTAAAGCTGCACATGCGTACATCTGCTAATGTAAAGTGGATCTGAGTAAAATTTTTGCAAAGGGAGGAAAGAAGGACAGTGTTTTATGTGTAACTATGCACTAAAGATGCACTAAAATTTACTTTATTCATTAGCCAGTGCATTTTAGAACAGCAGGGTCAGAGTAATGACCTTCCACATTTAATCCTATGACCTTCCACATTTAATCCTTTGACTTTTCTTATACAGAGTTTTCAGCGAATTTGGAAGAGCAGACTTTGATTATGTTTTTAAATACAGAACATGGCTAGTGGTAGGTGAAACATCAACTGGCTGTAGCAGTGAGTATCACCGAGAGAGGAAAAATGAATTTTTACCACTTAGTTAGACTGGAGTGAGGTTTAAGAGTAATGATCCACAGTTGGAATCTGATCGCATGTTAACAGACCCTCACATACTTCCCCTAACACAGTTTGAATGCATTTCAGAGCCAATTCCACACAACAGCCACTCCAGTTTTTAATCTGGAATAAAGCACTTGTTCAGTCAAACTCTGTGACTGGGTCAGATCCAGTCCTGAAGGACGGTGGGCTCGTGCAGCCTCAAGCCTGCATCCCTTCTGTGTGACCCAGGGCACTCTGCCATCAGTGGGTGGTGAGGGAGAACCTGCAAGTGAGAGAAAGAAAAAACCACACTTCCCTTAGGTCATCCCATGGGCCAAAGGCAGAGTAGTCCTCACATGTGCTCCTGTGATCTGTACATGTACACAGAGTAGAGCAGCAGCACCACGAACGGGACACTTAGGATAACAGTCTGGCTGCTGCTGTCCGCAGACAGAAGGCTGGAAGTGAAAGGACTTGAATTTGGGTCTTTCAGCTCCAGGCAGCACATGTCTCAGCCTGAGACAGGAGATTTTCTTGTTCATTCCAGGCACATAACAACCCTCCCGCTCCCCGTAATATCCTGGCTTTGTTCCAGGGAGGAAATCTAAGAAAGCTGGGAAAGTGTAATGGATGACAAAGCCATTTACTTCTAGCTCTACTAGAAAAAAATCCATGACCAGTCAACTCCAGCTCACTGTGCTGTTCATCAGCAATGTACATTGCTCAAATTTTGCCCAGGGCCTTTTATAATTATTTTTTTTATTTTTTTTTAATCAACTACTGCGTGATGAAGAAAGCAGCATTCATTTTATTCTGCTCCCCTGTTACCTCCTGGGTCCTGGACATCCAAGAGACCTTGGTTTTATCCCACTTTACCTCTATTGCAATAGTAAAAGAAATCCTGAGCTGCTGGAAATACATTTTTCTTGCATTGTTGCATAGCTGAAAGTCTTTGTGGACAGTCTTGTTCTTTCAATTTGTCATCCTGCTTGTAGCCAGGATTTTCACCACTTCTCTCACAGAAATCTGAATTAAGTTTAGAAAATTTATTTTAAAACAAAACTAATTTTTACTAGCTTTGTAGCACTTAGCTTTTTTCTTCTGAGGCTGTATTTTGAGATGGGGAGTGAGAATAATTTTCAATTTTTAGTTAGAGTATCATCCCAAAACTTCACCAGCACGAAGTTTCTTCATGCCCATATTTTCTAAACTGGGACCATAAATGTGAAGGTCTTATTCCAAAAGGTGCTGTGCCCTGTAGTCAGATACAAGCACCTGCTCACAGGAAAGGTAAAATTAAGTGTGTTGTTAATTGCCTGTTGGGTTGGTTCAAACACCTTGCAGCCACAGCCCCTCACAGGTGCTTCTTTCCCTCCTTCCCAAAAACCCATGTGGCAAACAGAGCTGCCCAAGCTGCAGAGCTGATGGTCTCTTCCAAGGCGAGAGCCCTCCATCTTATGAGCTGTATGAGCACCTTTGAAAACAGAAAAGTCTCTGGCAGACAAATGAGCTCAAGGTTTTCCCTTCATTGTTCCTGGCTTTACCTGATATCATGTACGACGTGTTTGTGAATAATCCTTTTTGTACAAAAATAGCATTGTCTCAGAAGAGCTTATTTTACCTGTGGAAATCAGCAAGAAAGCAGTTGTTTACTGTGATTTCATTTTGAACTTGCTTCACCACTGTGTGTATTAGACTCTGCTGGAGAACCATGTAATCTCTTATTACTGGGCTCTTTGGTTTTCTCTCTGTGTCTTTCTGCTAAGTTTTATTATACTCTTTGCCATGTCATGTCTGAAATTAGACTGAAAACACATTGGGAAAGCAACAGAATGATCTGATTTTAATCAAGAGGTGCTCTGAGAGAACATAAAACTCTCTCCAAAATAAAATAAAACCAACTGCAGCAACTGGAAATAAGGAGAAAATATCAATGCAATAAACACTCAACAAAGTTGGCCAGTTTTTTTAAAGCTCTACAGGAACATGTTTGGATGTAGTAATGCCCTTGCATGATAGCAGGAGACTGATTAGCTGGTTTGTACTCAAAGAAAGTATTGATACCATAACTTTTCTTTGTGTACTTAGGTAACACTATGCCAAGGAATCCTGTTTTTTACTTCTTCTGACCTTCACACTTCAGCAGTTAAAATTAGGTCTCTAAATCATTGCTATGATACAAATATTTTCCCTTGCCTTAAGGAGCCCAGGACTAAAGTTTAGCTAATCTACCTCTCACCACCTTTGTGGGTCACGCTGGAATAGCATCAGTGTAAAAAGGAAAAGCTTGGAAAGCAAAGGAAAAACTGAGTTGACAGAACAGGGAGTCTAGACTGAGTTTACAGAATGGGGAAAAATGTGGCAAAAATTAACATTTTTATAGAATAATGCATTTTGTAGAACTAAGAAGTGCAGGTGGAACATAGGAGATACAGTGTAGAAGTGACAATCATAAATAGCTATTATTTGAGGGGAAATATATAACAGTGAGAAGAGAGATTTCAATAAATTGGAATTACATAACTGAAAATTATACAGCATAAAAATATAATTTGTCATTTCAATCACAGGCCTATAAAGACATAGTTCTATATGTAGTTTCATCTGCTCTAGTTAGAAAAATATGTAATAATTCTTATAAGAATATGCATTTAAAAATTCCATGAACTGTGATAGCATGAAAAAACAGAGAAATGTTATGGTGTTTCTCAGATAGGTACATATCATCTGCCACTTTCAATCCTGTGCCTGTCATATTTACTCCACATGTCTGAGAGGAAGAGTTGGACCTTTACCACAAAGTGTTAAAGTAGGGCATTAACTCTCAGGAACAGACACCAGGAGAATGGGATGTCTTCCTAATGAGGGGAAATGTAGAAACGCAGCTGAGATAGGATAAAAAGCTGTATTATGTGACATCTTTTAGGAAAAGAATAATAAGGGAAGGGAAGGGAAGGGAAGGGAAGGGAAGGGAAGGGAAGGGAAGGGAAGGGAAGGGAAGGGAAGGGAAGGGAAGGGAAGGGAAGGGAAGGGAAGGGAAGGGAAGGGAAGGGAAGGGAAGGGAAGGGAAGGGAAGGGAAGGGAAGGGAAGGGAAGGGAAGGGAAGGGAAGGGAAGGGAAGGGAAGGGAAGGGAAGGGAAGGGAAGGGAAGGGAAGGGAAGGGAAGGGAAGGGAAGGGAAGGGAAGGGAAGGGAAGGGAAGGGAAGGGAAGGGAAGGGAAGGGAAGGGAAGGGAAGGGAAGTGTACACTGTAACTTGTCTAATGAAGTCATTGGGAGATGTGGAGGTCTGGTTTATGAGCAAAGAATAGGTCATTGAAGAAAAATTAATTAAAGATCAGAGTGTAAAGTGCTGGCATGGTGCAGAACAAATGTTGGGAATTGTAACCTTGTTAGTACAGAAAACTATGAAACAAAACAAACTGCACAACTATGTTTCCTTCCCCACAGTTATCAAGTATTTAAAGACTGTGTACATGACTGCATCCAAAAAATATAGCATCCAAAGCACCTTGAAAGAGATCTTGTTTGTTGAAACCAACAAGCATTTTTTGGTCTATAACTGGGGCAAGTAGAAGGGAGCAAAATGGACTTTCTACTTTTATTTGAGGGATCTATTCCCTTGGAAAGATAGACCTTTAAGGCAGCATGCATTTCTATGACAATTCACCAACCACCAAGTTTTGCACCTGTAGGCAAGCAGACCACTGACAGAGGACAAGACTTCTACAGTGTAGTTAAAGAAATGACAAGGATATCCTGGAACTTGTTATTTAAAAGAAGAAGGAGGAAGAAAAGGAGCAGGATAATGAACAAGGACAAAAAAGGGCAATCCACTATTTCTAAACAATCATGTTGTAATATTGAGTGTCTTACGGTTCTTGTATGGGAGTACCATGCTTTCACTTCCCAGGGCATCTTCAGTTTCTCACAGGACTGGACCTTGGGGTCTTCTGAGTAACCACTTATGAAAATCTTTATTTTTTTTATTCTATTTCTTATCACATTTTATTCTATTTCTTATGACAGAGAAACAAGCGAGTGGGGTGCTGTCATTGGGATGTTTTGAAGCTGAGCTACCTACGTTTGAGCCAATGAAATTGTTAGATTGCCTTTCCAGACTAAAACAGTCCTGGAAAAGGAGAACATGAGGTTAATTGTCTAGTTTCAACTGAACACATTTGTGTATTTCATACCAACTTAAATGTTCTGACTAAAAAATAAAAATAGACAAGTGGCTTTAACTTAATTTAGTAATTGCATATGGTATTTTCACATTAAAAGAAAAGACTAATTAATAACAACTGTCATTTAAAACCCAGCTACTTTACAAAAGTACATTTCTCCATAGATTTCCATCATGGTTATTACTATGACTAGATTAGGACACAACATTAATACCTAAATATTTCATTGCTTGATAGACTAAGCTTCATTTGAGCTGTTCCAGTCTATTATTCAAATTATAATATTAGAATTTATTGATATGTATTTAATTGGAAGATGACAGCATCTCTTATTAGCTACTTAAACTGAGACCAACAGCTGAAAAATATCAGCATGAAAGCTATGCAAACAAAAATTTTGCAAATCAAAAGAATCATTCTTATTTGCTGAGATCTTACACTGAACAAAATCACTTCAACCCTCAAATAACAATCATATTAGTGAGTAATTAAAGCAAGGGACAAAGTCAAGACTACAATATTCTATTCCCAATTCAGCTACTGACTCACAGTGTGATTTTGCTCATTTACCACCTATAAAATGGAAGATGTGATAATGATAATGACAGGGATAATAATGCCTACATAAAAGAAGTGCTAGGAGTCTTAATGTTTGAAAAGAGCTTTGAGATAGAGCTGCTATATAAACACAGATTATAATTAACAAGGGACTGCAGGCTTGCACAATTGGTACGTTCTTGGGGCTTTCAGAAGTAAAGATAGGTGCTGTATATATCTGAGATACCACAAGTCCTCTGTTGTAAGAGCTTTTTTGGGAAATTATGTTTCACAGCTGCCATTACACTGTATTGGAGCCAAGCTTTTAAGAGGACCTAACTATTTGCCAGTCATTAACACAAGAAACTTTAAAAGCAGTTCAAAATAATCTCATCACTGAGACCACTGGCTACAGCTTGTCTTATTGTGTTCTCTTCTTAGTAGATATGTGTAACAATGCATTTATATGAAAGACAGGAGAACACGAGCACCTGAACAAGGAGAAGAGGTTCAGTGCCTTAGTGAATGTTGAGTGCCTGAGGCATAGATGAGCTTGGAGATTTTCTTGTAGTATAAATCCATGCCGCCAAAGTCCCTGAAAATGGTCAAACACAACCCCAAAAATCATTTTCTTGACCAGTTCAGACATCTGCTCTGAGCACAGTGATATTCTTCTGTTGTTGAAAGCCTTTGAAAATAATGGGTTGCTTTAGAGCAGAAACCTAGTAAAAATATGAATAAGATACTTCGGAAAGGTGAAGTATCCCTTGCTGAAAGGCAAATCAAACAGTAGCTTTGGAAAGATAATATACTCAACAAAAGTCAGAATAATAATGAGAAGCAGATGTATAGATTATAGAACTTTGTAGAGCACAGCAAAATATCACTGTAAAACAAGTCAAAGGCATCTGCAAAGGTACATTGGTCTCTTTTTCTTATATAATCAATTAGATGTTTTTAACAAACTAAATCAGCTAAAAAAAAAAAGAACAGTCTGTAAGTAATCTTTGTGTGCAAATAAATGATTAGTGCAGAGGAGCAGCAAAAACATCTTTTAATAGCTTGTTTTGTAGGAAAAAATTGTACAGGACTAGATTTGTGTAAGGCTGGCAGACTACAGGAACATGAAGTGATATGAAAGGGGTATTTTAGTTATACATTTTTCTTAAAGATATTCCAGTGCACAACATTACAAATCCATTTCTATTTCCCCTCAAAACACAGAAATCTCTCAAACCATTAAGAAATGGAAAATCTTCTAAGTAAAGACTATAAGAAAATGGTCTGATTCTTCTCAGCTAGTTATGTTTTATTATTATTAATTAAGTTACAACATTACAAGTCCCCATCAAGTCAATATCATGATGCTGAGACATTAAAGAGGGATCCTTCTTTACAAGAGCACAATTTATTGAAGAACCAACAAGGTGATTTAGCTAAGGCCGCAGAACGGCTCAGTGGCAGAAGAAGATCAGCACCTGAATTGCAGCATTTGGAATGTACATATGGAGCATAAAGTCAATCCTTCCAGCATAAATTGGTAGGCCACTGCCAACTTAGAAGGGCCTTTAAATCTGTAAATATCTTGCATCCAGTCTAGCTGCCCTGCCAGGTTAGCTTTCATTGCCCCACTTATTTCTGTTTAGCCAGGTCTCTGGAGCAGCATCCTCCTTATTTCATATCTCCATTTTGTAATTTACCATTTCAGAGCTGGAGAACAATTAGCTGGTGACAGGAATAAAACCACAGGGTCCCCAGAAGAGTTAGGGGGAAGAAAGAACAGGATGGGCACGAAGCATGGCATTTAGTGTTGCAAGATTTCTTACTGCTGAAAGGGTTCATTTTGTTACAAAGAGTCAAAAATTCTCACATTCCTGTGGAAGCAAAAAAAACATAGAATGCTGCGACTTTCCTCTTAAAAAAATATAAATTTGGATAAGTGATCATGTGTCACTGAGTAAGAAAGATTGGGAGGAAATGCATTTCGTGAAGATTCTATTCTAGCTGCCTTTTAGTCTTTCCTGAACATCTGAAATGCTCAGCACCGTTCTCAGCAGTAGTGTAGATACTGCATGTGTGAGGGTTGTTTTTCTGTTCTTAATTGAGCAGAAAGTATGGTGCATCTCTGATTTGTTAGTCACATTACTGGGGAGCAGGATCTTGGGAGAGATTTCTGAGGACAGCAAGTGGAATAAACCCAGACAGAACTGACATAAAACATGAAATGTAAAACACAAAACTTCTGTGTGTGGAAAAGAGCCATTTGTGCTGTTGTAGTAAACACAATGTTTGCCAGGATTTTTGGCCATGGAAAGCTGAGAACTATGGGAACATGTGAGGACCCCAAATCCACAGTGATAAGAGCAACAATTCCCTTATTCATATCAGTGATAAGGGTTCACATCATTTTCCCCTCAGAACCCCATTGCCACATTTGTTTTTCTACATTAAAATAACTTTGATGGGCATTGCTTTCAATAAGAAGGAAATTGTTTCTTCGCTTTCAGAGGTGTTCTAAAACCACAGAGCTGCAATGAAGGCTTCAGAGACTGTGGTTAGGCTGTGTCCAATGTTTGTTTCATGCTGTATTGATCCTGTCACTGCTCTTCTCAGCTTAGAAAATTGTAGATTTCCTGATTTTCAGCCTCATTTTTCCATGACCCTCCTGAGAAAAGCTTAGTAGAAGACACAGAAGTGTGAGTGTCAGTGGAGAGCGCTCTTTTGTGAGGGTGGTTGGGCAGCATCCAAATGAGAAATATTTTATGGTATTTTATATATTTTATTTAAATTTTTTATAATATTTTAATAAAAATTGTCAATATTTTATGAAAAAAAGCCTTACAGAAGATTCACTGCCTCTTCTGTCTACCCAGGCTGGTGCTCTCCTTTTGCCTTACCACAGCTCAGTCATTAATGCTCATCTTGCTTCAAGTTTCATTCATTTTCTTCATATTTATTTTGCTTCGAGCTTCATTCACATTCTTCCCAGAGACCTCAGTAGGCAGCTGGCCTGACTGCTTCCATCCTCTTTCTCAGTGTCACTGCTAAGTCTCCCCAGGAGCTTCCAGGCCCTGTGTCTGACCCCAAGCCCCTGTAATGTGAATGGGAGAGCTTTGTAGGCTGGATGTGTCATGTGTCCATCACTGGATCTCACACACATTTCAGTGGTAATCTCTCCATTCTGGAAATTTTGTATCTGGAGCCTGGGACCCACTTTAGATTTGAGCTGTAGAGGAGTAAGGTCTGTGGTTTCAAGACAGTGGAGTCAGGATGTGGGGGAACATCATTCATGTAAATGCCATATATGCACTCAAGAGAATTTCTACAGCTGAACAATACATACAAGGTGTTTTATATATGGTTTGGTGTAGGTGAAATATGTCCTAAAGTTCAAGAAGAAGCACTGACAGCATTGGCTACACAGTTTCAGATTCCCATGGTGGCTGGTGAAATACATTCTTGGCTTCTTTTCGGGTATCAATGCCAGACTCCTGGGGGGCTGCTGAGCCTCCAGTGCTGCTCTTACACTTTTAATTACCACTGCCACCACAGAAAAACTATTTGGCATATTACTGCATAAGTGACTAAGGACTCCAAGAATGTTCACACATTTATTCTTCACATCTAGCAACTTTCTTTATTGTGTGAAAACTAAGGTATTTCTCCTATTTTTAGCTCTTTGCAATTGTGTCCTGGGTATCTATTCTGGCCTGGGCTTTTTTCCCTCAGTGACCCCCCTCTGTCTTCTGAGTCATTGCCCTGCAACAATACCAAGATTTCAAATGAGCAAATGAACACAGTTCACACCATCATATTCTGGTTTCTCCATCTTTGGTTTGCACTGCCTTCTCATTCCTCATATCCTACACATAAGGCAGATTTCTCAGCATCTTCGACTTACTTCCTTTACGGATGGTATTTCTCAGGTTGTCAGTTCCACATCATCTCCAAATCTGCACATGTTGTTCTACATTTCCTTCTCTAAGATAACCGCTACCTCCTATATATAGCAGAAACAGAACAGGCTCAACATATTGCCACTTGTCACTCTTACCCACTGTCTCTCTCTACCCCTCTGTCCCATTTGCCATCTCTGGTTTCTGTTAGCAAACCAACTGAGCATTTCATCACCAGTGTTCCTTTGTTAACCTCACAGATTACTCTCTCTGTGGGCACTGGAACCTATCCAGAAGTCCTTGTGATGGATGACCACACATTCAGCCTGTTTCATTCCCATTTTCTTCACTTGGGCGAGATGAGCCAACACGGCCAAGTTTGAACTTCTTTTTTTCTGCCTGTGCTGAGTCTCTAACTAAACTGTGCCTGTCCAAGTGTTCGATATTTTCCCCTCACCAGCTTTGCTAAGTCTTAGAACAAAAGCCAGAAAAAGGTTCTGTAGTCACCATTTATTTCGATTTTTGATTTTTTTTTTTTAGAAGCAAAAGTAGATATCTGTTCTCTAAGTGCAATAGGCTCAATCTTCAGCTGGCATCAGATCAATAGAGCTACACAGTATTCAGCCCAGAAGTTTTCTGTGTCTTCGGCTTCTAGTACACCTATCACTGCATAATCTGAGATCTGTGAGCAGTTCATGTCACTTTAACAGGTACCACTTGTTACTGAGCATACACATGCTCACTGCTGAGCTGAAATCCAACATGCACCAGCTTGGGCTCTGTGAAGGTGGTTTAAGTTAACACATTTTTTATCTTACAGTCAGGAAGGGCTAAGAGCATGCACCCACACACTGATAAAGCCTCAGCATATGAATGGCAATTTATTAAGTGGCAGGACCCAATCACTTTCAGTTAGTGCCTATATTTTTATAAGCAAACTGTTCTGTCTCTTCTATTTCCATCAGGAAGTTTAAGGTCTGTACCAAAGTGCCCTCTTGGAGCTTTGTTCAGCTGTGTTTCTAATCCTTCAGTCTTCATAGGCTTTTACTGCTGCAGACTTCTTGAAGCACACATAGCAGACAGCATAAATCTTCTCTTCTGCTTTGGTTTAAATATACCCCTCTCATACTGCATTCTTAGTGAAACCTTTTACCTTTGGGTACTGGAAGATACAAAATGAGCACCTCTCTCTCAAGTGTCAATGTCTGTGCTTGACTCTGTTGCAGAGGTGACAGGAACAGGACAGGTTTGTTTCCTTTTCTGTCTGAAAATGCCAGAGATCCCACGGGTGATTGTCTATAATGGAATTACAGAACACATCCACATTTACTTTGATTACGTGTTTTTGCTTATTGTAGGTGAGCACCTGCTTTCTCCCAGTAGGAGAGAACAGGATAGCAGAGGAACCCTTCTTCTCTGCACCTGCTTCCCCAGCAAGTTTGGAGGAAACTGCTTGGGAAACAGCTTGAATGAACACATTTTGGATGCCCAGAGAACATACTGGAAATAGGATCTTCTTCATGATGGAGACCCAGGTCAGACCATACTCCACGGCAGAGTCAGGCAGGGGGACACTTTTTTTTGGCTTCTCCAAGTCTGACCTTGCTGGAAACAAACTTGGTTTCATGCCTCTCATTGTGAGACCTGTCCATGCAGAGCAGAGCCTGAGCACCTCCTCCAGATACAGCAGAGGGACAAATGGTTGAACAAGCACCAGCTCTGCTCAGATCTGCATTTTCAGCAAGATTAAGATGTGGACCATTTACTGTATACACTGCTACAGGATTTTCACCTTCCTTGTTCTGGGAGGAATGTTAACTCACCTGATAATACCCTTGTCAATGTTCTGATAGTAATTTTACCAGAAACCTTTTGTCCTTTTTCTAGTCACTAGCTAGAACAGAAAAATCTCTATTAGATTTCAGAGGTCTGATGGGATTTACTGGGAAATACAATCATGTCAGGAGACCATGCTATCTGATTTTCCCTAAAGAATTTTTGGGATCTTCCCCTACACATAGTACACATATGATCTCAGTTATCCACATTTAAAGCAACTTCTGAAGGCTCTGTATTAACTCACAGTCCTCTAGCTGTTTTCCTAATTGTTTCAATCAGTGTCCATATTTGTGGAGCCTGAAATATTTTTACCCCTTTTGTTTCCACTTCTGAATATAATTTAGAAGTTATTTCCAAATGTTTGTTTTATAAACTGCTATTATACACTCATCCTAAAACATATCCTGTTTTATGCACTGTTATTTATAACCTCTTTGGAAGCTGAAACTTCAATATATTTGCTGACCAAAATGCATTTCTTTCTGATGGTAAAATGCATATTGTTTTATGATGCTAGGATTACTGACATCTGTTCAGCTTTAAGCAATTCAGCAAGATCAAAGGAAGAATCAGATTCTTATTTGCACAACAAGTATAGCCAGGACTATACCAGTTAATGCTGACAACATTAGCAGGGGATATGTTAAATGTCATGTCTTAAAACAATCTAGCTTTCGGAGATTAGAATGTTATCAAAAGTGTAGGCCGTATCATCTGCCCACTGATAGCACTGATATCTGAATCACATCTTCCCAGCTTTTTTTAGGATCAGCTACCTCTCTGGAGAAAACAGTATGTGAAAAAACAGAAACAGTGCCAGCAACTTCTGCTCTTGTTGCATTTGGCCCTCCACTCTGCAATACAATCCCCTTAGCTGGATGTCTGCTAAGTGGACAAATAGGGACCAGAAAAAAACTCCCAAGTAGACTTTCAGACTGAGGCAGGGTCTCTGTATGACTCTGTATTTCACTTGTAAGATTATTTTGCAAGGATGTCTGTGGTTAATATGCCCTATGGTAGCAAAAAGAGTTTATTTCTGATTTGGGAGAAACCCTTTGAACTGCCAATTGATAATGCAAAGGAAATGTTATAGTCAGTTAGTTAACTTCCTCCAACCTTCATTTCCTCGCAGGGGGGAACACATCTGTGTTTGATCAGCCAAAAATTACACACCCTGAACTCAGATTCTGCTTTGATCTCCATTTGATCATACACTTCCCAGGAAAAAGGAACTTGCTTGCGTTTAGGGTTTGACTGCAGAACAAGGAAGCAGACACAATGAACAGGAGGCAGGCAACACATTGTATTGATTCTAATTAGTAAGCAGTCCAGATTAATATAAATATGTATGCATAAATGTGTATAAATATGTGTGTGTGCGTGTGTTTAAATGGAAATAAACATAACTTGAAAGACCATGGATATGAAGAAAGGGATATTTTCCATTATTTTTGAAATCCAGTGTTCTACTCTTCTTTGGTTCACAGTCAGTGGTATATTTAGAGAATATTGTTGATGTGGGTTCTTTCCTTAGTTCTATACCTCATCTTTCCCACATGAGGGTACAACTGAGCAAGATGTAAATTCACTTGTGGATGATCAGACTTGATAATGTCAGGTAAAGCCATCCCCTCCCTACTCCATCCCAGATGAAGCCACTGTTAAATGTGGCTTCTCAGCCTGGAGTTGTCAGTGAGCTCAGTAGTGGCTAGCTGCATTTTTTGCTGTTATAGTTCTTAATTTGTGGAACACTAGAAAGAAAAAACAATTTAGGAATACAACAGTGTTTTCCTGGTTGGATGGGGAGGTAAGCTTCAGAGAACATTTGCCATGTCTAGAACCCAAACCAAAACACAACATATTCACAGGCAGAGAACCTCAGCAAAACTCTTGTCCTTTCCCATCTGCAGCTTGCACAGCTGTGGACAACAGGGCAAGCTCAGCACTGTGGAGCAAGAACAGCAACAAAATAGATGTTTAAGTTACTTATGCTGCAAGTCAGTATATTAGTTAAAAACCTTGTTTTTCAAAGTCAACCTTGATTTTTCAGGTGAATACACAGATGAGTCCATAACATCTCATACTAGGACTCTAGGAAAACTCTGGATGAACTTGCTTTCCAGGCCTTCCAATATTTATTTCTCTTAGCAGAAGAGAAAGGTGAGCAGAAGAGAAAGGTGTACTACTTCATGTGCTGAAGTTCAAAGCAGTCAAGGGAGTCAACTTCACCTCCCTACCTCAAGGCAACCTAACTTTACTTTCTTATATATCTGGCTAATATCTTACACCAGAAATGAGATTGTGCTTGCTGATGTTTGGTAGTGGCCAAATGCACAGGACAGCAGAGGAACTGAGCAGTCAGTAGTATTGCCCTTTTGTACCTCAAAGTACTTTCAGAAGCATTGCTTAATGTACCTTTCGAACTTGGACACAGCTGCAGAATAAGTCAGGAAGAAATTATGGGGCAATTCTAGCAGTGTTTAAACCAATTATAGCCAGACCATCTTATGATACAGGCACATAGGCATAAGACAGTCACACTCTGGCAGCCTGTCCTTTGGGGACCTTTAATACTTCCTGACAATAATCTTTTGGCAATGAGAAACTGAAACAAAAAATAAAAACTAAATAAAAAACATATGATTCAACTCATTCTTCCTGGATTCCCTTAAAGCTACTATAACATTCATCATAAATTATCATGCAAAATCCTGAGATTTAGAAGCAGCAGTGGTAGCCACATTCCACCACAACTCCTGCACCATCAAGTGGTTAGAATCACACACCACAGGTGTGTGGAGGTGCTAGGAAGGGAAGGAGACAACTACGCCTTTGTCCTCTTTCTGCCAATGTTGAACAGAAAAGCAAATGTGGCACTGTCTCAGAATTCATAAAAGAATTAAGAAAGTTCTTACTAATTACAATGATATACGTTTAGCTTCTAGCCCTGGAAAAAGACAAAAACAATGGAAAATGTCTTCTTAAGAAATAGTCACTTTGTTTGACAAAAACAATGGAAAATGTCTTCTTAAGAAATAGTCACTTTGTTTGCAGAGAATAATGCAACGATGAGCAATAAGAGGCAGGATTTATAAAGCATAGATCTTGCCTGACAAAGATAACACTTTTTTATGGAATTACCAAATCAATGGTGAGTGGAACAGAATAGATGTATTATTTTTGGATCTAAGCCATTTTTTTAAACAATTGGTTTGATCATCCTCTGCCTCAAATCCAGGCAGCTACTGACATAAAACTGGAGAGCATGAGAATGGAAGATTGGCTTCAATGTTCCCCAAAAACATCCTTAAAAACCTTGACTGCACTTGCTTGTGCAAAAGAATATCTCATTTGTTCTGAAGTCTGGAATGAAGGACCAAAACAAGGCTAACAGACAAAGAGGACACCAGTTTATAGGGAGGACAGGTAAATATTTAAGGATTGATCTTTAGTCTTGCCTGATTTTATATTTCCAGTAATCACAGAATTACAGAATAATCTGAGTTGGAATGAGCTAGAAAGGGGTGTAAACAACATTTTAATAAAATTCAGGGTGTTATCCTAGATTGAGAAGAGGAAAGAAAACAGACAGGCCAGCAACATGGGGCAGAGGGATTAATTAGTAATACAGGCCAAAAGTAACAGAACATGAATCGCCTTGGGAAAATACTGTAAAGGACAAACACTAGAGAAAGGAAAATTAGCTTGGAAGATGATTACTATTAGAGGAAGGTTCTTTGATGACAGAAATATCATAAGGACTAAGAGGATAAAACCCAGCTAGTTACTTTAAAACGTTAAAGAAATATGGTGGCAGAAAGGGTCAGCGTAGCTTGTGTGTGTGTATGCAAAGATGCAGCAGCTAAGAGAAGCAAGAATCATTCTCTTCAAGAGTGAGATGAAATGTGTGGGGTATGCTGCTTCCTTTCTAGTGAGATTTTCACAGGCTACAGGGCTGTTTAAAGAACCATAGCACACATAAGAGCACTGAGAGGAGCTGGTGCCCAAGGATTGATTAAATTAGAAATGCATAGATGGAGTAGTGACCAAGTATGTGATATTAACATTGAAAAGGTGCAATTAGCAAGCAAGAAAAGAATAGAAATAGAGGCAGCAACAGGAACAAAAAGTCAGCAAGAACAGGTTTGTGAGAGAGACCCAGAGGACTTTTACCTCTGGACAGATTTCACGATAGCTATAACAGACATAACAGTTGCACAGCCTGGGCTTAGCTAGAGAGCCATGCCAGACTCGATGTGCTGAGTCTTCTTATTTCCCTTACTCTTTTGGTTGTATCTTGGGCTCAATGCTAGTGTCCTGTCTCTTGCTCTGATTGCCCTGGCCTTGTTCCCAATCAGGTCTCTCTTGGCACTGAGCCAAATGTGCATATTCTTTGTTTGAGCTACTGCCCTATAACATGGAGGCCAGACCTCACTCCCATCAGGATGTATTTCCACAGGACCTAGTACCCTCCTAGCAACATAGTACTTAGAATGTTTTCTGCATTGGTATTATTTTGAGATCTCAGGAGGTTTGTTTGGATATTTCTCATGTAGTCCTAATTGAGATTCTCTCCGAGCCCATTCCTGGCATGAAAGAAGATGCAGGATTTGCAGGTAATATTGTGTTCCTAGTGAAATAACGAATGGGAGTCTGGTGAAAAGAAAAGGGGGAAACCTCAGAATGGTATTAAAATCTGTCAGAAAACATGCTGAGGTAAAAGAGAAATTGTCCATAAAGAGGAAGCATATGGAGTGTTTGGCACGAGTCAGTAAACATAAAGGCTGATACACTAGAGAAGGTGACCAAAGCGTCTAGATGGAGCCAAGGTTAAAGCAGATATAGAGAATTTCCTGAAGGGCTAGGTCTATCATGGGTCTATCATGTGCAGAAAGGAGAAAATGCTTTCTGTCCATCTTAAAGTACCCAAACATTGTATTATCTTACTCCCTCTGTCTCAAGACCTTTATGGTCACAGTACACATCAAAGGCCAAAGATTTCTGCTGCAAAAAAACCCCAAGAAGCTTCTCTCAAACATTTTTTCACTGGAAATAACTCCCTAAATCCACAATCCTCCTTTTCTAGAATGAATTTTAATAGGTATCTTTTTCATTTTGTTCCTCCTGACTGCTTCAGTTTTATTGTGGCTTTGCCTTTGTTTTCATTTTCATGCTCTTTCCCTTCTACTGCATTATGAATTCTCATTTTACTTGCTGAAAGTTAGAGATACTGTACATATATTTAGAATACATGGGGGTGTATGTGGATACAGGTATTAATAGATACATAAGCATCACATAGCTCTCATTACTGTTCCAATATTATCAATTTTATTCACCATATGTCATGCTATACAGTTCTCACCTCCGCTAACTTCATATGGCTATTTGCACATGGTCCATTAAAAACACATACAAATATCTGGTATTTCAGTATTCAGGATACCTTTTGATTGTGTTTCTTGGCTCAAATGTGATACAAAGGACCTAGTAATAAAAGAGTATCAAACTAATGTGACTGAAGTTTGCCCAGAAGAAGGAATTTTATGATAACTAAAGCAGAATCAGCATAAAGCTGTTTTATCACATTCAAACAATGGGCAAAGACATCAGCATAGGCAATCAGAAAACGGGTTACATCCTGCTCATCAGAGAGAATTCATGTTCTTTTTCATTCCACAGCATTTGTCCTCGTTTTTACATCATAAGGCTAAGGAAAAAAATAGTCCACTGCCATGCAGGACTTTCTAAGTCATAGAATTTGAATATTTTGTTTTGAATGAATGGCTGATGTACCTAAAACTAGCACATCTTTTTGTATTTTAAAACTTCATTTTACATGAAGATACTGGACAGAACACAGTATACTGCCATAATAGGTAAGAACTGATATTTTAAGAATTCAGCTCTGCAGGTAAGAAGAAGTTAAAAAGCAGGAATAAATTCCCTTTTGATATAACTCCAAATCTCACAGCCAGATACTGTGTTTCATTTTGATCTCTATGCACTGCACTTTCAGCTCCATTTTTCTAAGTCATTATAATCATTCAGCCATTAATATTTCTCATCCCTTTCTGAACCTCACACCAGACAGAATCAGCCCCTGGGGACCATCTCCAGGGAAGGAGATATTGTGGCAGCACAGAGCAAAGAGGTTTCCCCGTAGCACCATGCACGGCTGTAAAAGGAGGGAGGAACCAGCAGTTTTTAACCCACATCCTCCAGCAGCTGCATGCACGTACCTTGCTCCGCAGGATACAAGCACAGCCATGCACCACCCTGTCAGGATCCAGACTGCATAGCTCAGATTGTCATGGAGACTGTTTCAAAGTCTTGCCGTGCTTCAGCAGCAGCAGCAGAGGACAATAGCACTTGGTCTTAAATGGCTGAAAAGAAAGCAGTGTAAAAGAGAAGGCTGAAAGGGATACAAGTACAGCAAGACACTCTTCCAGCTGCTGCAGAGGGCTGGAGGTGCAGGGTACAGCAGCCTTCCAGAGGTGTATAATTGTGCCTTCAAGATAAGCACAGGAAGAGCATTCTCAAGGATAGCACATTTCTCCTCCTTCTTCCTCCCCCTCAAGCTAAGTTGCTGGCATGTTTTAGATTAAATCTGTTAATTAGGAAACTATTTAACTTACGAGGTCTTCTGCTTTTTTATTCCTGTGGGCACTGTAAGCATACTGAGTTTTGGAGTAAGTGATATACAGTGTCTCGGAAAGAGAGACAGGCAGAGACACAGGCATTAATAGACTTGATAGTTTACAAGACCTGAGGCAAAGAAGTGATTTTCAGAAGAGTGAGGAGACAGTTTTGTGTCAAATGGCAAATATGCTAAGAATTGCAATCTATGACCATCCATAAGCTGTTTTAAAGTCAGGTCAGTTCCCAGAGGAAACAGGAATAAAAGGTAGAACTGTGCAACATAAAATGCAAGCAAATAAATAAAAGTATAAAAGTAAAATGCAAAATTCAAATGCAAAACCAAAACTAACTGGGCTTAATCACATCTCAGAAAAAAAAACCAAAAAAACATCAGACCAAACTGTCACTATAAGTGTACTTAATGAAATAGAAACATAAAACTCTGAAAAACTGATTGGTGACCTACCTGTCAAGATCTGTGTTCATATTACCAAAAAAAAAAAAAAAAATCATAGAATTTCTCCAAGGACTGAGCAAAAGCATTATGGATGATTCCAAAGTTTTGATCTGAATCAGTGCTTTGAAAATTTGAAGGACACCATGACTCGCAAAAGGGGAATAAAAGGTTACACTGAAATCAGAGAAATAGTTGAGCTAAAGATGCTTCCACAAGCTTCTTCCACTGCATTTAGAGCAAACTCGATGTAAGAAGCAGATCTGCTGCAGAACAAACCAATACACTGGAAAATCATGCTCAGAGTAAAAATTACATCTTTTCCTTTGGAAAATGAAAAAGGTGAGTTTGATCAGTACATATGAAATCTCATAATAAAATAATAATCTCATAATAAGCAAAGCAGGCTTTAAATCTCCTGGGAATATCTTAGGCAAAATTCTCCACCATGAAAACTTTACTGCTTGTTCTTACAAGGGTACAATTCTTTGGGGTGAGAAAATTCCTGTAACAGATCCTTTCTTGAGGCAGACATGGAGGAACAAGAGCATGAGATAAAACAATTGCTAATGTCTGCCAAGAGAAAAAACCTGCAGAAATTATGAGAGTGAAAACAGAGTGACATTTCTAAGAAAAATGTTAAGATTAAGGCACCTTGCACAAAACCAATAGCTTCCTGGTGCTGTCTGTGACTTGGAAAAGCAGTTGACTGTGGGCAAAACAAAAGGAAAAAAAGTTGGAGAAAATTAATTTAGGTGCTACTTAGGGGTCTGGGAGCCACGTGGGTTTGGAAGCTGTGTGGGCCTCTCAGTTTGGGGTGCTGGAACAGCCTGCAAAGAAATCACTTTGCTCCCAGTGGCCATTAGAACCAACAGGACACCACCCACACCAGCACGAGCATTTGTGATGTGCCTGTGCTTATGTGGAATGCTTAATTCAGCTGAGAGAGAGAATTCCACCTAATGAACACACAGCTCATGATGAAGGTCCACTGCCTTAAGCCAGGAAGACTCTGGCTGATATCTGCAGACTTCTGCTGGTTGCAGGACTACTGTGTTTTATTTGTACACAGGGGAAGAGTGTGAAAAAGTAGGTAAGAAGCAGTTCTGGGGTGCTGAATTTTGCACTCTGCATTTTCCTTTCTCTGTGTGAGGTCAAGCAGCTGAAAGCAGGTTGTTGTGTATGAAAATTCAAAAACTCACTTATTTGCCACTCTGCTGTGCAGGTCTCCATCCCTGGGAGCAATGCCTGAGAGAAAACACTGCAGATCACAGTGTGGTGGGGCAGAAAACAGCACTATGTGAGAGGGTCAGATTTTCCATGTGAGACACTTCATTTAATTCTGAGATAGATTTCACTTTGTGGGCCTCTTTCTAAGACATCATTTTATACAAGTAACAGAACCCAGATTCTCCTAGTTTCTCTTGTATGTTTGAGGTGCCCTGTAAAATAAACATCAGTTACACAGCAAATTGCCTTTACTGTACAGTGCACAACTTTTATTTTTTAATCCAGTCAATTACCTGGCTTCATATAGAGAAAATTAGCAATAGCATCATTTCCTCTGTCTCTCATGGACAGAATTATACTGTTGTTTACATGTCAGACACCTGTGGGGTGCCCAGGAATGTTGTGAAGCTTTCAAGGCCTGTCTGTTCCCAAGCTTTTTGACCCAAGCACAGAGCTGCAGGCATAACACACCTTCCACATGGTTACAGCCTTCATTAACATGCAATAAATAATGTATCAAGAAAAAAAATATTAATTTTATTCTCTGTTCATAAAGCATAACTGCTCAGACAGAAGCTGATCATGTTAATAAACATTTTGGCATCTCTTCTGTGGGGAAAGGGTAGGAGAATTGGGATTGTTCAGCCTGGAAAAGAGAAGGCTTTGGGGTGACTTGATTTGGCCTTCAAGTGCCTGAAGAGAGCCTACAAGACGGAGAGAGACTATTTCCAAGGGCATGTAGTGACAGGACAAGGAGGGCAGGTTTAGATTAGATATTAGGAAGAAGTTCTTTACTGTGGGAGTGGTGAGGCACTGGAACAGTCCAGAGAAGCTGTGGATGCCCCATCCCTGGAAGTGTTCAAGGCTGGGTTGGATGGGGCACTGAGCAACATCAGCTAGCGGAAGGTGTTGCTGTCCACGGCAGCAGGTTGGAACTAGGTGATCTTTAAGGTTCTTTCCAGTGCAAGCTGTGCATATGATTCTATGAAATAAAAACTCTGAAGGACAGCACAAAACGGCTACTAGACATCAAACAAATCCATGTGAAGCAGATGTCATCAGCAAGATACCGAAAAAGACAATATAAGCTGATCAAAATGAGATTTGCAGATGAGCACTGTGATAATGTGATCAAATGCACAAAACACTGAGGATTTTATGGATTTTGCCCTGAATTTTTCTGAGAATATCAGTCAGCAAGAAAATCAGTTTTCTTATGCATTAAAACCTGTACTTTGCAGCCACCACAAAGCTCAAACCCCACTTAACTCAGATTTCCTAAGATGAGGATAATATATGTCACTCAGTCACATTTCTAAGAAGAAGAATCTTAGCTTTATTCCCAAAATTAGAAGTTTTGAGCAAGTCCTCTCCAGGAGTTTACACATACTGGATGTGCCTCTGCAGCCCAGGCCAGGTCTGTGCAGGGGCTGCCTGCTCCTGGAGCTCTGGTGTGCTTACAGTGGCAAACACACATTCCAGGAGAGGGAGATGACTGAATCAAGTGACAGGGATGCAGAAGAAGGTGCATTAATCTTCAGTCTAGAGAGATTCACAGACCATTGTTCCCAAAAAATGGAAGAGCTTTTAGAAGCTTTTCAGCACTGAAGGCAATTATAATTAGATTCCTACCTCCAGCATGGTTTGGAAAGGGACTGGTTCTCTGCTGTACTGTCTTGGGGTAATACCACAAGTGCAAATAAACTCAAAGAATTCTGGTTTTCCTTTTTAGCATGCACCACACACACTGGCTGCTCAGCTCTCATTGTAGAAGGTCTACTGACTGACTCAGGAAGGACAGGAATGAGTGTTATGTCTCCATGAAATATCCATGGCAGGTAAGTATCACTGTCCATGTGCAGCAGATGTGTGATGTGAAGGCTGGCATGGTCCCATTGTAGTGAGCAAGGCTAGAGAAGGAAAGCAGAAATCCTCTCAAGCTGGGCCAAGCTGGGGACTGGTGCCTGGTGCTGGGGACTGATGCTCCCTCCCACAGCAGCCAGGCTGTCCCTAGCCCTTTCCCTTACCTGGCCACTGCTGTGGGGGTTGCACATTTCCACCTTGGCTCTGGCAGACTGCTGGCTGCTTGGTCTGGATAAGCAGGTCTGGCAGAAGCAGACCTTCTCTATCAACTTCCTGAAAGCAAAACTGAAAAACTGCTTTGCAAATTAACTTTTTAAAGTTACCCCACAGTAGCCAGGGTTTTTTTGTTCTTTTGTGGGTTTGTTGTTGGTTGTGTTTTTTTTTTTAGTTCTTGGTGCCCTGTAACCTTGACAATATTTTTAAAACCCAGAGCTTTTGCAATTTCACTGTACACACCAACCCTTAGCTTCTTCACCCAAATACATAGATTTATTATGAAACACAGCAGCTGTTAAAACGTTATGCACAATTAGCAATAGTGGAAGCTTGTTTTCCACCATATTTCAAATCAATTGAGATACAAGACAGGGCAGATTTCTAGGTTGTTAATAGCCTAGCTGCAGCACAAGGAGGAAAAAACGTTATGATTGCTTCAAGTAGACATTTTTTTTTAAATTTGGTTTTGAAGTTCTGATTATCAGTGAAAATAAGATGTACACCCTATGGTCTCTCTGTAACCTAATGCCATTAAATAAACCAGTGGAGCATGTTTTCATTATAAACTACTTTCAACTCTGGTCAGCTCTAGCTTGAAAATCACATGGAAAGTGAACTGAATGACAGAAAGAAAACAAAAGGATTAGAGTTGAGGAGAGGTTTCAGGACTTCTAAATTTCTCTTGAGGGGAGATTAATTGTATCAGGACCTTCTGGGTAGTGCTTCTGCTACAAGTGACACATGGAAAGAGGCAGCCCTCAGGCCACTTAGGATTTATTGTATAGGTCAAACCAAACTGTAAACACCAGGAGACTAATAGGGAGCCAGCTTAGGTCTGTGCAGCACTGCTGTCTTGGTTTTGATTAGAATAATTCCTCAGTATGTGGGCTGCTGTTTTGAAACAAATTTTTCCTTAAGGTGGAAACCTGAAGAAAAAGTTTTGACGACAGGGAAAAGGCATGTGTCCCAAAGCAAAAGATGTGGTCACAAGGTGTGAGCAGGGCACAGATACAGAGGCTGCAGCCTCCCTGGACACTCATTCTATATAATCAGGAAGGGGACTGTGTCATGTCCCAGAGCTGGAGCACTGCTGACAAGCAGCAGGATCCTTCTCCCCACCACAGTGCTGGCAGACATCCCCATCACACCTCCCAGGGGACACAGCAAGCTGAGCCATGGCCTGGGTAGGGAGGTCTAATGTACACACCTTGATGGGGGGCAAAGAGTTTACAGCAAGGAAACAAATTCTCTTGGTATAGTAGACATCCACACAAAGTATGAAGCATTTTTTGGTAATAAATATTTTCATGATGTTTCAATTGGTGCTGAAACCAGAAGGAGCTGGCATTGCGTGAGGGTGCTTAGATATGGAAGATGACTAACAGAGGTTTCTGGAGTTTCTGCTAGCCAGGCAAAATCCCTGGAGTCTCCATCATCACCAGCCCTTGAAGGCAGCCACTGAGGCACCACACTGCCACAACTAACTTCCCCTTAGGAGCATCTCTCACATTTTCACATTTGCATTTAATCCCACTGCAAAAGAGGATTGATAGAGACGTGAAACACCTGTACAGATCCCCAGCCCAAATGCATCACCACTTCACTGAGCAGCTGGGCTGGCCAGTGCACAGGGAAGGGGACAAATCCAGATGCAAAGCTCTGATAAAACACTTAAACCTTATATTTGAAAACATGCAAATTAAAAATTCAATCTTATTTCTAAGTTTTTTCCTCCCATTGCCTCTCTGGAAAAGCTCTCAGACCACTGACAACTGTCACTCAATTTACTTCAGTAATTGTATTAATGTTCATTTCCAGTATTTGCAGCTTTTTGTGGCCATTGTTTGCTGCTGGCTTCACAGATGATTTTTTTTTTTTTCTCCCATTCATCTTTTTTCCCTAGTTCTACTTCATAGTCAGTCTGTCAGGATTTGTCTTTTCCAGATTCTGCCTTGACTCCCATCTTGTTCATTATTATTTCACACCATCACAAACCCTGCATTTGTATCTTGCAGGCAATGAGGTTGTTATGGATAACTGACTTTGCTCCACAAAGGCAGAACTTCATTTAACTGCTCTTTTCTCTTCCTGTTCTGCCATGCAGGTGACGTGGTTTTTAAGACTGTCCTTCTAGACTTTATGACTGTGAATAAGAAAACTCCTGTTTGAGTTTAGGATTACCATGGTGATGGCTTTTTTACCTACCTATTTGGATTCAGGTTACCCTGGCAAATTTTAGCACATGGTTGTCAATCTGTGCTGATGTTAATTGCTGTTTTGTTTGGATATGTTTGGAAGTACAGCATCCACAGGGAAATAGGGAAAATAATGTCCTTTTGTAGCAGTAAAAAGGCAGACTGGGATCTAGTTTTCAACAGATATATTGCAGGATGATCGAGCCATGGAAGCAGATGTTCTGAGCCGAGTTGCTGGCTGTGACACAAATTGCATGGACGAGATTTTTCTCTATTTATATCTTAAATATTCTACTTCAGATAGAGATGGTGCTGGCAGGATTATGATCTAGACTGTTAATGTTATCACACTTCATATCACCTGATTTTTCTTTACTGTGCTTTTCTTATATTCTGACAGCAGCAGGCCAAATATTTTAACATTCTCCTATTCAGTCAGTTGGGTTCATTTTACAAGAAGATTGGTTAATACACTCTACAACTTCACACCAAAGATAGTAGAAGCTCTAGCCACGTGATGCCCAGTCTGATGCCAGAAATAAGTTGTCATCTCTTTTATGCAGCACATCTGTGGGTGTGTGGAAATGCCCAGCAGATCCTTTGCTGTCTTATCCCTTATCTCATCTGTACCTGTCCCGTTCCCTTCGGCCACACTCAGCTCTGGGAAGTTCCCGGTGTGACACGACCTCCCAGAAGCTCTGTTCTCATGCTGGTGCACGTGTGACATTTCTTGGTCACAAAGCTAGTGTGAAGGACACAAGCCCCTCTACCACAGCAGGTCCAGGAGTGCCAGGGTGCCTCGCTGTCTGTGTGGGATCTCACTGCATCAGGTAGAATGCCAAGCACCACCTCTTTTGCTTCTCATTGTTAATGTTTTCTGGGTCAGGACATTAAAGCCTGAGGTCTGGGCTCAAATCTGTCTGGATGTGAAAGCAATGGTCCAAGGAATGAGAGTATCACACTGTCCATCAGATTTAATGTCCCCATGCAGATGACTTACATTTTCATCTCCTCACATTGTCTGAAACTGGGCTCAGGTGTCCTCTGGCTTGTGTGCCTTCTCCTCTATTCACTGCTGATAAAGCCAGCAAGTTTCCTCTCCTTACGCTGTGCCACATGTAGTCACAGTTTACAGGCCTGCACGTACTCCGGAACACAAAGACACTGGGGAATATTTTGAATTAGACAAGAATATGTCTTTCCCTGGATGTTATCATCACCCTGAAGATATTTATCTTTGCCAATTGCCTTTGTGTATTTTGCCCTTTGACTTAGGATGGTGGAAAAAAAAATCCTCTGGGGTGAAATGAAAATAAATTGGAATAGTTCACAGATTTTTTTCTGTAACAGAATCTTAACAAGATCTTGCTTTACAAAATTTCTAAAGAGTCATTCCATTATTTGATAATTGCAATTATAGTATGGGGATTGATTAGTTGTAGAAAAATAATTATACACCCAATTAAAGCAAATTGAAATAGACTCAAAATGTTGGCACCCATTCCTGCTGTCTCCAACAGCAGGAATTAATTTGACCAGGACGGTTATATCACAAAAATGTTTGACTTCAGATTAAAAAAAACCATGTAATTCGTTTTTTGGAATTGCAACAATGAATTTTTGAAAGACTTAATTGTGGGGCAGTGCTGACTGGGCAAAAGGCAGCACATGAGATATTGATTTGCAAAAATCAATAGTTAAAACAGAAATTGATAAATCCTCTGAAAGATCATTTGGCCCCTTTGTATAGCTCAAAGATGTGCTGATTAAATCTAGCAAGGAAGGTTGGACCTCAGGATGAAGCAGACTTCTCTTCAGAACCCTAGAATAGGAAATCTTCATTGAAGGCATTGCCCCCCTAACACAGCAGTGGTTTTATGCAGGTGTGGCTCAGGCCTGGCACAAGAACTGTTCAGTGCATTATAATTTGAAGAGGAAAGGTTTGGTGTGACCAAAGCATGCAGGAATTAAACAGAAAGATGCCAAAGAAATGTCAGTCAGACCACACAGGCCCCAATTCCAGCTGCAAACGTATCCAGACTGCAGGAGTCCAGTGTCTTAAATAGTAGCTCCTCTGACTGTGTCAAGAATCTTCTATCAGTGAAGTGCCAGATCAAAGGACAGGAGAAACACAGAGGTAAAAATCCTTAACCTTCTTCCTTCTGGTCCTTCAGCCATTATAAAATATGATTCAATCTCATTGATATTCCCTACTACAGATCGCACGGGTGCTGGGGGACAGAGCACCCCGGGGACAGCTTACCCATCCTGTTGATGCCCCAAAGCCGTGCAGTGCCAGGTGTCTCTGAGCTAAGTGACAATTACACATTTCAGAGCTGGTATCTTCCAAAAGAAATCAGCATAAACCCCACCACTGCAGTGCTATCCAAAACAAGTTACACTCTGACTGCACAGCAGAAACAGCTTCAAATAAAGCAGTGAAGTAATGTGCAGAGGTTGCCTGATGCAAACACCAGCAGTGGGCTTCACAAGGAGAACATAAAAAAAATTCTCTCCTGCACAGAATCATGTGGCAGCAGCAGCAGCAGCTTTTCCCCCTTCCACCTTGCCATTTGCAACCAAACACCACTATTTGCTCACACTCTCCTCTTAATAAAGAAATGAAGAATAAGATCCCAGCTGCTACTTTCCTTTCACACCTCCAACCCTCCGTCCAAATAAGTGTGCACACACTTGAATCAAGGCTCCCCTTCTGTTAAACACCTTGGCAGAACTTGAAACACTGTCTTAGGAATATCCCTCTGTCTTACATTCTTCTCCTTCCATTATCAGATGCAGAATCATGTAACAGTTCTGCTGCATGTTTCAGTCCAGTAGATTTTAAAGGACTTTGAGAGTAATGGATGATTTGGCCCCAGTGACCTAGCTAAACTACAGATGCATAAAGAACAGCAGTGACCAAAGCACCAACAAAACGAGTGTATAATCACTATTTTCTACACTAAAACCAAGTATTATATCAGCTCTGGTTTATCAGCAATTAAAATAAATGATTAGAGAAATTAAAGAAGTATTCAAAGCTTCAATGTGTTGGCAGACTTTGATCAAATTATTTTATTAGTTCATCACAAGCACAGCAAAAACACCTGCAAATTAGAGCTACTCTGGATTGCTAGGTGTCAGGAGAAAAAAATTTGCAGAGATACATTAACTTATTAAAGTATGCTATTAAATGTCAAGGAGAATATCATAAAAATGTTTAATTTATTGAATAACTGTATTTGCTGAAGGGCATCAACATGATAACATTAGAGTTTTTACACAAAATTCATCCTGCAATATAGTAGCTTTACCTCAAAAGCCTATTATAGCTCTATTCCCTAGGGCAGAGGCTGGAGAACTGCCATTTAATTGCCAGTGTTATGAATTAAAGGAGTGCTTGAGTCAGATGTCATCCAGAGCTTACAGACTGAGCAGAGTGGGTAGGAGATGCTGACAAGAAGCTTCCCAGTGGCTCTCCCAGCACTCTGAACATAATTAATTCTGCTGATCTTTTATGTGCATCTGCATTGGCATTGTATTTAAATTAAATACAGCTGTGTGCACTGAGCTGGGCAAAGCCTGGATAGCTAGGAAACTGAAAGCATGAAAGAGAAAAGAGTGATTCTGGTTTTTTGGCTATTGTTTAGCACATTACAGAGGGAAATAGAAGTCTAACAGCTTACAGAGTGCTACAATTCACCCAGGTGTTTAGAATTATGTTACAACCCAAAGCAGAGAATCATTTCTAGGAAATACGTGAAGACAGAATTGCCCAGCACATGGAAGTTGAAATCCTAATTGCCAGAATTAAAATAGATCAGATTCCCTGCTAATGACAGAAATCATCCTGGAATGCCAGCTCTGTGTCTTGTATCTACAGACAGGGAATAGTGACAAGCTGAAGGCATTGGTTAGATCCCATCAAATACACAGGAACCAGTTAATTCGCATTCAGCTGCCTGCTCCCATGATTTAAGCTGTTTGCATACAGTTTTCACCAACATTTTCAATCAAAAAATACAGGAAAAGAAGAGCACATAGTCACTGAAGCCACAATTTTGTATTTTCAGGTTATACTCAGAGAGGCAGTGTTAATAAACACAGCACATCCCCTGCAGATGTCACCTCACGTTTCCCTTTTTGCTTACAATCCTGTCATAACACGAGCTTTTCCCCTTCTTTTTCCTAAAAGAAACAGTATTTTAATCTAACAAAGTACTCAAATGGCAAGGTTAGGGATGGAAACCAAGGTTTGTCAGTGGTGAGTGTTGATCCTTGAATGAGGCATGATTACAAGGCCATTTGCTTCATTATGAAATCAGATGGTGTAACAGCACCTAAGTCTGAAACCAAGGACATCTACTGTTCATTCAGTTTCATTTGTTTCCACACTCTTCCATGTGTGTTGGGTGCTGGTGCCCAGGTCACCAGAGGAGCTCTGTTCCAGCAAGGCTGAAGGTTCTTTCAGAACCAGTTATTTTATGCTGAGAGTGAGTCACCAGTGAGAGCAATTTGCCATTTCTTTCTCAATGTGATAATTACCATTGCATTTCTGAGAGTCAAATACAAGATTTAAGAGCTTCCTTCCATTCAAGTTCACCTAGGCCACTTGCAGAAAACAGCCATAAATCAACATTTTTTTAAAAATCTGAATCATTCTGATGAGCAGTGACAAATTATATGGAAACATTTGAAATTAAGTATGGCTGGGGGAAAGCTGCTTCCACCTTTTAATAGGTTTGTGGGAAGTGGATACAAAATAAAAACTGAACATACACAGATTAACATGGACACAAACATAAAAATTATAATTTTATTTAATATAAATAAATATATATACACATATACACACACACACATATATATAGATATATAATAAACTATAATTTTCATTAATCTGCTTTTAAAAAACCCAACAAACAAAGCCTCAATAAGTAACCAAACTCACATAAGTCCTAAGGGCTATTTCCACCAAAGGTCTTTGTGACACCACGTTCTTGTTTGCCACATCTGCAGTCAGGAGTGGCAAACACAGCCCTGAGCTCTCAAGCACCAGCAGAGGTGGAGGAGACTTCAAGGAACTACCACGAGCCAGCACCTGACATTCTGGATGGATAAATCCAACAAAGGGAAATATTGCAGAGCACAAGTTATGATATTTCTCTTCAGAGATGAGGTCTTTGCACCTTGATTGATGTATGGGAGGTCAGCTATCACAACCTACAGACCCAAACTAAACTGTGTCAATGACATTCCCTATGGGAAAACAGCTCAACAACTGGGGCACTGGAGACCAGGGATGATGTCCTCTTTGGTCCGAAATATTCAAACCCTCAGATCCCATCAGAGACAGCTCCAGACATTGTTCTGGGATAGCCCACTTGCTGTTCAATGGCGTAAAAGTCCACCACAGTGCCCGGGAGCTGTTCCACGTGTGGTACATCTCTGGTCACATGGCAAAAAATGCAGGTTTGCAAAAATAAAAATCAAGGACTTTCTACACAGCCAAGATTAAAAGCTAAGGCAAACAATGCTGATGCTTGCACTTCCTGATGGCCAGGGTAAGCTATCACTTGGCCAACTCTTCCTTTCACCAATCCTAGGACAAAAAAAGACTGAAACATCTCCCAGTGTTTTCATAATCTTGTAAAGCTTGCCAGGGAAGGATTTGATTTTCTGTGGCAGAACATCCAAAGTGACCTTCAGTTCACTAATGGCAGGTCATTCTTGGCTCTGATTGCTTCTTCAAAGTGTGCAATGGTATAACCAGTACAAAAATGTACTGAGAAATATAAGCTATTGCCAAATGTAGCGATCTAAACAACTCAATAATTAAAACCAAGATGCAAGCAAATACAACAGTAGACAAAGGGTAAAGGCTACAGTTTCAGTCAATAATTCAGAAACAGCAGTTATATTTCTTTCAGAAATAACCCAGAGAAACTAGGAAAAGATGAAGGAACTCTGTCCTCCTTCATAGAAGTCTGGAAAATCTTACAGTATTCCAACATATGCAAGGATACTGAAAGGCTCATTTTTTCCATAACAACTAGAGGATATGAATTGTGGGAAATCAATGGTGCAGACAGTTAGAAAATTGAAGTTTTTGCACTGTGGCAGACAAAGAATCCTGCATCTCCTAGAGGGAAAGGACAATGATTGCTTGGGATAGAAATATTACAAATACTAGTGTAGAAATGCAGACTGTATAAGAAATCACTGTAAAAAGATCCACATTTCTGGTTATATCAGAGACAAAATCTAAACATGAGGAAACCAGAAGGTGCTGAGGAAGCAAAGTTGCCAGAAGGATGTAACAGATGCTGAGTGGAGCAGCACCAGTATGCAGAGTTAGCAATGAGACAAGGAGATTTCAAGAAGTTTAGCCAAGATAGCACTGGTACTTAGTTGTGGGTAAATGGAATTTGACTAGCAAGTGCTGATCAAAGTTTTGCTGTCTGCTTTGTTGCAGGAGTTGGCAAGGATCACTCAAGCAAGCTCTGAGCTTGTGAATTGCCAAGACACACAGTAGGATTCACCCCAGACACCCAAACCATACTTCAGTAGTCCAGTCACAGCACTTCATCACTATAGGCACTGGTTAAAGATCATCCATTTAAAACTTCCCTACCATGTACAGGGTACACCTTCCACTAGGCCAGGTTGCTCAAATCTCCCTCCAATCTGGCCGCCCTTCCAGGGCTGGGCACCCATGACATCTGCTGAGCCCGTGCAGATGTTTTGAGCAAACGGAGGGAAATTACTCTGAATGGCTGCGAACAAACATGCATTTTTTGCAGGCTCTGGAGCAGCCCTGATTGCCCTGATACATTCACCCAAGGTAGGAGACAGCAGGAGACATGGTCTAACATGCTCTAAAGCCTGCCATATGCACCTCAGCTTCATCATCCCCTGTGAGGCCAAGAGGGAGTAGGAGGGAATCTGGAGAGGGTGGATGGCGCTGCTCTGCTGCCTCTGGCTCAGAATCAGGGCAGCTGGCACATGAATGCAAAACAGCTGCCATAGGATGGATGTATATGGATGTCTGCAAGAGTGCACACAAATGGCATTTTGCTGATAGGATGAAAGCTGCTGTGTTTTCCTTTATGACAAAAGGTTCTTCTGCACACAAGGCTATTACTCTTCACTTGTTGTTCGCCATCCACCCATTTAAAAACTTGCAGTTCTCTAGTCAGGCAATAGAAGCACTGTGACATAACAGGTCAGTTACACCATATGAATAATGAATTGTTGAGGTTTACCAGACATCAGCAGGTTCCTCCAGACTACCAGCTACTTACAAATACCAACCACATTTGCAGAAATCCCTGCTGATTCAAAACAATTTTCAAATAGGAGCTGGCACATTCGTCAGATTTTATATTCCCAGTAAATAATTTATTCAGCTTCAGCATCTGGCAAACAACAGAAGAGAGTACTAAAAAGTCAGCAAAAAGAAAAAGAATTGTCAAAAACTCTTTCTTTTTTTCTTTTTTCTTTTTTTTTTAATTTTTTCTTTTACTGGAAATAAGATGAAGCAACCAGAGACATTTGGTAGCCAGAAGATATTGTTACTTGGTGAAAGGTATTTGATTAACCAGCAACAATGATTTGCAATTCTATAGCATTTCTCACAAAATAACCACCACAGAGAATTTCAATGAGCTTCATCTCTGGGCTGGCCAGCAAACAAAAATGATGAACAGCTCAGTGGTGTTTTATCAGTCAAAGGAAGGGATGCAGCTGGCAGAAGCAGGTTTAATTTCTGATTGAGAGAAATGACAGAGAAATGACCTGAATTGACATTTTTACAGCGTTAGCTAGACAAGGTAACTCAGAGACTGCACAACTAAGTAAACTGCAGTTCATCCTCTATCTGTGCCCAGTTTCTCTCTCACCCATAAAAGTACAAAAGTACAAACCTGAAACTACAAGTAAAAGTTGCTAACTTTTGCAGTAAAAGCATCTCGGGCAAATCACCAAGGAATGGGTTTTGCTGCTGTCCTTATTAGACAGTGTGAACATTAGCTGTGAACATTTTCAGAATTTTCCTTGGGACTGAAACAAACCAGAGGAGGTTTAGAGATCATCCAGGTCATCAGGATGCACTGAGCAGGATTGTCTCTCTCTGCCTCTTGAAAGCCTCCAGTGATGAAGAAGCCCAGGCCCCACAGCAGCCTTCTCCAGAGTGCGTCAAGCCACATGGGGAAAACGCTGTCTGTCAGTTAAATGTCCCTTGCTGGAATTTTAGGTAATTACTTTATCTTTGTAATGGATATGGGTTGCATTTGACTGCCTTCTGTGCAGTTGTGACTTACGTACTTGAAGATTATTTGGTCTCACTTCAGTAACTTCACTAATTCTTTTGTTCAACACAATTCTTCCAGACTTCCCTCAGAATTCGTGGGTTTAGATTTCAGGAATTTTATTATTCTCCCTTGCGTTCTTTGCAGCTGCTCCATTCTGAACTTGTGGAACGGTACTTGAAAGAGGACACAGTGATGTACCAGACATCTCAATGGAGCTGAGCAAAGTTTTTCCTCATATGGCCTGTGGCACTCTGTTTGTTTGTCATTGGTGTGAGCTGCTTTCTTGTAGTTTCAATAATATAATATTTTTCCACTCATTTAAGTTTAAATTAATATTGGTTGATTGATTGATTGGTTGATTGATTGATTGTAGGAATACAGCTTATCAGCATTCTTCACAACTTGCTTTTTCATAGGACCATTCTAATCTGGTTTTGGATAGAAATTCAGATGTATACACCAGAGAATATACAGCCCAGCCTCCCTCCCTCAATACATGAAGTTATATTATAGAACTTTCTTATCAGATACAGCTCAGCTGACATCATTAAAAGAACTTTTAAAGCACAGGTAATCAGAAGAACTGAAATATTCATGTTAGCAAGATGCAGAAATCTGCATGTATAAACCTTGTCTACAAGAGCTACTGAAACATTATTCACTGAAAGAACTAGAAGTCTGTTTGAGGAATGGAAGATTCAGAGTGGTCTACAAATGACAGCAAAATGCACAAGTGAGTAAAAAAATGGAACAAAAAAATTACAAATAATATGATAATGAAATCATGTAAGCTGGTGAAAGAGCAGCTTTTATTATCCTCTCAGTCCAGGTCAAAAATAGCAGAAATTGCTATTTGAAAATAACCAGTAATTATTTTAAGTGAAAAAGTAGGCATAGCCAATGTCCATTCCCTAAAATGGCAATTTTCAGACAAGGTAAAACAAAAAGTGAATGCACAGTGCATTTTCCAAGGTAGTAAAATTTTAGCTCAGTCAGCTTTTTATGGACAAAAAAAAAAAAAAAAAGCATTAGGCAATGTTCTCACACTTCAGTTCTGTTCTGTAATAAGCATCTTCCCAGGGAAGTGTATTAGCAAATTCTGTTGTGCACTCCCAGCAAAGGGTCCTGATGTGAATTTTTGGCGGAGGTGCCGCTCCAGCCCTGGCAGTGAGCTGCTGATGCCCTGGAGTGCAGTTTGCTGTGGCACTGCCAGGGCACCGCAGGAACCACTTGCACTCATTGTCCAAGGTGCAGTGAGTGATGCAGAGTAATGAGACATGACACTGAATAAATTGATGGAATGAGATACAACAGGAAGAGTGGGACTGGGCCCTACCAACGAGACCTTTGTGTTGGTTAATCGGAACCTTTAATTTCATTAGATTTACGTGCAATGACAGCAGGGCATGAGGGCACAGTCAATCTCTGAGCTGCTTTCTGGGACACGCTGCTCTCCCAAGATGAAATAAAAAAATGTAAAAAGGTCTTTTCTGTAGGGCATGCTGTAGGTTTCTTTATTACGCTTTTTATTACTATTATATATACTGTTCCTAATAAGTACAGGGCTTCACTCTGGGAAGCAGCAGAGGACAACCCTCAGCCGGGAAGCAAGCAAAAATATCACCTTGAGTTGTCAGAGACACAGAAATAAAGACTTGATCCAATCATTATAGTGCCTAAAATAGACACTGGCATCTGGGTTAAAAAGAGTGATGAGCAGTTGCATCTGTGCATCAGCCAGTGCAGCCAGGCCCTGGCTCTGCCTTGGGACAGTGGGGACATTCGCTGCCCTTGCTCAGACCACAGGTGACCAGCAGCTACTGAAGGCAGCCCTTGCTACACAGAGGCTGAAGCACTCCACCCTGGTATTGTTCTTCAAGCCCGTACCAGGCACTGAAAGGTCTCACACAGGTCACACATTACCTGACACACTTGAGTACCAGGCCAGGGACTGAAAATCTGACAAGTATTCCTCATGTCCACTCATTTTTCCTCACACAGGAGTAAGGTGGCTAGCTGCTATTGTGAATCGTGTTACAATTTAACTTTTAACTCCTATTTGAAGAAAAGGTTTTAAGGATTAATGTAAATCCTTGCATTTTTGTGCAGAGCAAACAGACATCCCCACTGCACTGTTGGGAAATTGGAAGAGCTCTGAGGCTGTCCCCACCTGGTACTTTATGGAGCTGAAATTCAGCATGTGGAGACTAAGCAGATGTGGTACCTTGCCTGCATAGTGATGGATAAAAGGAGGCGCAAACAGACAATACATACTTATCAACATATCTTGATTGGTGTCAGAAACATCCTTCTTAATTAATTTGGAAATCAAAGTCAAAAACCATGCAATGACATTCTGTTGATACAGGGTAGAAAAAGAGCTTCTCTTCTGCTAATGCTCATTTGTGGTCCAAGTTGGACCCAGACCTAGTACCCTACAATGGCACATTGGCAGTCTGCTCCTCTCAGGAGCTGGTTTGCCTTTCTACTGAGATGACTTTGGCCAACTCCAGGGGAGGAAGAGAATGGGACTTGTGAAGTCAGCACAGGAAAAAGAGGCTAAAACCCAACACTATTCAGTTAAAAGAGATCCTGGAACTATTATATGGGGGGGAAATCAAGAAGAATCAAGAAGAGGTCTTTGCCACCTCTTCACATCCAGTGTGTTCACATCCAGTGTGTAGCTTCTTTCCTTACAGAGAAAGTGAGCACATGGTCTATACCTGAAACCAAACAAGTCTGGAGCATTTAGATTTGATATTTTAGTTTGGATCTCTTCTTCATTTGCTCCTTAAAATGCACTTGAAACTACTGAGCTGAATCTGACAGGCAGGAATTTGGTGTTGCTATTGATGCATTTGATCCTTTCAGCTCATACCTTTCAAACCTTCACAGACAAATGCCTGCTCTCCCTCCCAAGACACCTTGCATGCAAGGCTTGTACCAAAGTGTAGTGCCTCTGGAGCATTTGTGCGGGACCTATTTGCAGAAATGTGTCAGCAGGCAAGATTCACAGCTCCCACGTTATCCTGGTAAAGCTGATTTCTGAACTGTGACACAGATTTCACATGAACCAACACATAAGAATGTAACAGCCTTGACCCCAAACCTTCCCATCCCAAAGCAGGGGGGGTGAATTGCCCTTTTAATCTTTTCTGTGCTCCCATCTCTACAACAATTAAATATATTTCCTCCTTATTTTCTGAATTCTCTTCAATTTATACAGAGTTCCTGCTCTTGCAGATCCCTGGGCTTTGTATTTACTACTTAGCATTCCTGATGTTTTATTTCAGTTCATTATTCTCTGCTCAAATTTCCAGTGGGTCCCTTTGTAGCATTTATTATCTCCATTTATTCTCAGGTCTCAATAATGCTGCTACTTTCATTATCAAGCAGCTTCCTCTCTCTTTAAGATCATTAAGGAAAATATTCAATGAAATTGGATCAAATAAAATCCCATACAAGCTTCTCAATGATTTAATCCATTTTGATTCATTAGAGCACACATTTTTATTTTCATATTATGCCATTATCGTCACAATAAAGTTAATCCAAGCTATTTTTAACTGCAAAAATCCAGAACATACTGCATGAAATTGTTTAAATCCAAATATATAGCAAATATTTCTCATTTATTAAGTAATTTTACAACTGCTTAAAAATAAAGGAGATTGTAAGACTTCTGCATTGTAAATCCAGGTAACTACTTGTTCATAGGTCTATTATTGTCTAAATGTTTCATGAAAGCAATTAAGTTCCCATTTTCTGCCAGGTCTGGTTTTATCACCAAACAGAGAGAGCTAATTAGCATAGAGCAAGATAGATTCAATAATTTAGGAAGAATGTCATAACAAATCTTCATCACCCAGATTGCTATACCACACCCCTCACTGATGTCTCTGAGCACATCAGTAAAAGGATCTGTTCATTCATGTTTAAATCACAAAATGCAAATATGTCAGCATACTCTCTGATGTTAATGTGAACTTGCAGCTCTGTAAAGAAAAATCACAGAATAAGCAAGTGCAGAAAAAGCCTCTGCACAAGCCAGAACACTCAAGCACATGTGCAATGGTGTCATAAAAAAACAAGTACCTGCTGCAAATGACAAAAACAAAAAGGGAAGGAAAAATAATTAGAAACCTAATGGCAAACAAACTTAATCAACAGCCAATGTAGTGTTGCAGAACATATGGTTGAAGTCTTTATTTCAGGCAAAATTGGAAGCATTCAGGCACCCTGACATATTCTGCAAGTGTCCATCACTCAGAGCTGTTCCCTAGTGTGCTTCACGAGGGCCACCTAAGGGCCTTCTCAGTCCAGCTCATTTCAGCACCAGAGGCACCCCACTCCTTCTGCCATATGTGGCACCTCCCCACTGCCACACCAAGATGGCAAGAGAAGTATCCACTCCAGTTGTGTCTCCCCAGCCCTGCTGGGGCAAGAGAAGTGGAGGCAGCAGCTGGGGCAGCACATGCTTGGGGTCTGAAAGCATGAAAGAAGAGGAGAGGAGATGGAGAGAAATAACTTGTCATGGTAGGAGAAATAACTTTGGTGTCAGAGAAATAACTTTTTACATGGCAATTAATATGTTCTGTCAATACAGTAATACATTCTATTTATATACCATATAAAAATAATTTAACATCTTTGCTCTAAAATAGTTGTGAGACTTGGCCAGACCAAGCATTTCTGTCATTCCCCGTAGACCTCCATCCTTTGTCTGGTCAAGACAGGAACTGTACATCAAAAGAGGATAGAAGTTCAAAAGCTAGCAGAGATCCTGGGAAGTTAGACAGGCATCCAGAACTGAGCAATTGAGAACTTCCCACGATATATGGAACAGGACTAATCAGGAAGGGGTGAGATAGGCATTCAGAGCGCTTTATCTTCCTGAAGATACACTTTTCTGAAAATACATTTGTCTTAAACAACAAATACAATGCTTTAAGGATGTTATTTAGTCACATAACTACTACTATTGACTGTAATGAAAAAGAACTGCACGTTTGAATGGAAGTTTGACCTAGTGAGGTAGTCATGGGTTGATACACATAAGCCTGCAACTCTGGGATGAGCTGAGGGAGAATTGCCTGGTTCTTTGGCATGAAAGCAGAGAGCTGGAATAGGTGTGTCATGCATTGACTATCAGATGCAGTACAATCTCCTGCATTTGCCCTTCACTAGACAGATATTACTGTTACTGGCCAGAGGTGTGCTCAGCTTCCCAATAAATTAAACAAATGGGGCCTTGTGATGGCCTAAAGCATCTGTAGTCATTTAACCTTATCACTAACTTCAGCAGTCCAGATGTACCGAAAAAATAGAGAAGTAGATCTTCTGTAGCATTTTCACTACTGCCTGGACTGTTCAAAAACCAAGCCACCATAAAGTAGCATGACCCAGAAAAAGAGCCATGGGCTGTGTACAAATCATTCCATGGACCCTTGCAGCTATAGGGTCCAGTACTGCAGAAAGCCAAACGAGCTAAACATTATCATCAGTAAATAAACAGCCAAAATACCAGTGCAAGAGCCACAGCTCCTAAATTGCTGCTCCAGAGAAATATCATAGAGTAGGCATAAAAATAACTTAGCGTGGTTTTGCTGAGCTCACTCACTCATATTGCCCCAGCAAAGAGGAAAAAAGGAAGAAAACCCATCTATTTGCAAATCCTCCAAAACACTGCACAGAACCATGTTTACAGTATGTGACTTGCTTATGACTGGAACCTAGCACAGAAATTCCAGCTTCTTAGCTGGATTTAGGTAGCAAAATTATTTAAATTCAAGTGTATCAAGCAACAGAAGAAAAATAGATAAACATTAATTTTTATTATTTTTTAATTTAGATATATAGCCAGATTCTTCACTGTGCACTCTCAAAAAGAGGATACAAAACAGATGACAGATTTACCAACTGGTAATTGGTAACCAATGCTGGTTTTTCAGCAACACCTGTTGTTAAAAATTTATCTGAGTCCAGTTGAGACAGAGATAATCTGACTGGTTTTCCTCTCTATTTTAGCACATCAGATTTGACAGGAGAAAAGGAAATGTGCTCAAGGTATGCCAGGCTAAGTTTAGATTTGATATTAGATTTTTTTTTTCATTAAAAGGGTTGTGAATCATCATGACAAACTTCCCAGGAAACTGGTGGAGTCTCCATCCCTGGATAGAGGTGTGTGGATAGAGCACTTGAGGCCATGGTTTAATGGTGAATATGGTGGTGGTGCTTGATTGATGACTGGACTTGATGATCTTAGAGGTGTTTTCCAACATTAACAATTCTATGATTCTAAATTATGTTGGTGCCTAGATGCAGAACTGAAAACCACTGAAGCAAATCTTTTCTTTCTCTCAAGTATTTCTATATCTAGCCAAATTTCAGAATTCTGGGGTGTTTGGATTTATTTTCTTTGAAGCTACCTAACCTCTGTAAGACCTCTGGCAATTTTTGCAGGATGATTCAGAGATCTGTTTTGTATTTCTATGTTTCCTTGCTTAACTGAAATCAAGAGACTTCTTAATGACCATAAAGTGCCCTTCCAGATCTAATGTAATAAAAACATCTCTCCTTCAGGGAAGGAGACACTTTTTCCTTTTCTCTTATCTAAAAAGCCTCTCTAAGCTGTCTTTACTGAGTCTTCACTGAGCTGCTCACAGTTTTCTCTCCATTCATTTCTCTCTCTAAACTCTGGTTAGGTATGCTCTCTATAGCTTAGTTGCCATTTCAATCACAGGGCCCAGTGGGCATGTTATGTCAATACAGTGATATTTGCAGTCTTCTCTATCTGTGTGTGTTTTATGAACAATTTGATACCAATTGCACAAGTTAGGCCTTATGAATGTTTTATTCTCCATCACCCACCAAGTGACATAACTTTGGGATTACAGAATGAACATGTACAGACATTTTTCCTGTTCTTTTGCATTTCATTCCTAATTGAATGAAGAGGAGGAATAGTTCACTGACTACAGCAGTAAGAAAAGTGGTCATTTAGAGAAGAGAGTTCAATTATTGGCGCTGCCAAAACAGCTCTGTGGCTTTTTCCCTGCCCAAGAGCATAGGATGCAGAGGTCCTTGATTCACTGGTCCTTGATCAAACTAATTCCTGAAGCAAACCTCCAGAGCTGGCCCATAATAACAGTCATCCTCTACTCCCAGACCTCAGCATCATGCTGTGCTGAGCAGCTGAAGGTGTGACTGAAGTGTCCTGTTACACTTCCTCTGAGGAATTCCTATTTTCACTCAGGTCCTTATTGACAAGCAGGGAAACACATTTCTATTGTGATGGTGAGCAAGCAGCAGCACAGGCTGTCCAGGGAGCCACTACCCTTGAGAACACACAAAAGCAAGATGACATGATCTTGGGCAACCAGCTTTAGGTGTCCCTGCCTGAGCATGGGGGGTTTGCCTAGATGACCTTTGGAGGTCTATTCAACCTCAAACATTCTGTGATTCATTAAGAAGCCAATTGTTATCTGCTTTAGCATGAAGAGAACTCCTCTCCAGGCTCTATGGGGTTGATGAGCTAGATATCCATCAGCTGTAACTGGAGCCTAGATACCCTCCTGACCCTGAGTCAGCAATATCTGAATGTATATGTTTGAATCTGGAGCTGAAATTCAACTTGTGTACCTCAGCTCTGTGTCAGTGAGATGGTGACAATACACTGTCCCTTTCTGACAGAAGTATTGTTAGAGAAAAATGTTTAGCATTGGAAGAGTTGTGCCACTGCTAAAGAAGCTCATGACATTTACCCTACAATGACTATTAGCTGAGGTGCCATCATTTCTAACTAATTCTGAACAACTGAGGGTGAACACTCCATAAAATACACATATGAAAAGCCAACATATGCAAGCTTTGGTGTGAGGTGGAACAGCTGAAATGCTACTTCCAGGATGTCATCTAGAAGGGGTCAAGAGAAGCTGAATCTTATCTAAAAACTGACGGAGTGTGACTGATGTGGACAAGTCACACTTGGGCCCTTAGCCAGATGGAGTAAGTCAATGGGAGGCTTCAAAATGCAGTTTAGTGAGCACTGGAGTGCAGCCTGAGCAAATCTTGTGTCAGATGTGTAATGTTATTTCCTTTTTTTTTTTACATCTGATGAAAGACAAGGCTCCTCCAAAGCTTAATATTGCTCTGTTAATTAACAAATCTATGAGCAGATGTTAACTGCTTCAGAAGTGCCAAACATTTCTGTTGTTACTCACTTCAGTCAGATGTGTCTAGATGGGTTCTTTTTCAGCAGAATGGGCAGGGTTTGAGCGCTTAGAGGTGCAACTGTTCCTGGCTTGAACTGCAGCTGTGTGGCTAAAGCTCCATACCCAAAAATACTTCAAAAATTGCCCTCAAGGCAGGGCTGTATTCTGCCACTTCTGTGTGTATAGAAAAGACAGCACTCACAGAGTGCTGCAGAATATGGGCCATAGCTAATTAACACTGCCTCATTAATCTCATCCAGGTGAGAAAAGGGACAGGTTCCTATCACATTTTCATGTGATCATAGAACCATAGAATTATTTAGCTTGGAAAAGATCTCTAAGCTCGTTGAGTCCAACCATAAATCTGATACTGCCAAGTGCAACATCTACACATCTTTTAAATATCTCCTGGGGTGTGACTCCACCACTTCCTTGGGCAGCCTATTCCTGTTCTTGACAACCTTTCCTATGAAGAAAGTTTTCCTGATGTCCAATCTAAAACTCTCCTGGCACAACTTCAGGTCATTTCTCATCTTGTTCCCTGGCAGAAGAGGCTGACCCCAGCTGGCTGCAGCCTCCTTTCAGGCAGTTCCAGAGAGTGATGAGGTCCCCCCTGAGGCTCCTTTTCTCCAGGTTAAACACCCCCAGCTCCCTCAGCTGCTCCCCACAGCACTTGTGCCCCAGAGCCTTCCCCAGCTCCGCTGCCCTTCTCTGGACACGCTCCAGCCCCTCAATGTCTTTCTTGCACTGAGGGGCCCAGAACTGAGCACAGCATTTGAGGTGTGGCCTCAGCAGTGCCGAGTCCAGGGGGACGGTCACTGCCCTGCTCCTGCTGGCCACACCACTGCTGATCCAGGCTGTTGGTCTGCAGTAAAAGTAATCAAAAGGAGACTAAAGACACAGAGTTTGAAAGTCTGTGACAGATGTATGCTGAAGCCCCAGAATCAAATGCAAGTTACAGAAAAATGAAAATCTAAAGCTTACTGAATAGATGAAAGGAAGAAAACTTTGCAAGCATCACACTAACAGGGCTGCATTTTGTAAATTGCTGTCAGTTTGGTCTGAAAGGATTAGGTCTGATTCCTCGCTTCAAATGATGACAGTACCACAGAGCTACATTGTTGGATGATTTCTGAAAAAAGTCTCTCCCTCTAATCAAGCACTGCTGTAAACAGCAGTCTTCGACCTACCACTTCTACAGATTCAATACAAATCTCCACATACACATCTGAAATGCCATGTGATATTTACCTAATTTCTCATTCTATTATAAAATATTCTGCTCAAAAAAAAAAAAGAGCATCTAAACGACCAAGCAGGCAGGAACCTGGCACAAAGTGATCTGTTATAGCTCCCTCTTCCCTTGAGTTCTGGTTGTGCTGCTGAGAGACCAAATGTCAATTTGATTTGATTTTTGATAGGCAACTACCCAAAGTACCCTACAAAGTTTATAACTCCAATGCAGAGAAGCTTTCAAATCAATTCAGGTCCTGCTGTTCCACTCCCACAGGCTATATACTTGCAGCGTGTGATAAGCCAGGCAGCAGTAGATGCATTCAGGTTGAGACCTGCAATTAAAACCCAGTTTCTTTAAAAAGTACAGTAGTTGTAACATCATGACATGAGCTGTGCCTCTTTCCAAAAGGAGAGATAAAAGCAGGTTCTAATTAAAGACTCCTCTTTCTTAAATATGCTGTATCACTCTGTGGTAGCTGCCCTGCTCAGAGTCCAAAAGGAGTACATGAATTCTGCCTAATAAAGTTTTCCCTTTGGATCTTTTTAAACTGTGTTTGGGCTTCTGTAAAACCACAGTTCATAATTCAGGAACTGGCTGTGTGTCACTACTCTCTCCATATCTTTGCAAAACACTTGTGCACCTTCTGATGATCCTCACAGCCTGCAATAAATACAGAATGAGGAACATCCCCAGGCCTAAAGCACCATTGAACACACCTGCATAAAAAGAATTTCTATTTACTCAGGGATTCAATGATAATTTTTTTTTTTTTACTAGTTGATCCAACCAAGGAGAGGAAAAAGAAAAGGAAAAATAAATAGTTTCCCAGACATTTTCAGGATCCTACCATCAAAAAGTCTGTAATCCCTACTACAATAAAAAATACAAACCAAAATCACCCATGAACAAACAAAAACACCCAGATCACACTGAACTATATGTCACCTCCAGAGAGTAAAAATGCTAATGCTGCATTTGACTCTCTTAACGCACAAATCAGCTGCCAAATTGACTCCCAGAGGCTGAAACAGATATGGCACAAAGAAAGAATCCTGACTAGTGGGAGCCTGTCAATTCCTAGTCAAGATTTTCCCTGATCTGCCATCAGTCATAGAACATGATTATTATTATCCCAACTGCCAAAATGTTCTGGAACTCTTAAAGCTGTGTCCAGAGATTTTCAAGTGGGTTTTTAGCCTGCTGCAAAATACGGAAGATAAATTACCCTTTTGAGCTCATCCTAATAAAATTTTCCCTCTGACCTTTAATCAGCAAAAGTAAGACAATCCTCAACTCTCCTCTTCCCAATTTAAGAATCTGAACTGGTTTCAGGAAATGTCACCCAGATATGTATTTGAAACACTCTGTAGGGTGCAGAAGTGTTCAGGAAAAACTCACTAGCATCATGTTGAAGATCCCAAGACAGTATCATATTTTTTTAGGAAGTAAGCCTCACATTAATGAAATCTTGAGAGACATCCTGTGTTACCTAAAATAGAACAAACCCCAGCCTTCCACAAGGCTAGGGAAGAGAAAGCTGTGTGGTACTTGATATTTTTTATAATATCTCAGCTAATAAAAGTCAAGCTTTAACCTAAATTTCTGGGATTTACTTTATGCTACAGTAGAATCAAAATGTAATAGTTACTAACGAAATCCACAAGACAAGTCAGTTCTTGCCCTTAGGCAAGAAGAAAAGTTTTCTTTTTAAAGAAACTTTGGAACTATTACCATATAACTATTGGCTGTGTGCAAAGCTACTGGGAATCTGCTGCTGGAGGCAGAGGCTGCTGTCAGGAGCATGAGGCACTGAGCTGTGCTGGCTGCTGGTTTATTTCCCAGAAGAATTTAATCCCTAAAGCTCTCTTTTGCCAAACACCTGCACATCCAAATGACCAATTTTATACCATCTTCCCCCATTCCCTCAACAGCCACAGTTCCCTCAGCCTTGCCCTTCTTAACCCGAATGGAGCTGATTAGGGCACAAAATCCCAGGTAAGCTTTATGAAAGAATAACAACAACACCAACAAGAACTCCTGATGGATGCCTGAAATAAATTGAAATGGCGTCTCTCCTGACCTCTAATATTTTATGTTTGCCATGTTGCTCCTGAACTTTCAATCCTAGTGTCAAATCCAGTCCTGATCAGACAGCACAGGTATTGGACTTACCTGACTTAAGCTCTCAGAAAGAGCACTAACCATATGCCACAGGCACACGGTCTGGTTCCATCTCACCGCTTTTTCAGAAATAGTTCCTCTAAATCACCTGGATCTTCTTGCTCCAGTGACTCCCCAGCCTTTCTGAACTTGCTATTGCTCGTGGAGACCCAGCATTCCTTGCTGGACCCCAGAGGGTGCAGCCAAACAAGCTGTGAGGTATGACAGATGTATCAGCACCCTGAAATAATCCTCTCCCCCCTTTTGTCATCACCCAGACCAAATGCCTGAGGACCACAGTTCTTGCTCTGGATCACACTTCTCTTACGTGAGGCTGCCTATTTGTGCCAAAGTTCTCCCCAGATGTCTCCAAGCCAATAATTAGAAATATAATCATTTTCACCAATACCTCACCAAGAACTCAAAGTAATTAGTTCTCCTGCAAACCTTACCCTAACTGCTGGCAATCAGTCATCCCAATTAAGCAGTGTCAGGAAATGTTCCCAACCAGTGGAACTGAATCACTTGGATTGTTAATTCATTACAGTGCTCCTTGAGACAGTTTTGATCCAGGTCACCTAGAAACCTTCCAAATATTCCCTGGTACAGAGAATAGCATGGCTAAGAAGTAGAGTCAGCAACTGGCCACCCTGTGCTGGACAGCAGAGAATTTAATGCCATGGACATGGACCACCCCATAATGGGACAAGTTCCAAGGCATGTTTCATTTCCTTACACAGATATAACCTCAGGGTCTTCCACAGAAGAATAGATGAGATTCAAAAGTAAAGATAATAGAAGCCATTTGGGGTAAAACAAAAAGGAGAGAAAACATTGGTGATGAGATCCTCACCAGAAATACCTTCCCTTTTCCATCTACAGAGTTACTCAAGATCCCTCAGCCTCATACTGTGAGAAGAAAGTTCACCACTAAGATGCAAAAATCACCGCCTTGAACTTCATCCAGAACCAAACTGAAAGCCAGGAGGATTCAAGAGCATAAATGCTACCAGTCCCCCGAGGAAAGCACAGCTGAGTTGGGAAGCAGCTACTTCATTCCCCAGGCAGAGCACATTGCAAGGACTGAAACTCCAAGGGCACAGCCTGGATCACTGCAGCATTGCTTGCATCTAAAAAAAGTGACAGTTTTGTAGATAAGAACAGGTAGAAAAATGGATGGAACTTGTTCAGTTCTGCACCAAAAAGAACCAAGGACTCATCTTGCCTTCCATTTAGTGATTTTGGCTTGAATAGAGAAACTGACTCTCAGTTGTTGCCTGACTTATATAATTTTTTTTCTACTTTTGTCCAAGAGAAATTTTAATTTCACCTAACTCAGGATAAGTATTAATCTGATCACTCTTTCCCCATAGGGAAGCCTGGCTTGTGGCTCTATCCCTTCCTCAAGGAAGAGTGAGAGTATGTCTGTTCCCAGCTTGCTGATCAGAGCTCATGCTGGATGAGTTGCTACAGTGATGGTCACTGGAGAGGTGTGAAAATAGAGTGTGTCAGGCTGGGTCCCCACATGCAGTGCTAGCAGGCCCTCAGCTTTGTGCTGCCGTGGTTGAGGGTTTTGCTGGCAAGCAGTAATTCTGCATCAACACAGCAAACTGCAGCCATGATCTCCTTGTCATCCTGAAGTATAAACTGTGGTTCATAACCCACATCACCTCACTACCTAAAGAAGCAGAATCAAACCTTTTTTCTGCAATATTCATGATGTCAGTGTGGAACTCACCAGCATAGAACACTGTGAAGGCTGAAGGGTTAAGTTTGAGAATTACAGGATGATCAGTCATTCTTGGCCATCAGCAGTGTGCTGATGGCACCTTACCCTACCAGATGGACAGGACCATATCCAGAAAGTTCTAAACCAGAGTGCTGGGATCAGGGGTGTTACCCAAGAGCAGTGATCATTCTTACCTGCTTCACCCAAGCATGCACTGCTGGCTCTTGGTGGAGACAGTGTCCAGGGCAAGATGGTCCTGAGGCAGCAAGGCCATTGCTTTGGTAACATCTGGGATGGGCCACTGTGCACACAGAAAGGGCCTGCTACAAGGGAGGACTGAGAATACCCACAGGAAGCACTAAGGATTACAGTGTCATCCAAACATTTTTCCATGAGTTGTTTGAGAAAGAGAGCAACACTTTCTCTCCTTGACCATTTGAAAGGCATCCAGACATCAGGTCCTTTGTTAAGTAATAGCAAAACCAGTCAATAGGTACAGCCAAGAAGTTGTTCAGAGGTGGTCTTCTGTTCACTGGAGCTGTGCAGGTGTGCACCCACAAGATGAAATTTGCTCTGTGTTGAGACATTGCTAGCACTACAACAAACTCAAGTCCACATTCCTGCTCCAAAGAGTAACTGATGAGGGCTATGGAATGGTACAGGATTGTTCAGGGCTTGCGTTTTCTCAGTGAGATAAACAGCTGAAAGGTGCTTCATGAATGAAATGCCCTTTGATTCCAGCCTCCTGACTCATAACCCTCTGTGAGTGCACTCTGCTCAGCAGCCTGCTCTGCTGACTTGCTTGTGTCTTCCCCACGAGACACTCCAGGCTCCTGCACATGCCAGAGGGTCCTTCTGCACCCAGCAACAGAAGAAGGGGCATGTGGACACGGGCTGCCAGAGAACACACAGGACTCACACTTGTGTTAAAGGGCACCATTCCTATGCCTGGTTATGACAGGACAAAAATTTGAGAAATTAAGAAGTATGCCTTGTCACAGAAGTAAGCTCAATTCAGATCCGGGATCTCTGCACAGTTAAAGATGATTACCCATCTAATTCTAGAACATCGTCCTTTATGACACCAAACTTTGGTAATTACAACAAGGAATGTACAGAAAAAAATCTGAAAGAAGGGGACCAGAATATTGCAGCTAAAATGAAGAATTAATAATTTTTACAGAATGGGCCCAGTTACTGCATGTTAACACTTCAGGTCCTGGTCTGATTTGCTGAAATTACATGCACTTAACCTCTTGTGAAGCACAAACTATTTCATTAACTTCTTACTAACAAAGCATGACAAATTAATTTAAGTAAGGAAATTAAAAGAGGAAAGGCCATGTCTGCATCTAAGCCAGACAGTCAGCTGCCTTCACCTAATCTCCTATTTCCAGTCCATTTTCTAGCTCCCTTTTAACCCAAAAAGTGTAAAATAAAATATTTATCAGAATAAAATACTCTACCAGCTAAAATACTTTCTAATTTTCTAAGCTTGCTTAACCTGCCAGAGGACTGTGAGAGACACCTAGATCCAGTACCCACTGCAGTCAGTTTATGACCTTTCCTTCACTCCAGGCAGGCTTCAGGCAGAAGGTAATGTTTTTACTCAAAAAATATGGATCCTCTGGGGAGGAGAAGAGCTACAGAAAATGTCTTGGAAAGAGAACTGTGCAGGGCTCTATGAACTCTGAGCTCCAGAGTGTTTTCTCTTATATATAAATAGTTTTTGAAGTGCATTTATCAGAATAAAAAAGCAGAATATCCGAAGGCTTTTGGCACCTTAAAGTCCCAGCTGCTTACAAACAAACAAAAGAAAGGGGAAGAAAAAAATTCATTATTGTTCCAACATTAACCTGGAAGAAGCAGAAACTTCCTTTTCACCCATGGTACCATCAGAATACGTAACATACCACAGTTAAAGCAATGATGATACCTCACCAGGTTAATAACCAAAGCAAGAATGATGAAAATATTCTCAGAAAGAAGCCAAAGATGTTAGACAGGCCTCCACTGTAGTCTGAGAAAATAGGAAATTATAGGGGACAAACCAGAACAGGAAAGTTCACTTTAATTAGAGTTGACCATTAGCCATAAGTTCATACAAACGTAACACATGGAGAATCCTTGAGGTCTGAAGGATAATCAACTTATTTTTAAAAGTACAAGACATGAAAGAAAATTTTCCTTATTAATTCTGCAACTGGATCCCTAACAGAAGGAAAACAGGGACAGCTGGAGAGTAATAGCAATCCTCTAAAAGACAAGAGATAAGGAACATCTGCTAGCAGGGACCTGAGTGAAAAAAGACCTGCCTGTGAATGGACATAAAATATTAATATTCCCATATCTAAGTTCCTCTAGACAATGGAAGAAATAAAGAGCAAACCTTGAACAAACAAGAGTTTTGCAACAGATCTCTATTCTGTGAAATTTAAACCCTCATGTCACAGCATGTCATGATTCACAGGATGCCTCTTCACTACTGCACTTCCCAAGAGGAAGCACAACACAGAGCTCTGGAGACTGTAATGCCACCAGTCTCCGAGTAGAAGTGACTAGATTTCAATGCACTGATATTCTGCTGGTTTTCTGCTAGCTTGTTTTTATTCTCCTGTGTCATTTTAATTCTGCCTGTAATCTGCATACATATTACAATTAAGTGGCCAGATCAGCAGGGTCCTCAGCAAGCCACTGAACACACTTACAAAAAAGGCTAGCAGACCCCTTGACACTTTGCTGATGCACACTTTGCACGTGTGTCATGTTTTCTCATGGAAAATAACTGGAACTTAAAGCAATTTTAGCAACCAGATATATAAAGGAATAGAATTCCTCATGATAGATGCCTGCCACTGGCATCATACTGTATGAAATTGTTTCATAACCACAACAAGTTTCATTTTGGAAACAGCAGCTGTGTGTTGTTTGGAAGGCTCTTCCTTGTCTGCTGTAATGATGGGGAGACACCTTTCCTATTTTAGCTTGATTTTGCTCCTGGCCCATCTATGTATCTTCAGTTCTCACGTGATTTTGTCTGTTTTCAGAACATCCTTGTTCTTCCCACCAGCACTTTCATAGACAGCAGCTGCATCACCTACAGCCTCCATTTAGCTAAGCTAAGCAAGAGAAGCTCCTTTAGCTTCTTCTGCTATGACAAGCTCTTCTTTCTCTTGCTACACACAGTAATTCTCCTCCTGACTGTTTCCTGTCCAAAGGCAGAGCTGCACAGGTGGTCCCAGACACTCGGGGCAAGACCATGCAATGAATCTCACCATCTCTCCACTGGAAACAGTGGAATATTCCCTTTTACATACCTGCAGTACTGCTAGCATCACACTTTGATCAGTCAATATGCCAAGAAGTTTCCTCTGGAAAAGAAGCCCAATCCTCAGCTCACAGAACAGCTGGCTCATGTGGCTCCTCCTTCCTGCAGTGCTACCTATTAAAGGGATTCAAGCAGGACACACAGAGCAAAATCATTCTGTAAGAGGAATTAAGATGCAGCCTGTATTTTAATGCTATACAGTAAGCTAAAATTGATGACTGGACATCAGGCCTGTTTTATCTACCTGCAGCAAAGTCCACATTGCCAATTTTTTGTGAGTCCATCTCTATTCAACCTGAGGTTTGATGCACACTCAAACCTGCTGACATTTCTCTCCCAGCATGAGCTACCAAGCAATTTGGAGATACTGACTAAATTTGAAGCCACACAGTTGAAGATTTACATGCTAGGTATGCTGGAAGATTTGCAGTGCAATGGTTCTGACAGTAGTGAACAAAACCATGATAAAGTATCAATGTCTGGGTGAGCCTGCAAATATACCTAGAAGACATCAGCATCCCAGCTGATGTGAGTCACTGCACATCCACAGACTCCTCAGCACTTGCCTACAAGTGAAAGTTTTATAACATTGCATGCATCCTTCCTTTAGCAGCGTGATGGAGAACCTAATAGAAATGGTTGGCAAAAGTTTGTGTCATCAAAGATATGGGGAAGACTGAAGCTTGGCTACAGTGGGAATCGAGTGTTCCCTGGGCAGGAACACCACCACGCTCTGGTAGTCACAACAGGGCAAATGAACTGGAAGGGGGATGAGGTTCAGTGTCAACATCCAGGCAAACTCCCTGTGCTGCCTGCAAAAACGTGCTGCAGTAAACAGATGCATTTTTGCAGATGTGCAAAGCTCTTTCCAGACTATTTGAGAGTAGGCAAAAGCCACTGGTTTTGGCCAAGGGATGAATCTGAATGCATCAAAAGTACAAGGAAGAAAGGTCTGCTGTGTCTCAAGCACACTCAGCTGAGGAACCTGTCATCAAGACGGAGGCTGGAAAACGCCTGGGACTGGGTCATGCCTGCATGAGGGTGAGCAAGGAGAGCGGCTCCCAAAAGGAGCAAAGAGCCAGTGTCAGCAGCTCTCCAGCAGCTTCCCTTCACAGGGGTTACAGCAGTGCCAAGCCAGTCCCAAGTGACAGAGAATATTTCATCAGCAGGTACCCAAAATGCTGTACAATAAACAGCCCTGACACATAAGACATTCTCTTGTTCGAAAAAGAGAAGTGCACAAGTGGCAATACAGGAGCCAAAGTCAAATGATCAGCCAGGAGCAACTGTGCTCATCAAATTTGTACTCATCATGAGAACTGTGAAGCAAGGGCTATAAGCAACCACTACCATGAAGAGGAAGCTGTAGATGCTGCATGCTCCCTGGGCATTGATCAATACTCAAGCACCTGGGAATGGAGCTATTTATCTACTTATTTATTTTACAGCTTTACAAAATTGTTCTAAAGTGCTTCTCTTTGCCTTCTATTTTCCCACAGATGTTTCAATATAAATTATAGTAATTATGTATGGTGAAGAGAGTAATTTGCTTTAACAATTGTGTGAAGTGTAATTGTTATCAGTTATCAGGGTGAGATTTCTGTCCTGTCCAATTGTCCATATAGTTTGAATGATCTGTACATCATGGAAGTGTGGATGTAGAGATTATGACCAAAGGATAAATTTTCCATATGCATTTTATTCCATTTGACTTGGAGATTTGGAACCTGAATTTTCTGGGGGAATCAGAAAGAAGAGGTGCTAGAAAATACTTTCTAGAGTTTGGCAAGAATAGAGAGAAAAAAAAACCTGCAGCTTATCCTCGTAACATTCTCACATAATAGACAACCAACAGAGGCCAAAGATGCCACAGCCAATTTCTATCTTTAACAAAAATGACAGGACAAGAAGAATTTTAGCTGAAATTTTCTTTCTAAGGTGTGCAAGAGCACTTCCCAACACAACTGTCTGGAGCTGAAGTTAGAGATTTTCAGCAAGGCATTTGGAAAAGAACCTACAGCATTCATCTCCTTTTCTAATGTGTTAAATGGGACTCTAAAGAAAGATAATAAAAGCTCAATTTAAAGTGAAATTAAATATGTTTTATATTTTTAAAGCACTGTCTCCAGGCCCCTCACCCTATTGAGTTCCACCAGAGCAGCAACGTTACAATACCTAAGACTAAATTTTGCTCAAGTTTCTGCTGTGGCTAAGCCAGTTAAAATGCAGAAGATCTGTATGTTCTTATGCATTTGGGTTCCTCACTTTCTCTATGTCCTCACAATCCCCTTTTATTAATGTCATACAGATGGGGGTTCAGAAATAAACAATTTCACTTCTTAGCATTCACTTGTTCCTTAAGGAAATAGAAACTGGAGGAACTCAAATGGGACCTCTATATTTGAGTGTTCCTCACTGAGGACTGAAGGACCCCCACTTCATGAAGATACTGCATTATAGCATTTCTTTTCCAATTATTTCTAGCAGCTGTTTAAAAAAGATTAGATTTTGCTACCTGTTTGGGTTTTTTTGTTGTTGTTTTTTGTCCCTGCTGCCTCGAAGGTTGATGGTAAATGTGATTGCTCTGATGTATAAATAATATTTTTTGACTTCAACTTTTCAGTTATTTAATGACAAGCCAGTTATTATTGTGTGGCTTTCTGTAGTAAATATTTCCTCTTTCTCTGTGGTTCTTAAATCTCCCTTTCATACACTGCATACAGTTTTTAGATGGAGTTTTCAGTCTACCATGCAGAACTGGCACTCTAGGACCCCTCTCATCCCTCTGAATGAGGGACCCCTCTCTGTACTCTGAATCCATCTCCTATGAATCACTCAAGCACAGATCAGCTGAGGTGGGAAAGCCTTTACAGAGGTCAGCTAGTCCAGTCCCCTGCTCAAAGCAGGGTCACCTAGACTGGGTTGCTTAGAACCTTGCCTGCATTGGTTTTGAATATCTCCAAGGATGGAGACACCATCTCTGGGAAACCTGTTTCAGTGCTCAGTCACTATCACAGTAAAAAATGTTTCCTCTCATTTTTAGATGGAATTTCATGTTTCAGTTTGTGCCCATTGCCTCTGGTCCCATCACTAGGACACTGCTGAGAAAAGCCTGGGTCCATCTTCTTTACTCCTCTCATCATATATACATTGAATTGCCACCTGAGCTTTCCCATCCTCAGGCTGAGCAGTCCCACTTCTCTCTGCCTTTCCCCATTCATCAGGAATTCCAAGCATTTAATATTCTTAGTGGTCCTTCAACAGACTTGCTCCAGCATGTCCAGTGTGTCCTCAGTGTACTGGGGAGCCCAGAACTGGACACAGCACTCCAGGTGTCTGCTGAGGCTGAGCAGGGCAGGAGGGAAGGATCAGTGTTCTACTTAATGCAGCATGGGATGCTAGAGCTGGGATCAGTATTTCTGGCATACCTCATGGAATGGCACTGATGTTCTCCTACCACCACTACTGACAACTAGCCTAGTTGAACAGCCTTTTCCCAAATACATTATTTTGGATATTTACTGCAACTCTGACCTGCTGATTCCTTCAGAAGATTTTCTTCCTCTGTCATTTACAGCTCCTAAGATCCCAATTTGTAATAAAGGTTTTGTTATTACATAGCAAGTACCTGACCTTTCATTTTGTACCGTTAAATTTCAGTCCCTTTCAATTACTGCAGTCCTCAAGGTTACCCAGCTCTTTCTGAAGATGGTTTGAATATCTTACATTTGTCCAACACATAACCTTTCTCTTTGTAAGTTCTCATTACCTTTTAAAAGTCTCTCTAGTTGGAAAGCCTCTAAAGTATTACACTCTTTATTCATTTTCCTGCTCTTTTTATAAACTTTTATTATTATTATTATTTCTCCTTTGCCCTTCATCTTACCTGCAGTTTTGGATCCTGGCAAAGCCCTCCATCATCCTCTGATACCAAGAGGAATGCTTGGCACCACCCATTACTTCTCCATTCACTAAGAATGAGGTGTGTGTACCTTGCAGCAGGAATAACCTAGGTTGGTACTGCAGGTACTTCCAAAATTACCAGCCCAGGTCAAACCAAACTTTCAGTCTGGGCTGTTAAATCCACTTAAGAATCATTCTTGTGCTCATGGCATAATGAAAGTGCAAAACTAAGGCAGGTAGCTGCTCCTTACATCTGAAATGCTAGCACGGTTCTATCAATGTAAGGTGTAGCATTTAAGCTACATGCTGTGCTAGCCAGAGATCTTCACTGAGCTACAAATGATGACTGAGTGACTTCCTAAGGTCTTACAAATAAATCAAAGCCTAAAACCTCTATATACAGAACTGAAAATGTTGTCTGCCATGGATATATTCTTGCTAATGGAATTGCAGCTGTGATTTCTTTACTCCATTTGAGAACCTCTTCAATTGATTTAGGCATTAGTATGTAGGACACGTACAGGCCAAATTTTAAAAAAAAGAACATTCTTAACAAAGCGGTGGTTGGATTATTTACCAAACTTAAAGCCAATTCAAAACCTTTTAAAATATTAATTATTTGCAATTTAATTCTTAGCCTTGGGCAATAACATGACTAGATATTGGATAATATGATAAACACCATATATGTTCTTTGGGAGTGGGGCCAAATGCAGGGAGAATTGTTAAAAGCTATACATTTTTAGAAATTGAGAAGAATATGGCATAGCCTTGGTCTACATAGTTTGCATGTGAGACTTAAAGCACTGCAGTATGGTTTTGTCACAAAGTCTTTTTCAGCTCCATGGTCAACATGGGGAAGTCATCTTTCATGAAGTAGTTGATAGATGTATTTTTTATCCCAATTTTCCATCTTTAGACTTTTTTTGAAAAACTGAAAAGCCTTTAACTCAAAAACACATTGAAGTATCAATGTATGAAAACACATTTTAGTTTTGAATAGTTATCAATAACCAGGAAGCAAATCAAGACTTCTAAATTAAAAGCATTAACCTTGAGAGCCATTTTATAAAAAAAATAAATACATGAAGGGCAACATTTGCTTACTTCTATGAAATCTGAAGACACGCTTTCAAGCACTTGGGAACCTTACAGTCTGTCCACACTGAAAAAACAGCTCTGCTTCCCCTATGTGAAAATCCATCATAGTTTGCCTTTTAGGTTACATTTCTGATTTTATGAGTACTCAAAGAATAAAAGCAGAAAAAAAACAGGTGTCCCTGTTAATTATTTTAGAAGGAACCCTACACAATCATGCAACCTGTGAGCATTAAACACTATCAGCAGTTACCAGGTGGCCAAGGGGCGGAGGTGAAGGGCTGGCTGACAATTGTCTCTGCTCCACAGGGACTGGCCACCAGAGACCCTCCATTAACTTCTACACTGGGAAAAGTGATTAAATATGCAAGATGTGGTGAAATGAGGAGCAGGTAAAGCTGCTCTTGTGGCAGCATGCTCAGCACAGCCGGGCAGCAGTGTGAAGCTTGCCCAGGGCAGTGGAAGGAGGTTGCCTCTGGAGAGAAAACTAGAGGTGAAGAGACTGAAGAGAGCATAGAAAACTAATTCAGGGAAAGTAAGGGAGGAAGGGTGCTCAGAGACCCTCCTGATCTGAGGGAAGACCTCCCTGGAAAATCTTTAGAAAGGCCACTTTTGGGGGGAAAAACAACTAAGCAGACAAAACCAAACCAAAGGGGAAAAGAATAAATGAACTTGAAATTATCTGGTCATCTCTGTCAGCACACACACCTGCACTGCCCCAGCATCAGGAACATTGCAGATAGTCCCATTCCCATCAAATGGGAGGTATGGGAGGTTGGTTGCCAGGAAAGGGAAAGACAGGATTTGGCATTTACCTTGACATGCCATGAGATGAGAATGTACTTATGGGTTGCCGCCATCCAGCAGCTGACACACACAAACATGATCACAAGAAATTTGTGGTGATCATGTTTATCAGATTTTTTTCTTGGTACACACAGAATCACAGAATGGGTAAAACTGGAAGGGGTGACAGTGGGGTTATCTGGTCCAGTCTCCCTGTTCAACCAAGGTCATCCTAAAGTACATTGCGCAGCATTGCATACAAACAGCTCTTGAATATCTTCATTGAGGGAGACTTCACAACTTCTCTGGGCAGTCTGTTCCAGTGCTCAGTCACCCACACAAAGTAGAAAAGTTACTCCTCATGTTCAGATGGAACTTCTGTGCATCAGTTTCTACCCATTCCCCCTTGTCTTATTGCTTGGCACCACTGAGAAGAGCCTGGCTCCACTTCTTGGCAACCACACTTTAAATACTTCTAGGTATTGATGAGATCTCTTCTCAGCCATCTCTTCTCAAGGCTGAACAGGCCCAGCTCCCTCGGCTTTTCCTTATAAGAGAGATGCTCCAGTTCCTTCATCATCTTTGTAGCCCTCTGCTGGACCTGCTCCAGGAGCTCCATGTCTCTCTTGTCCTGAGGAGCTGAGAACTGGACACAGCACTCCAGACAAGCTGAGGTCACCTGGTGATGTTCTAGCAGCTAGCAGCACAAAAAAGAAGCACAGTAAAGCCTGGAAGCACTCATCCCAAACTGCAGACAGCGTGAGCTCAGAGCAGACTACAACAGGCAGCAATTCAATTTGTAGAAAGCAGTCTTGGCCACCTTTTAGGAAAGGAAGTGATCAGGACAGATCCTACTCATGTGAAAGTGACAAAAATACCAACTCCCCAAAAGAACTGAAAAAAGACACTACTGGGATAGCAATGTCAAATATGGAAGAGGCAGTCACCCTCACAGCAAATCTACTTTATCACAAAAACAGCACTTTGGTGACTTGGCTTCACAAACAGCTGCTGAAGAAAAATTTTTCCAGTGGACAGAAAAAATTATACGTGGATTTTTATGCAAAAAACCCAATCCATCAACAACCAAAGCCAACCATCAAACAAACAAAAAAACCCCAAGACGACACATACTTTTCTGGCCCTACATGAATTCAGAAGACATGTTTAGACTTTGCTGCATTTATTTCAAAGTGCAAGAGACAGAACTGCAAAGCGCTGCTGATAATTTGTGGTACTCCTCATGGAGTCTGGCAGAAATTGGCAACTGATTTGTTTGAGCACAGCAAAGCTCTGTGCAATGATAGCTGATTATTACTGTCATTTTTTACCAAGTAATTCAGCTAAGCTTCATATTATCCAGCACAGTAGTGAATGACATAATACAATATTTGCCAAACCTCTGATGAGCTTGTTTTGAACACAGAACAAGACACAAGACACTTCCAAAACTGCTTCATACAGAAGTTGCAATCTATATCAATTGTATGCATGCCTAAGCAAAACCAGATGTAAAAAGCTAAGAACAAGAGTCCCAAAAGTGCCAGTCACAAGCTTCAAAATCTTCACACGTGCATGTTGAAGAGGATTTTGAACTGTGTTCCTCTTCAATGGAACCAGCTGAGCATGAGGCTGTAATGGGTACAGCCCCTTTCAGTTTTCCAGGGACCAGCACTGTCCATCAGAAGCACTTAAATGTTGACTACAGCCCCAAATTCTACTTCTACAGAGCTGCTGGCTAATGTCTGCTTGGAGATCACCCAGCCACACTCATATGCTGAAAATGTCATGCCTCCCCTCTGACCAGACATGTCTTAATCATAGAGAGCACCCTGTACCACCTCCCATTAACTGAACAGGTCAGTGAGAACAATTGCAATATTAATTGCTCAGGCTGAAAATCATAGAATCATAGAATGGCTTGGGTTGGAAGGAACCTTAAAGGTCATCTAGTTCCAATGCCCCCTGCTGTGTGGACAGCAACACCTTTTACTAAACCAGACTGTTCAGAGCCCCATCCAACCTGGCCTTGGATGCTTCCAGAGATGGGGCGTCCACAATTCTCTGCACAACCTGTTCTAGTGCCTCACCACCCTCACAGTAAAAAATTTTTTCCTAATATCTCATCTAATGCTACTTTCTTTCAGTTTAAAGCCATTCCCCCTTGTCCTGTCGCTACATGCTCTCGTAGTAGCTTCTCTCCATCTTTCTTGTAGCCTCCCTTCAGGTACTGACAGGCCACAGTTAGGTCACCCTGAAACCTTCTCTTTTACAAATGAAGCTGCAAAATTAAAACCACCTTGGAGAATAATATTTTAGTTACTGTGTTATATGGTCTTACAGACTGTGCTGTGTCTGCAAAATTAACTCTAGATGAAGCTGATGTGAGTTGGAAGATTGTGTTTGCTCTTGAAATTTGGGTATATCAAGGCCAAAGTGAAGGCATAACAAAGAGCAGGCTTAATAGCCAGCAGAGCCCCATTACCAGATAAGCATCCATGCAAAGACTAATCATGCCTTGATCAGACCCTTCCTACAGCTCAGCATATGACATATTAATGCATATTGAGAAATGCCTAGAACAAGGGAAGTGCTGGCATTTGTCAGTGTTTCATCTATTTTATTTAAGAGAAGAACCAGAAGTCAGTCATTTTCTGCCCTGCTCGCTTTGCACCAGGTGTGGTGTGAAAGCAGAGCAAGCAGCTTCACTTATTTTGGTTATATAGTGATGAAAAGAGATTAGCTCAGTTGGTTACAGCATGATGTTATTAATGCAAAGGTTGTAGGTTTGATCTCTCTGTGGGGAATACACTTAAGAGTTGGATTCAATGATCCTTGTAGATCCCTTCCAGCTCAGAATATTCTGTGATTCTGTTTTTCTTGTAACAAGCCCCCAGTTCTTCCAGGGGCGTCAGGATCAAAATTGGTATTGCTCTAAATGTGTGAATAAAGACCAGAAGAGACAAAGAAAATAAAAATTAACTATGGGAAAAGGCTATCTCTCAAAACTCCCTGAAAGGGTACACTATCTCTACGTACATTTTGACTACAAATCCAACTACAAACTCCAGTGAGTTTGTGCATGGATATATCAAAGAATCATGGACTTGTTTGAGTTGTATGGGACCTTTAAAGAGCCTCTACTCCAGTCCCCCTGCGATGTGCAGGGACACCTTCCTGTAGAAGGTATCTCAGAGCCCCACCCAACCTAACCTTGAATGTTTCCTGGGATAGGGCACCCACCACCTCTCTGGGCAACCTGTTCTAGTACTCCGTCACTCTCATTGTAAAAAAGTTTCTTCACAGCATCTAGTCTGAAGCTATCCTCCTTTAGTTTAAGACCCCTTGTCCTACCACTACAGGCCCAGCTAGAAACCTGTCCCCATCTTTCTTATAAGCCTCCTTTAGGATCTGGAAGGCTGCTATGGGGTCTCCTCAGAGCCATTTTTTATCCAGGCTGAGCAGCCCCAACTCTCCCAGCCTGTCTTCACTGGATGGATCTGCCAGATCTCTGATCATCATTGCACTCCTCTGGACTGGCCCCAGCAGGTCCATGTGCTCCCTGTGCTGGGACCCCAGAGCTGCTGCAGCCCTGCAGGTGGGGTCTGAGCAGAGCAGAGGGGCAGAATCCCCTCCCTGGCCCTGCTGCCCACGCTGCTCTGGATGCAGCCCAGGACACCTTTGGCTTTCTGGGCTGGGAGTGCACACTGACAGCTCATATCCAGATTTATCACATCATCATTGAGGTACAGATTATCAGAGCCAAACCAGCTATTACAAAGATTATGGCACTACTTATTACTAAATGGGAATATTTTTATTTTTTTTTAAATACCTTCAAGTCACCCCAGAGCAGATTTAAGCTGTCATACAAGCCTGTAAACACGACCTCACAGAGTGCTCATTTTCAAAACCTAGGCCTTCTTTTTAGCCTATAGACACAACAACATAAGCAGTAGGGGAAGGAGAATTGTACCAGAAGGAAGAGATATCCAGTGGCCCAAAGTTGTGGAAGCCAAAAAACTAGCAGAACTGCCAGCAGGGAGACTGTCTCTAAAAGAACCTCCTTGCTGAAGATGAATAGTGATAACTACATGTATTTATCAGGTTAATCCTCTTTCAATAACTGAGCAGTGGGTGGGCATATATTTCATTAAAATGGCAAAGACTTTCGCCTACCATAAACCAAAAATATAAACATGAATATGAAAGGCCATGAATTATGCACTCTGCTGTCTTTGATCATCAAGTAGGAAGAAGAGCTTTAAAAATTACATTCAGAATCAGCTCCAGTTACCAGAACACCTCAACATCACAAGCATCAAGTAGGAGCTGATCAAAAGGTGATTTGTTGCCTGCCTTTACAGTAAACACTTATCAATACTTTACAGTAAAACATATCAAGCTACCTGTAAGATGTGCATGTTTCCCAGCAATCAGCTACAAAGGATAGCTTTTCCTTACCTATAGAAAAAAACCCTCCAAATTAACAAGTTTTGGGTTAATAAAAGAAGAAATTATTTTGCATTTACTGATTAAGAAATAAAGAAACAGAAAGACTACTTCCTGCTGGTAGTGATCTCAGTGGAGGAATCTTTCTACTATACCTGAACCACCCACACAAAGCCATGCAGACCCTTGCTTGGATCCTCTTTTGTAAAGCAAAGAGTCAGGGTCTCATCTCTTGGGCTAACCATTGTCCTAGCACCATGTTATCATTTCTTTTTCTTTTGAAGTCAATTCAGTCAGCACTGGGACGCTTCTTCCCTTCCCAGTGGAAACATGCCATTACACAGAGCTGTTTGTAAACGTGGAGGGAGGAGAAAACCAAATGTCATATGGCCTCTCACTTTAGTCTCGTACCTGAAGACCCATGATTCCCCTCATCACTCACCCAAGGTGTTCCCCACATGCAGCCACATGGTCCCCAGGGGAATCCACTGTGTTGACATTGGTTCACACAACCACTGCCCACCTCCCTTCTCCCTCACCACTGCAAACTGTGATGAGGGAGGAAGCCTGTGAGCTTTCAAGCACTAAAACATCCTGCAAAAATCTGCTGACTTCACTGACAGCCACGGTCATTTACTCAGTAATTCACTAAATGCATCAGGTGGGCAACAGGACCATACATCAGCTCCAGCTGTCAGCTTCCTGCGCTGAGTGTCCCCAGTGAGCTGCCAGGCTCCCGTGCTCCTTCTAGACTTGTGTCTGCAGGCTCCTGCGTAGGGCCAGTCTCAGACCTACATATGAGGGAACCATCAGTCACTTGAAAAGCAGCAAGGCTCTGACATTCACATAGAGACAGGCAATTTCAGTGAGCTAGCAGCACAGGCACAACCATCTGTGCCCAGATTATTTAGGGTTGAGAAGGGCCTGCCTGCCAGTCCTGGTGCTGGGCAGCAGCTGCCAACTCCTCACTCGCACATGGGACTCTTCAGATGCAATACTTAGATGTAGATGGAATGACCCCAATGCTTTTCACCTTTACAAGCAGACAGATCACTTCATATTTAAAGGGGAGAAATACCTTTTATTTTATACCTCTGAGCTTTTGAGTGTTTTTCTTCTCTAGAACTGGAATCAGTGAGGGTTGAGGACAACCAGGAGCTTGCCAGAGAGGCACTGCCCCAGACAGCATTGCACCCCACAGAGGGAAAAGGCTTCAGGCCTCACTGCCCAGCTCAGGTGCAGGACAGACATGGTGCAGGAAGAGCCAAAGAATGGGAATTTCAAGGAGAACAGGCAGCTACTGCAACAGGGCAAATCACATTGCTTCTTGCACGCTCTGTGCAGATGCCAGACATCACAGCTCTGCAGCTTACTGGCTTCTGCCTCTGATGAGCAAGAAACCAAGTTCCCACAGGACTCTGCCAGGTCTTTTTCTAAATGATGCTCTGCCCTCTTCTCTTCCAGGCCCTGGAAAAAGTAGGTGCAGGCAGCCCTGAGCACTGTGGTGGGTTTCAGGTAGGAGAGGAAAGGAGGAATAGCTGAGAAGGCTCATTTCAGGGTCCTGGCTGAATACACCTGTTAGAAAAGGAGGACTCATTCAGTTCATTTTTCTCATTGTTGAGTCAGAGGGAAGTGTGTGGGCTGGGGGGATTTATGAGGATGGTGCTTGCAGAGCAGGGAAGATAGCAGCCCATCAGAAATACAATGTCTCTACATGGAAACTGTGTATGGTGGAAGACACGACAACTACGTTTGAAGTTATTAGTCAGAACAACAAATAGGACAAAGGGCAAATGATATCTTTGTCTATGCTTCTACCTACTGTGAATAAAACACTCCCACTTCTCACACCCCAACAGCAGAGCCCCCAGGCCTTCCATACAGCCCTCTGCACCCTTCTGCAAAGCTCTGCTCCCCAGGCCCAGCCCCAGCCCCAGCTTGGCCCTGCCCTGTGAAAGCCCAAGCAATGTCTGCGGTGTCCCTGACCATGCTTCTACAAGAAAACACTTTCCAGAAGAAAGTTCTGCCATACATGTGTGTGGAAAGAATTAAGGGAGGAAGAGGAAGATCTTCTTTGAGGTTGTGCTTGATGAAAGCACATGGAAGAGATGGAGGAGAAAATGCCATCTTTAACTTCTCCCTCTAGGTATGCATGAACATGCCATCTGTCTCCACAGCCCGAGGAATGAGAGAGTAAGTAAACTGAGGGAGAAAAATAGAGAAGATTTCTGAGCCTAAGAGCAACACATTCAAGTGGACCAAGCTGGAATAAGGAACTTTTATCATCTGGAAATATTTCAGGTCACAGAAAGAACACCATAAAATGTCTACAGGTTAGAGCAAATAGAAAACATGATATAAGAGGTTACCCTATTCTTTACAATTGAGAAAACTCTTCATATGGTCCAATTGGAGCACTTTTTTAACCAGTAAACTGTGGAGACCAAAAATATAGATACATTCAAAACTGGCTGATTAAGTGCAAAAGAAAAATGTGTGCAAGGGTTTTAATACAAAATGTGTCATCTTTGGTTCTTTCTTTTCTTCAGCCACAGATTGCTGGATCTGGGGACTTAGGGAGAATATCACTACGTGTTTGATCTCTTCTCATGCTCTTGTTATTGTTCAATGTCATGTATAGGTCTTGATCTGAACAAAGCTTTGCCTGACCTGGCCCATCCTCAGCAGATTAGACAAGATCTTGGAAAATCCAGTATGTTCCTCTTTCTCCTCTCCCTCTTCTTTTTTTTTTTTTTTGGGGGGGGGGGGGGTTTGTTGTTTGTTTTTTTTTGGTTTTTTTCCCTTTGCTCTAAGCAAGGTAACTTTTAACCAGAATATATTTGGAAATGATGGATCAGTATGGCATCAATTTGGACAAAATGGATGATTGATGTGCTTGTCAAATCCCAGGGGATTAACTCATTTGTGACAAATGTTAGGGAAACAATTCAGGGTCTCTGATGAGACAGCCAGGTCATTGCTGCAGACATCGGGAACAGCAGGTCTGTGACCATTCCACATCCAAAAGCAGCTCAAAAGCAGAGCACTGCAGAGCAAAGCACAGATGTGAAATGACAAAGAAACCCCACCAACATTTTTGCAAAAGCCTGCTCAGAAGTGTGAGGGGAATGGGATGCAAAAGAGCCTCCCCTTTCCTCATGCTAACTAACAAGCCAGCTCTCCAATACATCTGTGCTGGGCTAAGTGCAGGGACACTTCTCTTTGAAATAATAAATTAGCTAATTAAAAAAAGGTTGGCTTCATCTGATAAGATCTTTCCCCTGTTTCTCTGAAGGAGAAGCCAACCTCCTAAGGAGACAAGCAAGGAACCTGCCACGTTCCCTCCAGGACACAGACAGTGACTGCATTGGCATTACTGCCATGATCCCACAGCCTCAAGAGGGCTTCAGGGCCATAGGCAAGGAGGCAAGGTTTCACTGTGACAGAAAGCTGATCTGGTACTAATGATGTGAAACTGTTCAGTCCACGACAGAGAAAAATTTCAATATATACTCCACATCAGAAGCAAAGAACAAGAACGCTGTTAACTAAAAAGGAAGATATAACCCTTCTGCCCTTGACTGACAAAACTGCTGGATATACCCCTAGGCAACCGCTTGGGTATTTTATTTGGAGTTGTTAATCTCCATAGGGAAAATTAATTCTGTTTACTTCCTTAAAAATGTCATTATAAGAGTTAATTTGTACATCTCCTCAGCTGTATTTTCATCTACACATTGCACTGAAAGGTCTCTACAATAATGGCACAAGCCTAATGACAGGAGACTATTAAATGAGGCAGCCCTCCATTGAATATAAACTTTCTTAAACAATTTTTTCAATCCCACCAAGCAAATTGGTCTCCTAGGGGAGAATATGCTTTTTCTGAAGAGAAGACCTGCAAGATCAATGCTCCAAGGCCCAGAGCTGCTCCATAGGCACATGGCAGGTGATGGTGATGCTCTGTGCCTTTCCCAGAAGCCATGACATGCAAACAGCAGCGCTCTCTCCCTGCAGCAGTCCACTGGCCTACTGGGAATTCCTCTGAGCCCCTTTAAGACAGTCACCGAATGCTGACATTCAGTTCCACAGAAAATTTCTGCAAGGCTTTCTATAGCCATCATAGGCTGAGGCACCACATCTCAGGTGTCACAGCCAGCTCGCTGTGACTCCAGGACCGGTCCTGCCAGGTGGGCGTGTCAAAATAGAGGGATGGGAATGATGGAGTCACCCAAAATACTGTAATGATGGTAAAGTAACAAACAGCAGAAATTGCACATTCTGGGGGCAAGCTCCAAAGACCAGGGGACGTGGTGAACTTAACAAGAAATTGGGGTACTTGAGGGCAGGGGTCCAGTTGGGAACAGGGACATGACCTATTATGGAATGATCCCAGTAGCACCCTAATTTCCGTCCTTTCAGTATCCCACCTCCCATGGTCTCAGGTTTATGCCTCCTGTACAAGTCACCTGAGCTAAGCCACTATCCATCCCAGCCAGTTCAGTTCCCATACTCAAGGTTTCAAAATAATGTATTAAAACCAGAAGAGTTAGGTTTCCCTTTAGTTTTTATGGTACTTTTGTCAGCATTTAACATTACTGATCACAGCCCCTCTCTTTTCAGCCATGGAAGGTGCATTGTAGGATTTTCACACAGCAAGGACTGTGTGAAAGTTGTTTCAGGACAGACAGACAGGTGTTCTGCTAGGTGCTCTGCTGAGACCATACAGCAGAGACGTTATCCTCTGGTGTGATGCCAGTTTTGCCCTCTGGGACATGAGGGACATTTAGCATGACTGGAATGTACTCCATATCCTGCCTTTCTGCTCAAGCTGTGTTTCTGACAAACACACATCAAGAAGCAGGTAGCATTGCAAATTTTGATACACCGGCCCTATACCCAGATGTGGGGTTTTCCCCTGGTCCTAGTCATATCTTGTAACATCAAAGCTGAGATCACTTGCTTTAGTTTCAGTGCCAGCTACTGCAGCCTTATGTTTTCTGGTTTGCCTTCTCATTGGTCCTTTTACTTCAGCTGAACACAAGCAGGGTAATTCCATTAGCTTTTCCCATAAGATGATGAATTTTCATGCCGCTGTAGAAACCTGTAAGAAGCTTCCTTAACCAATCCTTACCCAAAAGAGAAATGGTCATCTCTTCTTGGACAGCTATGACCATTGTTCATTTCCTCATGGGAAGCACAACCAACCCAAACTTGTGCAGACATGACTTTCCCTCATCAACATCATAACCAGAGTTTTCCACCCTGGTGATATCCTCCAGTGTATTGGCATTTTTGTTCTGAGGAGGTTAATAGGGGTCATCACTGGGCAATGGCAACAAAGAAGACAATAGCCAGCACAGAGTTCAGAGAGAGTTCTGTGGAGACTGGGTCAGCCTCATAATGTGAATCATTTTTCAGGACAGCAGTTTCTCCCTGGCCAACATCACTTCTTATTTATCATGGCTTCTAAGCCCAGAGGAGCAGACAGCCACCTGGAGTCTCTTGGCTCTTTCTAGAGTTTATGCACATCAGAAACAGATTAACCTCCTCAAAAAACAAGACCTAGGATTAATATGGTGTGGGTTTATTTTAGGTGCCACTTTCCTTCCAGAAGCCTTTGCCTGTAGTGACAGTAATTATGTAGAAACCCTTTTGGTTTCAGTGAGCATATGTATGTGCGTAGCTGTGTTTTCAAATAAAATCAATAAAATTCAAAAACTCCTGGGGCTGATTGTTTTCTTGGAGGGTAATTTGTCCCTGCACAATTGCATCTTCTCAATGAATGGCAGCAGGCTGATGCAAACAAGCCTTGCTTCCTTTAGGCTCTCAAGGTCCCTGCACTGTTGTCTCTGAAGGTCTATACATCCCAGGTTTTTCTGCAGATGCCTGTAGTAACACATAATTTATTGACCTGCAAATAGCTCAGAAATCCAAATTACAAACATCACAGTGGAAAAAGCAAAAAGCCCATTAAGTTCTCTTCAACTCCTGTGTTAAAAGAAAAATCATGAAGTTTCATAAGAGAGAGGTGCCTGCTGAAGCTTTTTCCTTTGTGTTTGTTGAATATGACTTTCCATGCCATATTTCATCATGAGCAATGATGGCTGATTTATGAAAGCTGCGGAGAGGTTTGAATATTTCCTTGCATTCCTGGCAAGTTCTGACATGGGCAGAATTTCTTATTTTACTGAGGAGGTAATGCCACAAATAACCAAACAGAGCAGGTGGGACTGGTCTTGTATTTGAGGGGTTGGGTAACCACAAAAATAATCAGCAGCAACAACAACAACAACAAAAAGCTTACTCCGCAAAACAAAACAGAAAACAAAGCAAAACAAAACAAAAAAAACCCAACCAAAACCAAAAAAGCCACCATAAAAAAGCAGAGAATATCTGTGGTAGATTATCCTCTTTTCTTTCTTTGTTGGGTGTGTTGTGAAAACACGCCATGCTGCTGAGCTGCCCAAATTCCCATCATCATTGGCAGAACACAGTAGGCAAGTCAATAAATGAGTCATACTCAGGTGCCCAGCCAGTGTCCTGTGGTGTCTGAGCATCTGCTTGGGGCTGTGCTGGTCCCCAGAGATCCTTCCAGGACGGAGTTCCTACTGTGGCCCTCGATCAAAAGCAGAGATGGAGCATTGGTCAGGCAGATCGGAGGCTGTGGATGAGCTCCCATGGGAAGCAGGGGCCACTACACACCATATCATTTTGTAAAATACGGCAAAACACACACCCTTGTTTTTGCCTTCTCTAGCATACAGCAAGACATAAAATAAGGCAAACCAGTTTCTTCCCCATTGCCCAAATCCCTAATTTCTACACTTCAAACTGGTTGAGAGACTGAGCAAACTTCATCAACCAGATATGAATGAGGCCTCATCATGTGCTGCTGACATATTTCCAGGTGCTTTAGGAGGCCAGTGAAATACCAGAACCTAAAGAGAGCAGAGTACAACAGCCACCATGACCTTGGCTTTTATCACTTAATATCACTTCATCATAAACTCAGTATTCTCCTTTAGAGAGGGAATGTTTTAACATCGATGCACAATATTGAGTTGTATTTATCCTGAAGGTCACAAAACAAATAAATCCAGGAAGATGGGTTGATACAGAAAGACTATTAAGTTATTCTATTTGGAACCAAAGTAGAAACAGGAAAATTATTTCACTTTTATGTTGAATTAATATTTGCTGTCACAGTCTGGCTACTACCACCCTTCTCCTTCCCACTGCCAGAGCTCCCCTGATGATGAAGAAGAGCTGGGACTATTACTTCACTTTTCAAGAAGCAAGTTGTAGATATCCCAGTGGGGATCTGCCAGCCTTCCCTTCACAGGAACTTGCTACTTGACATATAGAGAGTATGGGTCCATGAACAAGGACATAAATGTGGGAAAGGATCTGGGATTATTCTTGTCTGTGAGGTGGTAACAGAGGTTGTTAGAGCCTCTGATTCCCCTCTCATACTTTGCTCTGTGTCCCACACAGATCCTACTTATGCATCAAAGACAGCAAAAATAGTGGTCATGACCTACATCTCCAGTCCTCATGCTTTCCAATTCCAAAGTCCTTAACCTGTTCAATTCATGTTTCCTCCCCTCCTGAGCAGGTGCCTCTGATTTTATTCTCTACTGCTACCTGCATGTCCTGAGGCTCAGCTTCAATCCTACATCTGCACCTCTCCATTGTCTTCCAAAACCTTTTCTTCTAGATCACTTATTAATCTAAATTCCAATCCATTCCAAAATGGTGTGGATTTGAAATCAGGGAGGGACAGAGAAAGAAAGTGGGAGAAAGAAAAAGAAAAGGAAGAAGGGGCTATGCACAAGACCTGAGGCTCACCACAGCCCCTTTCTGCTCATCTCCACTTGCATGTTGCTTCCAGAGGCATTTGTTCTTTGCAACTGATGGTTTCCTTTTTTTTTTTTGCATAAAGTGCTGTGCAGTATTATGGCATTATGGAATTAATAATGAATAATGCAATCTCTCACCTTCCCACTGGAATAAAATCATCATTTGATTTGTGAATAATTTACTTGAACTCCCACTAAAAGACTTCTGTCAGAGATGGAACGTATTTGTTTTAATTATTAGTGGTTCTTCCCATTAAAATAAATAAAACAAAAAGTTTAATTTCTAAATGACCTAGTGTTATTCAGAGACAAGTGCAGAGCAAGTTATTTGATGAGGTTGGTAATCACAAATAAATTAATCAAATTTTCTTCTTATAAATTATAAACATTTTCTGGAAAACACACCAGAAATATCTTAAGTAAGAGCTTTAAGATCATAGAGCAGCAGACATTCCTTTTCCTTCTCTCTGACATTTCCTATATTGAAAAAGGTTACTTACCAAAGGATCCAGATTAATCCCATGATAATGTCAGTGGAAGTTTCAATTTCATCTCAGCCAGTGTTGAATGAGATGCAGAGTCCTCATGCAGTCCAGAGCAGCTGCAGCTGGACATCTCTGTGCCTTTCCTCTTCCTCCAGGTAATCTGCCAGGAATTTACTGCTTGAACATGTGTTTTCTTTTTTCTTCTCTTTCTCTTCTCCCAGTAATATAAATTTAAGTTGCAAATCTCACGTGATAAAATTCTCAGTACAGTAAGAAAAGTGTAGCTCAATCAGGTGGCTTCCAGCTGGGAACCACAAAGAAGTGGTGATAGAAAAGCTGCAAGTAAGAAGAGATATTTAGCAGAATAAAGTGGCAATGTTATAATTTTGATAAACTGAAGAAACACTCTAAAATTAATAATGTTCATCAGGACAAATATAAATTTATTAATGTCAGAAAACTTTTTCCCAGATGCAGAAAGACTGATATTATATAATAGTATTATATACTTATATATTATATACTAATACTAATGCTAAGAGTTCTCCAGACATTTACTGCTAAGCCCTATTGGCAGGGTTCTCATGAGGATGATGTTGAGATAGCAAGAAACAGATCTGATCAGAGTTTTCATAAATTACCAGTTAAAAAATTGCCTTAAAGTCTTCCCTGAACAGCAGAGGAAGGGCCACTTGCCTCACTAGTTTTCATTCTCCTTTATCTTGTCCCAGAGTGCTATAAAATCCACAGTAATTAAGTTTAAGTACCTATAATCAAGGATCTTGAAGGAGGATATATGAGAGAGTATAAGCAGCAGTAACTCTGGTGCCACCACTGTGACAGTCACAGGCAAGGAGGAGCCAGGAAAGAGGGCACAGAGCCACTGGCAGAAGAATAAATCTCCATCACTCCTCCTCTGCACCCCTGCAAAGGGACCCCCAACACTGTCAGGCTCCAGGGGACTAATGCCAAGAAGGCAGGCTGTCAGCATGGAACTTGACCCAGAGAGATGGCTTCTCCTGAAAAAGGCCAAAACAGCACTTTGTCCAGAGTGCGATTCTCCAAAAAGCTAGTTCAATCTCCAAATCACTTGGACATCTGTCAAACAACAAACACATGCAGCAAAACATGCCTGCTCCTATCTAAGCCCCATCTCCAGTTGTACAGAGTCTATTGCAAATAGAGCAAAGACCTTTTCCTCACAGATACGTGACACCTTCTGGCTGAACTGGAGTGGTAAGCCAAAACAAACCACTTAGGGATAAGAAGTGCAGTAAATGCACCAGCACTTGGCTCATCTCACCGGGCACTCACAGGGAGAGGGGAAAGGTGGGGTATGTGGTCCTGCTGTACACTGGGGTCTTCTGGTTGCCCTTCTGTCAAAGACATGACTTTATGCAATTTTTATACTCAAGCCCTTTCTTTTAACCATCCAAAATTGATTGTGAAATTATGTACATGTTGTTCTCCTTCTAGGAAAAAGGCAATTTGTACTCTCATCACAGCCAAAACACTGTTTCAGTTCAAAACCTACATACAGGCAAGGGCTCCTAAAGGCTGGTTTGTTTCATTCCTCATTGATCAAGTTCAGCCAGGAGACTTCTACAGATGTGGCTCAGGCAGGAGTCTGTGGTCCCTGCCAGAGGCTGATTTGACACCAGCTACAACAGAGAGCTCTGATTCCCCTTATCTCCTGCATTAGACCAGTCCCAGTCCAGTGTGCTTTGCTTTGTCCACAAGGTCTCTTCCCCAAGCGCAGCAGCCACGTCTCCCCTCCTACACAGACCCCATGTGCCACCCACCACTCTGTGCCCTACACCTCACCTGGGGTTCCCTGGCTAAGGAATCCTCCATCTCTGCTCCCTCATGAGCTGCCTTTGCCTCTTCTGAGTTTGTCTAAGAGCAACCAAGAGGTTAAAAATTTTTCATAGATGTGTGAAGAAGCAAACATCAAGGTGGGTGGGATAGCTGTAGAAATTGTGCCCCCAGCGAGGAAGGCTTGTTTGGAAGGAGTTAAGCCTTTCCTAAAATACCCAAGAGATTTAAAATATGACTTTTGAATCTTTAGTAATCATATACTTTTCCAAGATTTTCAAAAATATATAAAAGTACTTTTTCTCAGTGGTGACTTCTCTGCCAAATCATAACAACATCATAAATCATTTCAACAGTATGAAAGATTATTTTTTAAAGTGAAAGGTAGTTTTTCTTATGCTTATAACTTCAAAAGCAACAGTTTATACACCCAGGGAGACACAGCTTAAACTAACCATCAACCAGGTAATATTGTATACTCAAGACCCTGTAAAACCAGAGTAGAATAGAAATTCCAGTGGCAATCTTACTGCATCAATCAAATATTAGTGCTAGTGACCGTGACCCTCTTTTTCCCAGAGGGCTTGACACTTCAGATTTGAAAAAGTTGATGAAAAGATCACAGGGATAAATCTGGAAATATATTTAAACTGAGGGAGAACAGCATTTTAAATTATGATAATATGACCTATTAAAGAAAGAAATTAAAATTTCCCAATTGATTATGTTAAAAGAAACTCAATTCCACAAGGACTTGAAACACCAGTTAACATCTCCATTTTGAAGAGGTGGAGAGAAGGATTTTTTTCCCTGACTATTCTCTGGCTATTTACAGAAGTGATCCTGTGGCTGTCAACCTTCTCCAATTTTCAGACCCCTAAAAATTTACAGCAGAGCATCCCAAGAATTTTTGATTGCTTTTTCCCCAAGAAAACACAAACCTGCTCACAAGAGGCTTGCTTTACCTGTTTGCTTTCACAGATCAGTCAGAAATAGTTGGTGGGAATTTAGGCTGTAAGGAGCAGCAGTCCACCCCTGCTGAGGACAGACACAGCTTCGATGCTGCAGCAGCTTGCTCTCAGCTCTTGGCATGCCCAAAGCATCACCTGTATTTGGATTTGTTCTCACGTTCAGGCACAGGTCCTGGTGAGCCCGCAGGTGAGAGGAGAAGCTCATCACCAGCAGATGTGATCAGCAGAATGCTTCACCCACGTCAATTCGTAAGTTTCTTAATGGCAGGATAAGGCAGCACTGGCTGCAAGGAAACTTTTGCTGTCTAAGGAAAGGACAAATGCAGTACAAGGGAATGTGCCTGCAGGACTGAACTGAAGGCCCACACTGCCAGGTTTTCTCTAGACACTCATTCAAGTTCCCATGAATCAGAGTTTCTTTGGAGAAGGATGTCCAGCTGCCCTGTGCTTTGTGCTCTGCTCCTGACAGCTTGGCCCATCGTTGGCACCTCCTCTTTCCCTCTGCTGATGGATGGGGCAAGGAGAGCAGAGCCAACAGCTCCAGGCAGCCTCTTAATCTCACCTGAGTAATTAGTTCTGCTTCATATAAGCAGCTAAATATTTCATTCTCTCACTGGCACGAGGTAACAGAGGCAAGGCGGAGGCAAGAGCCTGCCATGTGACAATTGTGTGACACAAGCCCTTCTTTCACCCACCAATTCCACTCTCAGACACAGTGTCAGTTTGGCCCTGTTCCTCCCAAACTTCTAGTTGTTTTAGATGGTATCTTTATGAGTTTTTACACAAAGCCTAAGTTTTATTTTCCTGTGAAATTACAAAACTTCCATAATACTCACAAACCAGAATTTTTACATTCTGGCCAGCAGTCATCGAAACCTTCTGCTGCAGGGACCAGGACAAGAAAAGTGGCTTCATCACCATTGTTCTCATCCCTGATATTCACATTCTCCTCTTAGGATCACCTTATGCATTTATAGCAGCACAGCACCACTGAGGACAGTGCATGTCATATTCATCACTGGGGCACTACATCATGCCAATTATTCTTCACCTCTCTTACAAAGAATAAGTAGAAAGCAAAAGGAGTTACAATGCACCTATCTTCACTTTCACAGCTTCCTGAAACTTTTTGTTTGTTGTTGTAATTTTAAATATTGCATGATTATCTAAGCACTAGAAAATGAGAATTAGAAGGTTATATAGACATTATGCAAGTAACAAACATATTAATGATTCAGACTAGGGAAAGTTGTTCAAGACTTGTCCTTTAACTGAATAGACACGTGTAGAAAGCATGCCCCTGCTGGAAAGAGTATCTATTTCCATAGCACTGGATATCAGCTGTGTCCTGTGTGCCCCCAAATTAAAGAAACTTATCCATTGGCATATGACTAGTAATTTCAGGAGTAGGCCTGTGCTGCAGAAAAGAAAAGGGTTATGTAAAGAATTAGATCAGTATGACTCATCCTGAACATTGGGTTTGAAGAATGTTAATAGTACTATTGAGTATAAAGCTGGCTGTTACAGTTAAGATTGCACTTGGAATTTCCATTATAAATCCTATTTTCGAGGGTTTATAACTTGGCTGTAGTATAAATTCAATCACAGCTAAAACTCAACATACAGAGTCTCATCACTGGAAGCAAAAGGTTTTTAGAGAAAAATCCTTCTGGTTGTTTGAGGTCAAGGGAAATAAAAAAACAGTAGAATCATTATGGGAGAGTTGACGCTTTTCTGCCCTCCAGTAAATTACAAATGACCTTTGTATTTAAGCTCAGGATTTCATAGGTCATTAATTCAGAATGGAGAATGCTATCTCTAGGTGTATGGAAATACAATTAATTAAAAACACTTGATCTGTTAGCCTGCAATATCTACTAGGAGGCACATTCAGCAACTTTTACCAAGTTCCAGTAAGTACCAATAAGTTTTGACATTCAGAGTACCAAAACGTTCAACACTGGCATTAAGTGAAGAGCTTCCATCAATTTCTGAGCCACTAATAATACCACATATCAAGCATGGAGCTGCCTCCAAGTACATTTGGCAAAGTCATCCTGTTGGCACCAGGATGGATCCCACAGAGGCAGGCAAACAATCCAGACTTCACAAATCAGCTCAGGTACATTCATGTGTCAAACTTTGGCTGCACCAGAAGTTCCCTGTGACCCCCAATCTTTCTATGTAAGTTGGTGTTGGGATGTAACCCCAGGCTTGGCAGGAACCAAGCCCCATGCAGGCACTCACTCGCTTGCCCACCAGCAGGATCAGGGAGAAGATCAGGAGAGTAAAAGCAAGAAAACTCATGGGTTGAAGTAAAGACAGATTAAAAGGGAAAGCAGAAACCATGCATGCAAGCAAAACAAAACAAGGGGTTAATTCACCATTCCCTGTGAGCAGGCAGGTGTTCAGCCATCCACAGGAGAACCAGGACCCATCACACTCAATAGTTACCTGAAAAGACAAACACCATCACTCACCATCCCACTTCCTCTTTCTTCCCCCCTCTTTGTACACAGAGCATGATGTCAGGTGGTCTGGAGTGTCCCTTTGGTCAGCTGGGGTCACCTGTCCTGGCTGTGTCCCCTCCCAACCTCTGATGCACCCACAGCTCCCTCCCCACTGTGACAGTACAAAAGCAGAAAGGCCTTGGCTCTGTGGAAGCCCTGCTCAGGAATAACAAAAACATCTCTGTGTTATCAGCACTGTTCAGCACAAATCCAAAACACAGCCCCACACCAGCCAGTGTGAAGGAAACTAACTCTACCCCAGCCAAAACCAGCAGCTTTGACAAGACCTGCTTAGTTGGATAAGTAGTGATTTAAAAATGGTCAGTGCCTCCTAGATGCGAAACAGCGGAATACATCCCAAGGGGGTCTCTTGCTCAAGCCACCACTTACCTGGACTCTTACTCCCTTCCCCCCCTCACTGCACTCAGCTGTTTAATAATAAACATTTAAGCCGTTTGTTAATAGTGCATTTTCAGTTCCACAAGAACACACTTTCTCTACTTTAGTTGAGAAAAGACCACCACTTCCACCAGCTTCTGTAAGATACACCTTTCAGCTAGTCTTTCGCTGAGGTCTATGTCTATCCCCACCTTATATGCAAGGAAAAGAGCAGGAATCCATTAAAGACCAAATATGTACCAGATGAAGCTCAGGCCAACAGTGAGAAAAAACTCTGCCCAAAGGGGTGTTATTAAATTAGTCACTTGTGTATTTTTAAAAGTAGGATCATAGGAAGTATCTGAGGCTTGAAGCATTTCTAAGAAGATGGGAGGCTTGGGAAGGAGAGTGCTGGCAGGGCCAGAAGGGTGACACTGCGCTGCAGGACGTGGCACTGTGCAAGAAAGCCAGGCCAGGTCTGGAACAGGCTTCCCACCAGCTGTGGTGGGGCTCCCAAACAACTCAGCAGCCCTGGCCTGCGGGTGGGCTCAGCACAGGCTGGTCCTGCTTGCAATGCAAAGCACTGCCATGTGCCACTGTACAAATGATCTGCTTTGGAAAGAGAAGAGAAAAAGAAAAATATTCACGTCAGCATCGGGCTTGCCTTAGGTAAGCTACTTTCATTTCAGATCAAGCTGTTTAATCACTCCTTCTCAGATGTCATGTCAGTAGCAGTGGTTTGGAGGGTTAATAGCACTTTAATGATGTACGATGCAACCTAATTGGAAGCTTTCTAAACCTAATTGGAGTGTTTCTAAATGGAAAGGATTAATTGTATCTATAAAAATTCGATAGGGCTCTTGTCCATCTAGATTGAAAGTATTTTCCCAAAGCTGCTGAGTTAATAAGTTTCTTAATTTCATTGAGGGAGATTTTGTTTCATTAACTTTCCTCACCCACATATTTCTAGACTTGTCAAAACAATTCCACCTGACTATCAGAACACCTCGACGCGTCTCACACATAACTTCCACAAGGACCCTGATCTCCGGCCCTTGAGACAAAAAGTACGAACCTCTCCAATAGTGCCTCTGATCTTCAAATTAACAACAAATTCTTCCTGGTGTTTTCCCCTCCAGGTGAAATATGCATTGGCTATTGAGCAATGCCTACCATTGTCCATGGCAACCACAGGGTTCAGGTGGTGGATGTGGCTGCTTGGCTCCCTGCAGGGACACTCCCAGGACCTGGAATGCTTGGCATTTGGCAGGCTTCATCACAGCTCTGATTTTTCTCTCTGTTTGGAATTATTTCAGACCACTCAAAATATATTTGAGGGGTTTTTTTCCTGCATTAAAACAGCGTAAAGGAGTGTTTGGTGGGTTCTACAATGCATGACAGCATGGCAGGGCCAGCGCTTCACCTATTTAGTAAGCAGTATTTCTGCCCATACATCATGAAGCAGTGCAATAAAGCAGAAGAGTCCCATCCTGCAACATCAGAAGAGTCTATCTGAGAGAAGCTTAATGATCCCTTTAAAAAACTGGTGATGAGGAAGATGTATGAGGGGTAGTTTATGAGAAAATTGAGGAGCTTACTGCAAAACTTGTATTGCTGGCAATACAGTGAAGGACTGCAGTACTCTCTCCTTGCATTTGAGACAATAAATACAGACAAGCATAAAATACTTTTCCTCAGTGTCTGTGCCAGTAAAACATACTGGTTTAGGCATTTGCTGTACCCTTAAAACACAGGAGCTGGGACCTTTACAGCTTTTCTAAAATTTAACAACAGTATGTGAAGGTCAACTGTACAGTGCAACAGTGATTTTAGAGCCAGGCAAAGAGGAGAGGGGAAAGCACTGCTGCCAAGGTCAAACAAGGGTTTAAAAGCAGCAGGGACCAGGTTCAGAAAATAACCCAGAGATCTGATTACATCAGCTGGACCAAATTGTGGTTCCAGCATTGAAGAGACAACACTGACAGCTGCTCTGGGGCTGGGGAGGTGGAAGAGTCTCCAGGATGAATGAAGAACAGGGAAAAAACAGTTTTAGCCCCAGATCCAAGCACTCTGCAGTAGGAAAAATGCATGTGAAATCCAGGGTTTAGGAATACAAACCCAATATCCTGACTTCTGACCAAGGACCATCACCAGCAGCAACACTAGCACTGCTAGATGGAAGAAGAAAGGATTCAGTTTGGGCTCCTACTTTGCTAGAAATACATTCCTGCAGTCAAAGGAGTGGGACAAAGGAGAGGTCAGGTGTCTTTTTACTCTGAAGTAATAAGGGTAATAGTAAAAGTGAATAAAATATAAAAGTACTGTTGCAAAGTGACAGAAAATTAAGACACCAGTCATCAGTAAGTAAAATAGATCTGCGGTCAAAGCTGGGGTGAACTATTTCTGCTTACTTAGGCTCACAGTCCATTATTTCTGTAAGGTAGAATCAAGGCCTGGCAAATGCCTCACACACAACTGTTTTGACTCATGTAATAGCCCTCAAATTATACACAGGATATTATAAACAGAGAAAATTTGCTGAACAGTCGTGTCCTCATGTCACACAGGCATTTCATAGTTCAAGTGACAGAGCAGAGAAAGACATTAGAGACAGTCAGATGGACAGAAGTGTGTTTATGGGCATTTAGGAACAAAACTGCCTTGTTTGCTTCAAACTCAGACTGGCCCAAGCCCACTGCTGGGACTGAACATCCTGCATCCTAAAACAGAAGGGGAAATCTGTAGGAAGCAAACACATGCACCGAGCCACAAGGAGAGATGAGCACTGGGAATCTCCTGACGATTTTCCAGACTAGGAAAGGTGCAGCTCAGCAAAAAGGTAAGCTTTGAAATTAGCTCCAGCTTGTCACAGAGCCAAGAGGTACCACTGCCTGCAGTAGCTGAAGCTGGGGAGCAATGGGCACATGGAAGAGTGATGGCCAGTGCCAGAGCTGGCTTGCAGCCTGTTGGGCCAGGGACATCCAGAGCTGCTGAACTGGTAGACAGGAAACAGAAATGTCTTTGCTTGGGTAGAGGACCATTTCTACACCAAAGCATTAAAAAGGGAGGCCTTGGATATCCTCCTCAGAACATTTGGCTTGGTACCATGTTTGCTCACTTCCTTGCTGCTCCTCCTCTGGTCATGGAGCTTCTCGGTTGCAGAGCAGGTTCCCAATCTTCAGTGGGGTGAAAAAGTGTCATCTTTTGAGCTGAGCCACACGCCTGATCCTTTTCAAATTAATTATGGTGGCAACACACATGGAGTACAGTGCACAGTGCTAATCAACATAAACAACACTGTCAAAATAAAAGAAAGAACAATTGACTGCAGTCTCAGCTTATTTTTTAAAGAAATCCGGAAACTGCTTCTGTTTAAACTTGAATACTTTAATTGTGCTTGATGCATTGTACAATTCTTCTAAGCAGAAACATTTATTTGTTAAAAACTAACCAAAGAGATGGTTTCAAAGGACTTGAAAGACACCTTGTTTTAAGGGTGAGTAAACAAAAATAAAAATGTTCAAAGTGTTATACCTAAAACTTAGTGGAAGTCAACCATCTATTTAGGTAGTAGTAAAACAAAATATATTGCAGTTGTACCTTCCACAATGAATCTATCTATGGAGGAACAGAAATGAAAAAGCATGTTACGCCAGAAAAAAATTAAATTATTTAAATCCATGCCAGCTGCCTGTTCAATGACTGCTATACCACATTCTGGTGGGCTGCCCCCACCATCCTTGCTGCCCTGCATGAATGCATGTGCCTTAGTGATACACTGGATAAGTGCCATAATACAGAAACAGGAAATTTCCCCCATAATATTTAATTGCATAAGGATACTTTAAACAGAAAACATCGCTATCCTTTTCTATCTGTGAAGCTATTCCAAATAAGGGGAAGTAAAATTTAATTTTAATAATTTAAATCTATTCCCTATCTCCCAGTGGAAAAGCCTTATCTTCAAGGGCCCAGCTGCCAGGCTTGCTGAGAGGGGCATATCCAGGGTGGTTTATGTCTAGCAGACATTGCATTCATGTACAAACCATTCATATTGGCAAGACAGCACCCAAATCTTTCAAGTGAAAACACGACTGTCACTGGCACTTGTGTTCTCTCTCCTCCCATGAGTTTTTCATGCACAGGGCAAAAATCCTTCATTGGTGATGAAGATAAATAGACTGAATTTCATCAGGCAAGGGTAAGTTTGGCCTTGGTCCTCTGCAGAGCAGAAAGAGCATCTCTCTCATCCCACCTACTGGGTTGTAAAATAAAGTAAAAAATTAATTTCTTCTCCTTTTATTTTTGCAGTACTAGCCTTCAGGAAAAGCCATCAACCATAAACCCAGACTTATAAATGTGCTTCCTTTAGCTCTGCGAAAAGATCCAAGTCTCAGAGAAGGCAACAATTTAAAACACATCCCCATTTGAAGGGACAGTGGCAAAGCTACTGTCTGTTCAGTGTGCTGCCTCTTGCTGCTGCCCTCCCATGCCTCAATCTTCCCCTGCGCCTTGCAGAGAGACGGGACTCTCAACTGAGAGTAAAACCACAAAACACTCCACATCATGGCACACAAGTCCTTTTTTGGACAGTGATCCCTGCCATAAGGATCACACACACCACTCCTCAGAGCATCAGCCCCATGAGACCTGGGTGGAGCAGACCAGCACCCAGAGCTGGGGCACAGGACACTGCTCTGACCAGCCAAGGTCTGCAGGGGACAGCTGGGCTCCTCCACTTGGTGATTCGTCCCCTTGGGCTTTAGCTTCTACACACTGGGGCACTGATTCTTCAGTCAAGGCCTCTTCTACAAACAGATCAGCATTCCAGTCACAATACCAGGAATTGATATTGGAAGAACCAAGGGAGGAAAATTCTTAATAATCTTGCCTTAGCCACATGTCTTCTCAAAACACCCAGCCAGATTCTGCATCACCTCAAGGTCTTAAGCCTATAAAAGTGTGTATGTGTAAGAAAACAACAGAGCCTTACGTACTTCTCATTATAAAAATTGTCTTTTTTGTCTTTTTTCCGTGATGCGTAATGCCCTCACCCCTCTTCGCATGTCTGGATTAGAGTATAAGGTCTCTAGGACAGGGAATAGCTATTGTTTGTTTGCTTGTTTGTTTGCACTCTGAAGGGACTAGCACATTTTTGTTTCTTTATAAATAAATACCAGACAATGAACTCCACCTCTCATATCCTACTTTTGATAAAATTTCAGATAACTTTACAAACACACCACAGAGTAGGCATTACAGTGTCTGTAAAACATCAAAAACAAAACAGTAGTGAAAATCAAAACAGTAGTGAAAATATCAGTTTGACTGATGAATTTCAGCTGAGTTTGTGGAGGTATTAATTCAAATTTATTCATTAAATTTGTGGTTATAAATCCTTACTTATTATTGTCTGTAAATTACTCCAGCATCCTCTTTCTTTCTCTCCTTGGACATTCTGCAGTAATCAAGCACATTAAAAACACGCCAACTGATTATTTCTAAGGCAAAAAATTGCTCTCACTCAAAATCTAGGTTTATACTGAAATCATGAGCATTTGCATTTATAGAAACAAAGCTTTGATCAATATTCAATACAAAAACCGTGAGTACATTTTGTACCTTGTGGGAATTCCTAAAGGTCTGAAGGGAAAAAAGAAATCAGCAGATAGTCTCCTATGGGAGGCTTGTAGATTAAAGAGAGAACTTCACTGGGCACAAAACTCATTAGACAGATTTTAAATTCATTTTACATAACATCATTCCAACATTTAAGTGTTTATTTAAGATCTAACTGGGACAAAATGCGCTCTTACGTTGACGGTGAATCTCCCAGCTTCTTTAAGTTTATTTTGCTGTCCATCCACTACGGACTTCTGTCTCTGAGAGGTTCCATCATGTGTTTGTTCACTTGCATTCAGAGGTGATCTCTGTTTTCTCTCCATCCTGCCTGATCTACCCTATTCTGTCCAGCTGCAGCTGAGTGTCTACAGCTGAGCCTACTGCAGACCTCGCTCAAGAGCTGCAGATGTTCTCTAGAACTTCCTGGGATATGCTGGCTGCATTGCCAGGAAATTCAGTAAAGTAGGACTCAAACTGGACAATAGAATTGGCCCTGCCCTGGCACAGCAGCCTCTGTCAATCCCATAAAAGCTCTGCCATGGAGCGGCACTGAGTCAACCTCGTCCAAAGAGCACAATATACTTGCACAATAATACCACCCAACACAGTAATATAACCAGCCAAGTACAAACAACAGAGTGGAGCTAGTTGAAAAATTTGTTTGGTATTTTATGGCATCTTTTGCCCATTTTATTTGTTCAGCCTGCCAGAAACTATAGGCGGCCTAAAGCCATTAGAACAAGATGTTCAGGACACAGTGTATAAGGCAGGAGAACAAGAGCAATTTATTCCATATCTAAACCAGGACAAATAATTCGCTGTAACACAGAGGAGTAAGGAGAGACACATTTATAAGCAGCCTGGGGATCTCCTTTGCAAAGCCCTTTCCGCATTTACTCTGCCTGCTACCAGCATGTCACCCTTCCCAAAGGGCAGCCAGGCTTGCCCTGCCACCTGAGGGCTCTGAGCGTGGAGCATCGTCCTTAACAGAGAGCTGGGGACCATCTCCCTTTGCATTCCCACTTCACAGAGCAGGCAGTCTCCCTGCAGCACCAGAGGCAGAGGGGACTTTGGAGCAGAGAGCATGGTCCTTGCAGCCACAGCAGGAATGCCTGTGGGAGGCAGGAGAAGGCTTGCCTGTATCCTCCTGTGAAGACTGAGGGATCTGATGGAGGCAATAATCACAGCAGCACATCTGATTGCACTAAAAGGGTGGAGTAGGAGAAATTGGAGTAGAGTTTATCTTGCATCCCCTGCCGAGCACTTGAGGATAAGACCCCGAGCTTCACTTCACCGCTCTGTCTGAGCAGCATTTCTGACTTACCCAGAGCATTTGCCAACCCACAAAACACATTGCACCAGACAGGAGAAACACAGCAGGACCTGGAAAGCAGAAAGATGGGGGATAAAAACCAATTGCTCTGGGGACTGTCTGTCGCTCCTAATTCCTCAACCATTTTAAAGTCTTGGTGTGACACTGGAACACACCCAAGGCTCCTCAGGTTACAATTGCCTTCATCCTCTTTCATAGCATTTCAATTAAATGCAGGTGTATTAAAGAAAAAGGGAGTTTGATGTGGTTTTCAAAGAGCCCCTAATCTCACAGGAGTTATTGAAATGGAAAGGATATTTTGAGTCATCTCTCCTTGTTTAATTGCCTAATCAGACAGACACTTTCATTGTCTGATTTGTGCCAACACTGAGATTGAACTTAAGATTCTCATCTCATAACTTCCAATTTTATCACATTAGGGCTCAAACAAGTTACAGCAGCCCAGACCCTTTCCAAATCATAGCCTGCAGGACTCCTTTATGAAGTGGGTTAAAAAAGACCTTTGATACTTTCGTAATAGATGGCCTTCATTATTTACAGATTTCAGAATGACAAAAAAGATTCACTGCAGAGCTAAAGCAAGCTGACAGGCTACATTTGAGGTGCATTAATAGATAAGGAGACATTGCAATACAATAGACTTTAAACATTTCTGCAGCTCTACTCTTCAACATATTTTTTAGCACAGGGAGAATTTTCCGCCCTCCTCTGCTGGAATTTTGATCATAAGGAGGGTATCTTCTGGGGCAATTCCTTTTCCCATGTGTTCCAGCCTTGGTCTAGTGTTGAGGGGTTTTAAAATAATTGAGAAGGGGAAACAGGAATTTTGTGAAAATTTCTTTTCTTCTGATAGCTAACAAGAAAGAACAAAGGGGGCCTTGCAGGACTATTTTCTATTGAAACCCAGATTGTGTCACATCCAGTCACAACCTACTGCTCTTTTGATATGACACAATATGCTATGGATGAGAGCAAATACTGGACCACAGGACAGAGGATATTTTTCCTACTTTCTTTTTCCTTTTCCATTAGGAGAAAAGTAAGTGAGGAAGCCACTGGCTGATTCCATGCTACCAAGGGTTACTCGTTTCTCTGGTCATTAGCTATAATTAACTGTGTAGTTATGCAGTTTGCTGTTTTATGCTTCCTAGCAGGCTAAAATCATTTTATCTGGAGCAGAGGGTGCAAAGTGGGGAATTTAACTGCAGGGCCTTTTGTCAAACAATTGTCATTTCTTCTACATGCACAGTCTTTGGGATATAGTAAATCCAGTTCAATGAGCAGGTTTTCTCTCCGTGTAAACCAGAGAATAAATGTAATCACTGTCATCTCTTCTGGTGCTTATGCACCAAAACTAGAATTGGTAACCAAAAGCTTAAGAGGGATCTTTACTTCATCATCACCTGGAAACCTCAGCCAAAGTGACCTCTGAGTGAGGTCCTCACCAAACAAATAAATAAACCTCAGTCGTCAAGCATGCACAGCTTAGACAACCTGAACAGGGAACAGAGGGAAGACTGGGACCAGAAAGGGGTTGTCAAATACTCTCTATTTCATTAGACCTTCTTCAAACTCTCTGGTCCTGTTGCACTGATTTCTTGCTAATTAAACATGAAGGATATAATTTTCAAACATGCCCCTTTATCTAAGGTTCCCAAGTCCCATTTATAAAGGGGATTTTTGAGATACTTGTGGCAGGCAGCCTTCCTCTACTTCACCCTACCACTGGCCCTAAGGTTTTGATCAGAGAAGACCAGGCCCAGGTGCACAGCACCACAAGTACAGCCAGAGACGTCCAGCTCAGACTCTACAATCCACAGAGGAGAGCATTCAAACCCTGCCTGGGGCTGCCAGGGTTGGTGGTAACCTGGGGTGTGCAGGTCTGCAGCCAAACCAGAAGTGATGCTCAGACAGCTCAGGTTCTTGCTGACCTTCCCTTGGCTTACTGGGGCAGGGCTCCTCTCACCTGGGGAGAGCACTTCTCAGACAATACCTCCTCTGAATAGTCTTTGGCACTATTTTTCCTAAGAAAATCCTGGTTACTCCTGTTTACCCACCTGTTACGGTGTGTGCCATGATGAGATCCCAGAGAGACCAGCGTTCTCAGGGCCCGGAGCACACCGTAGGAAACGGTGATGATTTCAGATGAAGGGATGGGCTCCTGTTTGGAAACCCAGCAAGTGCTTTATTGAACACAGCCTCAGATAGGTGCAGACATGAGAACCAAGGATTGGGCTCAGGGCAAGGGGTTAAATGAGGGGCAGAAGGGGCAGATCTTGAGGGTCGAGGTGCAGTAGGGACAAGGGAAAGTGGTGCAGGGGAGTGGATAAGGGTTGGGAGAACCAAGGGGATAACAGGGGTGGAACAATGTGGCAAAACAGAGCCAATGGGGGTTAAGGGAAGGAAGAACATTATGGAAGGGTACATGAATGGTGAATGGGGGCTAAACAAGGGTGACATCAATCCCCACACACTGTCAGAACACCAGAACCCAAAAGGCACCAACACGAGGCTGCAAAAGGCCCATGGGGAGGGAAGCCATTTCTTACTCTATTCTAGAAGGGCGTCTCTCCCCTTTTGCCTCTGTCCCTCCAGGGTTGAAGCATTTTGGTAACAGGCCCCTGGCCCTCCACACCCACCAGCACAGTTAAGAGCTGTATTAAGGCCCATTGCTTATTGCACTTTTTTAGTGCAACGTGCTAATGGCCTTGCACCCTTCTACTCCTTTAATGCCCAAAACATACCAGGACAGAGCACCAACGCAAAACAATAAGATCCTAGAAGGGCAAACTGAAGCTGACAAGACACAAGTTGGATATCCCTGGAGTCCTTTTCCCTGCTCCTGTAGGAAAACCAAGCAAACTCTTCCTCATCCATCCCCTTTGTGCCATTACGCAGGCAGCCTGGCTCACCAGAACAGGTCACATTTACACCTTTGCAGTCATGCTCTAAAAGCTTGGGCATCACTGTGTCCAACAAGTGGGGAAACCTGTTAGGTCCTTGTGCATAAAGTCAGCTATAGGATGAGGTGGTTAAGTGACCTACAGCCACCCTGTTGAGCGTGTATGATAATCAGGAGGAGGTTTACTCCTGGCAGCTCTGCTCTGAAGATGCAGAGTGGTTGTTACTGTCGCAAGCAGATGCAGTGGGAACAAGGGAATAAAAGTACATATATCCTCCATTTCCCATTGCTCCCCATGCCTCAGTACTCCTCAGAGAGCTGCTCTGCACTCTGCTTTGCAGGAATCAAAAGAGCTATCTCGTTCTTAACCTACGTGCCACAGCTTGGCTCTCGCATACATCATGGTGTTATCTGTCTCCTTGTAAAAGGACGGAGATAACATCCTCCTCCAGCTCATCAGCACCAGTGTGTCCCCAGATAAATTAACTACAGCAGCCACTTTTTGTTTTCTCAAACAAATTAAGATTTTGTTCTTAAACTAGGCTACAGGAAAAACATGTACAACATAGGGACAGAGAGATTATGGGCTTCATCCTCAGGCTGCTTATTGCTGCTCTGCTCCAATGTCATTTCAAAGGATTTTCTCTCAATTTCCAACAACATGACAGTGATCAGAATCTCAATGTGTCCCAGTTCTCCTCTTGGAGAAGGTCAATGAGTTTCTGTCCTAACCTCTGCTACATAAAGAAAGAAGATGATGCTTCACTCCTGTGATGATAAATCATTCCTATCGAGTCATTCAGGGTTTGATCCTTAGAGTCAAAACTGGCATTAATTTCCTCAGATACAGAGCATGACCCTCACCCTTAGCTGTGCAAACATGAGACCTCTATTTAGTAGAGACGATGCAGTGGTTAAATATTTGAAATTCACTTCTAAAAAAAGCTGCCTAAAAATTGCCATGCTTTCCTGTTGGTTCAGTAGCATATGGAAATGCTCCTGCATTAAATGGAGTGGTTTGTGTCACTAGGAACTAGATAAGCGAAATATTTATGGTGACTGTTATCCTGGAGAGCTGAGGTCACTGTCCACTGCACTGTCCTGTTGTTGTGAGGTGTTTTTTACCTCTCTATGCTATGCTTTTGTCTGTGCCTTTCCTTGAACAGTGAGGCTGGGCAATCTCCATCCTTGGAGACATCTGAAACTCAGCTGGACTGAGCAACATAACCTAACTCGAACCACTTCAAGAAAGGGATAGGACTGGATGATCTCCAGAGGCCCCTCTTAAATTATTCTGTGATTTGTTCACAAGCATGTGGAACAAGAGTTATCAGTTCTTTAATTTGTCAACACTCAGCTAACTGGTCATTTATTGACCCCAAAGTCAGGTGGTTTTCTTTCCCTGACTCAGGGTCATAGGTGTAAGAACAAAAGGGTAAATCAGAGTTTTTGAAGACACACTGCACAGAACATGAAGCAAACAATATGTATCAGTATTAATGAAATTAGAAATAATAAGGTTCATAGAAGAAAGAAAATTATGGACTATGAAAATGGATTCCACCTGCCAAACCCAGTAATTTTTTTGGACACATTACCTGCAGCAGTAGACACTGTTCCCAGTTTTGCCAAAAGGCAAAACTTCACTTGAGCCAAAGCACTGTGGAAAGGACCACGGGTCGATCAGTAAAGGGCAATCTTCCTCCAGGTCAATGCTGAGCTACAAACGATGGAATGCATCATTCCTGCATCAGTCCTGCATTATTGCTTCCACCTTTTCAGAGCTGTTCTGTGTGTCCTTGTACTCTGATTCATCTCAGCTAACTTCAGATATCTAAATTTAGTCACCTGCTTGTCCAGGCTCTACCTGTACCAAATGGAGAGCAAAACACCTTCAGATTCCTCCCTCAGTTTGGCTGAAGTTTCCCATTGATGGTGCCTACCTCCCACCCTTCACCCTCCTCATTTCTACACTGGGTGTGGAAGGTGTGTGCTCACCTTGCACATTGTGTTTGCTGCCCTCTGTACCAGTCACTCCTTGTCCAGTTTCTGTCTGGCACACAAAGGAGCATTTGTCCTTGGCCGGACAGCACAGCACAGCCATGACCATGAACAGTGACCAGACCCACAGCACTGTCAGCTCTGGCAACCAACACCACAAACCCCCAGGAGAGACACCAGGAGACCCAGCGTGGTGGGGAGGAGCACACCCAGCATCCCACAGCTTCTGGGCCTGCACACTTATGCTGTAGAAGTGAGAGCTAGCTAAAGCTTTACTGGCAAAAGGACTGGTCTAATTCTATTTTATATTCAATTACTTTGCTCTTAAAAAAAAAAAAAAAAAAAAAAGAAATAAAGAAAGAAAATGCTGGAGTAGAAGACATTTTGGTGTTCAGCCTGGTGCTTTATCATAAATTCCCTGCACAGTACCAGAAATGTGTGATCTGCACTTTGAATAAATATTTAACACCTAAAATGGGGACTCCAACTTTGATCAGGGACCACACTTGGGAATAAATTGTCATTGCTTTTAAATTGCTGCAGTTTAGCTATAGCAGGTTATATACAGCAGTTATATAAAGCTATATACAAGGAACAGTTTCTATGCCACCACACCAGGAGCAGGGTATGAGTTATACAACACTTAAACTGAGACATTCTGTCCGAAGGAAACCATATTGCTCACTCTGGGATTTCATACTGGACATTTACACCCCGGGTAAGCAAATGGATTTTCATGGAAATACATATTTATTTTTCTTGTTCAAACAGAACATAAAAATGTGCAAACTATTTTTAAAGCCAAATTAGATTTGGATTATCTTAGCTGTTCTGTTCCTCTGAAAAAAACAAACATATTCATGATATTATGGGGTTTCAAATGTTCTAATTAATCCACTGCTTTTAATTGAGGATATGCCAAAGTAGCCATAGTGTCTGTTATTTAAAGAGCACTGGCAACTGGTAATGAATATTGACATCATGGTTGCTGACTCTGGGTCCTTTCATGTCAGTAACTCCCCCAAAAAAGCTACTTTCAAACTCTCTTACACATGTGTGAAAATACCAGTGGGAGGGAGAAAACAGAACAACTGTGATGTTGCATCAAAACAACTGTGTTCTGCATCACAGAACTCCTACGTGTGTTGGCAGCCCTACCCACTAACCTGCCCCAGCACCATTTCTACTGGAAAACTTCAAGAAGGAAAGAAAGGCTGAGTAAACATACTTCCCCCTCTCTCCTAACAGAAAATAGGTACTAGCTGAACGTGCCATTTCAAAGGGGAAAAAAATCATTCCCCACTGAAGTTTGTACAGTGCTTTGCCAGACCTTTTCACCCCCCTCCAACTCAGTGCACCGCAGAGACCAGATTGGAGGTGCTTGTGATTCTGTCCATCATTCCCATGCCTCTAACACAGCTAGTAACTGGAATTACCAAAGGTGATATCCTATCACTTTAATCATATATCAGGCCTTTATCAGACAGGAGAAATACATCCTTCCTGGCTAAGGAGGCAGGCCCAGACCCAGAAAGGTTTTTAGCTCCTACTTCTTACCAGAAGCAACAACCTGCAGGTACATGCAGGGTCCCAGCAAGGCTCTTGTTTTCTAAGTCACCCTACCATGGCACATTTGCCCTTAAACCACAGCCCAGGTGAGGTGGAGAGCAGCACATGGAAGCTCCATGCACATGCACAGAAAGGCAGCTTGAGTATTACAGCTTTACCAAGCATAGCTGGTGTCTAATGTGTTTTACCTGTTGCAAGGTGAAGAATTTAGGTCTGCCTCTTCCCTGGGGTTTCTAGCAGCCATTTCATCTTTGTGGGACCACATTACCCAGTGCAAGAAGCCAGCCTGGTGAACCCAAAGCTGCTCCCTGGCAAGCACCCTCTGCAGGCTTTCAGTCACACCAGCAGACCTGTCACAGGACTTGTTACAGTATGGCCCTCCTGCCCCACTGTCCACTGCAAACAGGCTTCACAAACCTGACTGCCTTGGGCAGGCTCAGTGAATCCGTGGCTCATTCAGAGCCATTAAGCTTCACTCTTCAGGGAATACCAGGACACAGCACAAGCTGATGCCTAGCAGCTCTGGAGTGACAGAAATCCCTCCAGACGTTTCCAGCAAGGGAGATGGAGGTACAATTTAGTCACACCTGTCCCCCTTCCAGGGACAGAGCCCCACAGCACCCCAGGCCTCCTCACCAGGACTGGCTGGGGAACCCTGCTCACCCCTGGGCTCTCCTCTGGCAGAGGCTTCCTGTGAGTCCCATCAGCCAAGGAGGATGCAGCCATTTGGGAGTGCCACTGGTAACACATTCCAGCTCAGGAACTACAAGTGTAAGAGGAGCCCAGGTCTCAGAGGACTTTGGAAAGGCACTGAGAGCTGTCAGCCCCATGCTGAGGCTGAGAATCTGAAAAGCTCTTCGTTTCCAGGCTCAAAAGAAGGAAAACCCACAGGTTACTCACACCAGGAACTTGTCAAAGCTGGGTGGCTGTACGTCTGTGATCATGGCAACATGGAAAGCCACTGGGAAAGGAATGATAATAATACTGGCTTCATGAAGATTTACCAAAAGAGAGCATTGCCAGGAAAAAAACCATAAATTTAGTTTCACAAACAAATTCCTTGCCCAGACTAACAGAACCAAAATCTTTTCTTAATGGCTTTTTGCTGTTGGGCAGCCGCAGAAAATCTTTCTGTAAATATTGAGGAGATTCTCTCTCCTCTTGCAGCTGCTCAATTGTCAGGGTGGTGAGATTACATGCAAGAGAGAGAAGAGGTTAAGCATTAGCAGCAACTAAGGAGCAATGTCTCAGGAGGATGCTGCAGCTACTGTCAGAGTACGGGACTGATGCCAGTGGTTGGTTGTGGGAACTGACAATGGTCAAATAAGAGATTTTTAGGCTTCAGGCATTAGCCTGAGCCTGTGTGAAACTAAGTCACACAAGGTTCTCGCTCTGGCATGAGAAATCATAAAGAGGAATCCAAAGAGTCCTTGGAGAAGGAAAACAACCTCTGCAGGTATTGTTTGTTGCCTTGTTGTTTATTTGCAAGAAACAGTCAAGGGGTGATGTTCCAATTGTCCAATGATGGTGATGTGTTGGTTTAATGACCAATGAGAGTTTTACCTTTTGGACCTTCTCAGGACTGCCTATAAAAGAAGATCTGGGATGATAAAACTTGCTGTCTTGTGCAACCCAGGTGGAGAGTTTGTGTCGTGCTTCCGCCGTTCCCAATATAGTGCGACAGTCGATGATGTCCTGTGCGAAACAGTTCTGCTCTTCCAGACTCCCTCTCCAACAGCAGCTCCTGGAGGCACAACTGGAATTTATCAAAATCAAGAGGGCTACAGCAGAAGCAACCCTGAAATGGAGATAAGCTCAGCTCCTAGGAAGGTAACCAAGCTTGCAGGAGCCAGCGAGCACTTCCTTTGGTGCCTCTGAAGCACCAGGGTGCGGCCTTATTAGAGCAGTAAGAGGTGCAGAAGATCACCCTGGGAGCCTGGAATTACCTGCTGCAGGTAAACTGACTGGAAACTGAGACACTCATCCAGCGTCAGAGACGCTCTGCAGGCACTCCAGCCTGCTCCAGGAGCTGTTTTCCCAGAGCACAGGAGCGAGGCACGACGGTACACAATGGGATGAAGGAATCCCAGCAGAGCTGGTGGTTCCCAGGGAGCAGAGGAAGCGCGGGCAGCGGCCAGGATGCTGCGGGCAGGCGCTGGCAGCTGGGCAGAGGCAGCTGCTGCACAGGCAGAGCTCCAGCGACTGCAGACATTGACAGAGCTCTGCAGGGCACAAAGCTCATCCCAAGGCAGGTGGGGAGAAATGAGAACAGGAATCAATTACAGAAAAACAGATAGGGCTCATACCTGCCACAAATGAAAGAAAATTGAAAAACAGTCACAGCCTTCAATAGTAATAAAAAGAAAATGGTTTGGTCTCTGGATGGGAGGCTGAGAGCAGACCTTGCAGAAGCACACAGGGATAAGGCAGGGCTGCTTGACTTTGCTCTTTGCAGGAGAACAGACATGCTGTGGGTAAAGGTCACCTGCAATTTTCAATGAAACCCTTTAACCTTGTCATCAAGACCACCTCCCCTCTAAAGAAATCAAATAAAAGCTCCAACATAATGAACTGCATTTTTTTTGCCAGAGTCATCCAATGCACTGGAGGAAATTTGGAAAGGTAATTCTTCATATAGCAAATTGGGAGGCAGATATATAAAAGATCAGACAGCACAAAGTTAGTGTTTGGATCCATCTGATGAGATGCAGATGTGTACACCTGAGCTAAACATCCCATCTGCTTTGTGTGTTCACTGGTGAGTTTTTGTGGCAACAGGTTCCTCGTGTCTTTCCCTCTTTCAGCCCCCTGTGACCAGTGTAAACCATATGCATAGAGGAGATTACATATATGAGTTATGGGGGAAAAAAATAGATGTTTTATTTTATAAGGTAAGAAACATGATCATGTCGGAGAAGCTGCACTGTGAGACACCATGAGTGGAAGAGTTTAGGTTTCCTGATTTGCGTGCACTTATTTGTGGGACTTTAATAACCTCTTCTACAGAGAGTTTCCAGACAAGGTTGGACATGGCACATGCACACAGGTGTATAATTGACACTGAATAATTAAAGTGCTGCAACCTCTCTCCAGATACTTCACTGGCTGATGGATAGACAGAGAGGCGTGTGTAGGTGACAGAGCACAAAGTGATTGCACACATCTAAGTCTTCACTCTTTCTGGTCTCAGCTTCTTGGCAGTTTCCTCAAGTTGTCTATGTCTTTAGCCAAGTTTTAATCACTGTTAAATCACACCATATGACTTGTGCTTTGGAGTACTTTGTCAACATCAAAAATAAATATTATTCCCCCAAGGAATCCAGCTGGCCTCTAATTAGCTTTCAGAATATATCAATTAAAGTATAATGTGCTCTCCAGTGATGAAAGCCCCTGTCTCACCAGCTTCTAGAAGATCAATACAACTGTATTATATGAAATATCCACCAATTTATTTTCCTGGCAAATGAATCAATATGGCAATTTTAATGGGACCAGTCATCAAATAAATATTATCAGTCCTGAAGAAGTCCCAAAACAGAACATCAGTTGTATACATTCAAGCAATATTTTTCTTTCTGGTACTTATTAGTGAAGAAAAATTACACTTGTCTTAGCAGCAGCAAAAGCACTAATGTAGATAATCACTGTCCTGAGCTTCAATCTATGCAATGCATGGCAAAGCCATCTATTTTTCTGAGAAGCTCTCTTCCAGTGCTACTTTAGTGCCAAAGAGATCTGTATGAAATACGAGGGGGGGGGGGAAAAAAAGAAAATGGCAAAAGTTTGCATCTGGCTAGCCTACAATCCCTTTGTACTTGCCCCACTCCTTCTAGAAGTGACAGTACTTCTGATAAGAGAGTGGCTATTAACGTTCGCTTCTTTAGAATTCCATGTATTTCATGGCCATCTGAGCAGCATCTGAAGCACCTTGAAGCCAGGTTTGCTGCATTTGCACTTCATTTTGAGGCTCACCTGGGTCTGTTCTGGATGTCTGCTCCTGTCATAGCAGGCATGAGCTCCAGCACAGAAGAGCCTTGTTCTCAGAGTGACACTGTCCATGACACACTATTAGGGATCAGCCAAGAGGTTGTTGCCCCATAAAAATATCTCACAGAAATGTTTCTACCACTAAAGGAAAATCCTGGAAAAATCTCTCATCAGCCCCAAAAATGGATCACGAGTCAGCTCATCTAAACCAACTCAAAACACTTCAGCAGCAAGTTGGCTGTGTCAGAGCCTGTTATCACCTGCTATGAATACTTGTCAAACCAAAAGAAAAGCTGAGACAACAGCAGATTTCTCATATTTCTGGTAAGAACACATTTGCATTACTGCTAGCAATGAAGGATCATTAGTGTGAAGTGTTTGAATACATGCTGAGAAACAGCAGCAAGTGCACAGGCAGGGCAGTAACATCACAGATCACAGGAATCAGAGGGCTTCAGAGTGTGCAAATCCCAGCATCCACTACTCCCAAAAGGGCATCCCTTTCCCCATCTCTCCTTGCTCCCTGACCATCTGTTCTCCTGCCAATCTGTTTTGATTTCAGTCCCTTCATCTCCTGCATGGAAGACACCAGGTGTTTCCTCATGTCTCACATTAATACACTGAGCAGAAAAACCCATGTCTGGTCTGAACTGACACAGCTCCATTTGGGGTGATGCTGGTAGACACCAGCTACACTTCTGGATGGAGAAGAAACAACACAGAAGTCTCTCTGCCCAGGCAAATAGGTTTTATTCCCTTGTCAATCTTTTCAAATGCCCTTCTTTGCAGCCTGTTCCTCAGAGGTTGGAAATACCCCTCTGGGGACTTGTGCCATCTGCCCTGCAACTTTCATCTAGGTAGAGAATGAGCCCAGAAACAGCCTGAGTAGATTCATGTCTTTTGTTTGGCAGAGCCTCTCTTGTGTTTAATAGATAAAATTAAGTCCAGTAGCAGAATGGGGATTAGGATGGGTTTTTCAGATCTGAGCTCAGGTTCTGTGGAGTTGGGATCAAAAGTGAAGCGTTTTTTTCAGCAACATCAGCCCTGAGGCCACCTCTGCTCTTAACAAATCAGCAGGAATTTTATCACTGACCTCGAGGCACAGAAAGTACCAAAAATTTCAGAGATGACCCAGTCCCTTTCAGAAGCTTCAAGCAGTAGTTAAAGCACTATTTAAATACACAGAGAGTTCCTCCTTCATCCTGCAGTTTCAAACAAGGCTAGTAGGCTGATGCCAGCACTTCTCCAGGCAGTGATGTGCCCAAGAGGGAATTACCAGGAGTCTCTCCCAAGGCAATAAACCTGATGTCTTCTTTTGGAACAAAAGCCGGAGGCAGCTGCAGGATGTGCACCTAAAAGACAACTGCACAAAGACTTGTGCTCTCTTCCCAGCACTGGCACTAGCTCAGCATTCACCTGGGGACAACAGCCCTGCTCATACCGTCCTTAAAACCCTCAGCAGAGACTGTGCACTTTCATTAGCCACAGCTGAATCCCAGATTGGCAAATAGCAGCTGAAACACCTGTTTTTAATTTAAATGAGTCATGATAGACAGATTTGCATTAGTGTTCATACTAAAGCTGCTCTTCATAGGGCAGTCGTCCATTAATCTGATCATGATCATGGTTTTCTTAATGATGTGGCAACTCAATTAAACATATTTCTTAAAGTGAAAACTTCCTCTTCTTTCTCCAAGTGAGTCACTGCTCATTTCCATTCTCTGTAATCTTTCTTACACTGTGCATAACATCAGTGTCTTAAGAATGCAGATCATTTCCTTGAGGCTTGGCCAGGAGTCTTGGTGTCCATGTAGGGCACCACTTGTCCAGGAGCACCTGTTGCACCAGGGATACACTGTGGAGTTGCGAAATAAAACCAGGATGTTCTCTTAACAGCTCTCACAGTGGACCAGAGATCACCCAAGAGCAGTGGTCCTGCTGGAGGGGACACTGAGTGTTAGGGAGCACCTCTGCTCCTCTGCTCATTAGCTGCTGCTTCACAGAAGCAGCAGCTTAAGAATCTTAAGGAAGAACCTTACACACTTTTCAGATGACACACCAGGGGCAACAGCGAGAGCTGGCAGTGGAGAGGTGACACGTTTCTCGCTTCAAGCACACATGAACCATGATGAGCCTGCAAAGTCTGATGTAGTTATAAATGGAACACACAAATAACCAAAGCCACTCTCCACAGATAGCCAATTAACCCTTTGCAGACAGACCATGACTTGCCTGGAGACTGATCCTGTCACTGAAGCATGCAAGGACTAAGGTGGGGGAAGATTTGCCTCTGGTGAAAGGAGAATTCACGACCCTGACCTGGGAGGCAGCAACCCCACATTTCAGAAAAGGTCATCCTTGCACAGGCACACATATACAGGAGCACTGCAGAAGTTTGCAGCATCGTCCTGTGCCCTGCACAGCTCCAGCCTCAGAGGGACCCTCAGCCTGGCTTTGATGGTTGCACTTGGACTGGACACAGCAGGTGCACAGGGAACAAAGACAGACAGCAGAGAGGAGTCAGGGCAGTGGCAAACATGCCAGGGAGGGTGGACAGGCAGCCACCAGCCCCTCTCCAGGGACGACCATCGGCAATTCTTTGGGCTGTCACTGAGCAGATGTTTCCTGTCAAATGTGTGGAAATGCTCATTAACACAGCAGATTAGGAAATGGGGAGCTAGGGGGCTGAGAAGAGAGGAGGGGGTATTTTAGATGACAGCATAGGGGATCAAACACTGAGCTCTGCATTTCCCTAATAAAACACTCAGCATGTGATTTGGTGGTGCTGCTTGCTCCTGCAGAATCTGTGGCTGCTGCAGCCACACACATTAACTGAACACAGAATGAATGCTAACATCTCTGCAGAGCTAAATAGGCAAGCTCATATTTTCACTTAGTGGAGAAAAACTGCCCCTCTTAATGCTTTATGACTTGACTGACAGAAAGGAAATTTCAGTGTCTGTGCAGGCAGACAGGAATAGATGGGGAAAATTATGAATATTTACAATACAGAGGAGACTATTTGGGTGAGATATTGAATATTTTCCAACAGAAATGTGAGTGAAATTGTTGTTAAATGTATAAAATCTTATATTATCACAGAGGGAGTTGTACTTTGAAAATCCAAAATAATTCTAAATAGCTAATGCAATGAAAGAGCTTATAATAAGTACAGTCTTGCAAAATGGCATAGCTGGCCAATCACACTCATCAAAAAAAACAGAGAGGATTTGATTGCATTCCAGAAAAGACTAAATGACCATATTTAGTCAATCCTGCACTCCTTTGCTTCCACATCAAATAGGATAGAAACTACAACCTCAGATGCTTGGCAGGAAAAGAAGAGAGCTGAATACAGAATTTTACCCTCCCTTGATTCTATTTAGCAAGTTTATGGAGGAGAGCTGTTCTTTTAGCCAGGGGAATTCTGCATCACTAACAGATTGGCATTGTTTATGCTGAAACTGGGTGCTGAAGAAGCAAATTAGTTTGCAAAAAAAAAGTATCAGCACAAGAAACAACAGAAAGAGTAAATGGGCTTAATTAGTCATTAGACAAGGAAGTGGATTAATGTGTTCTTACATATATTTAAGAAATACAAGCTCTTAATCCTACCCAGTGCACTTTTTTCCTTGTGCTGAATAACTCATCTTCATAAAGAGGACTCTTTGAACAGCTGTGTGGGTCAAGGACCATGTCTCCCAGCAGCCACAGCCACTGAGCAGGTGCTGTACCTGAGCTTAGCCTGGGGGAAGGCAGAGGTGGAACTTTCCCCTGCACACCAAGTTTCCCCTGCACGCTGGTCCCTTGCAATCCACTTCACTGCCTCTCTGCTAGACATTGCAGAAGGAAAACAAATTACAGAGTTAAGAAACAGAAGCTGTCAATGAGAGGCTTGAATAAAAAAGCTCCTGGGCCAGCCCCTGACAGCTGACATCCTTGTGTCACCTCTTCACTGCCTTACACTGCAGCACACTTTTGCCAAGGGACACCAGCCAGAGCACTGTGCTTCTGCCTGGGACTGCTTCCCCCCTCTGATAGGTGAGGAAAGGTACTGGCAAGAGAATGCCAAAGCCAAGCTTCGTGGCTCCCTACAGTGCTCTTTTGAATGTTCTTATTTTCCTGATGGAGGATGGAGAGATTTACAAAGGAAAAGTCCAAAAATAGTCAGCTAAAGAGAAGTATAATTCTTTATCTCTTGGAGGACAAAAAGGGCTCGTGTACATTCCAGACAGAGTGAAACAGGATGATTGCTGCTCACTGTAACCTCACTGCTAGCTCAATATTCTGATTCTCAACCATGTCCCAGGTCTTCACCAATTGAACATCCCCACTGGTCAGGAATACTGAGGACAAGCTTAGCAGCATCCATGCAGAAATTGTGCCATTTACCATGACCCGGGATTTGAGAGCAGGACATCTGGTTTCCCTTTGCAAACAGGGTCCATCTGCAAGCTGACCTGTCATCATTTGAGTGTGTGATACTGAGTGAGATGACACCAAATCATTTACTTCATTCCAAGCATTTCTCTCTTTTCTCTGCAAACACTAATGAGCATTTCAGTCAAATCAGTCAGGTTAGGTTTGCACAGACTCTGTTTGCTTCAAGAAAAAAACCCCTAAATTTTTGGGAAACAGGTGCAGGGTAACATTGACATGGGGAATCACATCTCCCAGTTGGATGATTATCCCCTTTCTGGTGGCAACAAGTGTCTCCATCCCAAGGGTCCTTGTGGCAGCCTCTTCCCACTCCATGAGGAGTTTTTATGGGCAAGCCAGGGCACCAGCCTGAAGCACACTGGCAAGCTTCTGAGTGCAACTGAGCGTGTACTGGAGTAGACTCTCCTCATTCCAAGGGAAAGGATTCACATTTGTATCTACTTTAAGAAGCAGAAAAAGTCCTCTCAAAACCAAATTCCACAAAGGACTGGTAGCCTCTTCAAACAGATGAGAACTGTATTCAGGGTAATGGCATAAAAAGGCTGTAACCTGCTGAAGTGCGATTTGTTAAGTTATTTGTGATGACAAGCAAGCTCAAATAGTTCCCAAGCCATATTCATTAGCTTTCACTGAGCCCATGGGATAAAAACAAGTTGCATTTCAGCATAATCAAATGCATTTGGTGGGAAGGATGACATGAGTATGGCCATTAAGCATCCAGACCAGAGGAACTGTTTCACTTCCTTAGGAAGTGCAGCACAATGTATATATAATAGACTTGTAAAAACTTGAGCTGTATTCCATTTTACCTCAAGTGTGATAAGCTCAAGCACATCAACACACTTAACAGCAAGTTCAATTTACAGCAAGTTCAATTCACAGCCTGTACTTACACATTGCTTTTTTTGTAGCTTAGCTTTAGCATCAGAGGGACAAGCTGTGCATGACAGAGGGGACTCCTGCAGTCCCAGAGAGGCCACAGCCAGGAATTTTATCTTCCTCCAGGACCCCATACGTGATTAGGAGAACAATGCTCATTAGATTCCTCTTAGTGCAGCTGAAATCTCAGCACAGCTACTTCTCAGCTCGAAAGGATTTCAAAAACTGCTCAACAAAACTGATTTAGTTTAATTAAACTTATCTACATTTTATAGACAAAGCACATCTCAGACAAAGTGCAAAACTTACAGATAGCATTGACCCAAGAGATTCCACTCCTGGGTAAAGCTGCTAGCTGATAGCCCAGTGTAATTTAAGCAATCATTTTTACATGACTGAATCTGATGAATAGTTTTCTTTGTGAAAAATGGCTTCTGGCCAGACATGGACAAAAATAGGCAATGAACAAGGCATTCTTGGAACAGATCAACTTCTCTCTACTGATTTAATTGTAGCAATATCTCCTAACAGACCTGAAAAGAATCTTTCTCTGCATTAGGCTTTCTCATTCCTTGATGATTTTGACTGACTGATTTGTCTTTCAAGTTGGAAGAGCATTTCATTATAAAAGTGTGCACTGCTTTATTATAAAATGTCCACATGGCACAAACTAATGCCTTGATAGCAATTTATAACTTACAAAGATGATGGCAATCCATTTTTCTGGCATCTAGATCCACCTTTAAAGATAAAATTTGCAGATTCTTCTGTGAATAAACCATCCATTTGGAAGGGTAAGACATAATTCAGAGGAGCTACAAACACCAGAGAAGAGAGCAATATAACAACCAAATCTAATGAAATGTGGTCCTAAAGTGAAGGTAATTGTCTTTTCTCACTAGAACTGTTTATTGAAAATTGTATGTCTCTTGGAGTTACCATAACTGTGTTCTGGATCTTGTAGCTTGAAGCACGCTGGATGCAAGGTTTGGCTCCACTCTGTGCAGGGTCCCTATCAAATTAACAACAGAAGTGGCTGCTGCACAAGAGCTACTGTCCTTCAGCTGCCTGTCACCAGCCTTCTGCCCGGTTCCCAAAATGGGCAGCATAAGGAGTCATCCCTTCCAGCACGGGACAGGACCAACCAGCTTATTTTAAACCTCAAGTTATTTGCCACGGGAAGGTCACAGCCAGGGCAGTGACCTGCAGCATAAAAGCAGTAACACCCTGTGCCACAGTGCATTTCTGCAGCAGCTGCAGCCTACCACAGCTCAGCATCCCTGAGCATACTCCATCTCTCACAGAATATAAGCATCAATCAGGTCAAACTAGAGAGCAGCACGATAAAGAAAAATCCCCATTAGCAGCCTTTACTAAGAGGCATTTTCTTTTTGTATTTAGTATCAGTTTAGTCATATATATCCAGGATTACAGGAACCCACAGGGTCACTTCGGTATCTTCAGATCTTGTACTGTGTTTTATAGTCTGAATTGAATGTTCTCTACCACAGTTCTCTGTTTTTTAATGTTTTGCTTCAGGCATTTCTCTCTCTTTACGAGTACGGCCAGACGGCAGGACACACCAATCAATGCTCCAGCTGAACTCAGTCAGTTGCAGGAGGAATTATTTCTTTACTTCTATTCATATAATATTTAAGGAAACATACCCATTTAAAATGTTTAATATTAATTTGCAATCCCTTATGTTAGAGCCTAAATTTCTTATCATCTTCACACAATTGAATGTGCAGCATCAATAAAAGTGAACACTGAACAGAAACTTCTAAGATGCTGAGGTTAACACTACCTCTGCTATGACACATTTTATGTGCCTCATGAAAATACTCCAAGCTGGGTATCTTCAGTAGCTAGCACATCTAGTGTCAGTCTATTTAACTGATCTAAAAAACCCAAACCCTTCAATGCTCTCCTGACTTTCACCTGACTTCCAGTTTTCATCCAAAGAGGCTTCAAACAAATTGTAATAAATTATCTGGCAAACAAATGTCTTCATTATTTTGTATACAACAAAGAGAATTATTTATTCTGAAGAAAAGCCAACTAAACTGTGCCATTCATTACATAAATGCCTAATGTGTATCTTCAGAGTTAGCTGCATGTAATAGATCTTAATGCTATACCCAGCTATAAATCAACACACTAACACCATTCTAGCAGCAGAAGGAAATCAACCACTATTAACAGAATATACAAATGCAAACTGATCTGAAAAGGCATTATTTGACACAAGACTTCCTGCTTGGCAGTTCAAGAATGTTTCCTGGCCAATGGCTTTGAAAAATACTCAGCATCTTACTCAAGAGTTTTCCACCCCTCCTGAAGGAGCCTCCAAAGGGGGTTTTCCATAGGTGGCAACTTACAGGGGTGAAGAAGCCTGAAACCCATCCCAGCAGACAAGTGCAACACCTAAAGGTTACAATTCTGCACAGAAGGCAGTTCAGATGCCAAGTGGGAGGCTGCTCTTGATAAACCACGAGTGATTTAGGAGTTGTAGATCAACTACATAAAGTTAGCAAGGAAGTCTTTGGATATGATTTCCCTGCTTCCACTTCTCCCGTGTAAAGCTGGGACTATAATGCTTATGAAATGCAACCTTGCAAAAGCTTGGCATTTATTCTGATGCTACAGTGGCATGTCTGGGACCAGGAGAAATGGAAATAGATGATGGGTGGCATGCCCAACTAGCCCTGCTCCTCCTGCCCATTAGCTCTGGACACACAAGCCAAGTTTTTTGGCATCAGATTGAGAGGTCCCCGGGTGTGAGTTGAGGCAAGCTCCCTGGAAAACACCCTTCAGTCAAGTGAGTCCTGAGACTGGCATGTTTTGTCTATTTGTGCTTTTCTTAGACCAGAAAAACATTGCTAGAAGCAGGGCTGGCAAGAAGCCCATTAAAGCAGATCTACAGCTCACAGGACCACAGCTGCTTCCCAAAAATGCTGAATGCTGGATTTTTTGTCTTACTACTTCTAGCACATGCAGCAGTTACCTGTTCTTACATACACTCGTGGCATGAAGCATCTGCCTCAGTCCCCTTCCCTCCTCTTTTTCACATGGCTTCATTTTTATGTACACACCATTGCCTCAAGGACAGACACATTTGAAGTAGATGGGATTCTATTTCAAGGAAGTAAAGTAACTTACTTCTGCTTCAAGCAAGTTAACTCCCTAAGGATTCAAGAAACACTGTCTCTATATCAAACAACACAAATACATTAGAAACTTCACTATCCAAAAATACAAAAGTAAAAGCACTTGAAAAATTATTTTTATGCAGACAAAAAATTATCGCAAGATAAGAAGTGCACCACAATCCTTCCAACATGTATAATTTAATTTTTAGTCTTACAGTTCAGTAGGTAAGAATATTTCTCTCCCACTTCAGCATATAAATATGAATATTCTAGTCAGAAACAGTTAAGTCCTTTGTATTTTTACTTGCTTGCCTCAACAGCAAGTATTCATGCTTCTTAGAGCAAAGCTTTGATTTGAGAGACATCAGGTGACATACAAGACAACTGTCCACCACCAAGTACACTATGAATGTGTAAATATCTCTAAGAAGTACACACCCACTGTATGCATTGTCATCCATATCCATATCCCTATCATCTTTGAGCAGCTTTCTGCTGGTGGAGCTCTCAGCACTGCAGTTTTCTGCCTTCCTCCACAGCTACAGGAGCTCTGCTATCCCAGCACAGATAGATATTTGCTGAGGCTGCTCATCACATTCACTGCAGCCATTCACACGATGGCATATGGGACACGTGCACCAGTCACAGAAGCACCACAGCAGATCCTTCTTCATTAACAGATTCATCAGTGATGCTGGTCCCAGATCACAACATTTTCAAGGCCCACTGTGGCACTGTAGACTAAACAAACACTGTACATCAGCTGCCAAGCAGATCCCATCTTTCATGTTTAGCTGTTTGTGAAACTCAGTCATTTCTTCTCAATCCACATTGTCAGGAAGGAGCAGATGGCAGATGTGCTCTGCCTATAATATTGTTTTTATGATACCCTGCCTGCTGGCAGAACAGTGGAAGAAACATTTGGAGGCAAGAATTTGCAGTATATTTTCAGTTTTGGGTAAGTGAGCTAAAAGACAGCATAGAGTACAGGGAGAAGAGGAAAGGGTTGTACTGAATAGGTGATGACAGATTCCTGTGACAAAAAAAAAAGTGATACTGACAAAAAAAGGAGTATTTAATATGTTGATATGGAAAGACCAAACAGATGAAACTATGAGACGTGTTCTCATTCATATGGGATTCAAATACAAGACTCAGTTTTTGGATTTTAAAAGTTATTTTCTGAATTGCCTAACACCAGTGACAGAATCATAACAGAAATGATACCTGAAGGATAAATATATGCTTTCATAACAAAGCTGAGACACCATTAAGTTTACACCAAGGCTCTAGAAATTTTTATTAAAATATTCTTAAAATATGTGCATTATACACAGAAGAAAGTATATACTTTATTTTTAAGTAATATGATCTCAGCTGCCAACGGTATTTCTCCCTTAAAAATTTTAGTACACATATATCTTCCAAAATAACAAACCTGGCATAGTCACAAAAGGAACATCCTGTTTTCAGTTAAGCAAGATGAAAATAAAATAAGGTAACTGTTTCAAAACTTGGAGATTTAAAATTATGAACACGCTACTGCAAAATTACACCTGGGGATTTAGGTTGAAAAGTTCATTTAGAAAGCCTTATAAATCAAACTAAATATTGTCTATAACCTATGAGCCAATCTAAGGCAATCCCACTACATGTGGAACTCATTTATCTACATTCACTGGTACCCAGCTGCCCAGATGCCAAATTCATTTTGTGTAAACTACTGACAAAATTTGTGGAAATGTCTCAGGAAAGAAAACCTGCAGAAAAATAATTAGTTGTGACTGTTGAGCAGATGTAGTACAAGCTCTTCATCCTCTGCCAGAGAAAGCCCAGTATCTAATGGCAAACAGGGGTCCTCCTCTTGGCTGAATTGCTTCCTTCTTTTCAGTGGCATTTCTTCTGCTGTGACACTGTTGTTATAGCTTCTCCTCTTTCTTCCAGTCTTCTCCTCAAGTTCACTGCAGAAAAAAAATCAATTAGTCTTTTTAACAACTGTGGTAATCAATATCATCATGTAATCTAACAATTCCTTTTAAACAAGGCAAATTTGTGTCAAGATAAGAGCAAACAAAATTACAATTCAGAAGGGTAAAGCAATGGAAGCTGATAAACTCTGAATGTCTAAATTAGAGCTGCTCTCAGACTGAGGTGGTGGTGGTGGATGTTCTGCTGTCTTAATTGATTACACTGTATCAAGATATTGCTATAAGTCTTATCTAATATTTGCTGCCTAACACAGCAACAGACAACTTGACAAAACTGATTTAGTGATGTGTCAGTGGACCATGACATGCATTCAAGATCTTGCCTACAATAAATATGCACCAAAAATAAAAGAACTGTCCTTTGATTGGCAAATCCTACACTTAATACTGTTTTGATCTGGGACTATCTCACTTGATCACTCTTTTCCCTTCTTTGAGGTATTTCCCTTGGAAGCTACTAAACACCTCTTTGCCACGAGAGGAAAAGCCCAAACCCAGTCATTTTCCCTGGTGAATTCCTATTTCTTCTGCTGTTTTTTTAAAAGACTCGACGGAACTGCCTTTTGCAGCCTTCAATCTGGATGAAACAGCTGCCAATCTGTTTCATCTGGCTTCTACCATATGCCCATGTGACAACAATGGGAGGTAGGACAGAGCTTACATGCATCTTCATGTGTTTTTGGTCCAAAACATAGAAAACATGCTAAAAATCTTCTCATCTAAGTTTAAAACAATCTAATAAAATCTGTTCTAAGATATATCTGTGAACCAGATTATGGAGAGCTGGCTGTTGTACACTGTAGGGTAGAATTCATACCCTCAAACCAGTAAAACGCAAGCCCTCATACTTCAAACCTTCCATCCAAAAAAGCTAACTGGAACAAAACACCATTCTCAGCTTTTCATGTCTGTATTTTTTAAAACATAACAAAAATAGAAATGAAACTTCAAAAACAGAGTGAAGGCTTTTCTAAAAAAGTTGGTTAAATTCAGATTTTCAATTAACATTTGCCAAATTTCTACTCAGAAAATTCAGTTTCCTTACATAAAAATTTCAACGAGAATTTTTTCATGTTCAAAACTTTTACAATTGCTTAAGTGTAAATATAATGCTTGTGAAATGTTCCATTCAGAAACACTGTTTAGACACTTAACAATTAGAAGCAGCAGTTACAATAAATAGCTATAACTGGGGAATACTGTCCTGAGAATCAACACAGCAAAGGAACCCAATGCCCAATTCAACCCACCTTCAGCTGCCCACCTTATTTTTTTTTCCATTACTAGGACTAATTAACAGTCTCAGTTTCACCACTCACTGGAAACCAGGCTAACCCAAACATTAACCCCAAACATGGCAGCTTTCAGCAAGTTCCCAAGTGCTCTCAGAGAGGGATCAGCAGCACAATGCAGCTTGTACACTGCGCTTTCTGGCTGTCCCTCCAAAGAGAAGGAATTATTACAGGACATCTGACAGCCTGGTGGGCTGCACAAGTATGGCCTGCCTCCCTTTCTCATCCATCCCACCTGTCAAAAAACAGTGCCATCTTCTGCCTACTCATTATAGCCCAGAGGAAGGAGGGAAATCCTGTAAGAAACACCCTGCATTTCCACAATAAAGGTAAATGAAATACCCTGCCTTTATGTTGTACTTCCCTGCCTACCCAAGAGAAACAGTGTAAAGAAACATGGTCTAGTGGAAGGTGTCCTGGACCTAGATGACCCAGAAGGTCCCTTCCAACCAAAAACATTCAGTGATTCCATGAATAGATGATGACTGCCCCAAATACTCACTTTTCCTATAATTCACAGGATATAGCAACTTTGCTGCCTTTGAGCTGTCATTTACATGGGGGTGGCTTTTCAGGGCTCACTACCAACATGTGTACCAACATACACTCCATTTCTGGGGAAAGGACTCTCGTGTTTTTCTCTGTAGTGGCTCTAAGATATTCCATAAATGCTGAAGCCATACTGACAGTACATGAAAATATACTGAAGCATAAAGAATTCTCACTTTTCCAAGTGGACAGTGTGGGTCTGGGCTGGAGTTTCATAGTGTTCACTTTGATCAGGACAGACTACAGGGGTTCACTTTAAAAGCGCAAGAAAGGCCTCATTAAGTAAAAGCATTTTAGCTTGTTTGCGAAAGAGCCAATTATTTCCAGTCTTTGAACGGACTCTGAAGCCCAGTTTGCATTCATAATTGACTAATGCTTCATCTAGGACATTAGTTAAAAACATCGTAGCAATTAAAACACTGCAGAAACCTCACAAGCTATGCATTTGTACCTACAAGCTATGAAACAGCAGACTTTAAACACCAAAAATTATAATCACTTCTGGAGTTTCAGAGGCCCACGGGCCTAGATATCTATAAGGTAAAACATTTAAATATAGAATAATTCAGAAGGAACTGAACTGTGAGTTTCCTCAATTTTTTCCACAAACAAAAGCACATAAACACAATTATGATTAATTTTCATCCTAAGTTTTGTGGGATGAGTCTGCTGAGTCAAGCTGCTTCTTACTAAGGGATTGTGCAGCTTGATTAGCAGTGTAAACAGAAGATGCATCTACACATAGGCAAGTGTATTTTCACACTAACTTGACCCCAGCTGGGCTGTGAACTGGAGAGGTGAATAAAGAGGAATGTGTAACACCGGAAGCAGCAGCAAAACAGCATTTGGCAACAACAGCTTTGGAAGGTAAACAGAGAATCGTGTGAAATGTGCAAGTAAGATGTTCCTAATTTTGAGGAGCAGAAGAAATACAGACTGACTATCCATAGAATGATTTGGGGCCTTTGAGGAACAGCAAGTCCAACCCCCATCCCTGCTCCTCCAGAATGGATTTTTACCAGCGTGGGTTTGGGTGGTGTGGAAAGGGTCTGTACTACTCTGAAGGAGCTGTCTGAGTTGTAGCTTTCACAAAAGGTGATAATGGCAATTTTAAAAGGGAGATGAAAAATGTGAGGCATCATGATGCTCAGAGATATCCTGTGCTCATTCAGGTTGCTTTTCCTTAGCTGTAGGGACAGAAAGCTCTTTGATGGAGTTGTAACAAGCATAACTCTCGGTTCCACATGTGAAAGGACTGAGTGTGCAAAAGCAGCTGTATGGGAATAATTTCTGCACTTACTGTCAAATAAATTCCTCCTCCATTAATTGAAGGCCTGTCACCCTGCAGAGCCAGTCCTTTTATTGTTTCCCATGGACACAAATGGCCCCTCATTTGTCACAAACTGATGTACTACCAGCTAGTGTTCACAAACAGCCAAAACAAAGATATGCTAAGGTAGATTCTAGCAGAACAACTCACTCAGAAAGCAACCCCCAATTCCAATCCAAACCAAGGCCAGTGCATCTTTTTGTCTTCTACTAATAACATTTCAAAAGTGGCATGTGCATCTGGTTTACAATTCCTTCCTTTTACCATCTGGTGAAATTTAGCTTTTCAACTGCCTGAACAATCCATGCAGTCTGAGGCTGCCTGATCAAAGGATTTACTTTGTGTTTACACAGGTGAGGAGCTACCAACAGCCAACTTATCAACAGGCACAGTAATTTCTGTGGCCACTATTTGCACAGCTGTAACACCTAAGTAATATGCTATCAGTTGGTAGAAAATATTTATTACTCAAACATTAAAGTACAGTTTATGAATCCTGTCCCTGAAACAAATGCCAACATATCTGAATGGCATCTGGAAAATGGGCTCTAACTATGACCCTGATAGCTATACACCGAGAAACTCTTAAACTACTACAAAATAAACTCAGTAGTATGTTTTCAGGTAATGCCAGGGAAAAATAGAAAGCTTTAATTGTTAGTATGTAACTCGCTTCTGGGCTTTAAGCAATGTTAATTTTTTAACAAGCTGTAAGGTTTAGATTTTAAATGCTTGAGAAACAGCCATTTGAAATGTGCAGTCACACAGCCAAGTTGCTGCTGTTTAAACAACGTGGTTCTGGCAAGATCTTTAGACAGGCTCTGCTTCACTTAACATTTATCAGAGAATGCTTTGCAGCAGAGTTTTACTAGCTTTCCTCTGGTAACAAACCACCCTTGCCACTGAACTACAGGGCATGAGTCAAGTTTCCAGGCTGCAATAAAACACACAGGCTCTTTCCCAAAGAAATGTACAGGAATAATGAATGAATCTGCTAGTAAAATACAGTTCAGAAAAGGTAGGAATAATTTATCCCATAAATATTGGCATTTTGCTAATCAAACATGCTGTGCCCAAAACTTTTTCCATGTAATAAATTTTAATTCACAAGGCCATGGCAGCAATCCTAATGAAGATTAATTACTGCAGTCCCTTCCATAAAGCCCAGTGCAGCTTCTTCCTTACTTGCTGTCAGAATGCTACAGCACATAAAAATGGTAATTAAAATATATTGTCCTGTGTTATTTTCTAGATCTGGACAAGCTGGATCAATGGGCTGAAGCCACCTCTAGGAGATTCAACAAGGCCAAGGTCAGGTCCTGCACCTCAGTCACATCAACCCCAGGCAGTGCTACAGACTGGGGGCAGTGGCTGGGAAGCTGCCCAGCAGAAAAGGGCCTGCAAGTGCTGGTCAGCAGTGGTTAAGCATGATCCAGGGTGTGCCCAAGAAGGCCGATGGCATCCTGGCCTGGATCAGCAGTGGTGTGGCCAGCAGGAGCAGGGCAGTGACCGTCCCCCTGGACTCGGCACTGCTGAGGCCACACCTCAAATGCTGTGCTCAGTTCTGGGCCCCTCAGTGCAAGAAAGACATTGAGGGGCTGGAGCGTGTCCAGAGAAGGGCAGCGGAGCTGGGGAAGGCTCTGGGGCACAAGTGCTGTGGGGAGCAGCTGAGGGAGCTGGGGGTGTTTAGCCTGGAGAAAAGGAGCCTCAGGGGGGACCTCATCACTCTCTGGAACTGCCTGAAAGGAGGCTGCAGCCAGCTGGGGTCGGCCTCTTCTCCCAGGGAACAAGTGACAGGATGAGAGGAGACAGCCTCAAGTTATACCAGTAGAGGTTTAGGTTGGATAACAGGAAATACCTCTTCACCAGAAGGCTTGTTGTCAAGCCCTGGAACAGGTTGTCCGGGGAGGTGATAAAGTCACCATTCCTGAAGGTATTTAAAAGACTTGTAGATGTGACCTTTAAGGACATGGTTTAGTGGGACTTGGCAGTGTTGGGTTAACGGTTCAATCTTAGAAGTCCTTTTCACCGTAATTGACTCTATGATTCCCCTATTGGCCATTCCACTGATATAAATCAAAACACCTCTAAAACTGAATATATAAGCCTCTGTCAAGAACAATTCAATATCTCAGTGTCCGATTTTGCAGCTAATCAGAATGACCAAGGCTTTTAAACTGAGACTTTTTATAATGTCTCTCCTATGGTGCTTCTCTGGCCATCACAACATTAAGTTCTGGCCTTCACAAAGTCACAGATATGACCTGAATAATCCATTTTAGAAGGAGCACCATGATTTGCTGATAAATCATCTCAAAAGACAATATAATGTCAATGTCATCAAGAATGACCTGAAACTTAGCATGTCCATGCATCCTGCTGTAAGAAGAAGCTGTAAGAAACTGCAATTTGCCCATAATTTTCATAAATAAAGGAAAGCACACAACAAAGTACCACTGGCTACTAACTTGCACACTTGTCACCTAGCAACTGTCCATAAAGTCACTAACAAAACAGTACCAGAACTAAGATATTTCCCCTCATACCCAAGATTCTCTCCATGATGATCTAGGAGTTAATGTGATCAGTCATACCCATTAAAGATTTAAGAAGATAATGATGAGGTCAATCAGAACTTTGGTCCAATTTTTTTTTTTTTTTTATTTTTTTTTATTTAAAGAGGTTGAGAAATTAGAAATACCAAAAACTCAATGTGACTGCAAAATGAATATTTGAGAAATACAGCTACTTTTTTTTGCCCTGTTCTATATTCTTAGATTTTTCACCTCATTAACAATTTACATTTGATAGCCTTAAACCAAATATGATGAATGTTGCTAGATATACAAAAATTAATCTCATATTACATGCTTGAAGTCATTAATTACTCTGCTTGTAGAGGTATGGCTGGAAGGGACTTTTTATGCAAAGGCAAATTTAACTCATGATTTGTACAGCTCCTCTACTTTAAAAAAAAATTCTGTGGGAGGACAGAGAAGATTAACAATGGTTTTGACTCCTGAAACCATGGACAGATGGTCTATTTTTTAAAGACTCTTGAAGGAAGACACCCTAGGTCTCATACTTACTATGAATTATCCCTTTTAGAAGCAATTTTTCCCCCCTTAAAGCAAGGAGCAGCTAGTGTTGCCCAACTTATTTCTATTTGATTCCAACTCTTTGAGCAAAATATCTGGATTTTGGAAATATAAAACAGAATAGATTTGCGTTTTCTAATCTCAAAGCCCAATTTTTCTGTCTGCTGCTCTCAGCTGATTTGTTTTTGTTAAAACCATTAGGTCAATATTTCCCAGCCACCAAAGCAACTCACCATACAATTCAATAGCAATTCTGAAAGAGCTGCATGAGGCATGAGACTCAAATTAATTTCCTTCACTGCATCTTGCTCCTTCTCAAAAACCTTCTACAGGGTGCTCAGAGCACCTCACCAGACATACCTACACTGAGCATCAAAGCTGCTCAGTGTAGTGTTCCTTTGGAACAGCTGCAAACAACTTTTCTATTTCTTAGGGTGCCTGAGCGAGGTGTGTTGGAAGGCAGCACCACTGCTGACTCCAGTGACAGCGCAGCATGTGATGGATAATCCTGTGCTGGCCATGGCCTGCCCAGGGAATATCAGTCAAGTTGTTACAGGCTAAGTGGATTTGGCCATGGTGTGGGCACAAGTATTGGCGTGTGACTGTCCGCAACTGCTGCGACTTCGGATGGTGCCAACTAAAGCTCTTCTGGGCAATGTCTCAGTACTTTGGTGCAGTAGGACAGGCCAAGGACTGTTTCCAGTAAGCAGTGTTGATGAAACCAAATTTCTTCAATATGTGTAGTAGTCTTTTCTCCAGCTCCAAAGGCAGCTTAGATGCTCAGTGTAGGTATGTCTAGGGATACACTAAAGGAAACCTCCCTGGTTTCCTTTGATGTATGTTCTTTCTTTCCTAATCTACTCCACAGGAAAGGAAAATAACCAAGGACCTTGACTTTGAGTGTTTGCTCTCCTTAAGAGCACATGACCTGACTCTAGGGGACCAGATCAGCCACTGATCCAACAAAAGTCTGCACTTACTACCACTGCCAAAAATCTGTCCATCTCTGTCAACTTTTATTCTTAAAACGCAGCTAATCTTGAGTCTAGCTGACATTCTGAGGGAAGGATCAATACAAAACATGATGTATGAATACACACTCCCCCTCGCACAAAGGAGGAGCGATTTACTGCTGCTCAGAAAAAGCAATGCTTTTCCCCATCCTTGTCATTCTATTGACATTCATGGGTGAACAGGCTCCAGGGGACATGGCCACCAGCCTGCTAACTCAGGGCTATCTAATCCTTAAATCCATGTCCCCCACCCAGTTCTGCATACTGACTCCACAACACACAGTGACACATGGATAAGGACAATCTAGCCCATAGGGTTCACAGAATTCAGATGTGAAAAGCAAGAGCTTTATGAATTAGACATCTAGAATCCCATTTTAGTGTCAAGATCATCCTTCCCCATCTGTTACACGATACATTGTTCGTCACAAACATACAAGTGGCCTTCTTATTGCAGTGACCCACACAGGACTTCATGTTGTATCCCTTCATCTTCCCAGAATATGTCGGCATCAACTACAGATCCTCATTCCCACCCTGTTCTTTAAACTATTTTTTATTAAACTACATGAAACAAATTCTTCTGGTTCATACCATTATAAACACTGCTTTGAATTAATTGAATTTATTACTGTATAATTACTTCGACTCATAGTCCACATGAGTCTTTCAGAGTCTGAACAATACTGAATCATAGAATTTAACAAGTTTTACCATGCACAAATTTATTTAATACAGCACAGCTGCAAAGGGATCATCAAATCCTTAAGTTACTTCAACATTTTTCCTTCTACACAGAAAGAACCTGCAATTTGACAGAAGAGAAATGCACTTCTGAAACAGAACAGACCCACCACTGGCCAAGGCTGAGCCCATCAGTGATAGCGGGAGTGCCTCTGGAATAGCATAGCTAAGAAGGGGAGAAAAAACTGCACAAAAGCAGCCAGGGAGAGCAGTGAGAATATGTGAGAGAAACAGCCCTGCAGATGCCAAGGTCAGTGCAGAAGGAAGGGCTGGAGGTGCTCCAAGTGCCAGAGCAGAGATTCCCCAGCAGCCCATGGTGAGGCTGCTGTGCCCCTGCAGCCCATGGAGCCCCAGAAGGCTGTGATCCCTTGGGAAGCCCACACTGGAGCAGGCTCCTGGCAGGACCTGTGGCCCCATGGAGAGAGGAGCCCATGCTGGAGCACGTTCACATTTGCTGGCAGGACTTGAGTCCCCAGTGGAGGAACCTGCTCCCAAAGGACTGTATGTACATATACTATATGTATGCCATGGAAGGGACCCACACTGGAATAGTTAATTTGCAGCCCACAGGAAAGAGTTGAAGAAGATTGTGGGAGAGACCCCACATGGGAGCAGGGAGAGGATCATCCCCTGAAGAGAAAGGAGTGGCAGAAACAACATGTGAACAAACTGCAACCTTCATTCCCCATCCTTCTGTGCTGCTGAGGATGAGGATGCAGAAAAAATTGTAAGTTAATCCTGGGAAGAAGTAAGATGTAGGGATAAGGTGTTTTAAGATTTAGGTTTATCTCTCATTACTCTACTGTCACATGATTGGTAATAAATAAATGCATTTTTTCACAAATCAAGTCTGCTTCACACGTGACAATAGCTGGTGTAGAGGAATCTCTCCTGGTGTTATTTCAACCCCTGAGCTGTTCACTACATTTTCTCTCCCCTGCCAAGCTGAGGAGGTCAGTGATAGAGTGGCTTTAGTGGGCACCAGGCATCCAGAGAGGGTAAGCCCACCACAGAAACTTCCAGGACATTAGTCAAGATTTTTGTATGTGAAATAATCTCACCAAGATCCCTTCAATATTGACTCAAAAATCATTCTTGTACAGCTTCAGAGAAGAAAGCAATAATCTTTAGCTGAGATTTCTGTTCAGCACCTAACACACAAACTTTAAAGTCAAATACTAAGTCCTGTGAGAAAAAGAACTGTAAGATGAATTCTTAACATGCAATATAAAAATATAATTTTAAAATGAACATGGAAGATGGTGCATACCTATAGCTGTCTTCACTTTCTGAATCCTGCTCTGCATCAGAGTCTTTGTATTTATCAGGATCTGGGAGAGTGCTTGGATCAAACTCTTCTTCACTTCCACTGTGAGCAAGAAAGGCCACTGTTTCCTCTTCAGCCTGTGAGGCGACAAACAGAGAGTTACAAGAGAAGCAAACTTGTCCATGTCACAACCCCATTAATAGGGGAGGCTGTAACAAAAACCACTGCCCCCAAATGCAGTCGAACACCACCAGTAATATAGCCAGGAAAAGAGAATCATTTCTGTCATCACCAGTACTCTCCTCCAAGGCTGTTTGTTAAAGGCTGAAGAAACATTATTAAAAAAGGAAGCACAAGGATTTATGTTCAAATTCTACTTTTCAATATAGTAATCTTAAATCTATGAAATCTAGGCGATCTAGGCAGCAACTAATCAACAGCCAACTGAGACCAAGTGTCTAAGTAATATGCAGCTTTACTGTCCCCAGAAACACACTGGTAAAGAGATACTCACATGTGGACACATAAATCACTGCTGTTAGGTGAATTTAATGAAATAGTCTGATTTAAAACTCATCTGGGTATCCTTGCCATTAAAAACCAAAAAGCTGCTTAAGCTGAATTAACTGCTCTAAGGGACTTTCAGCCATCCTCTGCAAGAGATACATGTTCTTCAGGCATCTTCCCAGATCCCCTCATCCCTCTTCTCTGGGACTCAGCTTCCCTCTGTCCCCACAGCACATCTCAGTATGGGCTGATGGCGTTGGCAAGTTTCCCCAGGGCACAGCAGTGCCTCACTAATTCGTTAACAAAGAGAGCACAGAAGACGCTGCTCCATAAAAGTACTGGTAATATAAAAAAGCTGACTAATTTTGCAGATATAAGTTCTGCTCCACTTAATCCTAAACTGATGGCACCACTTTTGTAAATTTTTGCTAGTAGGCTCAAAGAAACAAGATAGACTGGAGGGCACATGCAATTGTATATGCACACAGAAACGCAGACAGAAAGCTTACAGGCATTTCTAAGCAACGTGAACCCTAGATCCATGCATATTTAAGCTGGAAAGCAAAAACAAATTCCAAGAAATTATAATTAAAGACATTGCTACCTTTTGTTTATATATCTAATCAACATGCACACAGCTGAGTTTCTAAAACAGTACTCATTTAAATGATCATTCATTCTATGAATAACTTCACATCATTATATATTTAAACTTAATTTTTGTTTTGATTTTTCATCATTTTTATCACCAAGTTTTTAAAGAACAGTCTTTATGTGCACATACCTTCCTGCAATAAAAATAAATCAAAATTAAAATGGCAAACAGAAACCATACCAATGGTCTCTTTTATATCTGCATATAGAGTGAGTGAAAGGCAATGAGCTGGTGAAGGGTAAGATTAGTCACCACTGCAAGAGTCCATTCTTGCTTGACCAGTGACACTTAGCAGTGTACTGAAAGCAAGCAGAAGAAAGAGACAAAAGCCAATCAGAGGGCAGAGGAAAAACATACTGAACACACATTTTGTTCTTTACTACTCTAAATACCATTAGAAGTAATTATATAACTGGATGTATAAAATTACTAAAAGTACTGTAACTCTTCAGTACTATAAGATTACTAAGGTAAAGACCACCAAGAGAAAAGCATGTTGATTCTCAGGAACATCAGGTACCACTTCACAAGAAAGTTGGTTTTGGTTTTACGGGGTTTTTGCCTACAAGATAATATATTCAAGCCTGTCTCTTAGTACAGTATTACAGAGCATTACTAACTCTGCAGAAAACTTTTTTGAATGTCACCTTTTTGCTAATTAATTTTCTTATTTGAAAATCGTTCTGCATTAAATTATAGGTTATTTTAATTTCTTACAACATTCAATATTTGCTCTTTACTTGTCCTTCCAATTGCGCTTCTTATTTTGATACAGCTGGTGCATACCAACCTTCTATTGAAAAAGAAAGGAAAAAAAAGAAGTAGCATTCAAAGCTGCTGTATGGAACAATGTATTTTTTAATATGTATGTGTGACACCATGCAACAGAGTTCTGTAATACTAGCATTTATGGACAGTCATCTTTTAAAACTTGGGCTGTTCATTCATATTCTCCATTATGACACACAGACCAGACCTGCACTTTAATTACACATTCATATTAATTCTGTCCAGCAGAAAATATACAGAGAAGTGTTAAACATAATGCTAATGCTAATGCATAATGCTTTTGCTATAGCAAAAGAAATAATTGGCAAAGATGTCTCTTTCACTCATCAGGAATCATGAGGCTGTATTTCTTTTAAGTATCATTGCTTACATATTCATTAAAATATTTCTAAGACCCTGAAAACGTTAAGAACCTGAGCAGGAACATTTATCATCCACAGCTGAACAACAGAAACTCATTATTTTTCCTCTCTCACTTCAAATTTCTATCAACCAGTCAGGAAAAAGAAATCTTTGACTTCACATTACTCACCACAAGAGCTGGAGAAAAGAAGTAAAATCACAGTTCAAAAAGACACGTGTAAAAGTTCTTCAGACACAACTAGGATGCAATTTACAGACTCAGGACTAGACTTCTCCTAAGGCACTTGCCATCAAAAGAGATTAGAAAAGATTTTGATGGCCTGTACTTTGTCTAAGGCTGGCTACAACGTAACACACACTTTGGAGTGTGTATTTTTTGTGAAGTTTAACTGTAGAAGGAAACTTGCCATGCTTGACACCAAAGACATCAAATCAGGCTGGCCAAGAGAACTGAATTAGGTGGCAATCATCTTTTCTCTCTGCTCAGGGATGACAAGCTCTCTCTTCGTACCACACCAGTTCATGTTATTTTGTAATTCTAGTTCCACAGAAACCTGCACAAAGACTTCCAGTTTGAACATGACACTGAGATGAAAACATTTTTGCATTCACAGTCTCCCTCTGACAAGAGAGTCTTCTTATGCAAACTCAACACTTTAGAAAAATTCAGCAAAATTTCTGTGCTGAAAGTTTTGGAAACCTTGTTGCCTTCAACATTCCACATTGTACCAAGTCAATAATCACATATGACCTTACTGCAGTCATTTTGAAAATATACACCCCCTGACACAGGCTCCTCTAGAGCTTTTGCCATGCTTATCAACAGAATACCTCCAATTCAACTTCTGTCTTTGTTACAAGATGTAATGACAACTTCCTCTCCTCCTAAAGAGGCCTGGATGGCTGATGGAGCTCAGGTAAATGAGTTAGGCAGGCTAAAAGAAACTTAAAATGAAGAAACTAATGTACCTCAGACACCCAAGGGACTCGAATGATGTCTCATTTCTATCAGGCAATAGGCACTCAGGTGGTTATTTTTTTTAACTATCTATCATCAGAAGGAAAAAAAAAAAAGAACTGAAAAAGCCACTATGAAAACCTGTATATAGAAAAGTTTTGTTATTTACCAAGATTTCATTTCTAAAATGCATGTTTATCATGGTATTTAATTCATATCTAATTTATTAAGGGTTTTTTTCCCTCCAATTAAACTGTCTAGAGTTGCACTTTTGATGTTCAACCCTTTAAGCAATCTATCAGTTTCTAGCAACCAGGTTGAGAGAGGAGAAATAATTGCTTAGGCACTATCAGTTCTGTCCACAGTACTTTACAAAGCACAGTGGGAGAATATTTCCAATTAGCTGGAAACAAAACTCTTAAGGTTTGTTTAGAATTTGATCACACTTAATTTGAGTCCATCACACTTACACAGTGCTCACTCCTTTCTGAGCTATGCTACCCTTTAGTTTTTGCTACTATGGCCTCTCCCAATAAGCGGTGCCTGTGACTGTAATGCCAAGAAAAGGTAAGTTCTAAATACTGCTAGGAGGGTACCCAACACAGGTACACAACTTCTAAAAGTTTAGCATATTATGTCTCATACAAGAAGATATTTAAAAATAAAATACCTTGTAAGACTTGACAGCATTTCTAATTTTCTTCATTTTCTTCTTTTCTGACAATTATTTTTTATATGAAAACAGAAGTTGTTTTTGCACCATGTTTATGATGGAAGCCATTTATATATACAGAGGGGTTTTATAGCATTTTCTTTAAAATGTCTTACTCTGGATTCACCTGATCACCTCGCAGGTTTGGGTTTTTTCCTTAGCCTGTAGCCCAACCCAACACTGTCCCCAGCTGAATGATTGTTCTGATATGTCATCATCTACATTGCTCCAGAGGAATACAGCTATTCTGGCAGTTCAAAAATGAAATACAGCCTTTGATGTTGCTAGGGTGTTTGATCTAACAGTTGCTTTGAAGACCAAGACAAAAGCCTTAGCCTATACTAAAAACTGACTGGGAGCCAGCGGAGCAAACTACGTGTGGTCTGACACACATGGAGTTGTCCAAGCTATGCCAAAACTCACAGCTCCCATCTATACCATCTATGGTGCATCAGCATTCTGTGGCTCTGGCCAGAAAGGCTGGTAACCAAAAACTGTGGAAACAAGGTTCCAGGTTAGTCAACCACACATGATCCCTGCGCTAAGATGATCTTGCTGATCTTTGGGTTCTGGAAGAAGTCGTTCACATTTCCTGGTTTCTACACTTCAGAGAATTTAATTTTTGGTTTTCTCTAGAAGGGACAGATAACTCTTAGCTTCATCTTTAATCATTCACTATTCCCAATCAGTAGTAGTCACATCCAGGTTCAATTTCATTCAGTCATTTTTTATTTCTTTTAAGCCATCCAAGATCTCAAACAATACAGTATGCCTCGTTTAGCCAGCAGAACCTTACTTTTACCAGCACTCTCACACAATGCACATGAGAATACTTAATTTTCTTTCTTGGCTTTCCTAAATGCCCCACATTTTATGGTCAGTGAATGGGTAAGCCTGTGTTCCAAACTAGCAGACATTGATGCATATATTCTGACATTCGAATTTCTGTGTGACTATAGCAAAGCAATTTGTGCTGGAAATGGCTCCTGTCACAAGCACAGCTCAGAAGCACCGAGAACACAAAACCAATAGAAATTGGTGAGAAGTCCTAAATCTACTCAAAGACCTTTTATTTTAATGTATTTGGATTTCAATTATAATGGCTATGTCTCAGAACTAGACCTTACACTTCTCCTTTTCTAATTTGTTCCTTTACAGCCCATGTAGAATACTTATTATAAAGACAAGTTTCTTCAAGTTGTTATTAGCCACAATTATCAACTTCATTTCAACAATAGAGAAGACTAGTATCAGGATAAAACAACTATACTGTTACCTTAAATGTACTTCATGTTACAGACATGAAAATACAACAGAAAATAAACTAAGTTACTAGGTAGGTAGCTCTAGAAGCAAAATACACACTGAAATACATTATATTCTGCAAATTAGCAGGGTAAAAAGAAATTACTGAAGTTTGAGAGAAGTAAACATGCCAGCGTACTCATCCAAAAGTCTCTGGTCCTGTCAAAAAAAATACAAACAAAAAAACCCAGCAAAGCCCCAACTAGAAAACTACAGTGCAAAACAATGTTTCTGAACTTATATTCTCAACACATGACCCTTGGACTGTGTTTACACTTCTTCCTCTCTACTTTGAGGTTCACAGCAGTCATGGCTGTCAGCTCAAATACTGAAATTCTCCAAAGCAGTGTCTGTGTTCAAACATTTCAACACATCCGTCTTCTGCAGGGAACCTCGGCATGTATCCAGAGAGATGGTACCTACATGAGAGAATCTTCTCCATATCACTTTCCAGCACTTCTGCACAAACCTGAGGGAGCTGCATCCCTACTGTGACACAACAGTGTCCCACCACCACCACCACTCACAGCAGAGACTGCAGGCAGACACCACTCTTTGCTTAGTGACGGGTATTTTTCAAAAAGGAACAGGTCAACAGCAGCACTGGCAAGAAATCAGAAGGGAAGCCTTTTAAGTCACGTAATTCTGTAAACTGGTTGGTTCTGCTCTTTTCTTGGAACAACTGATTTGTATTCAGTACACAATGAAGAGCTACACTGGCATTAAGTGCTTGTCCAACGACACGATTTTGATGTTTTCACTGTACTGCTTCAGTCACGTACTCTAAATGCTTGTACAAAACACGCATATAAAATAGCATACTTACAGGGAGAAAAATATGAATCAAATTAATTCCAGGCAGTGAAAGTTATTTTAACTCCTGGTGGTTCGACATGAACTGAGGAAAAGAAACACAGAAGGGATATTGCTGCTCATGGCATGGACTCAACTGCTTGCTGTGAGAACAAGACCTTGTGTGCCTTTGTTCCAGACCTAAGTAGCAGCTGCAACAGTTTATATTTGTTCAAATTTCAAAACAAATAACCAGCAAATCAACAAGCACTGGCTGATGCTGCAAAATTGCAGGGTCATTTATTATTAATTGTTTTTGTTGTTGTTGTTAAATTCACCTTCCTAAGCCATGAATCTCTTTCTACAAAATTTTTCAAAACTGCTGGCACAAGTAAGGGCTAAGTAGAAGCCACAATAGAACAGATGAATCCAGACTGATGAATGACAAGGAAGCAAGCTGCCTGGGGAAGATTTGAGCAATGGGCCTGACACAGCAGAGAGACCCTCTGGTATTTCCACAAGCATTGCTGCAAAGGGGAACATAAATGAGGAAACTGAAAACGATTCTGAGGTAGACTGGCAGCCATCTACCAGCAGACAGAAAATTATAATATCCCCTGATAACAATTTTATCTACATGAAAAAATATGACAGGCATGTCTTAGAAGTGACAAGTATGAAGAACATGAAAGATTTATGTGAGACAAGATCTTTCAGGACAACTAATTGAAAGAAACACAAATTTTCAGGTCTAAAATAATACAAAGCAACTTCAAAGCAAAAAATCCAACCCAAACTAAGAATAATTGTGAGTTAGTGTTACTAGAGGAATTAAGTAAAATGGAATAATATATGTGCAGCAAGCTTGGGGAATGCTAGTACAGGGAGAACCTAAAGGAGAACCTTCGGGAAAGAGAGAGCACATTTGTCATCTGTGGTAAACAAAAGGACAAATGGAGAATTAGGAAGGATTTAAAAAAGTGACCATGGCAATGCTGAGGCATAGGCTGAAGCGAGAGAAAGTGGTGATATACAGAGTTATTATGAAAGAAACTTACAAGGAAGTCTGAACTTTTTTCTTGAGTGTTGCCTAACCCATGAAATCCATCAGCTAAGATTTTAATTTAGGCAGGAAGGTACAGCTGGAGCAGAGAGACTGAAATAAGACTCCTCAGTATAGACACGAATTTGTATTTTTCTCCATGAGTAAGACAAGGGATAACAGCAAAAGGCTGTGCAAAACATCATCACAGAAGGAGACTGAAGATTCTAAGATTCCAGAAATTACAAAGGAGGAGCCAGTAGAGAAGAGAGACACCAGAACAGAGTGTGGTCACATTTGCAAACCCTGTAAAACTGGAGTGGATATGAAAAGGCCAAGTGAATGACCAACAAGTGAGAGGAAAATTGATTAATGTTTATTGAGTAGAACTGAAACATGTCTACATTTCAAATTAACAGAACAGCATGAAGAAATGTGGTAGCTCAAATGCACAAAATACCAGTGTGGAAGTGGGAATCAAAGACAAATAGGGAAAAATTGTAAGGCAAAAGTGAGAGGGCCTAAGAGAGGACTACCAGGACGATCTGATGGAGATGACAGTGATGACAAATGGAGCCAAGGGGGGTGAGTAGAGCTGTCCAAACCTATTTTAAAAATGGAAGAGAGTAGGAAATGGAGAGAGTGAGAAGGCATGAGAATGGCTCGAGGTATTACTGCAAAGGATGTAGAAAAACAGCAAAAAGGAAGAACAGTCCCAGGTATAGGAGCATGAAATCAACAGCAACAGAACTAGAAAATGCACAGTGAATACACAAAGGCACTTCTCTTCTTTGCCAAAGCCATGAGTGTTTTGCCAAAGCATACAGGAGTTTACACAGGCTCAAGTAATAAAATATATCAAGGCATGGTAAGTGGCAGCACTGTGCCAATAACCCTGGAAGTCTCTCAGCTTCAGAATTCTTCAGCCACGGAGGAGTAATGATCACAATTTGAAAACCACTCTACAGGTACGACTGCAAATTTCCCTTCAACCAAAATATCTGTCAGGAAGAAGGGAAGCAGGTCACCCTCATTTCATGGAAGCCATTATTTTTGCCACCGTTGTTCTGTTTTCTATCAGTCTTTTAGGGCTTCTCATACAAATACAACAATTTATTAAATGAACCCGGTGAAGATGACTATCTCATTCTCAGCAAAACTGAAATGTTTGGAACAATACAGTGAAGAGAAAATTGAAAGCTGAGACATTTTCCATCAAAAGCTTGTGCCTAATTGTATCCTATGTAATGGCTCACTGAAGAACCTAAACTGTGCTATCTGTCTCAAACAGTCCTTGGAGTCTGTACTGCTGCCAAAAAAGTTCTACCCTATTTCAGTGACTGAGTAACAGCTCTTGGATTCAGTAAGAAATACAAGCAGTATACAAACAGACTTCTAACAGAATTCTTGCTGCTCCCCAAAAGCCCACACTTGCAGCAAATCAGTTTCTAACTTGCTGCAAGCATTGAAGGCATCTATAGAAATTTTAACCTAGGAAAATGCAATTTTCAGCTCATGTAACTTATTGCAACCTAGAGTTGTCATGTGCTCGCCTGCTCATTTCAACAACATCTAAAAAATCTTTATACTGCATAAATAATGTATTATACCCATAACAACAGGATGCAGTATGCTGTATGATTGATTACCTTGGCATTTAGCTCCCGTGGGGACAGCTTTTGTGGAACATGGCTCTATCTAACTCCCTGAAAATTACATTTTGGTAAAACTGTCTGAATGATCAAACTTAGACATAATGTTGTTAACACTGCACAGGCAGGTACAAACTTTCACTCTTCACACTGTACTAAAGCAATGCTATTTTACATCCATTTCACAAGGAATTTGAGAGAGCAACATCAGGGGGATCAATTTAAATCAGTGATTTGAATCAGTAATTATAAACCCCATTAAAAGCAGGAAAATTTTAATTCCCACAGTATGTTACACATGCAATCACTGCTGCTTTGTTTTTTTAATGTCAGTATTTTAGGGCACAGTTGTTTTGTACTGGACTTAACAAAATGTGTACACACTATTTCATGCTAATTATTTTAAGTCCTAGTTTTTCCTTTTGCATTAGCAAATGATAAAAGAGCCATCACTTTTTTGTCAAGTGATTATTACTCATTTTTTAATCACGGTTAGTGTCAAGCTGACTCCTATTCAATCTGAAATTGAAACTGATTCCAACCAGAATTTTAATTATTTTCTAGAATATGTATGTTATATGCATATTATTTAGAAGTTATTAATTAAATAGAACCATCTTAAATACAGCAGTATTTCAGACCCAGGAAAGTATACAAGCTTTTATGAAAAAGCAGTTGATTTTCCCCGTTAATAATTATTCTCTAAATCACATCTCCATCTGAAATTTATTCAGAAACTTTATTTCTTGAATAATTTTTTAGATTTTTCTGGTAAACTTTTTCATAGGTCATTCCTTAATACCTTAATTTTCATCACCCATTTTAAGGTCTAAAAAATTAAAGAATGTACCTAACAAATTGAAATATGCATTTTAATAATTATTTTTGTTATTGTTATTGAGCTGATGATTTTTCTCTATCACGTTATTAATAAATATAAGACTTTTTTCCCCATGCCCCTAAATATTTGCAACAGATATAGACTACGTGACCGAAAGGGAGACAAGAAGGATAAATATTAATCTTCCTGATTTGAAAATAGATCATAAAATGCTTAGAAAGCTGTCAAGAGAAGTAATTTTAGCCTAACTTTACCACTCAATCTGAACTCCATGCTAACAGCTCAATTGCTGTACCAACTTTGTGGTGTTAGGCAGTCTGCAGGCAATTACCATCTGCCACCATCACTAAATACTGGGGACAGGACCAGCAAACTGAAACAGCAGCCTGTTTCAGTGTGCCTTGAGTGTAGACACACCAACACATATTGCCCTGCTGGGGTGTTACACCTCTGGCAGAAACAAATGCTTAAACTTGCTATGCTTAGTATTTTCTAAACTGCTGAAGGGTCAGACAGGGTTTCCTGTGGCCACATTAAATCCTCCCAGAGACCCATCCTCAAGGATCAGTCAGCAGTCACTGGTCCTCAGTATTTCCATCTTGACAAAAATCTGAAGCATAACACACCCCAAACACAGAAGTTATCTTCAAATGCTACTTTCTCCACTACCTCTGGTAGATGATTTAGATTTGGATCATTCTTCAATTCTTGACCTAATATCAAAATCAACACTTTTTTTCTCAGAAACCTTTTGCATCTGTTATGTTAAATAAAGACAGTCAAACAAAAGAACTGTGACTTTTAAACTGATTTTCAGAGACACAGCAGTATTTCTCCACTAAGAAATGGTGGGCCTTAAGTGCCTGGTTCTCTTTGCACAGTCACACATCTTTGCAATGGGAACATTTTATTTTTAAAGTAGAATTTTTGCTTTTCTCAAGACTACAAGTCTTTGCCACAGACAAGTGTAGGATTTCAGCATTATGGAGTCGCTAAAATTATTTCTGCCTCAGAAGAGCAACCTGATTATAAAATCCAATTATGATTTGATTGCATCCACAAACCTATCTCCTCACACATGTATCTTAAATGGCTTACGCTTCCTTTTTAAGTTCTTGCAAATTCACAAAATATTGAGGATAAAATTTAATGATCTATTGAAAATAAATAAATAATTTGTTATATCACACTGTACTTTGCATACAACATTAGCACAGAGAACATTTGCTAGAGGTACTGTTAACTGAATATCCTTGTTACATTATGCATGACTTCCCAAAGCACTGAGTACATAATATCCATCATGAAATTCAGAATATATAACTAAATTTAGAAAGAAGTATATTCAGACCTATGATCAGCATTCTGACATCTCCAGCTATGAGTTTTAATTAAACTTGCTTTTGTATTAAGTCTATTTTTATTAAGTAAGTACAGAATCCTGCTTTAAACATTATGCATAAGTAAAAAAAAAGATTAAAAAGTATTTGTAGATGCCTTTTCTTTAAGGCATAATTCAAGTCACTGTTCCATAACTTCTCCTCACAATTGTGATGAAGAGGCACCACACTGCTGAAGGTGATCGGTTTCTTTGAGAGCTTCAGCACCTTGCTGGCAATGCATTTTAGCACCCCAAATACTACTTCCAGTGACAAGAAGCAGAAAAATTGTATCAATGGGTAACAGAGGGCACAGATTATTTGTAATATTCCTCCCCCACCCAGGAAATAAATTATCAAAAACTAAACCCAAAAACATTCTTGGACATCTCTGATAAACCAGACTAACCACTCATCCAACAAAAAAACACAGGGTTTTGCAGCAAATCTATCCAGTGTTATCCCTCTAAATATTCCACTTATAATATGAACTGCTTCAAATTAGTTTCAAGCAAGAAATGAAACTAGAATTAATTTTGATGACACATTACCAAAACCAAATACTTCTCTAACAAGGAAAGCACAGCTTAAAGGATTCAGTATATTGTGTTTCAAGAAACCTATGAGAATGGATGTACTGACACTGTGACACAAAAGTGGAGTGGGGTTGTGGTGGTTTAGTTCTGTTTGTTTATTTTACCATGGTAATACTTTTCTTTAAAGGTTTCTCCTACATTTCCAGGAAATAATTCTTATTAATAGAGCCCTGTACTATAGTATTCACATTCTGACCTGAATAAATACCCTTCCAGAAAAGTACAAACTAAAATGCCTTGAAATCAGCACATCTGTATTTACAAATTCTACATTACTCCTTTGATATCAATCAAATGCACAAGCACATATTCACTGGCTAGCGTATTAAATAGAAGCCGAAAGTAACTGTGTCTTGGAAAAACAGCTTTACTGGATGAGCAGAAAGCTATTTTCCTGCTGGAGAGAAACCTACTTAATCATCCAAGAAAAGAAACTAAGAACTTCAGATTTATCTAAGCAATTTCACTGCATTTCCTGAAATTAAGACAGGTAGAATTCAGCACCTGTTAAAGTTTTGGTACTAATTCTGCACAAATGGTGCTTTAAACTGTTTTTTTTAATATCTCTGAAGTAATCTGTACTTAAAGAAAATTCTGATTTTGCAGGTGCTTTTCAACACTTGGAAAGTCCTGCTTATCAGGCAAGTTCGCTGGGCACAATCATGTATTGGTACAAAGAAATTCTTTTTCTGCATTTCAAGTTGGGTAAACAAGGATCTTGAACAGATGACAGTCACAAACAAATGAATATACAGCACTTATTAAAAGTTTTCAAGAAGCCAAGATTTTGTGCAGAAAATAATCTGTAGGATGAGTCAAACTTCACATAGTATTTTTTGATTATGTTTTTCCTATAACAAACAAGACTGTGAGCACATGCTGACAAAATGCTGGATATACATAAACAGCACAAAGTAAATAAAATACTTTAAAGATGCGTTCTGTTAAATTGAGAACTACCACAAAATAATTAACGTAAGAATAAATGCAAATACTGGAAAGCAATTTTAGTTCTAGCTTTGCTGTTTGTGTTTCATTGCCAAAACATTAAATCCATTTTAACATAGACATGGGATACACAGTATTTTCAAGATCAATTAATTTTATTTTGCAAATATGAAATACTTAGAATTTCAATATAGAATTTTCCTGGAAAGAGTTTTGGACAAGCAGTTTGTCAAATTTATTCTTATTTTCCCATTCCCCCTCATCTTTACCATCTATTCAATTCTTTTGATATGGATTGCAGAATGCATGGCTGCAGTCACCTTCCCTGTGTTTAAGAACACTTATTTGAAAACGAAGATGCACCAATGATATAGCTTTTGGAAGGAATGAGAAGCAAAAAACAGTAAACCCCTTGCATGCTAAATACAGCCAGCGATTACACAATGTACAAGAACTGCTGCACCAAAACATTCTTGCTGCTGCTCCACTGACACCTCTGAATTTGAACAAATGTGGCTCATTAAGATGAGGCAGAATAAAGACAAACCTGAAATGGAAGTTTCCCAAAGTGTTTCACTTGCAGGTACCTTATTTATGACTCTTATTTTCTTTCCAAAATAGGGAGAATGGCAAGATTCAGTGTATTGCATACATTGTTTTAATTGTCTGAAGAAGTTTCGTTCTTAAAGCCCTGCTTTCTCCAAAAGGTACAGAAGACTTAAATGAATAGCCTAAAGAGAATAATTACACAGATGGGTAGTACTGCCATTTTAGAGGAAAAAATAAATGTCATCATGGCACATTTGTACAAAATTTAGTTGACAGCAGTTAATTCTGGAACCTTTCCAACACTGAGAGGATGCTGACTTTTTTTTCCTGAATGGTGATTTGAGCACAGGAATAGTGTTGTCCTGTGTATATGTTCAACTCCCTGTAGCCTCTTCATATTGCAACTCATATAATATATATATATCTGTGTGTGTGTGTGTACATATATATATTTTAGAGAAAAATATTATATATGTATTTGAATTCATTCACAATGTGCACTCCCAGCCCAGAAAGCCAAAGGTGTCCTGGGCTGCATCCAGAGCAGCGTGGGCAGCAGGGCCAGGGAGGGGATTCTGCCCCTCTGCTCTGCTCAGACCCCACCTGCAGGGCTGCAGCAGCTCTGGGGTCCCAGCACAGGGAGGATGGGGACCTGTGGGAGCAAATCCAGAGTGGGGGACACCAGGGTGTTTAGAGGGAGTGGGAACCTCTCCTGTGAAGAAAGGCTGAGAGAACTGGGATTGTTCAGCCTGGAAAAGAGAAGGCTTTGGAAAACATTTGCAGCCTTTCAATATCTGAAGGGGGCCTACGAGAGCTGAAGATGAACTTTTGACAGGAGCATGCCAGACAAGAGAGAATGGCTTCAAATTGAAAGAGGGCAGATTTAGATTACATATTAGGAAAAAATTCCTTGCTGTGAGAGTGGTGATGCACTGGAACAGATTTCCCAGAGAAGCTGTGGATCCCTGGAAGCGTTCAAGACCAGGCAGAATGGGGCTCTAAATCACCTGGTCTACTGAAAGCTGTCCTGCCAATGGCAGGGGAGGGAGTGGAACTGGGTCATCTTGAAGGGCTCGTCAATTTAAGCCATTCTATGATATGCTTCTTCAGCAGGTCATACATGTTTGTGAAAGAGACTTAATGCCCATTGTTTTTCTCATTTTCAAAAACAGAGAATTAGATGGGATTGCTCAGTGCAGGTATGCATTGCTCAAGCTGGGATTACTAGAATTGTATCAGGCATTAAAGAGATTGTCACTATTCACACTATTCCAAAAATGACAGCTTATTAACAGCAGACTAGTTCCTCACAGATGCCATACAGAAGCCTCACCTTCCCTCTGCACACTGGCCTGAAGAATTTTTCTGATGCTGAAGAAAAATAACTGACTAAGAAAGAGTGAACTGCATATAAACTGACCCCTTTCATGCTTTTGTAGCTTTAACAGAAATTTCCTTAAACCAGGACAACTAACCTCTTCAAAATTACCATTACTAATTTTCTTGCCCATTCAACAATGATCATGTTGGCATCTGACATTTTCAGGATTTCTTTATTGCTTTTAATTACCTGGTCTATCATTCTTTTAAACTCATCTACTTCCTGTTTAATCTGTTAATAAGAGCAGTGATTTACTACATCATATTTGAGGTATTTAGAGAGCATCTGCATAGCTACACCAATTAAATGTTTTCCTACAATCAGGTATTTGTATTTAATGAAAGTATAGAAAAGAAAACCCAGCACACTCCACTGATTAGGTCAATGAACTCACACATAAGAAACAAAACTAGGTTTATTATCATTCCAATTTAAATCAGCATGCCTACTTCTCCAAGAGTACTTCCAACCAGAGATGAGCATAATCTTCAACAAACAAAGTATCTTTTCATAGAAAGTTTTACCTTATCTGAGGCTGCTCAGAACCACAGTGGAAAGGGATTCCCTATGGACCAATGCAGAAGAATATGCAACCACTTTAGTCACCTTCAGGAACAGGTGAACTTTCTTGACACTACTGCATGGCCTAGCGCTCCTGTGGAGATGGTCAGCAGCAATCTTAAGTCAGAATATTAGCTCAGTACCTGCCAACTCATTCTTAATTAAATGAACTGACATCTCTCCATCAGTAATCAATATTCACAATGTAAGCCTTAAGCAGAAAGCAACCAGTTTCCAGTTAGGATTGGTTCAGGAGAAACAGGCATATTTGTTTTAATCTGCCGGTTTTAAGTGCTAAAATGGGCATATCAGCTATTACACTCAGCTGATCAAATTTCCAATCAAAACAACTTCTAAAATCAAGTTAAGACAAAGTACTCATATTTGTGGATATATCAAATTAAGCAGGTTATTGGTCACAGAAAAGCCTAGAATGTATTTCTTTTTGCTCCATAATTATTCAGGTAGCGTTGTTTTGTGCGCAAATTTTTTTTTAAAAATGCTGTCTATAGTGCCCTACCTTTATTCCTTGCTTAGATGATTTTCAAAAGAAGACTAGGATCAATTGTTCTTAGCTAATTACCTGAATAATTATTGGCTTTTACGATAAATCCTAATTATAAATGTTAATTTATAGTGTGCTCACTTATTCACTTAAATATTTGTAGGCATCTTCAGGATCAAACACATTTCTCATGGTTTTGTCACAAGTTGTTTTAATTTTAGCACATTTTTTATAAAAAGATAGTCTAGTTCCATAAAATAAAGGTGCCACTTTAATGGAAACAATATTTACATTGACTTATTGAAAGAAAAAATAGTCCTAGAAACCAATGTGCAATCTGACAAATATGACAGGCTACTACAAATGTGCTGAATTTAAAAAAAAAAACAAACAAACATAAGGCTACTTTTTTTCATTTAGTCTCCCTGCTGAAAGACAGGAAGAAACCTATAAATTCAAATTACAAAACCCATCTGAAATATCTGAGACAGGCTATGCTTCCAACCATTCTTTCTTTGAAAGCACCTTGGACAGAGGAGACCTGTCCTCTTTCATTGTTTAACTGTTTCTGGCTGCACATTAACTAAAATTAAATTTCAATTAAATCACCCCTATTAAACAGTCTGTGATTTAAGACTCAAAAAATACATTTAATATACAAGGATATTTTATTTTATCTTAAGAAATCTTAATCCTTAGTCAGCCACCACATGACCTAGTCAGGGGTGACAGGTTCAAGCTCCTCTGCTAGGAAGTCCACTGTGTCTCACTGAAGAGGTAGCTACAAGAATCAGTTGAAGTATTATTTAATTTATAAATTTGCAACACTCCAAGAAATATACTACAGAGCAGGTTTTTTATTAACACCTCATATAAGAAAAATAAATTAAAAACTGTTACAAGCATACAACTATTTTGGTACAACTATAATTAATGAAGCTGCCATGTGGGCATATGCAAAAAACAGTCTAATTTGTTAAAAACTTATTCAAATTATTTGCAATTAAAAAACTGGATGTCTGGAAGCCAGAGCAGCACCTTCAACTAAATACATTTGCATCAAGACACTTGCTTGACAACTGTTTTCTCTTTATTTCTATGAAATGCTACCCTGTAGACTAATGATTGTGCATTCCTTTCAACTGGAGCTGAATTAAAATAGGCATGGTCACAACCACAGAAGAAATAAACCATTTCAAAGTCCTAGGACTTTTAACATCAACAAGAAATCACCTACCAGTACACAAAAATAATGTTAGGATTAACCATTTCAGCTTTTTTCTTGTCTGATTATATATATATATATGTGTGAGTGTAATGAGAAAAGTGAGAAATTAGAACACCTACTCCAAGCATGATTTCAGGTAATTGAGACTAAAGAAGAGAATATCTGATGCAACTGGTTGCAATTTTTAGTTAAACTCTTATACCACTGAAACAGTATCACATCCAGAGCAAGAATATTTATAAGCAGTACCATGTTAGAAGTGCCACTACCTCAACAACATCTTTATCTTTTACTATGCAGAAACAATTCAACTGCTTGAAACAAAATCTAGATAGCATCAAAATTCAGCTAACACAGGAATGGAAGGCACAGGCAGGCACTCCATAACAACCCTGCTGTCACACGCTAAAACACCTCACAAAACTTTACATGAGAAACCTCAGATCCTCCACAAGTACCAAAAAACACAGCTATGAAACACCACAGAAAGGTTTTTCCTAGTTCTCAGGAAAGCTAGAAATTTGTAGAATGACATTTTCAGAGGGTGCTGTTCCTCTAATTACAGAGCAAAACAAAAAGAAACCCTCAATCCTCATGATTCAGACAGAAAGAAACATCTATAAAATATCTGGTGACAGGCTGAATTGTGAACCCAAGAGCAAAATATACCCCTGAGGCATGGCTAAAAGACTTTAAGTTCTCCTCAGCAATACATTCCAACTTCAATTTCCAGAGGAACAGAAAGTCAGAAGCAAAATTTAACACTGGGTTGTATCACTACTGTATTAACGTGAAAGATAAACAAATAGCTTGCTTTTAACATTAGTCCTAACTTAATGACCTGATCATGGTAGTCAAACCAATGAATCTCATCCTGATTCTTTTAAATGCAATTTACTGATATAGTTTTTGATAGCCTCTCTAACCATTTGACCATGGAAACACATGCTATTGGTATGAATAATTTTAATTACTTTTTAAGACCATCTGCAGCTAATAAAACAGTATTTTTGTTCAGAGACAGCTGTATTACTAATATTAAGCTACCTTAAAATAATTTTTTGTACAAGAACATATAATACAAGAAGATCTTGATGTGGAAAACACACAGACTGCTACTGTCCAAATGAATACCTTTACTTCTTTCTGTAAAACTGAAGTTTATCATGAGATATTTAAAAAATGTGAAACTATATGCAAGTTCTCCTTTCAAAAATGCATTTAAAAAGATCTTCCATAAAGTCAAGGCCTTACCTCCAATAGTGCATTAGGACAGAATTTTTCATTTTAAATAGCTTTCAAACTACAAGACAGGACAGATGAATAAACTTACAAAATAGATACGCAATGGCCAAAAATTTTTATCAATTACATTTGTTCCTCAAACTGCCTGATGACTATAAAGAATGCTCCTATGTAATCTATTCCACTGCCTTTTAAAATACATTCCCAGAAAAGATGACTCATGAGGATGCTTCACAAACAAGAAAGCACCAAAATTTCCAGTGGTGACTTCCCTGAAGAGTTTCAAAGAATCCTCTTCCAAAGGAAGAGTTCAGAACATTTCAGGCAAAACTATAAAATATAAGCTACAGACTCTATCCTCTCCTTCAATATGTACTACAAAAGATGCCCCCCTGTATTCAGAGCCTTGAGATTTTTTCAAGCATTGCAGCAGCATTTTCTATACCTTTGCAATTTGGCTCTCAAAATGAGAGTAAAATCTATTACTGAGCTTGAGTACCACGTTTTTTGTGTTTTGCTGGACTGAGACTGTGATGAGCAAACTTTACTGCCCTAATTCAGGCAATAGTGCCATAAAAACACTGGCAGTCAATTAGTGAAAAGCTAAGAAGGTTGTAAGTATCCAGTATTCTAACTGGAAAGGATTAACACATTTACAGAAACACTTTTTGTTTTCAAGAAGCCGCCATAATCCATATCTACACATTTAATTGTAATCTGCACGTATCTGACAGCTTGTATAGTTCATTATAAAGTAATTGACAAAGCTGCTGAAATTCTGATGCCCTCTGTGTAATAACATGGCCTGGAAAACGCCTTTGGAAATACCTCTCAACAGGAAGATGATGTTACCAGCAAGAGATACAGAGAGCAGTGGAAACCTAACTAGCCTACAGTTACTGGAGGAAAAGCTTGTACCATCATCACATCACATATATACTGCAATACCTTTTTAACTCCATCTTTATATTGTTTCTCTTTCTAAAAACCCTTCAGATAAGACAGAGGAAGGAATATCAAGCAAGCAAGCAACTAGCATGACAAGTGGAAAAACCTGCTTAAATCTCTGCTCCAGGCCCAAGTCAGAAAAAAAGACTAAGCAAATCACTCAATATGTCCCACTGCTCTTGCCTGCACATGTGAACAGAAGTAAATCCTGATTACAGACTGCTGTGAAGAAAAACACACTGAAAGATCATGAGGCACTTAGTACTAGTCACAAGGTCAGCAAAATTTAGACAGTCTAACATACTGGATAACAGTTTATTAACTTGTCAAAGTAGCCTGCAAGGAAAAGCTTTTCAGAATTCAAAGCTAAATGGCAATTTAAAAATTCAGTCCACGAAGACTTACATAACACTATTTTAAATAACACTTGCATTCACCAGAAATGAGTGCTCTAGAAATGCCTTCAGTTAGACTTATGGAAGACTCATTTGGTTTATAAGCTCCATACAGTAAGAAAGCAGTTCTAAGGCCAGCTTGGAAAATATGACTAGAATTACAGAGGGTATTTCCTACTCCTTCACTAAGTTATATGGTCGTTGGTATTGCAATACAGAAGTATTTGACACAATTTTTCAACAGGCAACTCATTATCTTTGCTTACAAATACCATAATTACAGTGCATGTATTTTAATTACAGTAAAATCACATCTGTAGTGGTTGAGGGGCAAAGTGACTTCTGTGCTGACATCTTCAGCATTTTACAGCTGCCTAAAAGCAAAAACAGACTGAAGGTATTTCCAATGAATGGTGAAGGTAACAGATTAATAGCTCTAGCAGCTGTAGATCTACCTGATCTTTCAATCTACCAATTAAGAGCCAGGAAGAGAGTAAAAGGTTCTGGAAAGATGATGTGTGGTTTTCTTTTATAGTGACACACATCAGGGCAAAAATATCAGGGCAAGTAGCTCATTCTTTTTAATACCGTTTATGACACTATTTCATTCTAGTATTGAGCTCGTGACTCAAATATCTGAAAATATGCTTGAGCTGAAAGTCCTTTCTGAGGACAGTATTATATTAAGACAACTTCAAACACACTAAGCATCTAACTGCCAAAGGTAATTTTAGACATCAGAGTGCAGAGGGACAAAGCACAAGTCCTACTCAACATCACCACAAAGCAGAATAAACAAGCAAACAAATAAAGCCAAACTCTAAAATTTCAATTTCTCGCTGTGTGTTTGAAACTATTCTCTAGTGCATATTCTAGAGATAATATTGAAAATAGTCTGCTTTGAGGTCTACATGACATGCATTAAAAAAATTATAAAACTTCAGAACAATTTATATACAACATAAATGTGTCACTGTGACAAAATCATCTTTGTCCAATAGCACACATGATTAAAAAATAGTCTCCTTTTCTGGAATACTTCCAGACTTACTAGAAGAGGTTTCCTAGAGAAGCTGTGGATTCCCCATGGCTGGAAGTGGTCAGTGCCAGGCTGGATGGAGCTCTGAGCAATCTGGTCTACTGGAAGGTATCTCTGCCCATGGCAGTAGAGTTAGAACCAGATAACCTTTAAAGCCCCTTCCAACCCAAACCACTCTTTCATTCCATGACTTCAGCAACCAGGGAAAGTCTTACTGTCACTACCTACTGAAGAAACAGCTTGCTCTTCCTCCTGGGACCCCGTTGCTCAGGCTGTAGCCAGAAGACACACAGAATACATGAAACCAAAAGACTATGGCAGCATTTCTCATACACAGTAAAAGTACAGTATTTCTGAGAATTGGTATTTTATTAGTACTGTTATTAATATTTTAACTTCAGGCTTAAAATGAGACAGCAAATAACAGCATGATCAGTAGGAGTCACTGTACCAGATTAGAGAGGGAACTAAAACTCATTATACAAGCTGGCTAGAAAGCTTACACTGTATTTTGCCTTTCTCTGGAAGTTATTAAAAGAGAACATCAACAAGAATTAAGTGAATCACTCTCCTCCTAGTTTCTACTTCTCAATTAGAAATGCTTCAGCAGATCCACTCAGACCAAAGCTGCTAATCTTCTATCCCAGCCAGGGGCACTCCCTGCCCACTTGTAAAAGTCACGTTGGTCTACCTCATTTCTCCAGACGGACTTACAGACCTGCTCCAAAACTGGCATACCATTTACTGTCTGGAAAAGACTTCACTAGATATTATCCATCAATGAAAATGGGCTACTGAGTCATTATCTTTGTTCTGACTATCAAGAATCAGAACTGAACAAGATTTTTCTGATTCCTCTTGCTAACATAAAAAAAGATCAAAATCTGAAGCAGAAACAGAATCCTTAAACACAGGAATCCATCCTTATATTCATAGATTTTAAGATGGAAATCCTCTAGAATAATATAGGTCTCAGATGGCCACAAAATCATCCTTACATCCTTAAGTCAATACCTGCTTATTGAGACAGATCAGACCCCTGGATTATACAGTCATTTAGGTATCTAATATTCTTTTAACCATCTTTTTTAGGTACAGTGATATTTATGCATCTTTTAGGCAGTTTTACAAAGTGATATTCTTTCAGAAGTCTAGAATACTTTGATGCTACTGTGAATGTTCTTAGTGACACAGAAAACCCCCAAGCACTTCTATATATGCAGGCTGTATTAATCTTTTTAATACTCTTTATGCTGCTACCAAGAAGCCTTCTAGGAGTTTAATTCACTCAGTGTCTGACACTCAAATGCAGTTAGCAATTTGTAAAATTACAGAATCTGTAAAAATCTGAAAACAATTTCAACTGAAGACTGGGTTTGAAATGCAATGCCTAAAGAATTACACAGAAAATTGTCCTTCAAATGCCTTTCAGAACAAACAACGCAGGAGATTTTCTTTAGCACCTGAAAAACTAATCTCATCAATTTTATCGTAATGAATTAAGTATGTCAACTCATTGTAAGTAGGACAAATTAACAGAATTCAGATTTTAGTTGGTGAATAAGATATCTGCACTAATCTCTTGCTCTTTATCTACATTTAGGTGTTTTCTGAAATTTTCAGTATCATTGGCATTATTAATTATGCGAGTGGAGACATTAAAAAACAGTTCAGGATGAATTAGAGGAAGACCTCTCAATAATCCCTTTGCTGACTATGCAGGAAGTGCTTTCAACACATGGCAGTCAGAGCAGGTCAGTCTCAGAAGAGGACAAAAACAAAAAAAAGCTGTCTAGCTTTTAATGAATAAACACATTCATACAGTGAAGCCAGCATCCTGCAGGGTATAGCCCCAAGCTTACTCCTTACCTATGTCCATTTGGCAACTCTGAAAAAGGGAAATCAAATACAGGACCAATCTTTCTGCCATGGTACAGACAAACTCTGCATTCACTGGCAACAGAGGGAACTGGATGGAATTCCTCCACAGACACACTCACTAGCAAATTTCTTTCTGCACTGCAATACTATGAAATCAAAAGTCCTTTCACCAACTGCATCATACAGTTGAATATTTCTGATAACTTCTAAATAAACTACCTTCAAAGTTAATAAATAATTTGTCTTCCTGTCTTGAGGCTGAAACAGTGATCTGGTCCTTCTATCATGGGACAAATCCAAACAGCCTGGCCATACCAACAATTTAAAAGACATGTCCATTTTTATAGGTTTCAAAACAAATTTTAAATGAATGTTTTTCAGCATGACACCTTTTGCTTTTCTGTGAACTCTGAGCCACATTCTGACCTAACAAATACAACAAACCTAACTGACAGAATTCAGCATAAATGTGTTGCTTGTAAGATCAATCAGGCAGCTTCCCAACCTCTATTTTTACCTCTTCTAATTTTAGCTCTTTCTTTGCTTTATATCTGTCAGCTGGGGCCCTGTCTTGGGTTTGCATGACAAGGTTTTGGGAGTGAGGGGAGCTACAGCAGGAGCTTCTGAGAGAACCCAGCAGAAGCTGCCCCCCTGTTCAACAGAGCCAATGCCAGCCAGCTACAAGGTAGATCTGCCACTGGACAAAATCAAGCCCATCAGCAATGGTGGCAGTGCCTCTGCGATAACCTAGTTAAAAGAAGGAAGAAAAACTGCACAGCTGCAGCTGAAGAGGCATGAGAAAATCTGTGAGAAACAGCCCTCCAGACACTGAGCACAGAAGGACAGGGAGGAAGTGCCCTGACGCCGGAGCAGAAATTTTCCTCCATTCCATGGTGCACCATGGCGAGTCCACGTGCAGCCCACGGAGCTCCATGGGGGAGCAGAGACTCACCTGTAGCCTGTGGAGAACACCAAGTCACAGCAGATGGATGCCTGAAAGAGGCTGTAAACCTTGTGGGAAGCACACATCCAGAAGGCTCCTGGCAGATGTAGGAGGGCTCTTCACCCTTGGAATGTGGTCAAACAACTCAAACAATGACTATTAGTGGTGGACTGAGAGGGGGCACTGAATTGTGCTAAAACCTGTCTGCCTCACCAACCCCAAACTAAAACCCTGATAGTGAGAAAAAAAGACTTGGATGATAAGTCCCTAAGATGACCTGAAGACATGTAACCAGCAGTCAATCACTTCACACTGTAGCAGTCCAGTCCACTTTCATAACTTAGGTCGTTTTAACATATTCCTTCTTGGACTGTGTGTACGAAGTTCCCTTCTTTGAAGTGGGAATGTCCCTTCACAGATACTCCTCCAGGCTGAGTGAAAGAGATCTGCCCACAACTGTTGGTATGGTGAGTTACATCAATCTCTATTTAATAACTTTCTTTTTGCTAGCTTTCATATAATTGCTTTAACATAGAGCACTATACTATATTAAATGGTACTAGCAGTTTTAGCTTTTATACTGTGTAGTAAATAATTCTGATTAAAATCTTTTATCTAATCATTTGTCATAATAAATAATTCATTTTACATAATTATATCTGATTTGCTATCTTTAATCCTGTAGGACAAAGTTATTTAAAGAGCTGATAGTCTGGGGCTAAGATCAGATCCAGCCTCACCAAGGCTTCCCTCTGCAAAAGAGATGAGAAAGGAAGGGGGTCCTCTCTGCACCTCATGACTCAGTGGATGACTTCTCTAATAAACTTTGTCTGAAGCTCCCCCTCTCACCCACAACAACAGAACCTGTGGCCCCATGGAGAGAGGAGCCCACACTGGAGCAGGTTTGTTGGAAGGGCTTGTGACTCCATGGGGGATCCATGCTGCAGCATCCTGCTTATGAAGGACTGCACCCTGTGGAAGAGACCCACACTGGAGCACTCTGTGAGGAACTGTAGCTTGGGGGAAGGACTCATGCTGGAGAAGTCCACGGGGGACTGTCTCCCCTGGGAGGAAACTCATGCTGTGTGATGAACCGATCACAGCCACATTAACAGCCCACTCGTCCTGCTTGGGGTAGAGAACTCAGGATTGAAGTTAAGCCCAGGAAGCTGGGAGGGGTTGGGAGAAGGTGTTTAAAGATGTTCTAATTTTCTCATTATCCTACTCTGATTTGGTTGGCTATGAATTAAATTAATTCATAAACAAAAACCTTTGGTTTTATTCATAGAGTTATGCTGCACAGGTACCTACTAAGAAGAATGAATTTCATAAATTCTATGTATTTCTTAAGTTAGTAAATACCTTGAATAGTTATAATGACCTTTAGCACCACTTTTGTAGATACATAGTCTATTAGAATATTAGGTGGTGGGAAATTAAAAAATGCTAATAAGTTTTGGCATTTTTAACAGCATATGAATTAGCAAAGTAAATGGATTGATATTGCCATTTATTTTGAAACCTAATGATCTTTATGAGCTTTCACCTTAAACAGCCACCCATGTACATCATGTAAATGCATGCTTACTGTGACTGTTATTAATCAATCACCCGCCCTTGTCCACACAGAATTTTTCTTGCTGAAAATTTCAAAGCCTTGGCAGATTGTCCAAAGAGAATGAAGAGAGGAGAGTAATATACTTGTATAAAGCAGGTCTAATCCTATTACATGCTGCTGACTGCCTTACTGACATATGCTCAACTTACCTTATTATCAGCCATAACTGTTTGCTTTGCAAAACTGCTTATAAGAAAATTCTACTTATTTTTAAGTATTTTCCTTAAAGTATGAGGAAGGATCAGTTGTCTATCTACCAAAATTCTCACCACAACGAACTGTGAGAAAGGAAGCAATTCCTTACACACATGCAGCTCCAGCTGCAGTAACACACCTACACTCTGTGTAAACCTGGGACCTCAACACTACAAAAGTGACGCCTCCATAAGAACACTCCAGGACCCCCATCACAGAGAAGACCAGAAGAAAAAGGGCCAGCAGAACACTGCAGGACCTATATGGTGGTGACTCTCTACTTACCTCTTTCTCTTCACCCACCACTCCTCCCTGTATGTCACATTTACTGTTAAATAAGATCTCTACCACTGACTTTGGTATACGGTCTCGTTTGCACCTTCATTTGGACAGAGGCATCTTTTAAACCTTGAATCCTAGCAACGGCTCAGCAAAATATTACCACTATATATTCATTTGAAGAAATGTCTGAAAAATATGAGACCTTACAGTATGAAAAAAACAAAATGAACAAAAAGAAAACCATCAAAACTTTACTCTAAAATACTGAGCACATCTCCTAAGGCTTTGCTACTAGATGATGCTATTATCTTTCTTCTTGGTAATTCCCCTTTGCTTCTGCTCTTGGTTTTCCCACAGCAGAAAGTAACCAAATAGATGCAACAGTAGCTTGAATTTAGCTACTCAAAAGAAACAGAAAACAGGATAAGGAAACAGCAAGAGATAAGAAACCTGTAAGTCCACAAAAAAAATCATGAAAGACCAGAGGAATAAACAAAACAAAACAAAACAACTGAAAAACAAACTAACAAAACAAAAAAAGAGTAAAAATAAACATTAGGCATTACAGAAAAGAAAGAAACACAGAGGGAACCTACACAGAAAGACCCAGATCCTACCAGACTCCATACAAGATGGATCTTCATTTGGGGAAGCATGGACCTACCAGATTTCCCATAAGCTGTTAAAGAACCACATGTTAGTTACTAGCTTGGCATTGCTTATTGATGAACTCCTTGGTTTATCTATGCAGCTGATAGCATGAAAGGACAGAAAACTTATTAAAATCTCTGCACACCGTGGTAAAACAAGGGATATTGCACTACTCCTGCTCTAGTGTATTTGGCAAGGGAGAACTGACAAAACATTAAAGCTTTAAAAACTCGGGGAAAAAATATATTTGAGAGAACAACCAAAAGCTTTTTCTTTCTCTTAATGCTCACATAAGATCAGCATAAAGAAACTGGAATCCTGGTGACTGCATGACCCTAGAGCATTCTGAAAAAACAGCCAGAAGAATTTTAAGACGTTGGTAACTGTAGCATTATCAGTCAGAATGCAGATAAAAGTTTTCTGATTGCACTAATCAATTTTCATCACTAGTAGCAATTATGACTGCTATAAGCAGACTATGTACAACACTGCAAGCAACACATACCAAGAATATAAACAGGGGGGATAATGAGAAAACAGAACTGCTTAATTTAAAACTAAATACCACTGCTTGCTGCATGAGGATGTCATCAAAACACATCTGAAAGTTTACCCCTGCTCATCAGTCAATTAACTCATTCTTAAGTTCACATCTGAAGTACAGAGCAAAGTAGAACTCCTGCATCTCAAGTCTATAATCTAAGAATGTTTCAAACAAATAAAGCTGCAAAGCAGCTCAGAGTACTATCAGCACACACCAAGGTGCAAAATAAATAAGTTTGAACAATCTGATACAGTCTACTTGTGAAATGCAATCATCAGTGCAATATTTATATGGACAGAATTGGGGAATGTGAATACACCTGGCTTTTCACAACAGAACAGGACAAGACTCCCAACGCAGAGAGAATACCCATTTCCTAAATAAAAGCTTTGTGTGAAAGCTGCTGTAAGCCTAAGATCATCATGTCTGCTTTGGCTGGAGTTTCCCACTTCTTCAGGATAATGTGAAGAGGTGGAAAGAAGGGTAAAGATCTCTGGAACTCAGTTCCAGGGAATTCTTCTGTACTGTGTTGATTGTAGCATCAAAGGACTGTGGTGAGCCAAAGGCAAGAAGAACTCCACATTAATAAACAACAGCTTGCTGTTCCACACATGTATGGAACACAGCAAATGAGCTTGGAGTAACAGCTTTAAATTTTGTGCTTTAGAGGGAAAGAAATTTCAAACACTGGTTACTAAACACTATTAACGAGTAACATGGAGCAGATGAAGAGATGAAGTATCATTAAAATTAATTTCATCTAGTGGTCTATTTACTAAGATGAAAACCCTCAGAGAAAGGTTTATAACATTTTAGAACATCTTTATTGCTTTTCTTCTTTTCAAACTGGTAGATATGCTGCTCCAGTACTGTCTATCGTCTCTTATTCCTTGGCCAGAGTCAGGGAGGGGCAAAGCAAATCTTCCATGCTCTGCTCAGACAGAGACTATTGAGGAGGGTGTTAAACCAATGAAGAAACTGAACAAGAAATTTTGAAAGCCAGGAAGAAATGATGCCGCTGTGCAAGACTAGGAGAGCTCTTGAATTGCGTTCCCTGTGCTCCACCACACTGCCATATGCAGGAACCTGATGGTGGAATCCTGTTCCAAACATCCACGGAGACAGGAAGAGTAAGAAGGAAGCAGAGTAACATATTTGCTCTAAAGAGGGATGGATCTGAAGCAGCAACTCAAGTAAACACTCAGGTCTTTGCTGAGCCCCATACAAGAACCTGGGTGGAAAGCTGTAAAAGCATTCCTCAATTCTACAACTACCAAGGGTTATTTGTAACTGTATGATACAAATAAATGATTACAAACACACATAAGTCACGAGGAAGAGTGAAATGCATATTTATTCAGTTTGCAATTTTCATAGGCAAAACTTTCAATAAGAAAACCTGTTTCTTTTCCCCAAAAAATGCCAAAATATTGTTGATGCTGGAAAAAATAAAATTGTGTAGTCTTTAACACACTGAAAGCTCTGAAGCTCAGCAGTTGTCACCAAAACCCCTGTTCCAATGATACCGAACTTACTCAAACATTCTAAAAACAAAAGGTTTTCCTGAAGAACAACAAATTAAACAGTGTCATATTCCTGGAGTCTACTGGAGAAATTTCATCAGTATTGCCCTAGAAATTTTAAACGATCATTTACAATCAAGTAAGACAATAACCTTTGTGCTCCTAACATGCCAGAAATCGGGTTAATCTGTTCTTCTAAATCCATATTACATCTTTCATCAAAAGCTCCCCTAGAACTGCAACCCACCAATATTAGACAAAATCCCCAAAAGTCTGAAGAAAATAGAAGCTTCCTCTCTTCACCATAAATTTTGTCTTCACTTGCAAGTGAAGACAAAACAAGGAATAAGTAAAACAAGGAATAAGTATAGGTATATCACATATGGTAATGGAGATGCACTTGTGTTGATCCACTGTGCATCTACCTCATCCCAGCAGACCTTCAGAGAATAGAAGAGTATTTGCAAGGTCAACAGACCCACTAATATGCTTTTGTGCCAAGCCTATGAAGAAATAACCTCAGTGACTGGTAAAACATCAGCTTTTGGCATGTAGAGCAGCAAACCCTCATCACATACCACATGAGATTAAAAATAACAGTTGTGAACATTATACTCTCAAAATTCAATTGCTATAGCCATGGTCAATTAGTTTAAATGGTCAATCTGATAAATATGTTTGAAATCCTTAGTGTGCTATTGGCTGCAATGAAAAGGTTTACAGAACTACGTGTAACTGGCAAATCAATCTATCAGCATCCTTACTTGTAACTTGTTCAGGGCCACAACACCAAAATATTGGTTTAATCATATAAATTCTTATTTGTGGAAAAGACAGGACTTATTATAGCTTTACTTAAAGCAATTCAATTGTTATATTATATGTTATTTTAAATATGTTATTTTCAAAAAGCAAAATACAGGTAACATTTCCATACAGGCACATAATACCCATTTCCAAATATTAACTTAAAATATTGTAGAATACTTTTGATTTTAAAAAATGTTTCAGCATAGGAGTAGTTCAGAATCAGGAATTCATTTTCCATTTCACAACTTGACTTTGAAATGAAATGACTAAATTAGTAGGTTAAGATGTTCATACCCCAAATTACTGTGTTTATTCACAGAGCTTCTCAAGGAAATTCAAAACAGTCGAACTTTGCATTGAATAAATAAAGCTACTTACAGCTTTTGGATATGCATACAGAATGCAAGAGTTAACAAATCAGAACTACTTCTAAACTAAGGTTAATGAGATTGTTTTAAGAAATAAGTTTGACTTATTAAAAGGGATAAAATTGACATGGTAATTTCAGCTGTAAGCTCCCCACACTAAACACACTGGAAGTTTTTGCAGATGAACGTTACCTCATTTTTTGCTGTTCTTTGTGGTATTCAGAATAAAAAATAATTACTGATGAAGAATAATTTTAAGTCCTCTGCAGATTGTCAAACAGCAGTGACAAGACATAGCCTGTCCTGAAGTTACACCAGCAAAACACAACTCTCTCCTCCTTAAGAACAACAAACTCCCCAATTTCAGCATCAGAATGTTCTGGCCCTGAAACCCTGCTCCAGCTCCAGAAATCACAGGGAGCCTCCTCAACACCATCCATGAGAGGGTCATAAGAAGTGATCCAGAATGCATCATCACCACTATCAGGTATCCCATGAGACTTCCACTCAAGAATACACAAGAATACTCAGTGACCCCTGTGATCAAGGGAATTTGGGAATATGGATTCACAGGAGACACAGATCAAATTCCTCCTTCACTCCTGTAAATCTCTTTTCCACACTGATATTACTTTCACAGTGAATCCAGCATCTCCAGCCTAAGCACAAGCCATGGGCTAGATCTCAAGAAAAGGTAAATTCAAGGCAGAAGCAGAGGTAATACAATCCCAGTAACTACAGGAATTATCCACAATGGATGAAGCATTTTCACAACATTCTGAAGTGTGTATTTCTATGAGTAGATTATCAGCCACGCCTACCCAAGGGCTTTGACTTTCCCTTTCCTGTTTAAATTTTCCCACATGGTGCAAAGACTTCTTGAGCTACATTTGGCAAGTGTATCTCAATTTCCCTGGGGGTGCTGGAAATCAAAACAAAATGGTGTGTTCAAGCATTTTTCTGGTTAAAATCTCAACAGAGTATGGGACAAAATACAGAAAAGAGAATGCTATATTGAGCATTACAGCTTGCAGTGATGTGATATGGGCAGGTATCAATGCCTGAATCTGCCATATCTAAAACTATGTGCCCCCTGCTCACCCGCATGTATTTTGTAGATGTGCTCATATAAATCCTTTCATAACAGTAGAAAGATTCATTGCAACTCTGAAAAATCTTAAATAATATATATATATAGTATATATTTTGTAGACCTTCATATGAAAGCACTAATTCCTCTGGGAATAGCAAAATATACTAAGGAGAGAACAGGAGAGAAAGGGTGGAGAGAAGCTAAAGCATATTTATTATCCTGCTGTTGCTGTTGATCTTTTAATGTTCTACAATTATTCAGCAAGTATTTATTCCTGAGAAAAAGCACCCCTGACAACCAAGCTCTTGGAGTTCTTCCACAAGTCAGTTTTCCAGCAGGGTTAGAATCTCTACCCTCAATTTTGTCCAGTGAAAATACGAAAAAACATCTCAATAAGGAATATGTGTTCAAGCTGGATTTCTCTAAGTTTTCAGCAGGCTACATTTTTCTTGCAGACCCTGGATAAATAGCTCTTGCTCTGCTAGTCAGAGCTTCTTCAGGTTTTTGTTTTGCTTTGGACACCAGCATGGTGCAACTGCTATAGGACTGCCAAAACCAGAATCAGTGCACCAAACCATCATGACTGAGCAAGTTTTACTTCCTGACACTGCTTACAGATGACGTCCAAACTATTTCTAGCAGACAGCAACCAATGCTTTCTTCTAGGGACTAGTTACCACTTCTTGCATGGTGCTAGGAGCTGATAGTTGAGGATCACCTGGGACATCAGTGCTGGGCAGGGAACAGCACCTTCTCCTGACTCCTGCTCTGCTCCCCCACCTTGAAGCACAGACCTATTTAGCTGCTCACATAAAATTCCTTTCCTACTAAAGCAATTTTATTTAAAAGAAATCAAAATCTTCCTTATTTCATAATTCTCAACACATCAGTAGCACTCTAAGGCATCAGGGTAGCAAAAGACTAAAATCACTAGAGGAGAAATACAGTCCTGTTTAGCTTCATCGCAGCTAACAGTTGCTAGGAGAGCAAGGACCTCTAAGTAATGGTTGAAACCTGAAAGTTCTTCACACAGATTAAGAAATCAGTATGTGTAGATTCTAGAAGAAAAAGTGGAAAGCCACAAGCACAGGGATGCTCTGCTTGGTGTCAGGGGCTGGCTTCATTGAGTAACACCCAGCTCCTGTCCCAGGGCAGCTGCTGCTGCTGCTCAGTGCTTTACTTCTTGCTCAAAAGACTTCTTGCCTAATTTTCTCCACACTATCTTCAAGTAAACAGTATCAAAATTTGTTTGAGGACTATAATTTAATCATTACTGAGGACAAAGTATGTGCTTCTTTCATCTTAAAAAACACTGCATTTGTACATATCACATCAAATTTTCATAAAATGGGAGACAATTAAACATCTTACGATAAAAAAATTACCAAAACCCTACATTTTTTTCTTCAATAAGAATATATGAGAAGACTTCTTTTATCTGTTTTCACATCCTTTTGCACGAAAATTTAATTCATGGTCATAAATACCTAGAAATACTTTCTCCAAAGCATCCTTTAAGAGTCTTCACTTCTTACTTAGTTTATTTATTGCATGGAGATTTATCCAAGGTGTCAATAACACTGCAGCTACCAACTTATCTGATCTCCTGCTCAGGCACACTCAGCAGAGCGTGCCAGAATTTGGTTAGTAAATTCCAGCTGCAGCAAGCCTGGTTTGTCCCAGCATAACAAAGGCTGAGCAAAATCTTCCCTGCAATTGCTCCTGCAGCACCAGAGGAAAAGGGAGGATGTCCTTCTCTCCTGTATTTTTTTTTTTTTTCCCCCTAAATTCACAAAGAATTATTCTTTAATACTAAGAATTGGAAAGCAAATTTCTGTTTTGGTCATGTCAGACCTGGTGGGCTGTGTACTAGTAAAAGACAGCAAAATAATGCTTTGTAACCCAAGCAGTTTGTAACATGAGGGAAACAGTTAATAAAACAAACAAGGGGATAAAGCAGATAGATGTGGAAAACAAATTATGACCACAGCTGCTCAGAGGTGGCTGGCTACCTATAATTGTTGATCTAGTCCTTTTCTCCAACTGCTAAACTGCATTAACATGGCTAAAATGCCTTTTATACTTTTTTGGCTCTCCTTGTTGCTTTCCCTTTCAAGAAAACATCACTAATTACTAATTAAAAGGAGTAGTGTATGGCAGAGTAAGTGGGTCACAAGCCATATCATGAAAGCAGTAGAAAAAATGATAACATTTTTTGAATGCTCCTGATTTAGGGAGCATATATTTTCTCAACTGGTTTAAGTTTCAATAGTTTCTGTGTTTTACTGTTTCTTCCTTCTTAATTCCCCTGGGTATCTTGTACGAGGTGCTTGAGTCATATCCCCCAGAGACTACAGAGAGCTTCAACTACTATGGCTTCATGTCTAAGATCCTGTGAAGCAGGCAGTGTTCTTAATTAATTCCTTAGACACCCAGCCGACAGAAACTGGCACCTTTATCTACTGTCTACTGCTCCCTTCCACTTCCAGGCATGAACAGCCCAGGTCCAAGCTGGCAGCCTTTCCCAGTGGAAGTATTTTCCCTGAAATGAGCCACACTGAAAATGACAGGACTCGGCTGCACAGGGTTCTGGCAAGAATAGCCTCTAAACAACAGGAAAAGCCCAATAGTCTTCACCAAGGAGACATGTCAGCACCTGAGGCTTGCACCTTCTTGCAGAGAGTGAACTAAATGCTCCAGGAATAAAATGAAGTCGAAGCAATAGCAGGTTTACACAGCTGGTACCCACAAGGAGAGCATGTGCCAATCTCACACCAGACCAACGCTAATAAATGAGCTTTCCAAGCACAAATGCTGCACAGAAGAGAGGCAGAGGTGCATAAAATTGTGGGCTTGGGGCTAAGGTTCCACATTCAACCCATATCATGCCCATGGACACACAACCACCCCCCCCACACACTCACAAATCATTCCTCAACAGGGATCAACTTCACTTTCCAATAGCACTGACAGATTCATTTGCTTGGTCAAGAACAGGATAGGAGATGTACATCAGCAAGCAGATCATTTTGAAGGAAATGGATTTCTTTCCACAGCTGCTGAACAACATTTTATTCCTTAAAAAGAGGCACAATTAACAAGCAGTATTCATGAATATGATACAGCCTGATTTGATCAGTGTTTTCTCTCTTTATTAAAATGTTTGTTAATTATTCATTCCATAATTTTCCTAAAATGCTTGCTAAATACTTTAAAAAGTATGCATCTTTATACATTCAATTACAGGCAGAAAATTTCTATTGCTTGATTGGGGAGTCATCATGCCAACAGCTCTCATAGCTTGCCATCTTTGAAGGCAGAATCATACTTAAAACTTAGTATAACTAGGCTTTTCATCTGAAACTGTAATTACTTTCCACTTCAGAGATACACAATGAAACATCGTCCTATACTTAAGCCTCCCAGAGCACAGCCAGCTTGCAAAAATCGGACAAACAACATTATCAATTTTCTCAAGGGAGTAAGATATTTGCCGACTGCCAAGAAGAAACTGTAACTATTCATGTGTAGCAAAAGTAGATGCAGTGTGAGAAACTACATTGCTATGTCCATATTCCAAAAAAATCACTGAAGCTGAATGAAGCCTCAGTTTATGGCAAACCAAGCAACATGAAAAACTGGAACAGCCTCCAGGAAATAAGTAATATACAAATGAAGAAAAAGAAAACAAAGGTTTTGTTTGGGGTAATGAGGGGAAGGAATCAACTTCAATGTAAATACTTGCTATTTAAAAAAAAAGTTCAGCAGCAAAAGGTTGGAGCGAGATTTGGCACACAAAAAAATAATCTCACTGCCTGCAAACTATAAAACATGACCCAAGTCAGAGAAAAAAATGGCATCAGTACTTCAGCTGAAATTGCAACTCACCTGATACACATAATGAAGAGGACGAAATTCCAAAAGGCTTACACACATTTTACATTATTAAATTATTATTTTAATAAATTATGTAAATAATTATTACACATTATTATGTGTATTTATACACACACAAACATACATATTCATGCTTTATCTGAATCCTTCTATACCAAGTTATTACAACCACATCAGAGCAAGGGAGTAAGAAAAGACAAGTAAACAGAAAATTACTTTAAAGAGCCGTTAATCACAACATTGCTTATTAAAGAAAGGAATGAATCGATTTAAAAACTGTTTCAAACCTCAACCAGTAGCTTGATCAAAACAACAAAACCCCTTACCTGTGCATTCTTATTCCTGGCTTCTCTCCTTGCAGCTTTTTCTTTTAACCTCTTCTCCTGAAATAAACAAGATGTATCATTTTAAAGCAAACTCCTGCATTGTTATTATTTTTTTTTAATATTTTAAGATTATTGTTGAGCCATCTAGATATTTTTAAAGCATACATGTTAGACTGGTGGTATTCACCCTACATGTTATTGGAAACAATAAATGAAAAATCTGAATGAGATACTACTCATTCTTCTTGCTCTTAAAGGAAATCATAAAACTACAAGAATGATTGAAGCTTGTATTTTACCCAGACTTATTACTCTTAAAGGAATAATGCAGCTGAGGAATTTAACAGAGTAAGTATTAGTCTGTAAAATAAGGTAGTTAAAATGGTACTAAGAGATACAATTTTTCTTTTTTCCTCAGTGACTTAAAATGAAATCAAATCCACTTAACAAACTAAACTGAAAATTTTCCTAAGCAGAATTGCTGAAGTAACTGGAGAGTGAAAGCCAAAACATCTTAACCCTTTCATATCTCCATTACCAACAAACACTTTACAAAAGCATTTGCTTAGTAATTGCATCGATTCAGAAACCACTACAAAGTTCTCTTTACCAAAATGATTCTGCTACAGGAAAATTACCTAAATGCAGTCATAAAACTCATCCAAAGCTGCCTGCTAGATCTGTCAGCACACAGAAGTGCCCAAGATATTTAAATCAAATGACATTTACTGCTGCTTGTTTTGTTTATTCTTACACCAACTGAAGTATTATCTCTTAATTTATATGGTCAGGTCCTTGCAATTGAACATCCTTTAAATTCTGTATTTCATGAGGAAAGGACAGATATTCAGGTGAGAGCACATCCTCTAGAAAAGCACATGGCTCCCTCTTCTTGTCTTAGTGATGCTGATGACATTGGTATTGAAAATCTTCTATGCTAGCATAAAAATGTTTCTGAAATACAACTCTGTTTCTCTGAGCAATATAGGCCATCCTCACAACAGCACATTTAGACTTGAGTCCACATAAAAGGAGAAATTAACATCAGTCCAGGGTCAGCACTTCAACACAGAGAAGGCTGAAGAGCAGTTACATATCAGCTCACTCATGGGAGTAATGAGAAAGCTACAGCTTCAGCAGTCCCAGTGCCACTTCATCACAATGATGCTGCCGAAACATATTGGAAGGTATGACACAAAGTTCTTTGGAAAAGCAGTGTCTGACTGCAGACATGGGAAAAGGAGAGCACAGCCACCAAGATTTTCAAAGTTGGTGTCGAAATTCAGGGGCTTTTGAGACATTTCTCTGGTATATGCCATTTTCTATTCTCCCAATTGCCTCAACAACAAAAGCGTTAGCTTATTTTCAAAATCCCTTTATGCAGAAGTCAGCCTCTTCTCTCCAAATCAAAACGAAACAATTCCCCAATGCTTTGTGCAAAGCTGTCTGACTTGAACAACTCAATACAGACTTCAATGCATGCTGTAAAAAAAAACAAAAAACAAACCACAAAACAAAAAACCCACAGCTGTCTTATTATTTCAGATATATTAAAGAATAAAAAAAAAAAAAAAAAAAAAAGAGAGAGAGAAAAAATAATTAAATTTAAGTCCACAAGTGCATCATATGGGACAACAAAATCCACAACCAAATACTGTCTGCTCTACATGCAGTTCCTCCAATAAAGTAGACCGATGCATCATGGTTATAACATGATCATCCATGTTACGATTCCTTCACTCCCAAGTCAAATTTATATAAGTTTCTGATCACTTTTACTTTTGTTTTTGTAATTATTTACTTAAGTTTTCCATTTCCTCCACTTTAAATGCTGCACATTCTCCACTCTTCGGGGTAACCATCGGGGCTATCTCAATTTTCTGCTAAAACTGTGGTAATATTCAAACTTTACCCCTCAAAAACAGAGAGAACACAGCTAGAAAGTAATACATCACATGTAAGAAAGCAACTTTTAACTTGGACAGTCTAGAAAATTTTGGATAGAAAAATTCTGATAGGAAAATTCTATAGTGTATGAAATGTGTTTTAACTGCAGATACAGACTTGAGCAAATATAGCAGCAAAGTTCCTCCTCAAGGGATTTATAACAGAGCACCCAGAAGACAGCTATGAAAGCAGAAGATTGACATAAGGACACAGAAGAAGTGTACACAGACAGCATTATGTACTTTAGTCTCTAAAGAATGGTGAAGACACAAAAAATTCTGAAGTTAATAGGTCTGAAATAAGGAGCACAAGAGAAAAACAAGACAGAGAAGCAATCACCAGGAGATGTTGTCAAGATCTCCTTTTTTTTCCCCAGAAACGGGGGAGAGAGGGTTTGGATCTTTGTCAACAAGAAACAAAAGTAGATTTTGCAGAGTGCAGGTATGGTGGCACTGAGCTGGAGTTAGGAGTGCATTTCAGAAGCCAATGTCCTCATCAGGCCTGCCTCTGCGGCTTGACACTAACACACTCCAAACAACACTGGGCATTCACAGGGTCACAGGATCATTCCAAGTGGAAAGAACATGAGGGGTCTCTGGTCCAACCTCCTGCTTACAAAAGAGGTGAGGTCATACTGCACAAGGCTTTGTCCAGCCATTTCAAAATCCCAAGGCTGGAGACTGCCCATCACCTCTGGCCAGCCTGTGCCACAGACTGACTGCTCTCACACAGAAAAAATCCCCATAAAACCATGCTGGACTGAATCTCTTGCTTTAACTTAAGGCCACTGTCAGAGGTTTTGGTCCATTTAATTTGTGACATGTTAATTTACTAATCAGAACACCCAAGTGAAAAGCCATGCAGAAGTTCCAGTGTATTTCACAGACGTATTTACAAACCAGGTTCTGCTCTGATAAAAACATATAAATACAACTCACTATACACCTAATTTCCACAAACCCACATTGGGTTCATATTCTACATATTCTATTATATTCTATATATAGTATTATATTCTTTTCATTTAGTTTTTCATTAATAGTATAACATAGGTCAGAGACCTTCTTGGTCAGACCTTTTAAAATTTACTGCAAATTATCTTTTTTTCTTCACACTTACAAAGCTACTTAAAAATGATGGTTATAACCTCAGAAATCAAAGGGATGAAAATTTTTAGCCATCGTCATGTAATATGGCTAAATCATTTGCCCTTAAAGAAGAGTTGTAAGTCTTCTACCTTTTCTGCACTAGAACTGACAACAGAAACAGCTCTGCCTAAAAGGATCCCAAACCATGAATAAAGCCATGTATAATATATGGAAGAACTACTCGCTATTCTTAACTGTGAAGTTAAGAAGTCTGCCACTGGCTTCTTTTCACATTTAATTTCCCCTCCTCCTACTGCTGGGTTTTAAAACAAAAATTCGTACCCCATTTAATTCTTAAAACTCCAACACACTTAAATATTTTAACATTTACATTCCATATTCTCAACTTGAGACAAAAAATAATGAATAGCAGCATGGCAGCTCTCTCTAGCTGGAGAGGTAAGGAATGTGTGAAAGACACATAAATAGAGAGTTTAAATCCCAAGTTTTTAGTTATAAAAAAATTAAGTCTAGCAATTTTGAGAGTTCTTCCCTCCCAAAGGAAATCTCCTCTTCCTTGGACTCTCCTCTTTCTACATTTAAGAGTTAGTTTTACATTTCACAGAGGGTTTACTGCAATATAAAAAAATGCAGCATTTATTTCTGTTATTTCTATTACAAACAGTTTTGTTTCATACAGTAATTTTTCTTCTCGCTTTTTTAATGTGTAAGAAATTTGTACAATAAAATCTCCTATCTTTTAAAGAATTTATGCAGAGGTCAGATTTACATTCAATTCTTTTATCTGATAAACTGCAGTTTTCCCACCCTAAAATTTCACTGACCTCTTACATTTCCTTACCTGAAGTCAAAAAAAAAGTTTCACTCAACACAACTAATGCGTATTACGGCATATTTAGCTCCGAGAGAATTAAAAAAGCCTGTGGCAAATCTATTTCCTGTAAAAATTTCATGCTCATCTGAGTCCTCTGAAGTCTTTATTTAAATACTCAAGAACTCCCTCAGGTTTTGATCCATCATTTTCACACTAGATTTTCAATAACTATTCCTTTACATACTGATGCCATAATTTGGAGCTACCAACCCATTCTATTTAACAGCTGATGTAATGGTTTACCACACAACAGATCTTCAGGGACCGTGTCCTGGAATAAATCACTCCATTGCCTGGAAAAATCTGGCTGTCATTTGCAATTGGTCAATACTGGAACCTGATACCATGTCTTGGTATCTGACTATCTCTTGTTATTTTAGTGGGACACAGCTAAATTCAGCCAGTTGTGCTGCAGAAAACAGAGTTGTTCAGAAGTTCAGAGCAGCTCTCATATAGTGGCATTTCAATAGCCAAGAGCTGCTTCCAACAAAATTTTGAAGCACAAATATGCTTTGAAAACTTACTTAATAAACATGTTTCCCACATTTTTCTACCCCAAGATTTTACACCAAGCTTGAATTGTTTACGTGCTCATGATCATTGCTACATTTATACTGCTATGTAGCTTAATATTTCTCCTTACAGAGACTAGAAAACCGTCTACACACAAGCATTTCTCCAACTACCAAAACAAACTAACATTCCTAACTCCAAGATAAAACTGAATCAACTTATTAGTATTTCCTTGAATATAATTTTTTTTAAAAAAAACCTGGAAATTAAGTTAAATTGATTACCATTAAATAAACCAATCTTAATACCTTGAAGAAAAAAAAGCAAAAGTTTTTTTATTGTTTTGTGTTTGTTTTGTTGTGAAGTTTTTTGGAATCTCAATGTTTGGTTTTAGAAACCTATTAAATAATCTCTTCAAGCAACAAACTATATAAACATAATTATGTAAGCCTCATCTGTAAAGCCAATGTTTACCTTAAAGCCACGGATACTGAAACACCTAGTAATCACCAATTTAAGGCAACACAGAGTAGGCATCAAAGGCATGTGAAAAAGAGCACAGGGACAATTTTAAACATTAAACTAGAACTGGGAAAAGTCTTAGAGGCAGTGGAAAAAAGGCATTCTCATTAAAAAGAAGAAAACAGAAGCTTACAGAAACTGACCCTTAAAAAGACATTTTTGGAACAAAACCAGCACAGGAAACCAGTGGAGAAAGATCAAAATTATTCTTTTTCCACTTAGACCTGAACGCACTGAGTATGTTTTAAGGATAGAAAGTTTTTCTGAAACTTTTAAGTGAGTTGGTTTAAAATGTATATGGATGAGAGGCTGGCCATGAGCTGTCAGTGTGCACTCCCAGCCCAGAAAGGCAAAGGTGTCCTGGGCTGCATCCAGAGCAGCGTGGGCAGCAGGGCCAGGGAGGGGATTCTGCCCCTCTGCTCTGCTCAGACCCTACCTGGAACCCTGCATCCAGCTCTGGGGTGCCAGCACAGGGAGCACATGGACCTCTGGGAGAGAGTACAGAGAAGGCTGCAAAGATGATCAGATAGAAGATAGAAAATATCTGCAGTGGAGACAGGCTGAGGGATTTTGGGTTGTTCAGCTTAAAGAAGCGAAGGCTCTGGGGAGACCTTATTGTGGCCTTCCAGTAAGTCAGCTGGAAAGGAACTTTTTACAATGACATGTATTGGGCAGGACAAGGGAAAAAGGTTTTAAATTGAAAGAGACTAAGTTAAGATTAACTATTACAAAGAAATTGTTTACTGTGAGAGTGGTGAGACTGAACCTACACATACATAAACACACACAGTGAGAGATAAAGGTAACACTAATTCAAAATACAGTTTCAACAGAATTATATGATTAATGAAGCTAGTTAATACTGTTTAAAAGTAATGCTTAAAGCTGTGAACAAAAATCTTAACAACAAATCAATGCAAGTTGTATTGCAAACCATGCTAATATACTCTAGAGAGAAATAGAGGAAAATTAGCAGTGATGCCCTTCATCTCATTTTGTTGCTGCTTTAGGTTTTCAAGGGATGATGCTGCTTAAGAGTTCAAATTTCATTTAAAATGAAAGAGTTAAAAATTCATTATCTGTAGAGGTCACACACTCTTAAGCTGTCTTTATGCAGCCACCCATAAAGAAACACCCAGCCCAAATACCAGGTCTGAGAGAAGGCAGAAAGGTACAGAAGGTACACAAATCTTCAGCAAACAAAGGGTGCAGCTCCTGTGAAAAGCTGCAAGGCTGCCTCCCAGAGCCTGACAGACAGAGACCAACATTTTGGGCAGTTCCTCCAGTACATCCTCCAGCAGAACAAGCAGCTTGGCATGGAACATCCCTTACAGCACTAGGGCTGGTAAAGCCCCACTTTAAGGTTATGCCTGAATTACCTCAGCCTCCACCCACAGCTGTATCCTCTCAGAATTCATCTGAATAGTGTGTACACAAACCAGCTGGTTAGAGCCTGGTGCTAGTAACACCAAGGCTGTGGGTTCAAACACCATATGGGCCATTCACTTCAGAGCTGGATTCAATAGTCCTTGTGGGTCCCTTTCAACTCAGAATATTCTGTCATCGGTGATCTCATTTTCTTATTTTTCACATCAGTACGATGAGGTCAAGAACCCTGATTTTGCTGCAAGACTCCTAGAAAATATCCAAGGACACTTCAAGCTCTAAGTGTAGCCCATTCAGCTGTTGAAGTGAAAGATAAGTAAGCCCTTGCCTCCACTGGCACCACAGGGAGACCAGATGGATGCTGCTGCTAAGGCTGAAACAGGATGCTTGTCAACCAACATCTCAGTGTCCATCCCCTGTATCTCAATAGCTCTGCATTTGGAGCGTAACAGCAGCACTGTCTGCACACAAAAGCTATGGAAGGGCTCAAATAGGCTTTCTAACAAAGTAATATTTTGATTTTTTTTACACATCTCTCCACCTATACTTTTCTTTGCTGTTCAGCTGAATGCTCCTCTCAGCAGTAACCTCCTTGCCTCTATATTTTGCTCCTACGCTGGCATATTCTTTACGTGAGAGAATTTTGTCATTCTCACCCAGCACCACATGAAACCAACTGTACACAGGGTAATCTGACAAATTCCACTTCAAAGTGCAGGACTATTCAGGTGCTTTATTTAATAAAGATTATAATCCTGCATTGCAATTTTTTACTCCTTCAGATTACTTCCTTGGAAATATGACACAACCCTTCTTCAGAATAAATCTAATGATTGATTTCAAACTAAAAATACTGTTTTTCATGGGAAAATTTATTTTCAACCATATTGAATGGCTTGTGTTATATAACATCTATTTTATAAAATAAAGAAAATCCCTGGGGAGCCTTTTCCATTTCTTGAGCACGGTATATATGGTAGTCAATGATTTATTACAATACACTAGAACTTTTAAAATTATTTTATAAAACTATAAATCGAGTAAGTTTAAATTGCTTGCAAAAGCAGGCGGAGAGCATGAAGTTCTGTTTGGAACGGGGCTGCCAAAGGAAGGAGTAGCCCTAGGGTGCTCTCCCCTGAGAGCTTTCCCATCTGGGCTACGGCTCAGCCAAGGAAAGGGGTGAAGATGGAAGCAGGGGCCAGAGCTTGGAGAGAGATAAAGGCTAGAGCATTACACCAGGAAGCAAACGCCAAGGAATGCAGTGTAGCACGAGATACCTTGGTGGTAGGGATACCCTGAAAGTAAAAATGTGGTTTATAAGGATGAGACAAAAACAAGAAGGAGAAAAAGTAATAAAGTGAGTATGAAAGGCACTAACCCTAATGAGCACTAAGGCAGACAATAGCAAAAGATGTGAAGTCCTAAGTCACTGACAGATGAACACTAAAGGAACCACACAAGCACAACCTTGGGAAGGTCCACACAGAACTTTGCAACTGGTAAGAAAAAGAGAAAACAGGTTATCTATGTTTATCAGTCTCACAGGAAAGAGCAAACTTAAAATGGAATATTTGAAAGGCACTGTGAGACTGAGCAGAAAGACCAGCACATGGAAAAGCCCAAGGTCAGTGATTACACAAGGGCCCTATGATGTAGGTATGAAACTGAACATTATTTAGGGTCCACTCTACTATGTAATGTATTGGTGAGTGTGCTTAACGATCAAAGCAGTGGGATCTTCTTAGTCCTGCTGGTAAACATCAGCCCTTATCAGCCAACAAGAAGAAATAAGCATGTGCTGCCTGTGCTGTGTCTGTTTATGTGAGTGCAGCCTCTCTTGTTTCTGTGGATATCCACAGAGATATCTTGTCTGTGCCCCTCTGTGCAATGCACGTGCAGGGGGCTCGTTCTGCAGCCTGGAATAGCAGCAGGCTTCATCAAAAACACCTGCAGATGAAACCACCTGAGTTCAAACCCAAGGGATTTGGCTTCCTGTACCAGTCTGCGATCTCCCATTTTCAAAAATGAATTTTAATCAGAATTCAATATTCTCTTCACGAAACTGAAAGCTATTTATTTTATGATAGTCCTTACATAAAACCTGGTACAAAGAATTTTCTCTTTTAGCCTTGGAAACAGTTAATAGAATAATAATATTTGGGAGAGCAAACACACAAGGAGTGAAACATTGCAGTGTTTCCTCCTCATTAAAATTATGCACTATGCCACTAACAAATGCATTTAGGGCACAGGAGACAAAACAAAGAGAGGTAATCTGTTTCAGTACAGTTTTTAAAATAATTCTTTTTTTTCTACTGAATTAAGAGCAGCATAAGCAAAACTTTGAGAACATATAGCCCTAAACTTCAAGTGGTACAAATCAAGATCATTTCAGTGGCACAAGGGCCACAAAATATCTCCAGATTCCTTCGAGCAACATCAGTATCCCCAGAAGACTGTGCAAGGAGTCTCAAAAATACTAAGTATATATTACATTTAAAATACAGACTTGTGATACAGTGCAGTATCTTCAGAAAGATCCCCCATCACCCGCAGTCTAACTGAGTCATCTCTCTATAAATATATTTGTTTAAAGTCTTCCAGGGAGGTAGAGAACAACTGCATCTTGCAGTATCAGACCCCTGAAGACAGTCTCAGCTTGATTTCTACTAACACTGCCCAAATAAAATTATATTTAAAAAATATTTCTAGCCTTTTTCTCACATGGATCATTCAAAATTCACAGCATATCTTACTCATGGGAAAGAGAGGTAAGAAATAAGGCTCCTATTCATTTTTTCTTCAGCACCAACGGGCATTTTTCTGAGCTTGCATTAGTACAGGGAAAGAGAGGTTATTAAGTAGTGAGATGAATCCCTCTCCACCACTATTTTCCTCCTAACAACACTGCACTTTCAGCTGAAAACTTGAAAAATGGAGTGCCAAAACATGTTCTGAATAGTTTATTCACTTTTCCCATTATTGTTGTTTATAACATTTTACACATTTCAAATGGCTTTCATTAAATAGCCATTATTGCAGAATTATTTTTATATCATCTTGATCAGTACTCCTGTCCTTCCTTTGTGCTCAACTGCTAAAATTTACTTTGCTGCCAAAAATGTCAGTAAGCATTAATTACATTACAATTATACCTCAGAGTTTTATTTACTTCTATCCATCTGATTTTCAGTTCTTCCATATTTGTAGAGGAAGGAGAGAATAATAAAATGTGAGACTCAGGAAGGAAACCCAATTATAGTGTAGATGCTTTGCAAGTTGCCACAAGCCTTAAGGCACTGCAACACACAACTCTTCTAATCCGAGCATCTCATGAATGCATCAAAACATTTTTCTGATCATACAGGAAACTGCTCATTTAAATGACACTCACAAATGGACTTAAAAGCAATGGCCTGTGGATACTTTCTGAATACTTTTGTTCTTCATCAGAAACAGTTTTGCAAGGAAACTTCATAATAAGCTTACATGCCATGTTCCCCTAAAAGAAAAAATTAGGCTATTTTGGGGATGTTTTGATTTTAAGGAGTTCACTTTTTTTCCCCCAGAGACCTCTAATCTTCAAGATTATATTGCAGAAATTGTAAGAAAATGATTCTCAACTGAAGATGACCTATAAAAGTACAAGCTTTATGAAAATGCTGCTTTTTCTACATCCACTCATTATCTAAATCAAAACCTGGACCCACCTGACAGATAAAAAAACCTGGATGAAATAACATCTGCATTTATAGCCCTCTGTAAATTGTTTTGTTATTGTAAGTCACCATTTCAAAGCCAATGTAAAGACTTCAGGTATCCACACGCATTCAGCTTGAAGGAACTTTATGATTACATACACATAACCACATATCAGACTGCTACATTTGATTTATACAGAATGAAAATGCATTTGTCTCTAGTGGTCTGCTAATCTTAATAACTATAATAGATTTAGCATGTTTCAAAAATTTATTTAAAGGGAAAAAAAACCAAAAATTACTGCCACACACACCACCAGGTATCAGCTGCATTAGGGAAGAAAAGGAATTAAGAGGAGGAAATATGAATCAAGATACATTTGAAACTTGATGTAAATGAAGGAACAGAAGAAAGTTCAGTTGATGAAAATGTTAAGCAAAGATGAAAAATGAAGCAAAAGCAGAAAGGAAAGATTCAGCCACTGCTTGTTCAAAAAGACAATTGTAGAATTCAGCAGCCGAGGCAGAAAACCAAAAACAGAGAGTTGTCACATCTAATATTGGAACATGACAAATGGACAAAGATCTTCAGCAGTCTGCTTAAAGAAAGGAAACTTAAATAAAGATGGGAATTAAATAATTAGCATTACTGCAGAAAGGACAGGTCAGATAACAAGAGTTCATATTACAACATGATGTATTTTGGCCCACAGTGTAGCACAGAGGATTTAAAAAGAAGCAATGACAGTCACAAATGATGGATTTAAGACTTTGTATAAAGGGTTCTGCTGAATGCCAGCAAAGGGATATATAAGATGGGATTAAAGTATGTGACTTTGAAAAGCTCCTCTTTCAATGACACAAGAAAGGGCACTAAGACATCCACACTTAGACAAAATCCAAAGTAATAAAAACAAAGTCTCTTAGTGTTTTTACTACTCTCATAGCCTTTACTGGTAACACACTTGAGTATTCATCTTTTAGGTTACACCCTCTCCCTCCAAATGAGGGTAAGAAATAACTTAAACCACTTGCCTGTCAGACTTACCTAAACAACCAAACTTTTAATAGCAAATTCAGACAATCATCAGTCACCTGATCAGGCTTCTGCAGCATAGTCATGATGCAGACTTGCATAGTTCTCCTTTCCTGTCACTGAGATGTGAGCCAAAGATTCAAACTCAGCTAGTATCTGCTGCTGAGCGATTATCTTTTGGGAAGGGAAACCTCATGAGGTGGGAGAATTTTTAAATACCATTAGGAAGTCACTAAGAAAATAGCCATGTAACTCACTTTTACTGTGAGACAGTTCAAATTTTCCTCTGTCATTCTTTTGTTAATGAAGGACAGATGACTTGTCCCATCAACAACACAATAAATCCCAAAAACGTTAGTGAAAAAACAATGGTTGAAACGGCTAAAATAATGTTTATCTATGACACTTATCTGTGATTTCTGAATTATGCCATAGAACTTCCCCTACAGTGTGAATTTTAAAGTTTACATTTTCTGGTAATGAAAAAATTGAGTAGCATCTCCTCCACCTAGTAACTATGTCGCTTCTTCATAGATCACTGGAAGAAGGCCATCTTCTGATCGCTGGACCAAGCTTAAGATGACCCAAGAGAAAAGAGGCATGCCTGCCTCTCCTTGGATGAAACAAAAGAGCAGGGCTTAGCACATTTTCCCTGTAATTACCACTACAGCTGTTTCCTAAGCAGCAACAGTTCACTGTCAAGAATCCCAAACATAAATGGTTGACTTAGTAATAAGGAAGAGCAAGAGAATCAATCTATATGTCAGCCTTACCTTATATAGCCTGTATTAATTAACACATGAAATGAATTGGTATCCTGAATGCCTTCTGGACTCTGGAGAGGGGTTCATCTTTAACCACAAGGTTAGTGAGACAGTGGGAAGGCAAATGAAGTTCTGCCAGAGTAAAAGCTATCGTCTTCCTGCCCCCTCCTTTCTTTGCAAGTTTCATCTCATTTAAATTTGGATGTTAGGATTCTAAACTGTTATAAGACTATTTCAAAAATTAAATAACAATCAGGTACCTGAATACTTCATTATATACAGAAAATTTATATATGAAGTATTTTTCACCTCAAATTGTGAAGTTTCAAATAAAAAATCTGAACAATGTCAGATGTGTGTCAGTCATACAATGACTGAATGACAGCCCTTAATACTAGACAGTCATTTCACAGGATGTCAAACAGAGGTATTTTTTATTTTTTCATTAATACATTTCCTTTTTTATGTACTATAATTTATTTATTTCATTTCACAAAGGATAATTGGTGGAGTGTGAAAAACACTCATGCACTAATCTCCAAGAAGCTTCACATATGGCATTTTCCATAATTACAAAAAATATCCATGGCATTGATATTGCCAGTCTGTTAACTTTGACTCAGTTTTGAAAAGAGGCATTCTCTTTTCACAGTATCTCCACAGTTGAAATATTTTTCTTCAATGCAGGTAAATATCTGGTCAACATCATTTGTTCTCCTCAGCACTATAAAGCTATCTTAACAGACCAAGAGATTAATTATTTTATCATTGAAGTCTGATATCGAACCTACAACAGTGTTATTCAAAGTATATGAATCTGCTAGCAAACAGATTGATTGCAAAGTCATAGAATCAGTCTCTCCTTCCTTGTTCATTAAGTGCATCCTTGAAATCTGATGGCATTGTTTTCTGTAAACTTGACTATTATTTCACTTAGAGCACATCAAACATGATTTCTTTTCACTTCCTATCAATTGCAGCCCTCTGCTAAAGATGAGATGAGATTTTTTTATATTTGTCAAATGACTGCAACAGGACTAGAGGAGTAGACTTTCAAATTAAATGTGTAAAGTATGCTTTGGTATTAGCTAGGACACTTCACGGCTGAAACATAACTTGAAGCTTTTTTCAAGATTCATTCCAAACGATTTTGTTCAAATTCAAGCCCTCACAAACACTGAAAGATTTTGTACTAACAGTAGTAATCAGTGGAAAGTCAAACTGAATTAAGTCAACATTTACAGAGCAGGACAATAAAACAATGCTTTCTAACACTTTGGAAATTTGAAGCTTTGAGTATAAATCAGGCCTTTAACAGCATATAGTCCTGGGATCTTACATGGATCTGTTATCTGGAGAATGGCACACCCATCTCACAATCACTAACAGAATGACCCTTGAGCTCAAAGACATAGAGCTGTGACATGGTATGACAGAGCTATGACAGGTACCCAGCAAGATCAGAAACCCCTGCTTTGGTTCATAACTAACAGCAGAGAAGCAGCTGGAAAACTCGTAGTCTGCAACTTAAAGGTTTTTAAATACCAGAGAGAAGCTAGACTGTAGACACTGATCTTCTCAAGTCACGAGTTACATGATAAAATCATTATCATGTAGTTTGAGTAATTCATTAAGCAAATTCTGATAGCCCCAACAACACTGACACAAAAAGTTAACACTTTGGCCTAGCTGAAATGTAGTAATGACTGTTGAACAAATGGTAGTCTGAAGACATTTCAGAGATACTCTTTCAGTGACAGCAGGTTTTAGAGCACATAGGCCTAGTAATATTTTCTTTTGGTGAAACAAATTCTTCCACTGAACACTGCTTAAAAAAAAATACTCCTACTAAATTCACCAGATTTTAAAATTGCAAATAAAACTCCAACACTTAATGGTGAATAAGGCTTTGTGCTATCCAGCTACTTACATTAAAACAGTTTCCTGTGAGTAGCATAGTCCTGAAGAAAACTGAAATATTTAAATGAACTTGTTCTACACTTATTTCACAATGTATTTAAGTGTTTTTCCTCACTCAGCACAGTATTTCTGTACTTCAGTAATTGAGCTAGAAATCAACTTACCCTATGTTTTTCCTTTACTTTCTTCCTGTATTCTTCTTTGTCAAATTTGTCTTCTTCGCGCAGTATTTCTTTCGCTTTATCTAGGTTGATACCACTGGCATCCTCTTCCTCATCTCCTTGCGCCAAATTGGATTTCTGCACAGGTGGCCACTGCTGCACTAACTGAATTAGAGATGACAGCAAGAAAAATAATGGTTAGAATGATTTTTTCCACATCACACTTTTTGTGGCCTAAATATTCCAATACATTATTTGTCCAGACTAAATAAAAAGATCATCTGCAAAGGAAACAAATTAACAAACCTAAATTTACACCACAATCAGTTTAAAATTACTATTTTAAAGTAGTGTCTCTATTATATCACAATACTTTTTAATGACTTCACTTGAATCTCTTCTCTTATTTTGTCCTCTTTCCTGATTAGAACAAGTAATTTCTAATCCTGCTAGTCATTTGGGGGAAAAAAACAAACTACTTGTTCTCAAGAAATTACTCTCAGAAAAAAAAAATGTGAGTAAATCTAAACAGTTCCTTTCATGTACACAATAAGCATTCTGACATATTAACCAAGACAAAAATTAGACAACCTTTATTCAAGAGTACACAACAAAAGCATGACTGCAGGTTCATGTTTTGAGGGAAGCAAGGGGAACAGATATGGAAGGGTTTTTTTGATTATTGTACTAGGACAGTATTGGAAATACAGTATTGTTTGATGATTCATGCTGATGAAATGTTTGATGGACGACACACTGAACACATTCAGCTTCCCTTAAATATTTGAAACTCTAAATTCAAGACTACACATTCACCAAAAAACATCCACATCTGTCTTATGACCTAGTAGCTTATACCGTGTGGTATGAGCACACACTTTAAAAGGAAAGCCTTTGCAAAATCATTCTTGCTCATGGATTGGTAGAGTACTAAATCTTGACATGCAAGTACATGGCAGACAATACAGAATGCCTTTCAGTACAATTGCAAAACCAAACACATTTAGGACTCCCTAATGCACGCAGGTTGTTTATTTAACAGGTCAGATAAATCCAACCCATTGTTACAACATCCTTTTGTAAAACTGAGTTTGTGTAGGTGTATTTTCCAGAAAGATACATTTTTAGAGGACTTTATCAAAGAGTAGGAAGTGGAATAGAATAGTAAAATTTTAAAGTACAATTTTACACAGCTTGGATAGGAAAAAAACCAAGAACAACATCCATAGATGCAAATTCTGAGTTTCCTTAAATGTTACCCCTTTTCTACAGTAGTGCTTTTCAAACTAGAATCTTTGTGATTATTTTTCTCTCCATCCTTGCTCCATTGCATAAATACCTAAAACATTTGCATACGAATTTTAAGTTCAGACAACAGCTTCTGTATATCTAAAAATATCTGACATTGTAGTTTTCGGTCAATGGGGCAACCTCTACAACCTTTTACATTCTCTCTAATGTTAGTAATTATGCATATGGCTACACTCCCTTCACCTGCAATATAAAATGCTTTATTTTGTCAGAAAAAAAGAAAATTATATACTTGTAAAGGTGACCTCTCAGTTTATGCCTTACTGAAATTGTTATAAAGAGGAGGAAAAAAAAACCAAACACATCCTACTTTTTATCTTATCTGCTGGAAACAGGAAAACAACATACACAGAATCCGAAGCTGTGAAATCAAATGATAGAAAAGTTCATGGAATATGGATACTTGCTAGTGAGGTTATTTCCACAGGGAAAACCTAGACTAGCATCCACAATAGTTCCTTTCAGTATAAAGTCAATATTTTTTTCCACTGTTCTATTAAAAGAACAAATCAAATAACTGGCAAATTTCCAAGCACTACTACGTCAGTACCAGTAGGCCAAAATTTGCTATTTCTTGAGCTTTTCTAACAAAACTTTTAATCTAGAAATGGTGAATGCTGGGAAGAAAACCAGGGTCTTCTTTTAATTCCAGTACATTAACTCAAGACTTTGGAGAGCTTTGGCAAACAGCTACAGGAAAATTGTTTTACATTTCTGTAAGAAAAAAACAAACGTGCTCTTGATTCCACCTGAAATTGAAGATAATAGGCAGAGAAAAGATACAGTTCTGTACATCCACTTTCAGCTCTCATACAAGTATCTTACACATACAAAGATGAAAAGAGGTCAGTGCTCAACATTCCTCTTTTTCCCAATGGAACTGAATTCTAAATGGAAGCTGAACACTTTCGCAAAATGTAAGCCAATTACAAATACCACACATTTTTCACAAGTGTCTTTTTATACAGGTATAAAATACATCTATGACTTTACAGAAACTACAACTTCAATTCCCACCAAAATGCAATTACTTTTAAGTGATCTTACCTCTCCTTCTTCGGTAAAAACTATTTTTGTGTTAACTTTAAATTTCTTCTTCAATATTTTTTTGGCTTCTTGGGTCTTAGTTGTTTTTTTCTTCATCTTTGATTTCGACGTGGTCTGCATAAAAGAAAGTAAGTTTTCTTATGTTTTTTACTAGTCATAGAGTATATATTTCAAACTTTCCTGAAAGTAATTAGATGTATTAAAATTTAATTCCTAAAACATGTGTAAGACTAATTTCCAGTAAAAATCAGCCAGCAAACCTTGTCATGAAAGCATTTGAAGCAGGCCATATAATCAGAAATTCATTTACTCGGATAAAAAATTTAGTATAATTTAAATCCTGTCAGGACACCTGGCCCATTCAGATCTCACTAAACTTTAAGGGACAAGGACACTAGATTCATCAGCTTATGCTTCTAGAAAGCCTCATCAGACAAGAAATACAGTATAAATGACTTGAAGCCATTAACTACAACTGATCAGATACTCATTTCATCTCACTTGTCATCACACTGCCCCTAGACACTACAATAAACCAGTTTGAGCTATCTCTGTATCAATAATGCCACATGTGGCCATGCAAGAATATTCCTACTTCATGACTTTTGTCTCTTGCAGAACTTCCAGTAGGTGATTACCAAACTTAGGGAAGTACCATTTAAATATTGCAAAAGTTACTAGCATCATAAAAGAAAGTAGGGAAAAGAAAGGGAAAAGAGACAGCAGAGCAACCAATGAATGAATCCACAGAAATCCACAGGAATTGTGAAATCCACAGATGGCCTATATAAGTTTCCCCAAGGCACACATATGGTGGCAACATCACGGAACTAAAGAATGTGGAGATCCACCACCCCAACTCCTCTTCCGAGAACTCTCCTTTCAAAAACAAAGATGTGTTCCAACATCTACCAGGGCACAATACAAAGAGGACATTTTAAGCAGTAACTGACATTGTAAAATCTATTTTATAGGAAAAAATGTTCTGAAGGAATATGTTGAGACTCCATAGGAGAAGGCCCACAACTCATTCATCATCCCTTAAAGACTGCAATCTCTCCACTACTCAGGAAAAAGTGCCTGAAAAACAGTCACTAAACTGTCTAAACTTCTAATAAATAACAGAAAGCAGTCAAAGCATCCAGAAAGAAAAAGGAAAAACTGAACTTTTTCTCACTTTCATTTTTTATTTTGGTCATTTTAATCAGTTTTCATGTTCTATACAAAACCCACTATAAAAGGAAGCAAAAAAACATTAACTCAGAAAGTCACTGTCACTATGGTCAGCACACTAATGCACTGAAATATGAACTATAAAAGAGAAAAATTACAGCCCTTCTAACAGGAAAAATGGCTTGTGACAGCTACTGCGCTGTGATATCAAGTAATGACCATATCTATTATAGAAAATAGTAACTGTAGCAGCACTTTTGTCCTCCGTATTGTCAAACAATTTTTGCTGCACTTTGCAGCTAGCACTGGTTAGGTACATCTGTAACAGCCCAGAAAGCTGTGCTACTCCCTCATTACTGCTGCTTATCCTACAAACAGAAATTGTTTCAGAGTCTGCATTAGCATAAAACCCTTACCTCAAAATACAGACTACTTAGCAGAACAACAGGAGCTGTCCACAAGAAGAATTTAAAGGGAGATGTATTTCAAGGTGGTGGGACAATACTATTCACTACCACGGCATTTTCTTTCAGCAGCTGCTTTTGGTTTTCTTTTTTTATTAAACAGTCCTTTATTTCTGGACTGCCAATATTATTGGTATCAGCATAACATGCTACTATAAAAGAAAAAATACTGCAAGATTAAAATTGGTAGAACAGTATTTTGCAAAATTATATTTAACTGTGAATTTCAGCTGTTTACATTTCTTGGTTTAAAAGGTTTTTCCAGCTAAAAACCACAAATATCCAATGAGCTGTCTTTACATGCACACATAGGCAACATTTCCAGTTGTACCTTGTTCCCCCTCCTTCCTCTGAGTTTGATACTGCCAAGTTGTGTGGGAGAAAATGGAACAGTGCAAATTTCTAAACAAATAGAAGGAACAAGAGGAGGAGAAGAAAAAAATGGGAAGCTAAATTCCCTCACTATAGATTCAAAAAGCATAGTGTAAGGTCAGTGGGTGAATTTGGCAGATTTATAATATTGCTTGTGTAGCATTACACAAAGGGATTAAAATTTTAAAAAAAACCTGTAGAAAAAAGCATGAATATAAAACACTACACACTCTCTAGATAATTGAACTGTGGGTTTTACTAGGATGCTGCATTGGGTTTTCATGGCCAGCTTTTGGTACAGGGGGGACTACAAGGGTGGCTTCTGTGAGAAGCTGCCAGAAGCTTTCCTCATGTCCAGCAGGGTCAATGCCAGCTGGCTCCAAGATGAATGTGTTGCTGGCCAAGGCTGGGCCCATCAGAAGTGATGGTAAAGCCTCTGTGATAACATATTTATGAAGAAGAGAAAAAAAAAAATACGGCACAGATGTAAGTGTAGCCAGAGAAGAGCAGCGAGAACATGTGGGAGGAACAGCCCTGCAGACACCAAGGTCAGAGCTGAAGGAGGGGCAGGAGGTGCTCCAGGCACCAGAGCAGAGGTTCCCCTGCAGCCCCTGGCACAGCCCCTGGTGAGGCAGTCGTGCCCCTGCAGCCCCTGGAGGACCATGGAGATGCAGCAATCCCCCTGGAGCTCATGGAGGAGATCCACACCAGAGCAGAGGGATGCCTGACAGAGGGCTGGGAACCCATGGGAGGCCAGGAACAGGCTCCTGGCAGGGAGCTGCAGACCCATGGAGAGAGGAGCCCATGCTGGAGCAGGTTTCCTGGTAGGACTTGTGACCCACGCTGGAGCAGCCTGTCCTTGAAGGCCTGACCCACACTGCAGCAGTTCATAGACAACTGTTGCCCATGGGATGGATTCATGTTAGACAAATTCACGGAGAACTGTCTCCCATGGGAGGGACCCCACAGTGGAGCAAGGGAAGGACTCCCTTCCCTAAGCAGTAGCAGGATGGATGAACTGACCACAGTCCCCACTCCCTGTCTCCCTGTGCCACTGGGAAGGAAGAGGTAGAACTGAGAAGGAAAGGTGAACAGAAGGTGTTTTAAAGGGCTGGTTTTACTACACATTATCCTGCTCTGATTTTGTTAACAATAGCTTCAATTAATATCTCTAATTTAGGTCTGTTTTGCCTGTGATGGTATTTGGTGAATGATCTCTCCTGGTCCTTAGCTCAACCCATGAACCAACCCCTCGTTATGTTGTCTCTCCTCTGCCCAGCTGTAGAAGGGTGTGATAGAGAGGCTTTGGTGGGTGCCAGGCATCCAGTCAGGGTCAACCCACTACCATGGTAATTTAGCTTTCTGAGCACACTTCAAAGTTGATGGCTATCAAGGCTCCTTCAGCTTCAGAGACAGTCCCCTGACTGACTCATAGTTTAAGACCAGATGGGCTCAGCTATCAAAACATTTTCATCACAGATGTAGGCAGAATTTTCCAAACTACAGGACTTCAGTATTCAGCAGTAGAAGAAGGGACCTTTGGTGTGTTAGGGCACTGGTTTCTGACATACCTTCCCTGTTCCAAGGGGGAGTCCAGGATCAGCCATGGAGTGTATAGTCCTGGGGCCACCATGGGTGCAGCATACATGCTGCTTTGGTTCCCTTCTGAGGATCTCTCACATTTTTCTGGAGTCCCTACATAATCCTAAAGTGTCTCTCTTCTACCACTTAACCCTCTCCCTCCATGTGTCTCCAGTAGCATCTTCCAGGGGATCCATTCCCCACATTCCAAGAGCCTCTTGCCCTATACTTCCTGCCTTGGTGGTTGCTGCTTTATATTGAACATAGCTGTGCCAGATGTTTCTCCAAGTAGCTTAAGTCTTGATGCAGGATGGGTTGTTTAAATCCATCTCAGTTCATGGTCTCCTCCACCATGATACCCTGTGACCCCCTCACCAAATTTCTTCTGCCACTGCCTGTCTTTGCTTTGACCTCACACTTGAACAGCTACATTGAAACATCAGTGTCCTATCTAGCAGGACCCTGATTCATTCATTTTAAAAGTGAAACACCACTGGATATGAGACCTCAGGCTTCCCTAATTTAAGTGCTAATCCTTGGTTCTGTGTTTTCAAGCCATTCTGCTTACTCATTTCCCATTTTCATCTTTTCTACTAGGAGATACCTGAGCACAGATAAGTGGCAGGCTGACATTCTCTACTGCTTCATCTCTTCTTCACAAGGAGTTCACCATAGTAGCAGGCACCACCAGCTGCTGGAGGTTGCCAGAAGATCCTCACACCATCTGATAACCTTAAATTCTGTAGAGAATACAAAGGTAGCAGAAGTCATCTCTGCCCAGTAAACAGCTGGAATCTGGGGTCATGGACTTTGCAGGTAGAAGTATCACCCCATCAGCAGATATAAGTGAATGGAGGGTTTCTGCTGACAAGACCCTGTTCCTAGTGCCACAGCAAGCCACAGGCCCAGGCATTTTAAAGTGAGCTGAGAGGGAACAGCTGCTGTCTTCGCAGATGGGTTCATTGCAGGTCCTGCTCAACTACTATTTACCTCAGTAAATCCCTTCCCAACGCTGAATTATTCCATCAGATAGTGCACTGATCCAAACAAAACAGCATGAGTGATCTGGGCACAGGTTTTCACACTGCCGTTAAGATACCAAAGGAATTCTGCATTTGAACTCAAGTTGCTAACAGTAGTTTAAGCACCAGCTGCTGCACACACCTCTCTCTGTCAATGAGAAGAGGTTACCTGCTGCTCATCAGCAGGTACATTTTGCCCTATGCTCAACACAACAGGCCTCCAAATATCTTCTTTTCTTCAATAAAGATGTGGCAATTAAAGTGATTAAACAAGACCAGAACAATAATTAGCCTCTTTTAAATGATATATAACACTTAAACATTATAAGTTAAGAGTCACTCAAGTTCATAAAAAAATCTGTAAAATGCAGGATCAGCTGCAGGCTTGGGGGATTTTCTACTGTTACTAATCTAGAGCCAAAATTTCTTTTTCCTTTTGTAGATGCCAGATGTCTTGCTGGATTATTTCATGAGTAACAATAAAAAATAGCTATTAGAAGCACAGAAAATGCAAACATTTTGATATAGAATCACTAACAATACAGCTAATATGCAAGTTCTTTTCTATTTTTCTCAAGAAGGACTGGGCTTTTGATTTCTGGCTTAAACATCTGATATTCTTAAGCTGAATCAACAACAAAATGTTTTCTGAATGATAAGACACTGATGAAAGATACTGACAAGTTTAAGAAATCAGATTTACTATTTTTCCAGTTATAATATTTTCCTGAAGAGACAGGGAACAGAAATGCAGCTGTCAGTAAATTCTGTTATTGTAATATGTCACATTTTTTCCTATTAATATTTTAATAATTTTAAAGTCAACAGATAGACTTGAGCACGTAATCCTCAGCAACTCAGGATCAAACAGCAGTATCTTACCATAACCAAGACGAAACAGATGCGCTTTGACCATCTGAGCATTACTCATCAGCAACTTAAAAGTTATTTTGTTTCTAACTATAATTTTCTCTTTAATTTGAACTCAACACACACTTGAAAGCAAGCACAGAATACTCACTACAAAAGCTGTCTACAGACATTATTGTGGCAGGGTAAAGCATTGCATCATAAAATATCAGTAGGAAAAAAAAAAGTTAGAACCAATTCTCCAGTCCTGTAAGCTAAAACAAGCATTACTGCATTTCTAGAGGGGTTGTTGGCTTTTCTTCTCCCTCTTCCTTGTATCATACAATTCCTAGGAAGAATGGTGCTGAACCTGAAAATATTTTCCAGTCTCCCCCCCACATCATTACATTACTTTACCAAGAAGCTAACAGTAACTGCCTCTGAGAAACAAAAATCAACATGGGACTCAATTTCACAGACTTGTTTCATATTTCTTCAAGAAACTGCCCACAAGAGGAGCAAGTATTATCACATCTGCAGTATCATCAAGTACGTTGGTCCCTCTGTTGAGCTACCACGTTCAGATTCGAATGTCATTCCCTACAGAAGGCCTGCAGACCGAAGCTACCAAACCTTAGGCAAAGAAGAGGCCTTTTTGTGCCATGGAAAGCACAGAGATGGTTTTCATCCAGCATGCACCACAGAACTTTGAAAAGACTAACTAATCTCCAGTCACTAATCTAAAACTGCCTAACCATAAAGCATTACCTTCCAACCACATAAATTTTCCAAATTCAGACTACAAGGCTTTGATTACCTATATGGAAAGAGAGGAATTTAGAGGGGAGAGAAGTTTTTACTTCTGAAAAATATCCAAAATATCACAGAAGCAGCATTGAGTTACAAACTTTACTCCTTCGCTCCTCACACATAATTACTAAATTACTAAAGATACTAAAGGTAAGACAGATAAGACAGAAAACATCAAGAGAAGCAAAATAGTCAGACTCTCTTCAAGCACCTACAAAATGCTAAACACCAAAAAGCTTCCTCTTGATAATACAATTTGATTCCTATTGAGTATAGAGGACCCAAGAGGCAAAAATCCTTGTGGTTCACGACCACAAGGGGATGCAAGGATGCTGCTTTTCTTCATGATCTTTGGTAGCTAGGTGGTCTTTATTTTGATTTCCTGTCCACTTCTCTAAATGACAGTTATTTCTGTCCTTCCTAATTTCTGCTGACTACTCATGAATCATGGCCAACTTTGCATTGTTGTGAACATCAGAACAAGCCAAAGCCACTAAGAAGAAGCAGGGCAAAGCTGCTTCTAACAGAAGAACTCCCTCAATCTTCCCTAGGAAAACAAGCTTCTTTCCTGTGTTGTTCTACTTTTTATGTAATACAAGCACAGCAAATTTTGCTTGGGTGAAGTATTCTAAATTTTTACTTTTTAATTAAATGTTAAAAATTAGGAAGCTTAAATTCACAGACACTATTCAAACAACTTGCATATCATTAGTATATATCACTGAGGACAGCTTTTACCACAGCAGTTGTGAAAATCTGGAAACAGGTAGACATACTCAAAAGAAAAAAACAACACTCCTTACATGTTTTCTATTTGCTTCTCTATGAACTCTTACAGCACATTAATCAAGTATGAAGATCAACATGACCTTCAGTTTTTCAAGCAGTGGCTTAAATTAAAAGGCTGGATTGATGGGGGTCTTGCTGGTTTGGAGTATTTTTCCTTCAAGGTGTTAGTATATGTGTTATTTTGTGTTTTTTTCAACTAGTATCATGCAAGATTTCAAGCAAGATACTGAAAAAACAAGAAGCTAAAGTTATTGGTTGATAATTCTTTACATAATATCATCATTTGATCAGGGAAATTCTAGACATCTAAATTACTTACTACATCTACTAATTATTTCCTTTCTAAACCTAGTGAAATAATGCTGATTTTAAAAAGAGACTATTTTATAGATGAGAAAAACATCAAGAACTGCATATGGCTTTTACAGTAGCAGTTATGAAGGAAAGATACAGGTTAGTATTCAAAAGAAAAACAGCATTCTTAGCATAAAGAATAGCATAGACATAAATCACTTCAAAATCACAGCAACAGTAGAAACAGAAGTAGTGTTAATTACAAAACATTCTAATAACCACTATTCAGTACTGCTAACTGCATATTGTGACTTAACCTCAGCCAGCAACAAACCACAATGCAGCCACTCACTCACTCACTCCCCCTGCAGCAAGAGGGGGAGAAAATAAAGAACTGTAGAAATGAAAAAGCTCCTGGGCTGAGATAAAGACAATTTAAAGCTAAAGCAAAGGCTTTGCATGCAAGCAAAGCAAACAGAAGAATAAATTCACCACTTCCCATGGTGAATTGGGAATGGCAGGTGTTCAGCCATCCCCAGGAGAGAAGGGCTCCACCACACCTAATGGTGACTTGGGAAGATGAACACCATTATTCCGAATGTCCCAAGCCCTTCCTTCCTCTTCCCCCAGCTTTATATGCTGAGCATGGTGTCAGATGGGCTGGAATGCCCCTTGGATTAGCTGGGGTCAGCTGTCCTGGCTGTGTCCCCTCCCAATCCCTTGTGCACCTTCAGCCTCCTCACTGGTGGAGTGAGGTGAGGAGCAGAAAAGCCTTGGTTCTGTGAAAACCCTGCTCAGCAGAAATGAAAACATCCCTGTGTTATCAACAGTTTCCAGCACAAAGCCAAAACTCATCCCCATACTCGGTATTATGAAGAAAATTAACTCTATCCCAGCCAAAACCAGCACATCACATTATGTTTAGACCACAAGACCAGCAGCTCACCACACTACTGTGTTCCAGTTAAAATTGCCTTTCAGATCAAAGAAAGAGACACAGATGAAACAAACCACAGTAAAGACAGACCTGTACTATGGCACTCATGCACGATGGTTTTGACTACTGTCATGAGAGATTAAATCTGAATCCAACTTTGATTACAGTTTTGTATTTGGGCGCAAGAGTCTGCTGAGAATAGATTTCTTACTATATACTACTAGTCCCTAAAACAGATAAAATTAAGCCAGGAAAGTTGAAAATAACTAAATTTAAGATTAAAATTTCAGTTTTAAACATAAATAATGCAATAAAATGCAGGAGGGAGGAAAAGAAAACCTTGCCACTTGCTAAAACAACTGGACTATTCTGCAATATATTTACATTATGAACTTGGCAGTGTGTTAAGACAGGAATTTGCTACCATTCCTTCTATTTAAAAAATGAATTTATTTAGGAGATTGTTTTACTTGTATAGACTATGACAGCAGAAAAGGAGGAGAAAAAGGCACCAGTAAATGGGTCCCTGTCCAGTATTTATCTCTAACCACAGTCAAGAGCCAAGCTTAAGTACAGAAATCTTTATTAAACGGTTCTTCAGTGATAAATCTTATTCCCATTCCTGATGCCACATAGCAGCATTTCTCTAGAATACTTCTAAAACACTGAAAACAACTAAAATAATTTCCCACTGAATTGCTAAACTTTTCCTAAGAATGAATGCATACTCCATGTGATACAGGACTGCTCATTCCAGTAGCTGGTATCAAGACTTAGAAATGGAACTTTGGCAAAGGATAAACAGAGATGGAAGATGAGGTTTCTCTAAAAAGCAGGTAAAATGAGCAAATATTAAGAAAAAAATGTTGATATTGCAACATTTACTGTAATTTATTGAACTTACTTGTGAATTACAACTCAAAATCATAACTATTTAAACAATGGTAAAGACAACATTTTCAACAAAAACTATTCTTTCAGGATATTGAGGATTCCATCAGTAGCTCTGCATAGTTCCAACTATGAATTTAGATGAGAGAAAGGATTTTTTTTTTTATCCATACACGCCCCATACGTCTGCACTCATTTTTAAGTTTAATTCTGCTTTAACCATTTCCTCTTTTTTCTTTACAGGTACTTTAGAAATGCCTGGGAACAGTTCCTAATCCTGAAATACAATTCCTTTATCCTCCCAACAGCATTTAACTGCTAAAAAATTTAAACCAAATCCTGCAAATCTATTTTTTTAAATGCATTTTCATCCCTACATTCATGAGAAAACTTTCATGCTTTCATGTTCTATTACTGAATAATAGAATATTAATATTTTACCCTGATATAAAATCCCAGAATACCAGAAGGAACCATGAATGAGCAGCATTGCACAATCAATTTTTCATGCTTTTTCCTTCCTTATCTTACCCTCTCCCTCTGCTTTTTTCTTTTTATTTTTATATTACATATTTCCAACTCCTCCACAGAATAGGAAATGCTTTGGTCAAGAGCCAAGCTCCTCCCAGCCCACAAAACAAACATTTGATTCACAGACTATAAATTATGTAATTGTAAAAGCAACTCTATCTGTATATGCCAACAAACAGTTTTTGCCATTCATCTGCAAAACCACTGCAGCTCATTTTCCAAGTCCTTAAGTATAAGACTATTATACAAGAAATACAGTATAAAAAAAAACAAAACTACCCCTACATTTTTTATTATACTATCTAACATGAAAAAAATCCACTACTTGAGAAATTTATGAATTAAAATAATTAGATAATATCTCACTCTGAAAGATATCTCTATTTAATGCACTGGAACACAGAACTTTTCAGTATAGCTATTATTGCATTAGGCTGAAAACCTCCATTATCTGTGAGCATAAGAGGCAACAACATTCCTTTCTAAAGCATTAGCCCTTTAGCAACACAAGGCCATCACTTCTCATGCAGCTTATTTAAGTGAGGTATAATAGAGAACACAGAACTATTCACATATTTCATAGGCAAAAACTAAATTAAATTCTAATCAAGTATGCATGACTAAATGAAGATAAAGACATTCCAGCATACTGTAATTCACACTGTAAATATCAAAGAAGTATACAATAATGATTAATCTCACTAGTAACTGCAGTGCCAGATCAAAGCGCAAAATGCTTTCATTCCACTCCTCTCTGCCATTACCAAGTATGCACCCTTATAAGAAAATCTTCTGGCAAAATCCAACAGAAACACACAGAACCAACGAATTCTTCAGGACCTCTACGGACAAGAGGAGTAGATGCTGCATCAATTAGCATGCAAATCCCATTATCTTGTTGACTTCTATTTATCCTACCTATTCCAGAGCTTCCATTTTTGCGAGCAAGAAATAAAGATGCTATTTCCAGCACAACTTGGCAAATTAGGAGAGCATGAGCATGTATTTGATATTGGCCCAAATTACTTCAAACCTAGGCATCTCCTGTCTGCCACTTCCAAAAAAAGCCCTAAATCAAACAAAACCACACTCAACCCAAGCCCCATACAACATTAAGGTGGAGTTGAGGAGCTAAGAAAATATGCACCTTCATTGCAACTTTTGTTCTATTATGGATCTCCAACAACAATGATGTTGAGATATTTTCTCAGTTTTCAGCAGGTGAAAGATTCTGCTTACTCATCCCCCATTGATACTCCACATGAAAGGCCCACACTCAAAATGGGAGTGAAGGGAGACAAGTAGGAAGGGAAAGGGAAGGTTGGCCTTCCCCTAAAGATTAAAGAATCCTTAAGTCCTGAGGTGTGCTGAGTACATACTATGTTCTGGACCTTATAAATTTTCAGTTTTGCTGGAAATTGCTCCTTCTCTCAAAGGCCACACTTAATATCTTACTGCAAGACAGTAAAATTGAAATATTCTGAGAAATGTAATCACTGGTGATAGAGCCAGAAGGCAACGCTAGGGTGACATTTAATGAACTGATTAATTGGGGGCTTTTTTAGTTAAATATAGATCGTTGCGTTTAATGTGACTATTTTCTAGGAGTTAGGACAGTTATTCTAAGGAAAAAGAGGAAAAAAATATTTTTCTGCATAATCATTAAGGCAGCCAAGGCTTAAATAAATGTCAAAACATAGTTAAAATTATGGCTTAAAAATACTCTGCAGAAGAAACTTAGATCAAAAGGTGGGATGAGAAGACCAAGCTTTCCTGCTGTTATTCTTTAAGGCTGAAAGCATGTGATGAGCATGACCTTCCTTTCTCTCTGAAAAGCTGGCCCCAGGAACACAGTGGCAGCCAAAGCTGAAACTACTCAAAACATTTTGTTTGCTACATTCTCCTGATCTGTCATCAGAAAGTAATAAAAACATTATTTTGCAAAGATAAAAATATATTATCTCAACTCCCTCTCTCCCTTCTGTTGCACAAGCTGAAACCACAACCTATGCCCATTTAATTGCCACCCACAAAAATATTCTCCACAGACTGTGACCACAAATAGCAAAGACTGCAGATGTTTTGAGAAAAAACCCTGAGTTTTGCTCATTTGACCAGAGTGCATTTTTCAGCAGTAATTAGTGTGATAACCAGCACTGTCTTTAAGAGAGCTTTATTTCCTCTTCTGATTGACCCAGATGGCACATTCTCCTCCCCTTCCCCTTCAGAGGCCTCTGAAGGCGATGCTCTCTGTGCACAGGAGCAGACACAAGTGAAGCCATCGCCCTGCCTCCACCCAGACACAGCACTGCTATGGAGAGCAAGCAGAGCAAACACCAGTTGGTCTGAGAGGGTTTATCTTTGAGACAAGGCTTGGTTGAATTTTGCTCCCAGACAAGGAGTGCAGAGCCCAAGTGCACCAGGGGCTCCTCAGTAACCCCATACACCCAGCGAACAGGAGGCCCAGCTGGGGCAAAGGCAGCAGCACCACACACGTGAGGAAAACACCAGGGAACCAGAGGAAAGAATGGGAGATCAGCTGAGGGAATTGCTCACTGCTGGCGAGAGACCCGAGAAGAACAGAGCTGGTTTCTCCCAACCAAATGTCAATCAAGGTTAATCCGAAAAGACGGAAGTTCTTCACAGCTAAAGGTTGATGCAGAAACCACAATAATAACCAGGAAAAGGTATTTCACTTCTATTATTTCTCTTCTTAAAAAAAGGTTGAGTATTCTGACTTCTTTTTCCATGTATTCAATACAGACTTACAATGCTGCCAGAAGTGGTCCTGCAGTTCTACACAACTCCACACCTGCCCTTTGCTAGCACTGGCCCTTCCCCAAAGAGAAAAGCTGCTGCTCCAAGGATTTAGAACTGGCAGAAAGCTGGCACTAAGACTAGAAGGGCAAAGGCAACTGAGTTTCCAGCAAAGAGGACATGAAAACTGTCCACTCATTTTGAAGAAAAATTAAGTAATTTTCCCCCCAGTTCAGGCATTAAATGATCAGGTAATCCCATTAACACAGAATCTTCTATCAGTTGTGCAATTTTACTTTTTTGAATGAATCTTTCTTACTGGAAGTAACAGATGATTTAGAAGTGGAAACAGCAATATTTACAAGAAACAGTGAAGAGTAAGGAAATCATGCTACTCCAGACAATGACAGACCCTCAGACTGAACTCAAAAGGATGCAAAGCAGAAAAACAAGTTTTAGAGGAATGATGGATTACAGAAATGGAAATTGGAATAAGAAATGCCTTGCAGACCAAGAATGCCAAAGGCACATTTGCAAAAAAAAAAAAGTTTCTTGACTCTTTAGACAAAGGCAATATAACAGGAGAAAATAATTTAACTTTCTGTGGAACATTTAACAGAATCCATACTAAAAGTAATAACTAAAGTTTAAAAAATGTTCAAGGAGAGTTAAGAGACATCAAGGATTAGAACTGTTACAGTGACTACAATGATCTGTGTTTAAAGACAAATTACTGGGTTTCTACTGATTCTCCTCAGTCAGGCCCATGGTTCTTCTTCTGTGTGCACCCCTAGTTTCTCAGGTCAAGTCAAGATCAATTAGGTTGTGTCAGTTGTTCTGAAAGTGGAACAAACATCTCTCATTAATTATACACAGTGTCTTAGAGTTTACAGCAGTCAATTAATTGCACTCTAACACTGAATTTCTCCTCCTGAGCTGCATGTACAACTTTGCTACCAACTTTTAGGAAAACTTATGTTCTGATTATCTTATCTGAGCCATAATACTCATATTTTAAAGATCCTTGGAAGAAAGTCAAGCTGAAATCAAATCAGTAATTATTTCTAGAGAAACACACTGGACTTCAGAGATGTTAGGAAATTAACATATTCTACTTGTTATAGTTATTTCATCATCATAAATTAACTTTGTATAATATTACACACTCTTCTTCTCCCTTAAATGTAACTGCACTAGTTTTGAATAAATGTGGATTTTATATTCTGCATAGACTGAAAAATAAGTCTAGAGAGATAACACATGAACAAATGACTTGTTAGCTATTCACCAGAATATATAGCTTAGACCTAGACATTTCTTGTGCTTACTTAAAATCCATAAATATTTAACACTGAAGTTTCACAAACCAGAAACAATGGAAATGCATCACTGATTTCAGCAAAAAATACTCTGAACGTACCACAAGGAAGACACATGGTACTGATCAGTCATTCCTATTCCTCATTTTAACACTAAGGCCAGTACTGCAGGAAAACCACAGAGAAGCACAAAGAGAATAGGAATGGCATTATGACTGCAGCTCTAAGCAGCAGAACCTTCACAAGAAAAGGTTCAACAGCTGGACATGGAAGATATTTTTGCGATCCAAAGAAATGTCTTTAGTCTTCTCACTAAGAGCACAGCGAATTGTTGTGAAGTCTGTTGCAGGACACGTTATGCACCAAGGTCAAGAGCTGGACCAATCCAATTTAAGTAATACAAACTAAACAACACATTCCCATTCCTGAAGTGTTTGCATGTGCACTGTCAAATAAACTGCAAGTTGCTCATTTTCAGGCTTAAATCCCATCCTTGCAATTCACAGAACATAGTTTCCTGAGAAATTTCTCTAAATTAAGAAATCTCTCTTGAAAGATTATCTCTTAGCTGGACTTCACTTCTGTACCACTGAAAAATTACCCATTTGAGCCTTAGCTAAGCTCCTGGGCACACACACAAATTGCTACATTGCCTTAACTGAAGAAGTAAGCTGGAGCCACCAGGCGCACCAAAGAAAACAGCCTGAAGCCAGCAAAACAGTGGGGACACAGCAGCTTATGTTAGCACAACTGGACCTCTGTAATGAAGTCATAAACCCCACACCCTAGTCTGCTCTACGCTCATTCTCACTCCAGCATGATGGAAAAGCTCACCTTGCTCACCTGAAAACACTTCACACACACTAATTCAAGCAAACTGGTGTACTGAAAAAACACTGTCCATTGAAAATGGACACAAGAAAGGAAAGCAAAAAATATGTTTAGGATTATGAATCTGTCATCACTACTTAAAAAAAACTGAGGTAGTTGCTGACAGGTCTCCATTAAAAATTAATTTAGATAGCTAGCTAGCTTAAGAAATAAGGGAACACTCATCTCTTTCAAAAAAACAACAGTTTCTGAAGCAGTTTCAGAGAATGCACGGGTCATGTGTGGCAGACATTTGTTCAGTTAAGAATAATCTGCTTAAAAGTCAAGATTTCCAGGATGATGAGAAATATTTCCCATTTTAAGTGCAAATGTTAAAATGGGAAATAAAACTAATAAACTGCAAGTGTTTTCACTTTGTGCCAAGAGCCACCCAGTGACCACAGCTGGAAGAAACCCAGATGACACTTCACTTACTCACAATATCAAGGTAGCTGTTGAGAGTTTTAACAATACAGCAAAGTTAGGAAAAGCAAGAAAATCAAGAATAGCAGGTCAACTGCCAAAGTGGAAACTGGATTTTAAACAAGTGCGTTCACATTGACACATCTTACCTGAGATTAAACAAAAACATCCTCTTAAAACCTTTCAGCAGAAAAAAAGATTCTACATAAGAAACACAATTGAGTGAGAAGACAACCATGTACTTCACATTACTAGTGATCTTTTTCTATTCAAAACAGTAATCCAATATGGAAACGAATAAAGACATAAGAGAGAAATTTCAGTCCCTTTTCTCCAGAGCAAGTATTTTCTCAAACACTGTAACAGTGATAATGTAATAGAATATGGTTGTTGCAGACAGACCAGTTTGTAAGAACACACAAATTAACCTTCTGCACAAGTCACTCAGTTTAAAACTACAAAGTACATTATCTTGAGGTTATGCTTTTTTTCATATCCATTTCATGCATAGATTGATTTCCACGATGATCAAAGTTCACAGATATATATAGATATAAAAGTATTTTTTCCTACTAAATCTACAGAAACAGAGGTTATCCCTTCATATAGCTGCATTTGATTGCTTTGATTTTTCTCAAAAGAGAGACGAAACTGAGAAGATATAACTTACTTCTAACTCTGGTAGGATAAAAACTTCTGAACTGCTTTTATAAGCACTTTTTACAGTGCTTCCATGCTTGTACAATACAGCTTTTTATGTTGCAGTAACTTTTTATCATGCATTCAATAGATTTTATTCCTGTAGCCATTTACAGACATGTGGGTAAGATTCTTTTTATCTACCATTTTCAACTGCTCTGAGGAAAAAACATTAAAAAGCATATCCAAGTTTAGGCTAATACCAACAGGAGAATATGAGAGATATGAGAGACCATATGGAAAAAATGTTTTCTGTTTCAGTTTAGTATGGAACTCTTTCTTATGCTTTGTCTAACATGAAGCTTTCCTTACAGTAAGGGTATCTGACTGATTTGCTTATAAGTGAAAAAAAAAGCTGCTGAGGGTATTCAGTGGTCAATAACTCAGAGAAGACAAGTAGCCTGATAAGAAGCTCACACTGTATTGAAACAGCCAGTTTCTTCCAAGGACATAACCATAATACATTTTCTATCAGTTTAGCAGCTTGCAGAAGATAACTGCCATAATTTATTATCTTATTTATCTACTTTGCTGCTTAGAACATCACTAGGTTTCAGTATTTAGTAGAGCAATGGGAAAAATAATGAGTCAGCTATGGGCCATCAGTGCAAAGAGATCGATATCTGATCTAAGATAAAACTGGAATATTTAGTAATCAAAATTACTTATTACACAGAGCCAGTCCAGCAGCAAGTATTTCTTCTCAATACATTTTATACATATATTTAATATATGCAAAACAAATTATTAATATTTTAAGCCATCTGCTTGTTTATTTACACTGCTTTAATAAAATCTGTCTTCTGACAATTTCCACTCTCACTGCTTAAAATAGAAAATAGCAACAAAAAAGTCACACTTTTAAAAACATCACCCAGTAAGCTGCTTTTTTAAAAAAAGAGGGAAATATTTCTCTTCCTCCTGGGAAAAAAAAAAAAAAATTAAAATGGCAGGAGATATTTCCCATTAAAAACATAAAACATACTGACTTTGAATATTCCAATTGAAGATGTGAGCACACATCCCAGAGCACAAATAAACTCTTTCTCCATGAACATTTGCTTAACCAGGCTTTACTTCTTCATATTGTCGTGGATTTCTCACTTGCAAGGACTGTGGTCCAGATAGATCCCATTTTTTTAATCTTTTTGAAATTTGGGGCTATTAAAGTCCTTCACTTGCAAAACTGTAGCAGTCAGTTTTCCAAAGGAGCCACCATGAATTTGTTTTCTGGTATATGATTTACAAAAATCATCACAAGGATGTTAAAAAGATTCTAAAAAGATAGGAAATAAAAGGAAATAAAATTACTCTTTCTTCCAAAGGTGAACTTATAAAAAAAAATCCTATTTCAAATTTTAAGATCTGCAACACAAAACTATTTCCATCATTACTACGTTCCAGCTTCGGGTCGCACTGCACCTCCAGCTATAAACAACTCTTACTGACATAAACCAAGACAAAACTACAGGGCTGAGCACTAGACTTAACAGCAGGTCCCCACATGAGAGTTATGAATTCTGCCATCTGGATTATTTATTATGAGGTCAGTTTAGTCCAAAATATTACCAGGAGATTTCAGATCAGAGTTTGTAAAAAACTGCAATTATGTCCCTTCCACATCTAAGGGGACACTGATTGACCAATCCTTTTGGCTAAATGTTTTCTGTAGCAGAAGTTTAACAGCTATACTGCAAACTTCTTCATTAGTGGGTTGGCCCATTCACTCCACATAATCCAGCAGACAGCCACTGTTCCATGTTAGTTTTCACCTGCAAAGGAGCTGTTTTCACTTGGAAGATCTGGTACAATTTGTAATAAAGTACAAAAATCAACAGGGCCAACATATCACATAGATCTCCTTCCTGCACACATTCTGCATTCTGTGGAGCAGGAATTTTGCAGAGAGCAGATCTCTACTTTACAGACATAAGTGCTTTTCCTAACTAAGTGCAGAATACTAGAGACTAAAAACAAACGGAAAAGCAAGCACAAAATGAAACAAAGGAAAACTATTTTCTCCTTACTACCTCTGCAAATCAAAGGGGTGATTTTAAGCAGGAGGTAAAACACCAGGGGCTTTGAATCAACTCCTGAAATCACTGAATCCTAGTATCACAAAACTGTTTCGGTTGGAAGGACCTTTGAAGGTCATCTAGTCCAATTTCCCTGAAATAAGCAGGAAACTTCCTCTACACATCAGGTTGCTCAGAGCCCAAACCAGCCTGACCGTGAAAGTCTACAGGAATGAGGCACCTACCAAGTCTCCAGGCAACCTATTTGAGTGTTTTACCACGTTCATTGTAAAAATATTCTTCTTTGTATTTAATCTAAAGCATTATCTTCCTTCTCCACTACAGGAGTAACCTTGGATGACTGGCCTACACATGAGAAAATAGTAATCTTCCTTAAGCTCAGTCTTACCCACCCCTTCAAGATGTGTTCTATCAGTTTTCACTTGGACTCCCTCAAAATGTACCAGCTCCTTGTTAAACACTCTCTTCCCTAGAAACCATCACTCTTTACACACCCTCTGCTAGTGTATCCTCACCACCAAAAGGTGGTGTGATGCTGGAGTGCAACACCAGTTGTATTTCAAACAGCAGAACTTACCAGCATCATTCTTTCCACACAACTATCTTGATTCCTTGCTATTTCTGTACCTTTCAGATTAAACATCAAGCATTCCTTAGGTGAAATGAGCCAAGTCAACCTACCAGGGCTTAAAGGCAAAAAAACTAAACACTGGATAGATTGAAAACAAATTTACATGAATACTCCAATTCAGGCACAACTTGGGAACACCACAAAAAAGATAAAAGTGCTCTTGTTTATGTCGTTAATACTCCATTGCAAGACTGGAAAAAATATTACTTGATTATTACTTGATACCTCCTTCCCAACTGTAATTCCCAAGCACCCACAAATTAGGGTGTTGAACACAGATGAAAGTAGAGGAACAATTCTGTCATAGTAATGATGATAATGATGATGAAGATAATAATAATAATGTTTATTAACCAGTCAGGTTGATCAGGTATGTAACTATATATGGACCTGCACTGCTAGATCCTTAAGACAAAATGAAAAAATACTGTGCTACAACAAAAAAATGGTATTACAAAATTTCTCTCTTTAGCTGGGCAGATGGTAAACGGCAACTGCAGCTTATTACAACCCCCATAATTGTCTTCATCACCTTGTGTTTCCCCATCTGTCTTCTGTGCCCACCTGTTTTCTCACCTTAAACCAGCAGCTCTGCAAAAGTATATATGTACTATGTTAAGTGCCCAGTGCAACAAAGTCCCAGCCTTTAATTAAAGATTTTACAATCCCTAATTTTATAATTTATAAATTTATAATCTAATTTATAATGTTATAATCTAGGCTAAACAAGATTTCATTTAATCAGCTCTGTGCATACAACATTTAAAATGCACATTATTAACACCCAGAAATAATGTGTTACATTTCTTTATTTAGTTAGTAAAGGAAATAGATATTTAGTGCTCCCTTGCCTTCAAATGCAAGTCTTTTATGTTACTTTGTAGAAGAGGAACTACTAATCTAAAGAATTCAAGATAGCCTATTGTTTTCATTATCTTGCCTCTTCACTTCCTTCAACGCCACTTAGTGTTCGGTTTTGTCTCATTCCATAAACACCAGGGATTAGTGCTGGTTGACAGAATAAAACTCAGGAATCAGTAACTTAAATGTACTTTGGAGCTGCAATGTACCACTACATTCTACTGGACACCGCCCAAACTATGTATGGACAGAAGATTCCCTTAGCTCATAAGATAGAAAAATCTCCAATGCTACAGCAATGGAAGGCCCAGCGAAGTATGAGGGGTTTATTTTTATCCTGTTGCTTCCTCGTTGTCAGTGTTGCAATTAGAGTAAGTGCTCATCGCCCACAGTTTCTCCACTGTTATTTGGCAGTAGTTGCAGTCTGCAGAGAAAATTCTCATTTACTGTGTCACTGAGTGAGCACCTCTGTAAAGCAGCACATCTGCTTTGTGTCCCAACCTTCTTTACTGTTTACAAGCCCTCATTAGCTGTGTCCTGGATGCTGTGCTATATAAGAAAACACAACATCAAATGCTGAACCTTTATGTCCAGATCAGACACTGCCTTATTGGTGAGCCATTACCAAATCGCTCAGCTAAAATATCACTCTACGTTAGTGAAATACATGGCTAAGACAGATGACAGCAAGCAATAAATCTCACAGAAAGCATTTGATCAGCTGTTTTAATGAGAAGTTAAAAAGGAAACTGCAAGTGTTAGGCCTTTATATCAGTCTTTTTTTTCTAATACAAACTGCTAATCTCTGACTGAAGCAGAGTCAATGCTTAAAAATCCATTACTGTCTTTGCCTTTACATCATTTAATGAAAGTTGAGATAGTGGGGCTATTTACTCTAATACCTTAGATTTCTTTCAAATTTTATCTCTAAAGCTATTTCTATTCTGACTGCCAATTTAATATCTTATTATTCCCCTTCTCTGTAAATTCCTGTTAAAGCAATAAGTACTTCAGAAATACCAAAGCTTAAAAATTCTAGGATATTGTTTCTTCTGGAGCCTCCAGCAATGTATTTCCTAAATAAATAGAAATTTAATCAAATTTTTCATTGACCCAAAATCTGAAAAATAATATATTCATGAAGGCAGAAATGCAAATTTCAGCAAATGGAGGTTACATAACACAGTAAATAAAAAGCACAGCAGACAAATATCAACTTCTGAGAATAAAAGCTATCTGAAAAAAAAAAAAGCAACTAAAAAGCATTCATCTAAACAAGCATCTTCTGAAATTTCTTTTAATTCTCTAAAAATCAATTTACCCCAAGACATTTCATGCATTTGCTTGTTTGCTACTTCTGTATATACAATTTATAGTATTATTATTTCTCAGAATCATGACTTTTTAAATTCTTTTAAACACGAGTTTACCCTGTTTTCCCTGTGAAACAGGGAAAAGATGCAAAGTAATAGGAGAGATGAAAAATTAAAAGGAAATAAAATCAATTTAATAAAATACAATCAGAAAGGGAACAAAATGAAGATGTAGCACCACAGAGCAGTACAGCAGCTCAGAAGATACCAAAATAACTTCCATAGGCAGAAAAGATGTGACAAAAAGAGAAAAAAGAAAAGGAAAAAATCCTCTTTTTTTCAAAAGCAACACAGCGTACAGAGCTAAGCTGTAACACAGTCTTTACTGCAACACTTCTCAATTTTATATACAGGAAGGTTATTAAAAAAAAAAACACAAAACCTAGGCTGGAAGTAAACAAATGTGAGAGGCACCCAAAAGGTTAAAGGCAACTGAGACAGAAATACAGAGTATAAGGAGACACACCAGAGGAGATAAACAGAAACTTAAATATTTCTTCATTCATTTGCAACACAGAGAGTCATGATCTGTTGAAAGAATATTTGAATGTTTGCTTCTATGTGTACCACCAATGATAAAGATGCTTGCTTATTTATAGCAACTACAGTGGTAGCTTCCCATGGTTTTATTTGCATAGTCTAAGAAATGCTTCCAGTTTTAGAACTTTTTAATACAACTATCAAAGACATTCAGATATAATCAAAAAAAGAAACCTTGAACAAAAGAAGGAACACTAAAGTAAATTTATTATCAGCACAATTTTAAACAAAATTTAGTTTCCCATTATTAAGCTACTAAAAAGAAAAATTTTCAGGAGAGCAAAGTAAAATTCAAGGAGAGAAAATAGGTCTATGAGATCAAATAAACTTTTTAATGATTAAATAATGAACAAAAACAGCTCAAGATTCCTACAGAGTTTGGGATTAAATATATTATGCTATTTCATGGCTATGTGAAATAAAGATTGATTGATTTATTTATTTCTCACTAGAACTAAGAGATTATAATTTTCCTACTGCATGTTCTTTTCTTGTTATTTGAGGTATTTTATTGCCATCCTTGGCCATTAATGGTCAATAAAGTCTGATATTAAATAGACCTGAAAAAAATCTCGTTTTCTGTTCCCCAGGAGCTACAGAAAGCTCAAAGGAAAAGCAGGGCATACTCCTGTTGAAATATGCTAAAGAAATAAGATCCAAATAAAAACAGAATTAAAATCTCTAAGGTTGCACTTTAGGAAAGCAGTTTTTTGGGAATTGCAAATACTACTCACAGAGTTAAATACAGCCTGAAGTTCCTGGAGATGGCATTCCATTCTCTCCAAGAATGAGTCCCTCTGGACCTACCTACACTTCTCAGATGTGGACTATTAGTGTCACAAACTCCAGCACCTACTGCCTTGGATATTCTGAGCATGGAGAAATCAAGCAACTGGAGACCAGCTGGAGGACAGATCAGCTTCATTAGAGAAGATGGTTTACCAGCAAGTGTGAAATCCTTAAAAATATAAATCTAAGCAAAACCAAGCCTGTAGGACTATAGAGCTTGCTGAATAAATAACCATTACAAGAGAACTTACCAGGAACCCTTCAAGTAGCAGAAACAGGGATCCAAGTGAGAAAATAACATCATACAAGTTGGCTAATAGGACTGTAATCAAACTAATTCCTATGACTGCATATACAGTAAAATCAATAATAATGGAGTTGTTATGCAGGAAGAATATAGGATTACAGAATATCAGAATGTGTTTTCAGAACAAAACAGTACAGTCACAAAGAGAGCCCAGGAAAAATAGAGCAACTATCACCAGGCTGACTCCATGGGATGAAAGGATCTGAAAAAACATTTGCTGGAAACTGAAACAAAAGATATAAAAATACAAAACGGGACAAGATTCAGCATGGGTTGACCAAAGATGCCAGGCCAAACCCATACTCTAGCTACCAAAGAAATTGTTTTAAGAACAGAAATGCATAAAATACTTCTGTTCAATAAAGCTTTTTATTATACAAATTTCATTATTTTTTTTATTATACAAAGCCACATGGAAAATCACTACTTAAAGAAATTTAGCCACAAGTCATCTAGCTCTAGTGAAGATAGCACAGAGGCATTACTGCAAGCTTAAGAGCAGGACTGTAGAGGAGATTACACATCCCTTAAGCACAGCCTAAAAAGGCTTGTAGGCGGCAGAAGCAAATGACAGCATTAAGTAGCCTATGACTGAACCTCCTCAAACAACACCAGCAGCTACCTCTACTCAGAGATTTGAGACTCCCTAAACACAATGCAAGAGAAAAAGGAAAAAGCCAAAAAATATCTGTGGAAAGGTATGGAAACCTGAACAGTTGGAAGGAGGAACAAACTACTGACAAAATTAAGTCCTACCAGCTTGTTTGTAGTAGAAAAGAACAAAGAAGTAGAAAATTGTACAAGGTGAAGAGCTGAATCTGCCTGACAGGTTGATGCCCATCTTCAACCTTTCACCTGGGGATTATGTGCCTACAGGTAGGATTACTTGCCTCCAGTCTTGCTCAGTGAATTCCTGCCAAGAGGCTCCACACAGCCTGGCTTTTCCTGGCATAGCCAAGCACCCCCTTGCAGCTGCTTCCCTAAGAAGAGTCAGCATCTGCATCCTGCTGGCTCGCAGCTCAGCTGCCCACTATACACATCCATCATTCCAGCAACTGAAATATTAGTCTTGACACTACTCTTCAAAATTCCAATTAGTTGCTTTTGCACAAAGACTGTGTTATAACTGTATTTGATGAGGAACAAGATCAGAGAGGCAGCAGCAGCTGGAAAAACCAGGAAAAACCATTATAGGATGAAAAACTGCAGTATAAGAGGGCAGGCCCCTTTATACACTGATAAAGTGTTAATTTATATAAGAGTGAAAGACACTTTTCACGAAGTGGGAGGGTTGTTAACAGGAACTACCAAGAATTTCGGCTAAGATTTATAATGCTCCATGCATTACCAAGAAATTTTGAAGCAAGGGTGAATAGCTGGGTTAGAAAAATCTGTCAACAACAAACTTACTGAGAAGAGTCACAGTGATACTGAACTTAAAACCAGAATGATGTACTGAATAACAGAAAACACTAAAAAAAATGCAGAAAAATGGCTATATAACACTATTCACACGCTAATGAACTTTACACTACCTAGATCACTCTTTAAAGATGTCAAATTACTGTGCATAATTTTTCAAATATGAGCTAACCACTTGTTTGCAATCAAAAAGGAAAACAGATCAAGAACAAAACAGAAAACTAACCAATATCTTTATTCATGATACACTGCATTCTGATAGCTACATCTGCTCAGATCATCTTGCCTCAGAGACATGGACACTTTGCAAGAGATACAGAATAAAGCAACAAAGATAATCAGAAGTATGGAGCATTTTAAGTACAGAACAACCATAAACAAATCCTACATATTAAATAGACCACAGGGATCAGGGTTAAGATTATAAATCCTATAAAAAACTCTCACTCACACAACATAGAATCAAACAATATGCCCCTAAAACTTAAAGAGAAAATAAAAATTTGAAATTATTTAATTTTAAAATAAAGCCTGCAGAGAAACAGGTAGATATAATTTACGTGCAAAATAAAAAAACAATGATGTTGTAAAGCAGAAAAAAGAGGTGATGTTGCTTCTATGTAGAAACATAGTAACCTGAATCCTGAAAGCTGAGTCCATTCCAAGACTGTATTGCTAAAAAAAGGTTCAAAGATGATAAAACTATTTTAGATTGCAACAACTCATAACAAATATGCTGCAAATCCATGAACTTCAACCAAAACACAGAAGTAGTTAAAAGAAGAAGTGACATGAAGGAAAAAAGTTCAAAGGACTATTTAATGACGGATAAGGTGATGGAATTCAATGTGACTTGCAGAGTAGAAATAACAGTTACATTCAGGAAGAGAGATAAGGACATGAAGACTTGACAGACGCAGTATTGTTTCAACACAGACCTGCTAGGAGAATCTTCTTGCCTTCTAGCTGTATTCTAGAAATATACCTTTTTTGTACAGTAAATTTAATTTGCAGAACTGTTAAATTCAAACTATGCTATTTTCAAAACTGCATCAGATAGGCAGTAACATTTCAAATGTTGTGTTGTTGTCCAGAACCAAAGATTTGATTTCTCTCTTCCCTTTGGTGAGGCACCTATATTTCAAGAAGGAGAGAAGTGACATCATCTGCTCTATCTTCCCTGGAAAACCTGTGGCAGAATTTCGTACTAAAGATCTTAAGCAGCTCTCCAGATTTGTATTACTGCAATTATTGTACTGTCTGGAGCTACTGTCTGCAGAAACTCTTCCTCTTTTTTCCCAATCACCAACAAGGACAAGTAGTCCTGTGTAAAAGATCAAATGCTTGACCCAACATCACAGTTTTATTTGATCCTAGCATATCCTCAAGTAAGATACTGAAATCCAACTGCTTAGCTCTCAGAGTCCCATTACTGGCCAACCTTGCAGATGATTGCCATTTGGCTGATACCATCAGACAGTGTCACCTACACTCTTGGAAAGTCACATACACAGCTGGAGAAGTATCATCATTTCATATTGCTGTGGATGCTTAAATTCCATGAAATGCGCTGGTGTGGGTTCAAAGTTAACTATATATAGTAAGCCTCACCTCTGGATGCACTGATTGCTGCTGGGCATGCTGTGAAATTATTTTACATTAGTGATCACAGTCTTTTGTTTTAAGAGCTTTGAAGAACAGAATTTCAACTGAATATATAATAGGAGCTTTGGGTATTCAAATTATACATTTGAAGACTCATAAGCAAATTAGAGCAAACAATTATAAATCCTTGTCTCCTTTAAAGTAGAAGTCACATTTCAGTAGCATCTCAATATCAAAAATGAGAACTGCATTACTAGCTGCATAAATGTGCCGTGAAAAGACACTGACCTTGTAAGAGAGAACAGTATGCTTAGAAGACACTACATCCCACTGCTTGAAGAAATCGCATAAGGCAAGGACTAATGAAGAAATTCCCCCAAATCCTGTCTAAGCACAGTGCACTCCTTTGTTTGCAGGGAAAGGAAGACAACCTGGTCCTGGGGAACACAGTTACAACAGAGAGCTGAAGAGGACAACATTCAGAGTTGGTTTCAGTGCAAGAAAGACATTACCAAGTGTACACTGATACTGGGACATCCCTCTACCCTGAATGCTTTCCTTAATCACTGCCAGAACTCTATTGGTTACAGACTGTATCAGACTATTGACATAAAACTGTTCATTGTAAGTATGTGCATACATATTTGCAGCCATCCATATACACATACTCACCTAATTTATACTCTGCTAAGAATGAAGGAAATTGATATGGTACCTCATGGCATTTTGCACTGAATAAACAACAGTGGTAATAAGTAAGAAGAGAGGACAAAAGCCAAAAAAATATGTACTAAAAAAAGTATGACCTAAAGTAAACAAAAAAATAGACCAGCGGCATTATAGAGTGTGTCTGATCATTCACTACAAACACAGCAAGGGAGAAACCCCAGGGGCTCCAACCCAATCAAAACCCCTGAGCTGCCACCCCATGAGAGTCTGGGGTGGGGCGACTATTCTTGGCCTCGCAGGGCCTATCCCCTGATGCAAAGGATGGAATTCCCTCCTGTCGGGCTTAAAGACACGCCTCTCACTTTAACAATGTTTATCTGAAATTAAATCTTTGCCTCCCTGGGTGGAGGGCACCACACAATTCCTACCTATTATGTTTTGGTGGGTACACTATAGCAGTCTCAGAGCACATGAAAAGGGTTCAATTTGGATCAGACAAGACTTTCGGATGCCCTTAGGAGTGTATCTTACATGCTCTGACTGCCTATGGGCAGGAACGGACTGGATCAGCCCCAGTGCTAAACCCCACACAAGTGTGGTGTAAACATGGGGCTCACTCTGCAGATCCACTCTCTCTGCATTACACTGTTTGCCTCTGCAGCCACACAGTTCTTACACTCTATCAGAAAGAAACAAGACAACAGATTTCACATATTTTTAATGTCTTGCCAGTTCATACGTCCCCACTTGTCCCCTCACAGTGCCAGCTTGGTACACAGTCTTCAGCAGAACACAGCCTGCCTACGCGCTGTCACATATGGGAGAAAGCGTTAACATAGTGATCTATATTTTAGTGGAAACAATCACTTAAAGGCTGGAGACCACTGAAAGCATCGTACAGTATTTGCTAGCCAAATTCATTTACGCACCAAAAAAAGCCTTGCCACCTGCTGACAAAGTTTATTCTTCCAACTGCAACACTAGTTCCCACTAAACTAATCCATAATCACTTGGCTCATCACAAAATCCACCCCATGCACATGAATTAGGACTCCTGAAGTAGCTAATACTGGATACCAAATAAAATAGGATCAGAGGATTTTGAAGAACCAAAGACAATACACTACAGAAGGAATTCATTCTTACATCAATGGCTGCCCAGGGAGGTCATGGAGTGTCTCTCTCTGGTGACATGAAACATTCCAAACCCACCTGGGTGTGTTCTTGTGTAACCTGCTCTAGATGACCATGCCTTGGCAGAGGGATTGAACTAGATCATCTCCAGAGGTTTCTTCCAGCCCTAACAATTTTGTGATGAACAAAACACATTTTATGTTGTTATATGTACACACGGTGTTAATAGGGTGTCCTGCCAGAAAGGCTGATAGTGATATATTTAGAATTAACCAAACTATGTTAGGACATGACCTTACTAGATCTCAGTTAAGCAGGTTCCTGATATAGTAGATAATTCCCAAGGAAAAAAAGCAATCCTGGAAGAGGTGGAGAGCAAACATAAATGCTGAGAAATGATCTTAAACTGGATGCTTAAACATGACATTTTTCCTAATAAAAAGTGAGAAGAGCATTTCAGGTTATTAACATTCTTGGTGTGCTTTTTATAGGCACAGTGTGCTTTGTCAGACTCCTACTCTTCCATTTAGATTTTGCCTATATAAAACATGTCATATAATCAGTAAAAAACAATTCAAATTATATATTTTGAAGCTTAATGGGATTACACATGAGCATCCTGTAATGGAGAACAGCCAGGCAAGCACTGACCTCCAGAATCTATTTATACAATCAGTATCTCAGAATGATCCCTTAGCTTTCATTATATATATATATATATATATATATATATATGTATTTCAGTACTAAAAATCTCCTCTTGACAAAATAAACAGCAAGAAGAAGAAAAAGAACATGTTTTTCTTTTAAATTCATTAAAAGCTTCAGATTGAACAGGGAAAATCAAGAATGCATATCAAGAAGGTCTACAGCTTTTCCCTTCAGCTTACAGTCTTTTTAAATATCAATAACTTCAATTCAAAACAATTTCCTTGTAATGAAAGCACATTTTCATCTAATTAAGAAAACATAACAACTAGTTTTAAGTTTCATTTTGTACAGTTAAACTTCCAACCATTTAATTTAATATCAGCTAGGTTTTCAATATTTATGAGTGGAAAAGGTTCTAAATTAAACACATACTACTCAGGCAGCAACTTGCTTACAATGACACAGGTTCAGGGGATGCAAACTAGTATTTGCTTTCATTTATGTAAAAGGTTTTTCTGCTACTTCTTAAATAGATACAGCTAAAGGTAATTTAAATAAACTGTCCATTCGTGTCTAGGTTCATTACTGGGGAGAGGAGAAGGTTTAAAAACAAGAATGGCATTTTAAGACAGTAGTTCTTGGTCTGCAGTGAACTTGAGGGTCTGGGAATTTCTCTAAGGACCCATCCTGGCTCTATCATTTAAATTTTATTAAAATAAAGGCATCATTTACAGGAACAAAGATTTCACTAGGTACTCTGAAAATACAGTCAAACCTGTGTGATTCTATAGTAGCTCTAAGTATCTCTCTAAAACACTGAAGTACCACTTGAAAAACTCCTCAGAACAAATACAGCAACACTTAGAAAGCACAATTTGCCTTCAAAGTTAAGTACAGTATAAGGCTCTTGACTTGGTTCTTAAGTTTGTTGACTCAACATAGGGACAGGTAAGTGTTCTACAGAATCAACACACCACTGACCCAGTGAAATATTTTGTCCTAATTGTTCCATGAAGTAAAGGATATTGAAGCAGACTAAGTTACACTGTTTAAGGCCAACAAAGGGAAGCCTCACCATAAGCAGAATGAAAAGTGTCTTCAGCCCCATGTTTTAATGGTATACCATTCCTTCAAGTAAATCAGTAGGCAAAATTAATCTCACAAATTTGATCATCAGTACTTCAGGTTTTTCCAACCACCCTTCTACAGTCATGTGTGTCGCTGTACAGAATAAGCAAATCATTCCAGCTTGGTGCTGAAATCCATGCAATCTCAGGAAATTCTGACAAAATCCCGTCTTTCAAAAAACTTCATTTGCACAAGAATATTTCAAAGCACTGTATAAAAAAAGAATAAAGTATGTACAGGTATGAAGACTCTTTTCATAAGTGTCAACATTTACCTTAAAGATCCTTTTAAGTAACCAGCTTCAAAACAACTCTGAAATTTAACTACTCCTATCCTTCCTTACCCTCTTTGAAAGAGCAGAAGTAATTATTTTTTGTGTTTTCATTCAAAAAATACAGCATTTTCTAGTCTATTTTAAGGGCAGCACAATATTTCTGAAGGTCTGAAGGCTTTGGGGGAGACTTTTTTTTTAAAATATACTCACCTCTTCCCCCCAGTCTCCTGAAGACAGTGCAGTATTAAGCCATGGGAAAAATGACAACCTGAATAATCAAAACTCTGGTCCCTAAATATTAACTCTCCAGTAATCTCAAGTCCACCATTTGCACCTACAACTAAACCAGAATGCACAATTTTCTGCACCAGTTTGAATTTCCACTAGAAACTGGACATCAAGCCAAAAAAGAGCAACTTGGTAATCCTAAAACCACCTATAAAACCCTTCTGAAAACAGCAGTAATGTTTCCTTTTTGCCAGTATCACTGCAAAAGAGGAGATGAAGGATTAAACAACTCCAGAGCAAGCCAGTGTGTCAGGCTTGCACACTCTTTCCCATCAGACCCCTAATGACTGGGGACAGCAGTGTCTCAGCTGAGGACAGTTTGAGCTTGGCTGTGCTGCCATGTTCATGCTACAATAATGTATACAGCACTTCAGTCATTAGATCAAGAATTTTTCAAAGTCTAACCTTATGGTTTTTCTGGCTTTTCAAAGTGTACTGCTTTATCCTGAAGTGCCAGACCAGAAATCAGAAGCTGACTGTTGAGTATATGAGGCATCCAGCAGTGATGACTGTGCTGCAACCTGAAGTCACTGTACTGAACAGCAGATGTCTGGGTGCCCTCACTACATTTTTGGATACTCCTGATGCTCCTCAGTGTACATACCTATCCATCAGGAGTATTACCAATCTGCCACATAACTACACCAAAAGAGAATCAGGAAGGACTTCAAAAGATCATCTGGTCCAACCTCTCATGGGAAAGGGAGCCAACATGAGATTATCCAGCACACTGTCCCGCCACCTCTTGAAAATATTCAGCAGTGGGGGCATTGTTCCAGGGATTGCTTGACCACCAAATTGAGTGTTTTCAAAATAGTCACTTTTTAAATTATTTTACCTTGATACTGTACAGCCCTGAGAATTCCAGCAGAGATCTAGCAAGTGCTTAAAAGAATGACAGCCTTTATCCTAACAATGCTTCCATTTAAGACAGCAGGTAGACCTTAGCTAGGCTGGCACACTGGCAGTCTAGAGCTCCTCCTGCTGCAAGAATTTCCATGCTGAAACCAAAGCAGCCTCAAATGACAAACTACAATCCTACTGTGACTGCATTGCAACATCTAATCAAAGCTGCCAGCTTTACTGGCACAGAACCGAAAACTTGCTGCAACAATAACCTGATCTGTTAATTCTAGGCATAACAGCACCAAATCTTTAAACCAGAAAGTACTCAACAAATATACATTGTACTTGCTAAAGATTTCTGTAAGCCTTATGCAAATATTTCACAATGTATGAAAAGACTAAAGATAATTATATTTGAACCAATATCACAAAGTCAATACCTACTACTACTGTTCCATGATATCTTTCAAAAAAGCTTTCACTAATTAAGGTTTCAAGAAATAGTCAAAAATCTAAGAAGATATGCATACTTGCAGACTGGATAAGCATACAGAATATATAATGAAATATATCAATAAAACTACCCCCAAATACCAAGTTCTAATTTTGCATTTGCCATTTTAATTACACAGCATTAATAAAATAATAGTCTCAAACCCTAGGAACACAATCCAGTGTTGACTTTGAATAACACTTTGACTATCCTGCAAATTAAAATCTGCTTTTTAAGCTATGACAAATATTTTTTTTAGAATAACAAAGGGTCTTAATACAGTACAAATCTTCTCTATTTCTTCTCTAGACCTCACTTTTCTACACCAGTCAACATTTTTAAAAACTACTTGTACCAAAAATGCTTTTACACACTTGTGTAAAGAGACAACTATAATTGAACATTTGTTCCTGAAACATTCTAGACAAATGTTAAAGCTGTATTTGGAGCACATATTGCAATTTCCATTATCCAGGATACACTCATTTCCCATCTCAGAACAAAGAGGGAGGATTTTGATATACTTATTCCATAACTGTGCTTATCAACAAGTAATTTTTACTTTTGGGAGACAGAAACACACTGAAACTTTGGCCAACCATACTACTGTGTCATCCTCCTGAATGGTTAAGGTAACAGTAACACCATGTGAGGACTTGTATAGGGAAAACCTAAATGAGAAACTAAAAACAATGCTATAAAGATTTAAGGAAAAGTTTACTTTTGTCTTTTCATACACTTTTACCAAATCAAGTTACTCTACAAGTCCCTTTTTAAGTAGAAGCTTTCTACTTTAGAAGGATGATGTAGTGAACTTTAACAATCTGCCACTTCAAGAAACATCATAGACCACAAAAGCATTTTTCCTCCACACAAATTTGAGTGGTTCCAATAAATGTTTGTTGTGAAACAGATTTAAACAAGCCAGTGCAAATAACATATGTTCAATTTCATTGTGATTCATTTTGGCTCCTTTCATGCAGGAAAAACAAGCATCTGTACACTTTTAGCTTAAAACAGATAGTCACATGGAATTTATCCTGTGCTCATTAATCTCTTTCCACCTGCATTTAAATCTCTGAAATTACTTTATTCTTCAAACAACTGTTCTGGTATGGCTTGTTTTTTCCATTCACTCCAGACAACGTATAAGCCTGGACACTCACTGCTCACAGAAGAACTCACATTTTCGGCATTTTCCTGACCCTGCTGTGGCACAGCCACAAACCATTCCACTTTTTCCTTTCACTGGAATCCTTCTCAATATCTAATTTTTAAATGGATCAACTGTCAGCACTGAAAACAGCATTATTGTTATTGTTATTCCCTTTGAGAATACCACTTAATAGGCTTATGCAAATCATGTACCTTTTATTTACTGCCCTAGACAAACCTAAAGGGAACAGGTTGTCAGTAACAGCTTTGTTCCCCAGTAACACGCTCAGCCCACTCCTTAGGGGTGGCTGAATGCTGCACTTAGATTGTCATTCAAGAAATAATAAATGATCTCTTGGGACATATTGCCAAGACAAGTATACTCATGGAGTCTTCATAAACTACAAAATTACAAACTCAATTATTTCCTAAAAATCTGAACAAGCAAAGTGCTTTAAAACTTTTGGGTTATTTGAAGTACATCTTCACATTCAAGTGAATGCAAGGAAATGCACCCATAGCTGCTTCAAGCTGGCTGCTACCACAGCCATTGAGAAGCATTTCTGAAGTGAGAATAATCACACTTATGGTATCATTGCATTTAGATATCGCCTTTAAACTTCCCTGTTTCAGATGCAAGTACCAATTCTATTTCAAAATCATGGGGTACAGGTCAAATGAGCTGAACAACGCTAAGATGCAAGTTCATGCACCAAGAATAAACTCCTTCTGAGAAAGTCCTGAGTCCTTTTTGGGCAGTTCAGAGAGAGAGAGAGGAGCTTTCAAATTTCAAGATACTCACGAGAATACTTTGTTTGACTGATAAAGATTCTAGCAAAAGTCAGTGCGCACATGCAGCAGTCTGTCAGCCTCACCATTTAAGCACATAAAATCAGACAGGCTTTCCAATTTATGAGTATTCCAGTTGGCAAGACCAAGGTATTATTTTTATTTGTTATGTAAGTTGTAGTACTGCAGCCTTTGTCACAGACCTGATTTATGAACCTGATTTATAGAACCACAGGAATCATTTAGGTTGGAAAAGACCTCAAACGTTGAGTACAACTATTAACCCAGTACTGCCAAATCTACCACTAAACCATGTTCCCAGATGCCACATGGAGACGTCTTTTAAATACCTCCATGGATGGTGACTCCATCATTTCCTTGAGCAGCCTGTTCCAATGCTTAACAATCCTTTCCGGGAAGAATTTTTTTCCAAATATCTAATTAAACCCACCCTCTTTCACTTTGAATCCATTCTCCCTTGTCCTGTTGCTACATGCTCTTGTAAATAGTCTCTCTCCAGCCTTCTCATAGGCACCCCCTTAGATACTGGAAGGCCACAGTTAGACCACCCCATGCCTTCTCTTCTCCAAGCTCAGCAAACCCAGTTCTCTCAACCTTTCTTCACAGGAAAGGTGTTTAATCCCTCTAATCATCTATGAATGCACTCAGAGAAATACCATACATTAAATACTCTGCAAAAGGGCCAGAAGGATTTGCTGACCTGCTTCAGGCCATGCAGAAAGGCCTCTAACATTTCTTAATGCAAATTTTCTTTCTCAAGCAGTTTTCTTTTTTTCACCTCTGTGTCTATCCAAAAAAATTCATCCACCTTAACCCGTGTACTGCAGTGCCTTTAAAAATACTGAAAAAACTAATAACCCGTTTTGTAGCTTCAAGAACTGACCAGCTCATCTCCCAAAACCCACACTTACTCAGTGCAGCACTTGGATGCACTCAGTTTGCCAATACCTGTGTGGAGAGTAAGGGATGATGCTGTTGTCTCAATGTTTCCTCATTCTGTGCTGAATAACCATTTAAAAAAAAAAATATTTTATGCACCCTTCCCCCCAACCCCCAGCCCAGACATTATCAAAAATTGTGTCTACAGTTGTTTACAGCTTGTCACTCTGCCTACAGCAGTCAGCTGTCAAATCCAGGTCTGGGACAGCTGGCACATTACAGTGACTACACAGCTGGGATTAGCAACACTTCTCGATTTGAAGCTCAAGAGGGAGTTCTTGGATAGGGCTTTTGTTTTTGTTGTTGTTTGTTTGTTCGAAGACTCTTTCAACTAAAGTTTCAAGTGCTCTCATGAACATCTATTCATCTTCATCTATTAGAAGAACCTAATTAGTCTAGACCCAATATTTAGAAGTGATGTCTGCTGTGTATGTAGCTAGCCACCAAAGCTTTCCAATACAAGCACAACCCACTCAGATCTTAGAATTCATTTTTTCATTAACAATTTGGGGGGTTGCCAACTCCATATTAAAAGTGACAGATGTTCATAAAGTAATGTCTAACAACTGCAGCAGCTTTCTGATAAAACAGAAAGTAGGTTTTCACTGGCTTAACTTCCATTAGCATATCCAACACAAAGTAAGGAATACAATAAAAAGGTGAAGTATTAACAATTCACACATTTTAAATTAGCTCACATCCTAAAGAACTAAAGAATTCTAATTGCCACTGGTAAGCTCCCCTTTCTCTTTGAATATGTGTGGTTTTGCCTTCTCCCTTGAAGTCAATTATCCCTACATACTTTTTTGTTTTTTAATATCATTACTGTATATGCCTTTTTGTTGAGCAATACCTTCTCTGAAATTTGCATAGAACAAAACAAAACAAAAACACTCAAATCCCTTCCCTCCCTGTGAGCAATTAGAGCCAAGGCTTAGCAGCAGTTAGGTGACTTCTGCTGCTATTGGCACACAGTGGGCATTTACAGAAGGTACAGCTACTCACCATAACCACATACACGAAAGGAAGTCACGTTGGTTGAATGACCCAAAAAAGGATGACTTGGATTTCTTCAAGTCTAGCTACTCACTACTACCTACAGCCATATCCTCCACTTCTTGATGTACACCTGAAGGTGGATTGCTTATGTTACAATAATTCCTGCAGAGTGGTTCAAGAACTCCTACCACTGTTCAGAATGAATAGGAAACCTTTGCATTAAGCCTTGCTTATGTATAAAAATTAGCTCAATATGGTATCAACTCACTCTCTCTCCTGAAAAGCTGATGATGAGCATTCAGACTAAATACAAGATTGGCAAAATCCAGCATTTTAATTTTTTTATATTTTATATTATTTATGTATTTTTCTGCACAAAGAAGACTGGTGAGAAATTCTCTCTCCCATGCCATCCAATTCCTGCATGTGTGACAGTCAGCACTAACAAAAACAACATAAAGGAAGTATGAGAGAAGGGAACACAAAGTGAGGCACAGCTCATGTACAAAAATAATTTTATTCTATAACCATCAACAAGAGCAGTTTAGGGCTATCAATCAGCCCCTTGTCTGAACATAGGGGAACAGCAGAACTTTGTCCCAGGAGAGTGAATCCCAGTCATAAGTCATTGATACAGGCAGGACAGAGATATTTCAGAGAACTCCAGAGATAAAACCTAAAGCTTTTCCTTGTTATATACAAAAATAGTAAATAAAAAAGGTAAGTGTAAAAAGTCTGAATGTGCTGTTCAAACTCACATTACAGGCTACCATGAGACCTAAGCTTTCACCTTCAACAGTTTTCTGTCATTTTGCAAATGCAAAGACCCAGCTCACAAATGCCAGACATTAAAGTACACAGAACTGCTCAATGAATTTTAAGTAACCTATGTGTAAACAAAAAAAAATTAGTTTTACACAGCACAGAAATTGAGCTTATAGAATTTGCTCAGAGTAAACAAACCAAATAGAGGAAAACAAACAAGTTACAAGCTTTATAGTTAGAAATAACCTGGTTTCTCCCATCACCTTAAATGTCCTTAACCACTGTATAAGCTCTCATGACTGAAGAACTTGAGTCATCATACATTAGTATCATCATGTTCAAACACAGAGCTATACTTGTGAAAAACTCCAAGTCACCCCTATCTTAACAACTGGTTTGTTCTTATGTCGAGCCACCTCATTAAATATTCTCAAGGTAAAACCCTAACCAGTGACATCTACAAAGGCAGTATTGAGCTCTGAGAGCTTCGCACCTCTTTCCAAACATATTTACAGCTTTCAGCAACATATGGCACTTTTTGTGTGAATCACAAATGCCTGCCCACCACTTTTCAAGGAGGATGAAATTCTAAGGGAATTGATGAAAAGTGTAAGGGAATTATGAATATGAAGTTTGGGTTCATTCCTGAAACAGATTTAGTAGTTTTGGCTTTCGGAAATTAAATACTATTTCACTAATTTTGTGGCAACATTTTTAGCCGAGTGTGCTGCTTTTGACTTGAGTAGAATTAATTTTTTCGACAGTAGGTAGTATGGAGCTATTTTTTAGATTTGTACTGGTAACGATTTTGGTAACACAGGGATGTTTTAGTTACAGCTGAGCACAGTTTGCACACTGTGCAGAGTTAAGGCCCTTCCTGCCTCTCACCCCACCCCACCCATGAGTGGGTTGGAAGTGCACAAGGAGTTGGGAGGGGAAACAGCCAGGACAGCTGACCCCAAGTGACCAACAATATATTGCAAACCAGACAGCATCGTGTTCAGCACATAAAGCTGAGGGACCAAGAAGGAAGAGGGGACATTTGCAGTGATGGTCTTTGTCTTCCCAAGTCACTGGTATGCACTGTGGAGCCCCACTCTCCTGGAGATGCCTAAACACCTGCCTGCCCATGGGGAGTGGCAAAGAATTCCTTGGTTTGCTTTACTTGCAAGCACAGCTTTACCTGTTAAACTATCTTCTATCTCAACACAGGAGGTTTTTCCACTTTTACTCTTCTGATTTTCTCCCCTATTCCACCAAGGTGGAGGGAGCAAATAGCTATGAGGCATTTAGTTGCCAGCAGGGGTTAAACCATAAAGTAAATAACTCAGTTTTAAAAACCAGCATAGTTAATACAAGCATTAACCTCCCAAATATGTACTGAACATGCATATGAATTTATATTTAATCTTGCTAAAAATACTTTCATGTAGATTTGAGCCTTCCTGCTGCAAATATGAGAACAAATTTAGTTGGGAGTATATCTTTTAGAAGCACTGCATTGCTCAGATGATTAACTGGAAAGAAGAGCTAATGATTCTTTAGTTGTAAAATCTTTAGACACAGTTATATGTGCAGAAAAATTGGATTTGCCCATTTTTTTTATTTCACCTAGCTTCCTTATTACCTTCAGACTTGAGAGAGAGGAAGCAGCAGTACAAGTACTGCTTATACTCCATTTTACATACTTAACTCCTTGCCATTAATGCCCCTTCATCTCCCTGCATGCATACCTTCAGAGTTACCACATAATCCATCAGGAATTAGGTAACAAAGCCACCTCCTCAGGAGAGAAGGAATGCTGCAGCATGTTGTTCCTGAAAAAAGCTAAAGCAGCAGAGAGAGATGAGATACGAGGAAGCAGAGATGTCTCCTGTCAGGGTAGCTGGACCCCTTTAGTGCCAGAGGCCAGTTTCAGCCCTTACAGACGAGTGTCCCTGGGCAAAGCCCCAGCCCTGCTACTGGAGCCTCTCACTGCAGCAGGAGCCTGCAGCCAGGAGAGCACAGCCCCTGCAGCCCATCCCCCCCTGCCTCCCACCACCTGCTGCATCAGCTTGGTAACCAGCATCTTGCACTAGCAGGTAACGTGCCCTTTTCTAGAGTCCTTCCTAAGGCCCAGAGAGGCAGAAAATAATAATGTAAAATGTAATTCACATCCTTCCTTCAAGAAAGTATCTGAGGAATTGCCTGGCTCTGTAGATACTACAGTCCAGAAGTTCCAATACCAGAGACTATAATGTGAGGCAAAGGAAATCAGAGATGCCTGAACCGACACATAGGCAAGGAATTCATCTAGCTGAAGACCCACAGAAACAGGACAAGTGCAACCAGTTTTCAACTACATCAGCTACCTCCTATCCCAATACCAGCACAGTGTGGATGCTCTATCCATTTCAGAGACCACAGCACCCATACTACATTAAGTTGAGCATGGAACAACAGCATAATTTGAAAGACATTTGAACTATTATTTCACTATTTAAAGAAAAAAATTAAAACAACATGCCAACACTTACATTTCAGTGAGATGCTCACACTTGATTAAAGACTCAAGCTAAAATTACATTCTAATTCTCCGATGTTTTTCCACTAGAAGGATTTAATGTTTCTCATACCACTGGTTAGTCTCTTTTCGATTTACCCAGTAAATATTTCATTATAACTGTCTTGGTTTTAATCACTAGCAGCTATTCTACATTACATCATTACATGTTTTAAAAGAGTATATTATTGCTCATGTTTCAAAAGTGTTCAAATGAAAAATATGAATATTCTTTTCCAAGCGTAAAAGATTAGCAGTAACAGAGAAATTTCAAGATTGATTATCTTCAATGATCCAATGAAAAATTAATCTGTACTAAAAAGAATAAAATACTTCTTGAAAATGCAGAAGTCAATGTAATTTATGTTTTAAATTTCCCATGTTAAAAAGGGATTGTGAAAGTAGAGAACAAAATTGTTAACAAAATTGTTTCACATAGACTGTGAAAGAGAAAGAACAAAACTGGTTAATGAAAACATAACATTTCCTTGGCTTACAGTAAATGCTGATCTTGCAACCAAAGAGAGAAAAATTACCTGCAGATGTGGTACATAAAATTTTTCTCTTTCTTTTAAGGCTGGCCTTCTTAAGATAATTATAATACTTGAACCAACAAGAATCAGAAATCTGAGTCAAGTTCACTCAGTCAAAACATAAAACCTTCAACTCCCACACTGTCCTTTCCACACCTAAGGAACTATGGGAGGCCTTCCAAACTACTTTTGCTAACATTCAGCAATAAATTGTCCATAAGCTAGAAGCTGCCTTAATTTGCATTTGCACACTGCATTTTCAATTTACATCATGTCATTCACCTCCCCCATAACATTATCACATTTTCTTCTCACATTCTTCTCTGTGCTAAAATAAAGTCTCTCTTGCAGGCCAGAGGAATATTTGCTAGAATATCTTTATTCTCTGCTGCCCCTGTTGTATTTATTCCTCAATCCTTTACCCACCTCTTCAATACAACATGAACAAATGAGTAAAACCACTGGAAAAAGTAATTAGTTGTGGTGGATTTTTAATCTCTTAATCTCTCCAGATCGAAAAACGATGCCTTTTGAAAGGTACACTTATGCAAAATTCAATTTTTGTATTCAATACAGGAGTTACTGATTAACACAATACATTATAATATCCAGAGAAGTCAGACCAGATGACCACTTCCCTTTACATCTATAAAATGCAAGTACAGCACTAAAACACTGTAGAAAAAGAAACCACATATTAGAATAGTCAATATTCAAAACTGTGGTAGTGACTAACACACTAACATATATTCAAATATCACTTCAAAAGAGTTGGTATAAGCTTTAATGAAACATGAAGTTAAGAGAGACAAGAACTTGCACAGAGTATCCTGTCAAGTCCTAACCAATGGTCAGGTTCTAAAGATGCCTCATGGATTTGCCACACCCTTACAAAACTACTGCCTTGCAACTCATGTTTCTCACCTTTTTCTCATCTCTCCCTTCAAACCCCTCTTGCCATTAGTCCAAATAGCTCCTGTGACAGCTATGTACAAAGCTTTCCTTCACAAGGTGCCTCCATCCTCAAACACTGTCTCTAAACTGGCTTAAGAGCTACATGTGCTAGAAACTCCCACTCAAAATTTCTTTCCCAAAGCTGGAGATGAGTATTTCTTTTCAGTCCACTGATCAAAATACACTTTGCATCAACACTCATTAACCTACCACAGCCTATCACTGATAGCACTTTCTGATTCTTGCTACTGGTCCTTATTTTCCTGTTATCACATCATTCTGGCATGTATCACACATTTATTCCTGGTGGTACACTACTTTTTAAAAAGTTTAATCTTTTTGTGACCAACATAAAAGTACATAAAACATAAAAATAAATTTAAGAACAAGAACCTGTCTGTACTTTTCAGACAACATTGTTGGGAAAACTGTTGGCACAACAGTTAGAGATAGTTACAAATTACTTTAGTCCATAGCTGTTAAACAACTAAAATTTCTAGTATTTTATCTGAGATTGTAACATTCTTCCACAAATGCCAATTAAAACACCATGAAAACAATGACTCAAAACTTTAACTTTATTCTGCAATCATGCTTCTCATCTATGTGTCAAGTGAGTCTCAAATTTTAACCTGAAGAGGAAACCTCAAGAAACAGGACATGAGAAAACACAGTGAAGACCTGTCTTGCAAACACATTACTCATTTGTAACCAGGGTACCTAAACTCTCATGGAACTCCTTGGAAGTTGCTCTCTTCCCATGCTCAATCTCACACCAAGCAGACATCACAGGAAATGACAGCAACAGTTCACACAGAGTTCTTTAGCAGAAATGATGTGATTCTAGGTCAGCAGGCTATTTTCAAAATATGCGAACTGAGGAATCACCCATTTCTGCAAGCCCTCATCAGTGAGTTCCTGCACTTGGAATGTAAGAATCCAGCAGAACATGTGCTTATTGCTTTACAAGCACCTAAATAGCTATGGCTGCAGTGCGTTTTGGTATTCAGTGCATCTCAATGCAAACAAGCCTCAGATGCAGCTGATAATATACATTTTAGTGTTATCAGCTTGTTCTTCCCTTCCATTTAAAAAGACAACAACTTGAGACTAACACTGGGATTTGTGACCTCACCAGAAGGATCCCTGCTTTGCATTAATGCAATCTGAAGTAGCCAAATGCAAGACTCACCCAGAATACAGACACAAAGCTCAGACTAGAATTGTATGGGTTTACAGGTGAGGAATAGTGACTGCAAAAACAGTAATTTTTTCCCAGAAGTAAGAGGTATGTGCATTACATGTATATGTATACAGACCCATGGAGAAAGAAATACATACTGTCCTTTTATGCTCTGCAAGATGTGGTCTCTGTTGCAAAGCTGGTGGAAAGCTGCTACCACACAGCTGGTGTTTTGTGACCCTCCCGCTCTGACTCAGGTAAGAGTAAACAAAACCAAAACATCGACTAATATTAATTTTTTTCAATGTGGAGATTATGGAAACAAGAAAGGCACTTTCAGCAACTCCAGTTTAAAATTAATGTTGTCAGTACTAACTACTATTTTAAATGGGTATTGTCTTGTGTTCCCTTCACAAAGAACTCATAGCAAGACCTGCACTGCGCAAGTACCTCAAACACACTCCTCATCTACTCTGCTAGCAGGTAAAACTAATTTCAAAAACCACAACACTAGTGGTTTCATGGCTTGACATTGGTTTTTTTTCCTCCAGTGGGCCACGTGAACAGCCTCTTTGCAAGAAGCATAGTCAATGTTACCACAGAAAAATACCATGAAAGACAGTTTTAAGAAATGGTTTGTGGTCTTGGTCACATATGGGACAAATCCAAGGGAAATTATACTGCCATTTAGCTCCTCAAAAAGCTACCTGTGTCATTTTGTTTTCCTGTTCAAGGGTACCCATCTATATGCTTTTCTGAGGGATTTACTAATGCACCTCATTTTTTTCAGGCATGGTTGCCAGCCATCTCTCTTTTCAAGCACAACCCTATTACTTCATAGAGGTCCATACAGAACATATGGGCCACAAAGAGCAGGCAAAGCAGTTTATCTTGATCCAGTGAGCATCTGCTAGATGAAGATTTCTGGCAAGAGAAACACACAGGTAGCTCAGGCAAAGGAGAGAAACCACACTGCATTGAAATACGTGCAAAACTACCACAGGAGCGGTGAGGTAATGAAGAATGAGAAGACCTCTAAGACTTCCCCACCAGGCTAACCCAAAGACATTTATACTTAATTTGTTTCTTACTGAAATAAAGCTAGAGGCTGCAGTCTTAATTGGTTTAAGCTCCTTTCACTCATTCAAAGTAATGCACCTCTCAGAGAATTTTATCCCCAGAGGATGCAGCTGCTGCTTTACCCAAGATGGGGAGCAGAGAGACCAGGCTGCAGAAGGTGAGACGCCGTCCCACTTGGGAAGCCAACAGTACAATTCCTCACAGCTGGGGCAAACCACAAGCTCATGGAAACACAGAATACCTGCTCCATGCAACCAAGCAGACTTCCTAGCTCCTGGTCAGCCAGCAGGTTGCTATTCCAAAACAGTATACACATCTTCCCCTTTTAAAACAGCCATTAAATTACAATCTGCAGAGTGTTAGTGATACTGTAATGAATTACCCCAGGACTCACTTTGGTTAATAGCTGATGAATCATCACCCAAAAATTTTATTTTCAAACTATCAAACAATTCCATCTGAAAATCACACAGTTCAGACGTGAATTTAGAAATGTGCCTCAAAATATTGTGTAAAATGTACATGGGTAGTTTGTTAAGCAATGCTTACAGTAGCATATGTCTGTATCAGAGAAGCCACTATACAATAAAGAATAATTCTCAAAATTTTAACTTTGCTGATAGAAAGTCGGAAGACTCCAGATACATACTTGATAGTCGGTCTGCATTACTACTATTTCAGGAAGCAGCATTTCCTGTAAAAATTAGTGGCTTATAATTTCTAGTAGTATTTGACCATTTTAGCATTCAACTTCCAGAACACTTATCAAAAATTATGTCATCGTTATAAATATTTCCAATGCTATCATTGGAAATATTTATACTCAGCAACCATTCAGGGGCTAATGATTTTAAAGGAAACTTGTGACATTCTAATAACAATTTTTTTTAATTACAAATCCTATGGATTCAGAGAATATTGATTAAACCTAGGCAGATTTAATGCAGAGTATTTTGCTCATTCACCCTTATCTATGAAACTGCTGCAGTATATTGAACAAGGCTATACATCAGCAATAAAGAACAGTTAAAACTGAGGGTATTACTGCAGGCTTGAGTAACCTACTAGAATTATTAATAGAACCTATTATTAATTGAACCTATTAAATTAGTAAGATTTTAGTGAATTATTTCAACTCATACAAGTCGTACTCTAGTGTTTCTTGACATACAAGACCATGCATCTCTCTCTCAGCCATTTTGGGTCTATTCAATTGAGCAATATAGCACACATCTCATTTCAGCATGAATTTGCACCAGATGCTGAAACCTGAGCATGTAAGTAATGAAATAGTAACAGTAATAGTCCAGCCTGCTCAGAGCACTCTGTACAGCACAAATCATCAATAACCTGGAAAGATTACAGAATCACAGAATTTCCTGAGTTTGAAGGAAAAACCCTCAAAGATTGGAGTCCAACTCCTGGCCCTGCACAGGACCCACACCAAGTACCTTGAGAGCAGTGTCGAAACACTTCTTGAACTCTGCCAGGTTGATGCCGTGACCACTTCCCTGGGGAGTCCAAACACCCTCTGGGTGAAGAGCCTTTCCCCAATAAGCAACCTCAGCCTCCCCTGAGACAGATTCAGGCCATTCACTGGTGACCAGAAGGAAGAGATCAGTGCCTGCCCCTCCTCTTCCCCTCACAAGGAAGCTGCAGACTGCAATGAGGTCTCCCCTCAGTCTCCTCCAGGCTGAACAGACCAAGTGACCTTAGCCACTCCTCAGATGGTTTCCCCTCCAGCCCCTTCATCATCTTCGTCACCCTCCTTTGAACACTCTCCAATAGTTTAATGTCTTTTTTATACTGTGGCACCCAGAACTGCCCCCAGCACTGAGGTGAGGCTGCCCCAGCCCAGAGCAGAGCAGGACAATCCCCTCCCTTGCCCAGCTGTGATGCTGTGCCTGATGCCCCCCAGGACAGGGTTGGCCCTCCTGGCTGCCAGGGCACTGCTGCCTCATGTTCAACCTTCTGCCAGCCAGGACCCCCAGGTCCCTTTGTGCAGCGCTGCTCTCCTGCATCTCATCACCCAGTACATCCAGGGCTGCCCCATCCCAGGTGCAGAATCCAGCACTTTCCCTTCTTGAACTTCATCTGGTTGGAGATTGCCCAGCCCTCTGATTTGTTGAGATCTCTCTGCACAGCCTCTCTGCCTTGGAGGGAGTAAGCAGCTCCTTCCAGTTTTGTGTCATCTGGGAACTTGCTTAGTATACCTTCCAGTCCAGGTTCAAAATTCACATAAGTTACAAGTTTTAAAGTACTTCAGTGAAGTTGACCACAGAAACACACTGCTAAACAGCCTCCTCTCCTAAGGGCAGTAATTTATGTGGTACTTCAGCAGGTCCCGCAGAGGGAAGGCAACTTGTAAGGCTGCTTCAGGTGGCACATGGAATTAAGGAATTTAACTCATGGCTTCAGTAGCTGAAACAAAAGAGTGGCACTGCCTAGTTCAGAAGTGTGCTACAGCGGCTACTACCTTATCAACAGCCCTTGCTCTAGATGGCAAGCAGTACATGTCAGCCAGCTGGAAAGCCACTGACTAGTGAGTAACTCCCACCAGATCAGGGAAGCCTCTCCTGGCTCAAATCAGGCTCCTTTCAAATATCTTTAACATAAATGTTCAAAGCAGGTTTCCTACTCATCTACCATCTTTCCACACTCGATTCCTATTTACAAGAGTAACAAACGCCAAGAGGACAGATTGTGGGCATCAAATGTACCATTATTCACAGTGGTTCAAAAGTACCCCAACATGTCAAATTTTCCACAAAAGCAAAGCCCAGCACATGGGAATTATGTACTCCATAGCCAGGATACAGAAAGCTAGTATCTGTGACAAGGGCAGATATTATCAAATAAAATTTATAAATATTCCTTAAAACCCCATTAATCCAGGTTTTCAACATGATCAACATATTTGGGATGACAGTCTTGAGCAGACATCCTTTGAGAGATGTATAGAAGCCATGTGTTTCAAATACAGTTTACCAGTAACTCAGAGACTTCTAATTGTAGACTTTTTTTAATTAACCTAAGCATCGCAGGGATTAGCACAAATACCTGGGAGTGCTGTCTTACAGGTACAGAAAACCTAAAAACTTACAGTGATTTTTTCATAAACTACAGAAGTTCTTAGTAAGCTGATAAAAATGCAATTGAAATGGAAATCTTTAGAGGGAAATTTGAAGATGTATGTGGAGCCAACAGAAGGCTGCCAAAGCAGCTAACCTGAGAAAGCAATGAAGAAAGTCTAAATCAATTACTTACCTGCAGAGCTAGAGTTTAATGCAGGTAATGGGTTTTTATAAGGGACTGCCTGAAGAGTCTCTGTTGCACAGTTTAATCTAGCAAGCAAGTCATGAGTGTTCTACTCAAAAATAGTACAGCCAGGAAAATGAACTTTTCTGCAAATCCAAAAAGTAAAAGTTGTCCAGGAACACAAGTAACTATGTTTGGTCTGTCCTTTTTGTAGCTCACTGGAGTAATCCTGTATAACAGGACTTTTTAAAACTACATAGAATGTAAAACTGGACATCATAAACATACTTAAAAAAACAGTTTCAGTTGTATTGAAGTTACTGAAATTGCTTTGAAAGAAAATGTAATTCCTTTAAAATTTTCTATTCACATCATAGAATGTGTCCTATCATGGCTGCTCTGCATAAAGAGGCTTGAGGTACTGTCAGCAGGTTTTATCACCGTTCAATTCATGGCTGATAATTTTTTCTGACACTGGAATCTTGAAGCACTTCAGCTAATATCTAAATGTAGGCCTAGTTCACTTGTATGCAAATATTTTGTTCTTCATTTAAATTATTACTTGCTATAATTCAACTAGAAATACATAAACACTCTGTTACTGGGCTGAGAACCTAAAGCACTTACATTCCTTAGGAAGGAGATTTTATGGTATGTAATGCATCACAATGTTGACTTTTATTTAACTTACAAATAAGTAACTTCTCTATTTTCTCTGCCAGCCTGCTTACTTTGCTACATGTCTCCAAGGAATAATACTCTCTTTAGAGCCAGCAGACTGCCCGGGGCAGCTTTCTTCTCCTGGACACAACACACTGCTACAGCAGGAGCAAAGCAGGTTACCCCCAAGGGAAATGCCACTACCAGAGCCAGACAGCTTGCTTCCTTGCTTCTCCCTTCCTTTGGGTATTTTTTATCTTGCTGTCCCCCAAAAAGCTTCAAGAAGACAAAGTCAACTGTTTAAAATATATTAATATGAAAACATAGGAATAATAGGTGGTAAGAGGTGGTGAGAAAAACAAGAAGATGTTTCAAACCAAAAAGAGCAGTATATAAACATAAGAGTGGTGAAAAGTTCTCTCGTAACACTTCACATGAAGAACGAAATCCCATTCAGAGAGAAAAGACAATATAAGAGAAGCAATCTAGATAAATCACATATCTGAAAATTAATTTTGATTTCTGTGGACTATAACAGGCTTTCTTCTCAACATCACAGAAGAAAATTCCAGGGGACTATGTCCTCATTTTGGTGCATTTTAAATGATGTTTCCTTGATCTATATAATGTGCAAAGTCCACATTACAAAGAGCTAACACTCTTCTTGGTATAGAGTCACCCATCATTGCTAGTTAGGGAGATTTACCTTTGTCTCTTCTTTCCTGCTTTTATCAATATGTACATATCCTGGTCATGTCAGTTTACGGTGTTTATGTGTTTGAGAAGTTAAGACAATTTCACTGTATGCAATAATAATGGATTGCAAGGCCAGATAGCTCAGACAGAAACACAGCATATAAAATAATTTCCTTCTATTGCCACAATATTCAAACAGCATGCTCTTCAAGAGCCAGACGAACTCCAAGGAATCTGCAAGCACTATTCAAGGCAGCCCCCTCCATGCTTTTGCTTGTTACAGTGTTCCACTATAAACGAACTTGAGAAGTTTTAGGAGTCCATAAAACAAGGGATGGGGGAGCAGGGAGGAAGTCAGAGCAATCCTTAGAACGCAGTAATGTAGTATTTTCTGCACTAAAACAGAAAATTCAAGAGCAGAAGAGAAGTCAGACAGTATGCAGTATGTTTGACAAGTTGACTAAAATTGAAGTGTAAACAAAACTAAGAAAAAATATTATAGGTTTGATCTCAGTTCTCAAAATAAATAATGATAGAAGTTGAAGTACAGCCTTTGAATTGCCAAATGCAAAAAGCAATTTCATAAAATTAGCATTAGAAACAAAGTTTGTAACCAGGGAGTACTTACAGTCTTTGCAACATCAATACTGCTAATACTGTTAAATGCACTTTAGAAGAATAATTTCCATAATGTTAACACAACAGCTAAATACTGCCTATCTGCTAATGGCTCTATGCATATAGCTGACCTTCTTTTCATGCAAAAGAAGACTACTTATCTAAATAAGTCCCATGAGTTAGACCACCAGCTAAAAATCCTGACATATCAAAGTAAAATTCATAAATGGAGCAGCCAGTTACTACCTCTTAAAAAATGAGCTAGGAAGCTCATAATAAAATTGCACTATCTGCCAAGGTCTTCCACCTTATCCAAGGTCTCTCCTTTTATACAGTGATGCAGAAAACAGGTTTTTTTTTCATAGGTGTTGTCACAAAGTGACAAAGTACACATGCAGCCAAGGGACACACACCAAGAAAGGGAAAGAGTGAAATTGAGCCACAATTGATGCTGTTAGAAGATTAACACTGGATGGGTCACACTTTACACCATAACCTCTTCTACAGCTAGACCTGGTACCACACACATTCACCAAAAACAAACTGCTCTACAAAAATCCCACAAATCCCCTTCTAGTCCACCATCAGTTTAAATAACCCCTGCTCTTTTTGACCAGTTCCTTTCCCTTGGTACAAAGATAGATGAGCCAACCCCACCTGTAACCAAAGGTCAGGGCACTACATCATCACAGAGGAGACTCAGAGCCAGCCTAACACTTCCCCTTGCTTCTTCTTCCATTGGAGGGACTGGGATAGAGACAAGGATGAGGAAGCAATGGTGTCTCTAACTACAGCAATTCAAGAACTGAAACTAAACCTAATGTTTCCATTTACAAAAAATGTCCTGGAGCTCCATAATCACAGCAGGACTGCACTGCTGTCGATGAGAAGACTAAAGCAAGAACAGTGAAATTGCACAATCAATTATACGCATTAAAAGCATAAATGCAAACTGAATTCAATCTTTGTGGACATAATTAAAAGCCCACATAGATGACCACATACCAGTGTTTGCAAAGGACTCCTATCTTACTTGGCACACAGAACACATTTTTGAGAAAATCCTCCTAACTGATGCAGCTGAGTATACACTCCATGTTCATATTCCTAGACTCTCTGCAGCCTTTCCTACTATTAATTAATGCACTGCCTTATCCTAGAAATGCAGCAAACTAGTTCCTGAGTCCTTCCTAGAAGGACACTGCAACACATAGCACCAGGAAAACTGCATTCACACTGTTCAGTGCTTCTCACACCCCAGAATAGTAATGCTTTAAATATGAACTGATCCATCTTAATGCAATAATAATCACTTCAAAACTTCTATCCAAGAAAATAAAGAAATGAAAAAAAAAAAAACCTAAACTGCTGCACTTTATCAATTTTGTCTTAACATCCAGAAAATGAGGTGCTGAGTTATGTCAAATAAAAAATACGCAATGCCCAAATCTTTTTATGTAATTTCTGCTATGTTGCATTTCTATAACAAAACTTTAGAAGTTAATATGTTTAGTGACAAAAACCTTTACTCTCTTATCCTTACTAAAATTAGAATCCTTACATTTAAAGCATTCCACAGTTTATCAGTATTTTTCACAGTATCGGATGTTAATAAACTGATCACAATAAACATTAATCAAGTTAAGCAGAGTACACTTTTGACTGCATTTTGACTTTCTAAAAATCACATATTTCATTACCATAGGCATTTCTGCAGGAGTTTATTTAAATATAATCTAAGTTCTTAATGACACAGATCTTGAAACTTTTCATTTTTTTGTTCTCAGCTGCTTAGAAGAGAAATGTAATATTTTGTTATTATGCCCCCATGTACAGGAGCTTCTAAGTGATACAAGGTCTTCTGCATTTGCACACCAAACGCGAACTACATACATGAACTACTAACCCTAACAGCAATTATTCCACTTTGCATCACAGAAAATAATGTCTGGGCTGTCTGAACATAAACTAACCTTTAAATGTTTAATGCTGGAAAACTCTTAAAAGGTTACCCAGTGTGGTTAAAAATTACTTTCTAAATCACTTGTACTTTTCATATTTCAATTTTTTTTCTGTTCATTTTCAAATTTCTTCTGTTCATTCTTTTACCTCAAACTTACCTTTACTATTTCCTGAACAAAACCTGCCAACATACTAAAAACAGCATGAAATTGTCTGTGTATTTCAGCATGCAAAATTGTAGAAGCAATAAGAAAGCCATGAGATAATAATTCTTTAAATAAGGCACAGATGTTTTACTCCACTTTGTTTTTAAAACACAAAGCTCTTTTCTACACAAATCTGAAATTTATGAATAAATATAAGCTACTACCAGGCAGTGGCCATACCTGGGCAGAACTATTCAGGCTTACAATAACAAGAACAGAAAGTTAACTTTGCTTCCACATTCCACAGATGAGACTGGAACCTGTGTCAGCCTCCTCACAGCAGAGAGGAGAGTGCAGGCAGCAGTCAGATTACTGCGCAACCGCTCCTCTTTGACAATGACAACTCATAAAACTAGTTCATGCTTCACTATATACCAAAGGAAAGATGCTGCTTATTGATGCAGCTAGTAGGCTGATTAACTTCAAGGTCATGGTAAGTGCCCTGTGCTGTTAAATAACAGCCCAGAAAAAGAAAGATTTAAAATATCAGTTGGAAAAATAAATACTTTGCTTAACAGGAGGCTCCCCTTGAATGCCTCTAAGTTCAGAAGAACACCTTGCAAAACCAGATGGTTATTTTGCTTGTATCTTTTTACTACAGAAATACAGTTGCTAGATAGCAAAGGATACACCAAAAAAAAATAAAAAAATAAAAACCCCAATATGCACATACCAAATCTTCTTTACAGATATTGCCAAAAAAAAAAAATTAAAAAATCATCAAAATTCCCCTTACTGTAACACTGTCTTTAAAGATTAAAATAAAAAATATTTCTCAGACCATCAAGGATAAAAAAACCAAAATTATAAAGCTACTTGCCAGGGAAATGAAATATTTACATGAATACTTTCAATAAACCTTTATAACCATGCTTTACAAGAAACATGGCCTCTTTCTCTCTTTGATACTGGCTCAATTCTTAATAGCAATGGTCCTGTTGAAAGTAAAAGTCATTGTTTGAAGGTTACATTCTTGTAAAGATCATTCTGCTATGATTTCTGCTGGGAAGTGGCTCATCCTGTATTGCAATTCAGTTCCCAGTGCTATAAACCGTGGTTCAGCATCAAAATTACGACTGAAAGTGGCAGCTATTTAGTGACTTACAAGCAAATTAGGAAGATATAAGAATTAAAACTGTCAAAACTTCCAAGGTTTTCGAGTCACATTATTCATAAATTAAAGAGAGTACAAGGATATTCGTTATGCAAGTAAAACTATGCTAACTGCATAAAATGATAAAAGCTAAGTCACACCACTTATCTTTTGGGAGTGTTTATGACCTCTGATACGTATGCACAACACGTCCAACTTCAAGCAAGTATTCTGCAAAGAGCAGAATTTCCTCTTTTCCTCTCCTCCTTACTTGGAGCAAGTCCAATAAAAAAATATTAAGATTCATGAGCCTTACTATAAAGCACTTACCGGTGCCGGATTATCTTTAGCTGCCACTCCAAAAACATCCCGTTGTTTCACTGTCAGCAAATCAAGACCTTCAGTATCATCTTCATCATCATCGTCATCATCTTCAAAGAACTGCATGGAGTCTGAGTTTGGTAGCCTGTTAGGTACATGAATCTCTTTTTCCTCCTCCCCAGACAGCTCTTTCGACTCATCCTCAGACTCGCCACTTTCCTCAGCACTTCCACTGGAAGCAGAACATTCCTCAGTTTCTTTTCTTCTCTGCTTTTCCTTTGTTTTATTAACAGATGTTTCTCCACTGAAACTAGTTCCACATTTCTCCACTGTTTCCTCATTTACCAAGGTCAGGGCATTCTCATTTTGCTCTGTCTCCTCCAAGTGGTCTGTCCCATTGGCTGCCTCATTCACATACAGTTGCTTCTGAACTCTTTGAAGGAATCTCACACGAGGTGCCATTGCAAGACCAAGTGATCTAAAGCGTGGAATAAACCAAACACATTTAAAAGGTAGATACACAAAATTCGACTAAATTAGAAGCCCTCGTTGATGGCTCAAGTAATTAAATTTCAATTATGACCATTCATATTGATACATTTAGATCAACACATTTAGAAAAATCTAGCATGAAAAACACAAGGGAACATTGGAGGAGAACACAAGATGAAATAACTGAGAGCTCTCAATAACAATTACAAGCCGCCTGGAAAGGTAAGCAAAGAAAGAAGCTGGTAACTTGTAGATAAGAGCCAATTAATTATTTACAATTCATGGTAAAACATGGTAGAAGAAACACCAATGTAATCTGATACTGAAAATGCATGGATTTCATGTCAAGGACTGAGATAACACTGATCTGTCAAGTGTCCTTCACTACTGGGAGTACACCCAGAACATTATCCCCCCGACTTCACAGTGACTGAGAGACCAGGAGAACAAATAAGGTATGCATGAATGACTAACTGCAGAAAAAGCTAGGCAAGAGACATTTCTTCCTTAAAGGCAATTAATTTCACCTGCTTCCACCTCTCTACAGCAAGGCTTTACCTCCATGGCATATGTAACTAACAGTGCCAGCAAAACTATTATTTTACCCAGTTATTCATGACAGTTTGAAGTTATACTAATAAACATTACACGAAGGAGCAAAAATTGCAGAAAAAGCAAAAATCCTGTCTAGCAACAATACTGGAGAGCATTGCATGGGAACAGATACCCTGACTCCAACAGCCCACTTGACTTCAGTAAACTTTGTAACTATCCACTGTTATTACACCTGACCCTGTCAAATTAAAATTTAAAAAAATAACAAATGAAAAGCAACTCTTTCAGAGTTCATGAGCCTCCTCATTAGGTGAGGGAACACTGGTACTGGTGCAAGAAACACAGAGAGAACCCATGACACAGAACTGAAAGTAGTACCTGGTGGCTGTACACACACTTAACAAAGGAATAGAGGATTTAACCAACTGCAGTGTCTACAAATATACACAGGCATCCACATCTGTAGAAGATCAGCCACTTTCAATTCAAAACATGCATAGCTATACACTACCTCTCATCTCAATGCTGTTCAAGTAGATAGCATAATTTTGTCTTTTCACTACACAGCCTCTGAAAGGAACCCAAGTTATAGTACATGAGAAGTATCTAATCCATACTACCTGGCAGAAATGTCATTATAAACAGTCAATGAAGTACCCAAAAGATACTGAAGAGCAGCAGGAGTGCACTGTAGGCCCTAGAGAGCCTTGAACTTTTAATGGTAGCCAATGCAAAAGGGCAGTCAAAAGGAGTACCCTTGCTTGAACAAACCCAATTTTAAACAAAAAAAAAAACTCCAATTGTAACCACACCTGCAGTTAAACAGGGCAATTTTGGTACCAGCCACAGGTTAAAAGTAGACACAAACCCAAACAGCAATTCACACTGTTAGGATAAAGAACAAATCTTTCAACAGATAAAGTTTATTTTTACTGCAAAAATTTTGGTTTCGTGTTTCTGATAATTCAGCACTGTTCTACATGCAATTAACAACAACAGCAAAGCGAATAAAATTTTATGAAAAAGGCTCAAAGGAAGTTTTTATCCAGTGTATTTTGTGCATTTACTGACAGTGCAAAGGATACCTCAACACCACTGGGAGCTGAAATTGGAGCAACTAGCAATCTTAAACTTGTTTTACTGTTTGACAGCAAACACTAATTACCTTCGCAACGAAATGATGTGTTAAAGTTTGGCCTATTGACTAACTGTAATGGAAATAACCAAACAGCAGATGTAATGCTTCACTGCAGCAGCTGGAAGCCATTCAAACCTGGAATTGGGCCTTAACACCAGGCACAGTGAAACACGCATCAAGAGATTGCTGCATTCAATCTCTTCAGCAAGGGGATCAAAGTAGCAAAAATCAAATCCTTTGCAAGAGAAACGATTTTTTGCTTTTCCAGATTTCACATTATTCTACATAAAGTATTGCTGTCAAGTGTTAACAAAGCAATGCAAGCAGCAGCAATACTGTATGGCACCAAACACAATCAGTGTTCACTTCTCTTACTCAAGCAGACAGGTACAAGGTACACAGGGTTGAGAGCTCTGGTTTTATCAGAGCTTTTCTTCTACACCTCCAGAGCTGGCATCAAAGATCAGGAATAGACGTGCATAGAAAAATCTGACATGGTGAAAAACTATTCTCTGTTCAGTGAAAGGTACAAAACAGAAAGAACGGCCCATGATGTGGACAAGACACCAGATTTTTTTTTCATTCAAGTATGAAATTCCACTTGCCAGTCTGCTGTACTGCACTGATGTCTTACTTTAATAATTGAATAAATTTAATTGTCAGTTAGTCTTGGAAAATTTTTATACACTGCTTAGCAAGCCTACCGAAAAAGACCAGGACTCTCAGAATTCAAATTACTTCCAAAAGAATACAGACCTCAGGCAGAAGGGAGAGAGAAGGTCAAATTTATTTCGTAAGACAGTAATAGTAGATAAGCTTAGAAAAAGTGTATGAAATAATTCCTTGATGCTTTAAATTACATAACTTTTCAAAGAAATGTCAGTGTTTTGGCTCATTACTGACTCTTTTTTATAGTATATTCCAAATGGAGAAAAATCTGGGACAATCTGGACTTTCTATTACTGCTAAAAGCTTCCCCATATTTTAAGATTTGACAGTTTCTTTAGAAGCTATTTCTTAATTATTCACCAAATCTATAGTTCAGTCATACTGAAACAACTCAATCTATGAACCAGCCTTTCTTTTCATAAGCTAGAATGGGCATTATTAGTTCTTAATAATTCATTAGATGCCACTCAGACCGCAATCCTACTATGACTTAAGCTTCAGCTTTTTTTTTCACTTTAGTACTACCATTTCACACACTCATCTGGAATAAGAAATGTGCAGGGTTTTCTGATCAAGACAGACAAAAAGCAGGTAAGTTATTAACAGACAACTCTAAAGACACACTAACACCACAATGCAGTCCTCAGACTATGGCAGACTTTAAATGGCAGCAACAATTCAGCTGAAAAACTAAACAATCCTGTTTCATATTTGGGTGTGAAATGCAATGACTTCTAAAGAGCAAGCTCTTCTAGAAAGACATTTGAAATCAGCTTCTAAAGGCAATTCTTAAACAAAGGGAGTGTTTTGCTGCTATAAATCAAAGTACAGCTGACAGTTCTACTCCTCAACTGAAACCTAGGTGGCCAGACATCAGCACTCCCTAACACTGATTATGGAATGCATGGAAGTAACTAAACAAATGACCTATAATGCTCAAGTACCATTGCTAATTTAGTAGCAAGTTCACAAAGACTTTCAGGAAATAAGTTAAAAGAGTAAAATGGCAAAGAAATAACGCTGTATGTCTTTAAGGAGAACACTGCTTTTGTTTCTAGTGAATAATGAATATCAATTTAAAAATTAATTTAAATGAACAGTGTAACATACTTAAAATAATGCTTCTTCTAAGGTTTTTTAATTGTGCTTACACAAAGACCTGGAGTGTGTTTATATTAATACATAATGTAATGGTGACATTACTTTACTGGGATGAGAGAAAAACTCAACATCTCTCAACTCTTCAGAAAGACCTAATCTTAGACACTCTAAGCAAAATCTATCCTTGCAAAAAACAAACGCAAGACTGATAACATCTTTACATTTTTACGTATTTAAGCATTTGTAAATGCTCCTAATGTGCTCCTAGAAGATTACTAGTCCTTTTTAAAACATGAGCCAGCTATAAAGAATTTGGGGTCACATCTGCTGAACTGCTGTACAACAATTTTACACATATTACTGATTCAGTCTGATAATAACTTAGTCCATTTACTAAATATAGACATATTCCATTAGTGAACTACTTCAAAATTATTTGAATACATAAAAACACAGCACAGGGATTACTTTTAGTGTAGAACAGGTTCAGACAAAGATTTAAAATAGGTTGAAAAAGATTAAATACTCCCAGGAGAGATGAAATATTTCAAGAGAAGAAATATGTATTACTTGCCTAGCAATATATGATACATCTGCATTTAACATTTAAAATGTTTACAGAAGACAGGATGAGCAACCATTTGGAGGTTGAAACAAGAGAAACAGGAGAAATCACATCAACTGAAAAGACACAAATCTGAACTAACAGGCTTTCCAGATGGTCTGATTAATAACCAAAATGAACAGAGAAATTGTGTTTGCTGTGCTATTTACTTTACCAGCCAGCTTTATTCCTCTCCATTAAGGAGCAAAAATGCCTGGCACTCTATTAATAATAAGGAGGGCCAAGCTATTCAAGACTTTATGGGTCAAAGAGAAAGAGAACAAAGAGGATGTCATGGTTGCAATCTAGTAATTCAGAAGACCAAGATGTAGTCTTCCTTACAAAAGTAAAACTCCACATTGCAGTTCCAAACCGCGGTGGTGTTCTTTGGTACTTGAGCCACCCTGATACTTGCTCAGAGGGCAACACAGCAGGGAACAAGCAACAAGGTTTTCTAGAGTGAATTAAAAACCCTTTCTCCAAGTTAGCTGGCTTAGCCAGTTCTGATAGGCACTCTACTGGAACTGCTATTCATGCATATGCAGGTACATTCACTTCTAAGGTGAGTGAAGGTCAATAGCCAGCTTGGCTGCAGAATGAGAAAAGATAGCTTAAGATCTTAGAAGAAATGAGGATGATGACTAAGAGAATAATGACCCTGGACTTTGAAAGAGGAGACTGCAGCTTTTTCAGAAAGCTAAAGTTTACAGTAGTTACAGAAGCTCAGGAAGAGCCAGCTGGATCTCAGGTGGCTGAGAGGGAGCTCAATGAGGAACGCCCAAACTCTGCAAATGACTGGAGGGAATGCTGGGGTCTGTATGACCAATAACATACAGAGGCTGACATTAACCAGCTAACAGCATGAGAAATAGTAAATCTGGTTACAGATGCAAAAAGACTGAAAACAACAGGGGAAAAGTAATTAGGAGCCATCTTTTTAGCTAGGAGATCAGCATGTAGAAAAGTAAGTATAAGGAGGGCCAAGAACCAGCAAAGGGAGGACAAGACCTGCAAAGCCTGGAACAGGCACTGCCTGAGGACAAGACAGCCCTAAACAAGGTAACAAATGAAACATGCCCTGACCATGCAGTGTAGGAGACGCTTTCTGGGGACGGTCAGAGACACGGCAAAGACCTCTATAATCGAGTTAAGTGTTAGAAGTTTATTTCAGGGCGTGGGGTAGAGAGAGAGCAAGCGAGAGAGAGCAAGAGAGAGAGAGAGAGGGCAAGAGAGCAAGAGAGAGAGCAAGAGAGAGGGCAAGAGACGGAAAAAAAGAGACCGAGCTCTTCTATACCACTACTTATATAACCTATACCTTTGAATATTCTATTCCTTTACTAACCAATCTTTCTAAGTATACTAATATAGTAACATTTGTGTACAACCTATAGAAATCGCTATTTTTGCATATTTTTAGTTATCTCAGGGTCCTTCAGACCTTTCCTTATAAGGCTGGGATGAGGGGTCTCAGCTTGGTTTTATTGCAGGAAAGAATGTGTTCTGGCATACCAGCCCGGTTTCTTTGAATTATTCAAACCGTGCTATCATTTGTATTTCTTCCTTAGCCTTTCTGGCTACAAAGTCATATTTATAATTTCTTTCTAATTCTACCTTCCCAACAATGCAGTAAGGGTCAGGCCAGGGGTGGGGATGAGAGTGCAGTGGGTGCTTTTCCTGGTTAGTGAAAGGACAGACAGATGGATCATGTATTCTAACATCACCCATTCCAGCCTACAGCACCTTTTCCTACCTACTGCTTTTCAGTACTGACCTGCAAGCAATACTTGCAAAACTATCTGTATACTAAGGAGTGTGTATCTGACATTTTCCCAATAATTTGGCTTCAACTTGTTTTATTTCTTCTCTATGTACCAATACAGGGAGAACCAGGAAAATATGCTGCATTTCTCCTGAAAGACGTGACGACAGTCACAAAGAAAATTACCTTCCCTGGCAGTCCCATAGAACTGTGACTAATCTGTCTATCCAGCACACTCAACTGTTAAGATCTGCCCCTGGAGAACAGTGTTTGTATGTGTATATATGTATATATGTATTAGCAGTTAGCAACATGAAGTGCCCGAGAAAGAAAATATTTTAAAATACTGCTTCCTCTGCAGGAGACCAGACTAAGTAATTATTCCTTTTCACCATGTTGTTTGTTTACATTTTCTTATGTTTTCAAAGCTGTCCTTTGCAATCAAAAGACAAATTTCTCTTTTTAATGCAAGCACTGAGCTTCTCCTTCATCAGAATTAAAGGCTGCCTATGTTAGCACAAGGCCTACACAAGTCTTCCTCCAGCAAATTACTCTTGATAGCAATTTATAATGAGAGAATACTGGAGAGAATAGTAATGAACCATAGCTTAAAGGTGATCAATCACTAGAATAGGGGGTGTGCGTGTATGCACACATTTTTTATATGTTTTGTTTTATATATATATATTATATATATATATATAATCTTATGTAACATAGAAAAATGAAAAATACTTGCTTTTCTGCTGCAGACTCAATCAACAGAGATTAAGAGAATCTCAGTGCACAGACATGCCAAGCAGGAGAGCAACAGGGAATATGGGCAACAGCCTGCAATGCAAACCTGACAGGGGCATTAAGCAGCTTATTTTCTCTGCAGGATTTTTGGTGGAGTAACATCTATCAAGCTAGCAGTAAATATCCACAGAAAAGCTGAAGTACTTTTCAGAAAATGCACACAGAAGGTAAAGGGAAAAAAGTATTCTCATTTAAGCTTTTGCCATAAGTTTGTGTGCAGAACGGAAATCAGGGTTGCTTCTGGATGCAAAATTCAAACACACCAGACTTTGAGAGACTTTCATATAAATGAAGATGACTGATCCATGCATCAGTGGATGTGCACTGAACTGAAAGCTAGGGAACTGCAGGGTATATTTAGGTAGACTAGCAGTCTGGAGGGAAGGGAAGAAGAGTGCCAACAAACTAGAACAGAATCTCCAAATTATCTCCCAGATTTATTATTTTCTGACTTTTTTATTATACTGCCACATATTTCACAGCCTTGACTAAACCTCTCCTACTCTCTCCAAACAACTGACAGGTTTCTTTCATTTTATTACAGGAATGACATTAGTAGCTTTCCAAAGCTGAGACTCAAAATTATTCTGAGGAAGGTCCAAATCCTGGCACTGAGACCTGAGAAGAACAGAACTGTACATTACTCCGTCTACAGATGCTAGATGGCAAACCATGCTGAAATCTAGAAAGAGGCATTGGGATTCTGAAAGTTTAGCATTACCACCATCTGCTAGTCTGTTTCTTACATTGGTTGAATATGTGTGGTTATCCCTCTTAGCCTTAATCTACTGCCGCTATTCCTAACATTCATAGCACAGTAAGACCTACAACAGACTTTAAAGATGCTGACAAACCACGCAAGAAAACGGGCAGCCATTGCATGTGGCAAAAATTTTTGAGCTTTAGGCTAGCTCTTTTTCAAAATCTCTCAGTCCATTAAGTTAAAAAGCACCTTTTATAATAGGCTTATGTATTTTAAAAACCAATCATGTTAAGATTGGTCTTAAGACCAGGTGTTCCAGTCTAGTAATTTGTCACATTTTAGTTCATTATGCCATGTGCTGGCATGTTAACCTTCTCTGTGTGATATTCCACACGTATCAAATTAATTTACAATGAACCTTTCAACATCTTCCTGCTCCCTTATGACTACCTTATGTCCCATGAAATTTCAAAAATTTCACATCTTAAAACAATTTCAGGGGGCTGTCATCTGTAAAGTCAACCTGTCAAAATTAATTTCCCTCCCATACAAAATATGGAATGATTCACATATAAGTACAAAAATAGACATAGCAAAATAGATGCTATTCAATCTAGTGCAGATGCTTCATCTTTACCAAACACACTGAATCTTCTGAAAAGTAATTAATGGCCAAGGAGAAATGTCCAAATCACACTCAAAACGAGACTGCAATAAATCATCTTTAGATACTCCAGTTGCTTTTTAAATAATACACTTTACAGGTTGGTATTTAGCTATGAGGCTGAAGGGCAAATCTGGAGTGGGGAGAAACACCAAAACATATTCTCTATCCTTTTACTTCAGAAGTTATGTCTTCTAGCGCATATACCAAGTGGACATTCTGCTGTAAGTTATTTCTCTGTACAGCAATATATTGCTTTTACACATAATCTCCATTTAGAATGCTCTTGAAAATATGCAAAAGTTCAGCATGAATATGAAACTAAATACACTAGAAGACTAGAAGTCCAATTCTGTGTGTTAACACAATCAAAACAGCTATTTAAAGACTGCAAAGCATCTCACTATACAGCTTTCATATTTTAACTTGGCCATACTTACAGGGCATATTCTGCTAGAGGCAATTTGAAAACATCGAATACCTCCTTATTCTTCATTAAGTAAACTGAACGCAAGTAGGATACAAAACACTGAAAGAAAAATAAAAGTATTCAACAAAAAAAGACATCATTCAATTACCAACACAAGAATCAAACTTATATTGTTGCTCTAAACACAAAATAGAATTTCACTATTAGGTGGTCAAACATCAATTTCAGACTGAAATTATTTTAAAAATACTCATCAGACAAAATTTATCACTGCTACAGAAGTGATGCAGCTTCAAGTACTCAAATATTTCATTACATTCACATTAGCTGAATTGACTGAATTTCCCAACAGTATGTCATGTTATGTTTTCCTAGAAAGAAAATATGACAGATTAGTCAGAAGGAAACATCATTGATTCAATTTGATTTTTTTTCTCCTAGCTTTTCAGAATGTTGTTATGCTGTCCCAGTATCTAAATTATGTGGAACTTAGAACACACTTTGTTGCCATCAGTCCAAGGTGCCCTGATTTAATCTTAGCCACGAGCAGGAAGTTATTCAACTCAATATAGCTGCCTTTCACTGTGGTCTAAGATGATTCCTATTACCTTGCACTTACCATCAGCTCATCACGTACACACAGTCAATGAATGCAACTCAGCTGACCAAGACAAATTCACTATACAGCACCTACTGAAACCAGTCCAAGGTTGAAGTATCAACTAACCACAGACTTTTAAAAAACAAACTGGAAGCACTGCATAAGAGAATAACTTAATCTTGTAGTGCATTTTCCTGCCATCCTTCCCAAAAGAACTCTTATTCTTGCCCTGCTTCTTTTACATAGTCTAGAAGCATAAGTATCAGAAAAGATCCTTGGATTTCTGTTGTTCATAACCTTATTTCTAACATATGCCAGAACTCTTACCATGAGGCTTAAACCATCAAACACTAATAACAACATCAAGTTATCCTCACAGAGTTATATTCAAGCATCCTATAATCACTTCCTTGGTTTGTTATGTACAGGCACCTACTGGAGAAAATTACTGTATTAGTAATTCATGTGGAATGTTAAGAAAAAAGTATCTATTTCTTGTTAACCTCAGGCAGAGGAGCAAACACTCAACAGTCAGGAGCATTAATGTCTTATGGGGATTTTTTAAATGTTTTTAAGAGAAAAAACACTTCCAAAGGTAAAATAAAAGGTAAGACAGTAAATTAAGCAACGTCATAAAGTCATTCTTTTCTCCTGAAAAACTAGTGATTGTAAGGTATGTAGAGACAAGCGATATACTTTGCAAGCTGCCCATCACTTCACTATAAAAGTAAATTTTCATTTGCTTGGTTTTCCTAATGCTGAGGGGCTTTTGGGTAAAGTTTCCTTCCTGATTATGTCCTTCAATTAATTTTAGCTGTGGAAAGTAGGAGATCAATTCATTCAGTTGCCACCAAGATTGAGATGTGGAATAAAACACTTCTTTGCTCACACTGAATTATTAATCATTTTACAAAGGTAATTAGAATGTTTAGGAAAAGGCTTCAAATTTGATAGATCTCATTAATCTATTGTTGTCTAGCAAGTGACAAAAATCAATGAAAGCCTCTTTTTTCTCTGCAATGACAGATGGAAAAAAAAAGTAGGTTAAAAAAGAAGTATCCTTCCTGTGAATCTAAGATTTGCAGATTTGAATATCTACATGAGTCACTACATGCTACAGGTTGAAATCTCATTATGTCTATTGGATAACTGATAAAACTATCACCTTACTAGCATACCTTTGGTACACATGGTCTAGAAATTAACAAACTATAAAGGGCAAAAAGAACACACCTTTTGCATGCTTATCAAGCCATACAATAACTAAGAATGAAACACCAAACAAATGCATAGAAGGAACATAAAATGTTCCACTTTACAGGAAGAGAAATCAAGCTATTTACTTTGATTTTTTTTATTTTATTTCAGTGTATTCATTTCAACCTCTGTCTAAAACTCTGCCATCTCAGTTGGATTTTATTTTCTGTTATCCTAAAACTTCCTCAGCCTGCGCACACACACTGGAGCTGAGGGAGAACAAGTTTAAGTCTGAACTTTCCCCTGCTATTTTACAACTGCTGTTGTCCCCTGCCATATCTGCTTTTTGATACCACTTTCAAGGCTTTTTTTATTAAATAACTGAACATTGTAAAAATATTATATGCATTAACTTCTAGGGAAAATGTTATGGTTGGGCATCATTAACATATTACAGTTCTACTAAAACTGTATCTACAGGTCTCCAAAAGCACTGGAGATTATTGTATAAGTCCTGGAAATACATATGGAAAAAGCACTGTGCTCTATGAATTTACTACTTCTAAACTTTAATTTATTGATATATTTCCTGGATCTTTTTAAAATTTTAAAATATTTTTTAAAATATTTTAAGCATTAAAATGCACACAATTCAATTGATGTGTTGTTTTGGCAATAACTCAAAAGTAAAAAGGTGTAGCTGGAATCTCAGGCTGCAACACCCTGCACATCCCTCTGGCTGTGATGAAGAATTTAATGGACAGATATCACTTCAGTGCCACAGTAACATTCGAACTAGCAAGAAAAACAGATTTTATTTTTTTTAAACTGTTTTCCAGAAGTGGCTGAACTGACATATTAAATATTAAAATTACAAGAAATGCCAAAAGGCAGCATCAGTCCATGAGAAGAAATGCAAAAGTTTCAAAGGAGCCCCAGTCAGACTCAAACTGTCTTTCCAAGCAATAACAGGGGAGCCATGTCCTACCAAATGAACCATGAAGCAATTAGTAATCAAGAACTTTCTATTTTCCAACAAAGTAAAAGCACCTTGAAGTAAATCAACAAGCTTAGAGGACACAATAAGCCTCATGCCCTTAGCACATGATGGTAGGACTACCATCCTACCCAAACTTCTCTGCATAGCTGTGCTGCTCCACTGCTATCTCATCCTTCCAGGTTGGGAATTTCTTTCTTATGCTACAAATGTCAAGAACTCGGTGGCTTGCACCAGACAGGCTAGACAACACAACACCCAAGCCTTGGAGAAATCCAGATTTCAGATAAGGATCCAAGGTCAGGATTTCATTTGCATTAATACTATTGTTTTATTCACACTGACACACTGTGCCACTGCTTGGGCACATTTGCATAGTATGTCTGAACATTCATAGTTAAACCTTATTAAAGAGGGATACTTCTGTGGTAAACCACTTGTCCATATTTCAAGTTTTTCAAAAAATTGAATGTATTTACAGCTTGACTGCAAGAATGACACTTCTCTGCTATCCATACATTAAAAACTGCAACAAAAATGGCCTGAAAGGGTAATTATATGGCAATTAAAATTTTTCAAAACAAATTTAAGTTTGTATCTACAATACTGACGAACAGTCCGTGTTTGATTTTATTCTTTGGCTACTCTGAAACTTTATCATTATTTTCTTCTGCTCAATTCAGAATAATCCTTCTCTGTCTTTTAAGAGATGCTAAAAAGCCAAAGGCAGAAACAGAGGTTTGTTGGTGTTTTCATTCCAAGCAAGATGATGCTGGATTCCTCCTACTCTTGTCCTCCCCCAGCCAGCTGCTCTGTCACTTCTGACATAAATTGGTCTAACTGCAACTTCCCATGGCAGCTGGAGGTGAACGTGACACGTCACCAGTGCCTCAGGTTTGTGCAGCACCAGGATGAGGCTTACGCTGACATTCCACACTGCTTCAAGTAATGCTTTATGCACTACAAAAACCTGGAATACCTAAATGCCAAAAATAGGTTTTAAAAGCATTCCCTTGGAACTCTGCCTTAGACATTTTATTCACAAAGCTCCCACTGAGCTCCTCAGGCACTTTGATTTAAATCTCCCTGTGCAAGAAAGTAAGAATGGCATTCCTCTGACTCACTAAGTGTCCCTACTGCAGGCCTTCAAGATAGGTCACATCACATAGCCCACCTCTGCAGCACAATGAAACCAACATTCATCCATCCATCCCAACGGGGTTTTAAGGTATCTGTGCCAGGAAGCATTGTAAAAGTGCTTATTCCACCCTGTCAGCTATAAATGAAAGTTCAGGCAGACTAACTCTCAGAGGACATCTATAGCAAGGTGAGATGAATCTCAAGAGTTTTAAATATTTCAACTTGACTCATTTTACATCTCAGTTCAACAAAAAGCTTAAAACTCTTGGTTTCTCTGAGCTTTCACAATCCTATTTTCATTTTACCCTACCCCTCAGGTTTACCACTATACCTTCAAGTGTCATTAATGCCCATACTAGCTCACACAAATAAAAAGTTATTAACAATAATCCAGAATCTCTGCAATCATGTATTTCCCAAGCTTTGCCATTTCTAGATTTCTCACTATGTGGCCTTTGGTTGTACTCTTTTAATTTGACCTACATATGTAAGAAAAAATGACACAAAAGATTTGCCTATTATCTTTCCACCTGTGTTTCTCTGCATCTTAATTTGAGCTTTTGACTTTGTATAGTTTTGAAGAGACTTGATACAACTACAGAATTCACAGGCTAATGATATACACACTTCAAAACCAAATCTAAACAAAACCAAACCCCAACAAACCAACCAGCCTCAGAAAACCAACATGTTGTAGTGCTTCAATATAACAAATAGAAAGCTCTATTCCAAAGAGTTCATGGCCTAAAAATATTATAAAACCAGGCAAAGGTCAGCAAACATGTTTAGTGATGGCAAGAAGCAGTACAATTCCCAGAAATGTTTCACAAGCTACCTTTCATGGAAAGTGTCCTCTACAACCAAGCTCATTCTCATCCAGGAACCTACTTAGTTACTTGACGTTTCCCTACCTTCCCCAAACCTGATAAACGCATGGTGAAATTCACATATTGTCCATGAAGTCTCCCAGCATTAACCAGCATAGCAAAGAAATCCCATTCATAAATCCATTTACATCATTCTCCAAATTACCCAGAAGAGCTATTCTAACCTATTTTGCTGCTCATTTAAATCCAAACAAAAGTTAAAATGCTTTATTTAATGCACTGGATTCTACCCTGAGAAAGGACAAATTGTCACACATATTCAGGATATATGACAATAAAAATTGATCAAGGCGGGCATGTTGAGGCTTACATGGTTTCTTATTTCTAACTTTTCAAGTCAAGTAATGTGATTTGCTATTTTTAAGTAACATCTTTTATCAGCAGCCTTTTTTTGAAATTTTCTGTATGAGTTTTCTAAAAAAGTTGTTGAAGTTGAAGTTTCTTCTCAACTTCAGAGACCATCTAGTCCAAACACCTGCTCAAACCAAGGTCAGCTAGGGCAGGCTGCTCAGGAAGCATCCCAGTTTTTAATAACCAGCATTTAGAGACTGCACAGACTTGCTGTTCTACTGTTCAACCACTCTTACAAGAAAGGTTTTTTCTGAGTTTAAATGAAGATTTTTGTACAGAAATCTGTGCCTGTTGCCTCCTCTCCTGTCACTGGGCATCACTCAGAAGACTCTGGCTCTCTCTAATTTATGATTCTCTCCTAATACAGGAGATTCTCCAAGTGCTCAATTATCTCTGGTGGTTCTTCAGTTCCAAACACTGCTTCTAGGGCATGTCTGAGCTATTCAATCAAAAGCTGAATTACTCAAACAGCAGTTCTATTCAACTAACATGACCCAAGAACTATAGTGTAGCAGGTGACTTACCCTTTGAGCTTTCTCTTTTAACTCCTGATCTTGAGCTAAGAACGCTTGCATCCTCTTTTGGATGTCTGTAAGTTTTTCAGGATTAATTCTAATTTAAAAAAAAAAAAAAAAAAAAAAAGCTTTAATTATTAGAACATGCCAAAATAACCACCCATTCTCAGGTTCTCAGGAGCATGATCACATCTTCTTCCTTGTTTTAATATGCACAGAGCTACTACCACTGGAACAGCACAGAATGGGACCATATTAAGGATGAAGATTAAACTCCTCAAATAATGCAGAAAAGACAAATAGCAGCTGTTTTATTCAGACAGTTTTCATGATAGGTCATGAAACTTCTTACAAAGCAAAGCAGAAATCAGCAGAAAAGAACTTCTTGATTTTATAAAAATACAGAAACAGCATAATGAATTACAATACTACTTTATACTGAAATCAAAGTCTTCATAAGGAAATTGTCAGCATTTTTAAAAGTTTAAATAAGATTCATTGTGCCAGGAATACTGAAATTTAAGTACTTCTTAGAAAGAATAGCCAGGTGAGCAATAATAAAGGACACTGAGATTAAACAGATTTAAGAGCTTCTCAAGTAAATAAAGAATATTGACTGCACTATAGAAATTGCCATTAAACCTACTATAAAGATATATAGGTCCTCTCCCAGATTCTAAATTTTTAAACTTATTCCAGTGATACCTACTTTATTGCAAGTTTATTTGCCCAGATCTCTTCTCATCTACTTTTGAGCTGCTACTGCCACCCCAGTGTATCATACAGCCTAGCAAACATCGTCAGAGGTTCTTCTTACTAAATATGAAAACTGATATCAAACTTCATTCCCTTACAATTTCAATTTCTTCACTCTGTTCAGATACAGCCAGGGGAAAACTACAGTGTACACAAGCACTATTAGCTACAGTTTTAGTGAAAGACCAAAAAACATGAGTTCTAGACAGCATAAAATTGGTTCTAAAAATGTAAAGGCATAAGATAGAAAAAAAGAAGCATGAAAAATTGAGTGGGGGACAAGCTGAGCAACAAATCTTTGAAACATAATGATACAAAAAGTAAAAAAGGCATAGCATGAATTATAAAAAAATTCATATGAACACCAGTAGTAAGACAGTCCAGAAAAGCGTTGGATTGCTGCTAAGTTATGGGAAAGCTATTAAGAGATGACCTCAAAGCCCTTAAATTAGCCACTGCCTTTTACCCTTGTCTTCACTCAAAGTGGCAGCTGCAATCAGTCACCTAACAACAGCTACAGCACAGTGCAAGCTCACATCAGAATCACAAATCATGGGAGACCAAGTACTCCAATAAATCAGCTGGGTCAAAAGAAATTTGCTCCATAGCAACTAGAGAAAGTAAAAACACTTGGAGTTACAGTTGTAGCTAATCTTAAGAACTCATCTGAGATGAAAGAAAAAAAATCCTATCAAACAGGCCATGTAAATACAGTGCTCATACTCAAAAGGGGCAAAAAAGAAGTTAAACAATTAACAATAACAATTAACCAATACCAATTTTGATACCAAAAAAAAAAGCAGTTTATAAGGACCTAAAGAAAATAAGCAAATACACAACAGCTAACATAGCTTAGTCAAAAGGAAAATATGATTCATCAGTTTGATTATCTTCCATAGCAGCATTAGCAGGTTTTAAGCATGGGAAAAAAATATCAGATGTCACATTTGGTGTCAGGAAAGCATCTGGCAGTTGTACATTCTCATAAAGAAGGGAAACATGGTCAGTGTGAAATCTTTAAGTAATGCAGAAACGGCCTTGGAGCACTACTCAAAGAGTAGCTGAGACTGCCAACTACTCCCTGCTGCCACTGTCAAACTCAAAATGCTTACAAAGTTCCCATTTTCACCTGGACATGCTATTACTCATTATTTTCTATGACTTGATTATTGTAGGAATATGATTCATTATTTATAAGAGACTATATGTCATTGAGGCTCTAAGCATAACAGACAACAATTCTAGACAAAATACAGCAACATTTTCTAGACTGCATATAAATTTGGAGTAATTTGATTGAAAATTGCAAGAGAAGGGTTTAAAAAAAACAAAAACCCACAAGATACTTCACATTTAAAAGCATGGCTAGATAATGTGGCATAAATCTAAGTGATGTCTACTAAGAACATGGTACCCCAGGCACATTTTGAGCTTATGTGTTTGTCAATGAATGAGCAAATTTACAACCCTGACTATCAAAAAAACAGAAGTAGTACTGCATTCTCTCTTCACTAACACTGTATCATGACAGTCACCTACAATCATCTTCCTCTCATACTGAGATTCAAAAAATGAGAAAGCTGGCCACTGTTAACTGGACTGTGGCTTTAATGACTTTGTATGTTATTTCTTTCTGAACAAATAAAACTCTTTACAATAAATTGTATATATGTGACTATTAGGAGAAGCAAACCTAAAAGCTAAACACTGAAATGAATTATCATCATTTATAAGCTTGCCTAAATGGCTAAGAACCAGTGAGCTAGAACCAACTACACAAGGCCTAGAAGGGGATTTTTATAACATTGTCTGCCATTTAAAGTAGGCTGGTTATTTCTTAGTCTGTGATCACATTATCTTACCTTTAAGGAGCAGTACAACTTTCTGAAGCTACAGTTTTGCCTACCAGTTGCATAAATGGCCACACTTGACTGTGTCATGATGTAAATATGAACCCAGCTGGCTTGGCCTTATGAACTGATCAGCAATCTTCAAATATCCTGTGTGATACACAGTTTGATTTCCTCTCATTTTCTCTGGTTTTAATACTAGGATACAAGCACTGTTTTAACTAGACATTGTCTTTTCCCCACTCTTCTTCAAAGGAAAACTTAAGCAAAAAATATCAACAACCACCTAAAAGACCCTGCTTCCCTGATGAAGCAAAACAGTTTCCATATTCCACTCAGCTTCCAAGCAGCAGCAGCAGGTTTTGTGCTGCGCTCTCAGTCTGGAACGTGGCTCCCTATGGTTACACTAGACAACCTGAGAGAGAGGAGAAAGGCTGGCACTTAAGGAAGGCTCACCCCAGCAGATCACACACAGGTGTAGAACCACACTGATCAGTGACACCAATGTATTGTCTTACAGTAACCATGGCAACTGGGAGGCAGTGAATTTTAACAGATCCCCTATATTAACACTACCAACGTGTGGAATACACATCCAAGTATTATCCACTATGAGAAAGAAAAAAGAAGAGAAAAATGTGTTTTGTTGTTATTGCTGCTTTCTTCAAAAATCACCCTTTTTGCCATAATATTAAAGCAAGGAATATTACATTGTGGGTATCAATATACTTGCACTTCCTTTGGTAAAATTTTCTAGACACAAAATCTGTTAGGGTAACCCCTGAGGAAGCAGCTCTTATCTTTTTACCCAAAAAAGTTGGGTGCAACAAGGCAACCTCAAAATATCAAAAATAATTTAAATTTATAGCTTGCATGGAAAACTTGGAGATGACAAACTCTTTTAAAAAATGTACATACCATTTAATACTTTCAGAGCATCTTTTTGCCATATTTGAATGCTCCAAGATATGGTATTTATTACTGCATATTTTGCAGTTTCTCTTGCTCTGTCTGAGCAATGAAGAAGTTATGTACTGTTAAAAGCATTACCTGTAAATTGGCAGCTTGTGCTTATTAGAAGAAAACCTCTAGGGGCAGCTTAGATTCAGAATTGAAAATTAAAGGAAGAGTCTAAACCCTAGTCTTTTAAACAGGTATCAAGGAAAATAGATTAGTTCTTCCTTCCACTACTTTCAAATTATGGAACTGTTTTAAAAGATCTGTCTACATGAAATAAAAGAACATTGAAAATAGTTTGCAAATCAAAAAATACAAAATAAGAAAAGTAACAGAGATCTTACAACCACTAGACCAGACAACAGGTTAATAAGAACAGCAAAATGAACACTTGAATAGACAACAACGTTTTAGAAACAAGCTTTTGAAAAAAAGCTTTCAGGGTGAATTTCAGAAACACAAAGAGTTAAACTCTGTTGGAAGAGAGCAATGCTCATTATCTTCTAATTCCCAAGCTAGAATTCTTAAGAATCTATAATTAGGTGAATAAGCACAAACAACAGAAGACTTCACCACAAGACCTGGAACATGATCCATGGGTTCATGCAACTTCTTAAACAATTTATAAACTGACAAAACACACTGGGGTTGTATTAATTGGGAAACTGGCTGGAAGTAAACAGCATGAGAAAATCTGTAGTTAAAAACTTCTAGAATTAAATTGGATTGCAACCCACAAATAATTACAAGAATAACTTTTTAAGGATTTTAGTTAAGCCTCTTACAAGGACAATGCTACATCTTTTAAATCTTAACACACTAGGCAGACAATTCTAAGTGAAAGCATTCCCCTTCATTATGATGTTATAAATTCTATTAAAGTTTGTTCTGCAGATTGAAAACCTGGATCTCGGGGCAGGCTGTTAAAATATATTATCAATCAAAGCCCTTGACTTTCTTAATAATTCTTACAATTAAGAATATTACTTAAATGTATTTATAATACATATGTCCTAATGGCTTGGTACCATAATGAATTTTTGGGATATTGTTTAAAAAAAAAAAAAAAAAAAAAAAGGCAGTTTTCTGTTAAAGTAACATCGGATTAACAACAATAAGTTAAGAGATGAGATGCAGCTATGAATGTTTCTCCAGAGACACACCTAATTTGGATTTTAAATATAACAGGCATTTATTGGGGGTGAAATATCTGCCCTATTAAAATTGGATTATTATCCCTGTACAAAAACATATACTTCTATTTACATAGATAAATACAGCCTAAAGAGGGTTTTTTACCACTTTGATAAACTGTTCAAACAATCAACACCATTACTTACGAAGTTAAAAGCATAGCTGACAAAAAAAGGGAAAATATTTATAATGTGCATGAGATTAGACATTTATTTACTGAATATAAAACATAAATTACTTGAATAACAACCATTTTAAGAAGGAAAAAGATGAAGTTTGGAAAGAGAATTTACTGCAGTGGATATACAACAGATCCTTGTAATGTTCTGTGATGCTTAAGGGAAAAGAAAATATCAGATTTCAGTTTCTTTACTGATATTGTCCACATTCAGTTGGTGAGTTTTTGTTTGGGCTTGTCATTAAGTAGTTGTTGGACTGCATTCTAGTTCTTATTTCACTGTTTTAGCAAAAGTTGTTTGTTTTAAGTATATGCACATCCTACATGGATTTGATACATGTGTTTCACCAGAAAAGGTGGATTTATTTCACCAGCTGCTGTGTACTCAGTTTGTTACAAAGAAATAGCAGTCACAAGTGCAGTTCAGAAGAGCTTTTGAAATGGCATACCCTAAACAACAAAAATACTTAAAATAATAAAACTAAACCTTAAATCCAGCAAGTGCTATATGCATTGTTTCTATTCTCTGAAGAAATGTCAATCTCTAAATTTTGAGCAAACTTGAAGATTAAGCAATGAGGTATAAATAACCACCCAAAGCTTCATCCAAATTTGATTTCTTCTTGAAAACAATTTTTCTACAGAGAAATTCAGCATAGTTAATTCTCTTTTTTGCTTAGATATCTGTATCTTCACATGAAACCACAGTTTTTCAAAGTAAAACAGTCCTAGCTTTGCCCATACCCACTCACAGAAACTTGTATTTTCTACCTTGTCATTCTTCTCTGATTCCTTTAATCTCTGCTGTACAATTTTTGGTATGGTGTGACCAGAACTTTCTAAGCGTTAAAAATGGAGCTGGGCTCATATCACATTTTCTGGTTTGTTTTCAATTCTTCTTCCATATTTCCTTCACACTCTCTTCTCTCTTTTAATTCAACATCAGACTGACAGGCTCAAAAAGCAGTATACTCCTTCCTACCTATAGCTGCTAAATAAGAAACTACCATCAATCCTTTTGGTGGTGGTCTTTTTTTCTAGTATTTTTACAGTAAGGGGTTTTGTGTTTCCTACATACCCATTACTCTGCATTTAACAGAAAATGGAAACATGCTTTTCTATTTTTACCTGGTATTGTTATTTGCTTCTGCAACCCCTTCAAAGTCAGTTCTATTTGTACAGATAGCATAGTTCCTTACAGGTTTCCCTTGGAACCCTCTTTTTAGTCTGTAAAATGACCATCTTTTACTTCCTGTCCTTCAACTAACTGATTCAAAAAGGTCATGACAAATTGAAGAAACAGTGTAGAACTAAAGAAAAAACAGATAAGAGAAACAAAAATGATAACAGCAATAAAAACATACAGGGACAGATTAAAGAAACTGTAATTGTTTAATCTGCAAAAGAGAAAGAGAGCATTATCATGTTCAATTACATAAAAAGTAGCTGCAGAGAGTAAGAGAATACATCACTTTCCATATATTCTTGGCACAAGACAAAAGAAATATTTCATTTAAATTACTTACAAGTCTTATCAGACACTTGAAGAAAAAATGTTAATGGTAGTAACTGTTGAGTACGGATGAGGTCTCTTTGGGAAATTGTGAATATATTAATTGGCATCTGATAAGAATGATTTGTGCAGCTCATCCTGCCTCTGGGAACAGCAATAAAATAGGTAACCTCTCAAGGTCTTTTCCTTCTACAACACTACCAAAACTAATTCATTTCTCTGATTTGTCCAGCTCCAGGCAATTAAAGCACTTTATCAAGATTGTCACAGACTCATCACACATTACTCTTGTAGAAAGAAGGCTAAATAACAGACAGGCCATTAGCCACTTACTTGATTTCACTGATAGGTACCTTCCTCTGAGCCAGCTGTTCCACCATGCCTTTTTCTTCTGAAGGAAGCAATACCAACAAAGCTTCACCACCTTCTTTGTACCTGATCAGAAGGAAAAAAAAATAAAACAAAAAACCTCAAGCAAACATGAAAAAATGACAGAAAACATTTTACTGATGTTTTCAATAGCCAATGAGAATTTACTTTCGATTCCTTATAAGCAGTCCAAAGAACAGACAAAACATCTCACTTAACAAAGGGAAAAGAAGAGGCAAATCAGTTAAGCAACTTGCCAATACCCCTACTTGAGCTGATTTTAAAACTACACCAATACATCTAAGGCTAAGACATGGATTCAGACCAGTGAATCTTTTCTTCCCTTGGTTTGACTTAGTGGCAAACAAATAGCACTTGATCAAAGTGTACTTTGATTACAGTACTAGAAAATCCAGCTACTTGCATTCACCATTTGCCAACAGGTAAGGTTTAACACTTGGTAAAAACTGATTCTGCTTGCACATCCGGCAAGCCAAAGACAGGGAAAGGCTATGGAAGGGTAAATGCCTTGGTCTCAAATAACTCCTTCTTACATGTTCAGTAAAGGCTAACAGCTCACAGTGACATGCCTAAAGAAAAGCATGAAAACAGGAGCTCTTTTATTTACAGAAGCAGTTTCCAGGTGTAAAAGAAAAGATACAATTAGACTGATCCCCTGTAAGAAGGCATCTAGCATTCACTCTTCAGTGCACTTAACAGCTGTATCAAATGTAGATGAGCTGGTAATTACTCAAGATACATGGTTAGCAAAGACATTAAAAAGTCAGCTAATTTACGCTTAAAGCATCTTCTTGATAATTTTCTTTTTGTGCACGAAAATATCAGTTCCTGCTTTTGGCACCCTTTTGCTTCAGGACCTTCAAGTAGGAAAAAGCAGCCATTAGCATCAGTAAACAAACAACATGATGGGTTTAAGTTCCACTGAAGAACTGGGTGATAATGAACTTGTGTCCACTAAGTCTGTATCCACTGTAGCACATACATTGTTTCCTTGTTTATATTTACTAATACTTCTTAAGAGTACAGATTGATAGGAAAATACTGCACAGTCTTTCATTACAAAGAAAAAAAAATTCCAACTGAATTTCAGAAATATGCCAGAATTGGACAGAATCCATCTTACAACCAACTGATGACAGCAATATGTAGGACAAAGCAAAACAAGATCAGTTGCTCTGTAGAGCAGCTTTAAACTCTCTTCTTTAGAGAGGCCAGACAGTGCAGAAGGATGTTCTCAGGCACACAAAACAAGAATCATACCATTAACTGATAAAAATCATTTCTAGTGGAATACAGGGAGTCCACATTTCTCAAAGGATAAACAGTTATCACTTGGCAAAAACAGTACTGCAGAATTGTTTGAAAACTATAAACACTATCTGTCACAGCACAGTAAGCAATGCAAGTAGCAACAAAATCTGCAGTTAAAACAGTCTGACAGCTTTTATTACATCTTTCTGCTTTCATTTGATGAATTTGAAAAATCACAACAAAATGCTCTTGGATGCCTAGGAATTTTTTTTCCCCCCAATGCTATATACAGTGGGTTTGGATACCAACTTCAAAACATAATCTACAAATGTCTAGCCAATGTTTTAATCATGAAATTTTAAGCTTTACATTCTAGAGTTTGAAATTTTACATGGAAATAAAATTAATACAAAAGAAGAATCTGTTACATGCCAACATCATGTAAATTTACTGATTATACATGGATTGACAGGAGTATTTTGGTACTGTACAAAAACTATACTGATTTAAATCCATTTCATTAGTAGACCTAAAATGTTCTTAATACAAAAAGAACACCTTGTACAATCTTTCTAAAACATGTTCTAAAACAATACATATGTTTTGCTTAAGGCAATTTATTATCTTTACCAAGCATGTTGTCACTGTTGACCAAACAGCCCACGAATGTTTGCATCCTACATACAATAATTAAGGTTGGGAATAACTTGCTTACACAGACCAAGTGCACCTTTTACAAAAGTTCTATATATTTCAGCTTGTATTTAAAAAATTACAGATGTTATATCTGCAAGGTGGTGCCTGTCGGACACTGCCACTACCTGAACAAGCAATGAAATCCTGGAAAGCCACTTAACCTTAGAGGACTTTGCATTTTATTGTAAAAATTGATGATCATACTACCAAGACAGCCAATTATTCATCAAAAGAACTTGAGCTCTCAGAGCACCGTTGGAAAGAAGGATGAAAACATTCTCTTTTATCTACCAGACAGGAAGACAGAGATAATATTGCTGCCAATACCAGTCTCACCAATTTAGAGTACAGAATAACACAGCTCTCCTTTTCTCTCCAAAAAATCAAAGGACTCCAACAAGAGCTACATGAATGATATGGAATCTGCAAAAAATGTCTGTTAAATCCCTTAATAATGCTTGTCATTTGTCAAGAAAAGTCTTGATTATACTACATAAACCCATACAAATGATGTTTTCAGATTTGTTAAAGTTAGCCAAAGGCATGGATTTGTGTAGTTTTGTTACTTGTATTTCTTACCCTAGAGTGCCTGGCTTGCATTATAAAATTGTTTCTTTATCATATATCTTTTATTCAGTGTGCAAAACACTGTGAAAGGCCAGTGTCATAGAAATCACAGAAGAAATACTCATCAATGGCCAGGGAGTGCAGATATCCCTTCTACAAGCCACAAAACCAAAATCTTGCCATGATACAGGAAAAGTCATTCTCTGCTTGTTTTGTTTTTATAGATTTCTAGCAGTATCCACTAGGTCAGTCTGAAACAGGATGCAGGATCAGATAAACTCTTCACCCTTAAAATTTTATTTTGTGTTATTAGTGCTAAACTCATTGTTTGCTGAGTCATTAACTGCTTCAGAATGTAAAAATCCTAAAGACACATTCCACAGGTAATTCACCATAAAAGTCAAACAACTATTTCAGTGTTTACATTAAGTCTTCCAAAGCCTTTATGTAGACAAAGTAGTACTACAGCTAAGTAAAGAAACAATCACATGAAAATATACATAAAGAGAGGTTCAAGCACCTATACTTTCTCATTTTTTGCCACCTATTAAGAAAAAGAAAAGCAACATAGAAATATTTCTCAGAGCTATGCCTTCAGAAATTCTAAAGGACTGAAAGACATCTGGTAACTACTGATGCAGTGCAATTCTTTTCCTTACATGTTTTGGAAACATTCTTTTTTAAATGCCAATTGTTTAAAAACATTTGAAGGTAAGGAAGAACAGTATTTGCCCATTTTGTACCATAATTGTGACTTAACTAAAACAAACATTTGAATAACAACACTGTTCTTCAGAGCTAAACACAAAAATTAAAGCATCACAGAATTGATAAAGCTAAAAACCAAACTATATTAAATACCATCTGGGAAGGTTTGTTCAGTGGACATTTAGTTTAAAAAAGCAAAATGCAGGCTATAAAAATGGAGTTTTAGTTGGCTAGAGTACTGTCTTATTTCTCAAAAAAAAAAACCTAAAAACAAAAAACAAACCAACCTCATAACATGCTAATCAGAAAAATATGGTGTTAATCTCAAGAAAAGAGGCTTCAATGGAAAGTTTAAGTTTTCCAAAGAGTTCCCTTTACATATTTCATACTAAAAGCTTCCATACTGGCAATCTTAGGAAAGGACAAGCTACTAAAAACTGGTATAAACAGTAACAAGAACAGTTAGATCTGCTCAAAATTTGTTTCCATTATAATGCTTAAAACACAGGCAAAAAGAACATCCCTTATTATCCTACAGGAATAAAGTTCTCCACTAAAGCAAACAAAGGAACATCTCTGTAATTATTTTCAGCACACATATAAAATCTTTAAACCTTTACAGATGATAAAGCAGTGAAGAAACAACCTTGGTTACTGCAATTCTTCAGCAGGATGACTACTTCTGCAGATGAGACAATATTAGAAGCTCTCTTTATTCTTGCTGACTGCAGCCTTCAAGTTGTCCATCATCACCAAAATCAAACATCTGTCCTAAAATGCTAATTTAGTCTGATGATTTATTATTCAATAAGTATGCACTTTGACTCTGCTGAAGAAAAGAAAATTAAAAACTTGAAAGTAATCAAACTTTCTTGGACTGTGTAGTTATTGATGATATCCTGTCATCTCCTCAAGATGATCAAGAAACCAGAGAGGGGACTCATCTTTGCACTGTGATCTTAACCATCTCTAAGGGTACAAGATGCAATTTATTCCAAGTCCATGGACAATTGCATCTTACTTGCAGAAAGTCTTTGTGGAAAAAAAAAATCATTTCTAGTTCATATCTGCCTTATTCTCTAGAGTCTTCAGATTTCAATATTTTTGAAAAAGGCAAACAACTTCTCTGCAACTCAATCACGACTTACAAGCAGGAAGCTGTGAAAATCATCATTAGTGCTATAAAGCAAAGGGTTATATTTACAGTGACTGCAGTTGAGAAAAAGAAAGATGACTACAATCAAGAGCAAGTGCCAAAGGCAGACAAAAAGGAAGTGGGATAAATTACTTAGGACAATGTGGTAGTAGCTAATTACAAGTAGAGAAAAATGGTTTAAAAATGTTCAGAACACCATTTCCTTAGCAAAGAAACATGAAGTGTTGCCAAATAGCTTCACTTGATTAAAAAAAAAAAAAAACACACTAAAATTAAGAGGATAGTTTATGCACCATGACAGAATCTATCTTAAACTTCTGCTAAAAATTACCCTGAGCCAACAGCTGGTATCAAACATGAAGAAATAGAATGGCAACAGTCCAGTGAAGACAGGATGAGTTAAAAATGCTTTCATTCAAGCCAAATAGACACTCAATTGTTGCCTAATTTTAACCTATCTTAACCCATCCTTGATCAGATCCAGCCAACAACTGTATATACCCCTAGGCAATACTACTAAAGCAAACATTACCATTACCACAAAGGCAGTAAATGAAAGAATACTGTGGTTGTTAATCAATTTCACCTGGCCATGCAGCTTGGGTTGAGCTTGTTCTGCCCACATTCAGAGCACTTCTACGTCCTTTGACCATTTTAACATATGGTTCACTCAAATGGACCACATTTTAACTGTCAGTGACATATGAGCCGTGGTCATAACAAAATAAAATAGGAATGGGAACCATCTCATGATGGTTATCGGGCACCCGTGTTCTGCTGTAAAAGCAAATATCCAGTAGGAAAAAAGTTATGGAGAGGAAACTGTAAGGATAAGGTGCATGGATATGCAGACCTTATAGGAAATGTTATACAGGTTGTTTCAAACAGATGCATCACAACATGTTTCCCTAACATTTGTATTTCAGAAGACATAAGTTGATGCCAAATTTCCAGCATTAAAGGCAGTATTTCTGCTTTGTTTGGCAAGAAAAAATAATCTATTTTAAAAACTGGTAAAGGAGAAAACTGAAATGATGAGATAATCATAAAATTTGGGGGAGAAGGGTCACAGATATAAAGATACTTGCACAACAGTTTCCTGAACTGGAATATCTCCCATTATAACATACAGGAAGTGATAATATTTTTTAAGGTATCTACCACACATGTACATGCAGGAACCGTAAGTGTAATTTTTTTTATACTTTAGACATCACACATTCACCACCATACTCAAAAAAAAAAGTATTTTGTGGGGTTTTTTTAAATCTGTAACTTGAATGGGATTTTACTGGGTTGACTTGATTAAAGATCTAATTTTAACCTAACTGGGCCAGCATGGATAGCATCAACATATGCTGTCATCTCATCTGTCAAAAGACACAGAAGGAAGTAAGGTGTCACTGCAAAACTTGTGAGCTTAAATCAAAGCCCATTCCCAAAAGTACTGCGTTCCAAGCCAACAAGCCACCTTCAGATACTTCATTGTTGCAGAAACTCTCCACAGTAAATCCTTTCAGAGAAAGGAAATCAGGCACCAGGGAAGTCAGATCAACTATTCAACTACCTCTTTTTCACTCAGATCAAATCTGGAGATTCACCAGAAGCAAGCAAGAGACTGCTCTCCTGTAAACATTAAGGTCAGTAAGTTAGGAATTCAGAATAGCATTAAAACCAATCCAAATAAAGGTGCCTGATTTTGCATGTGCATGATGATACACTGACTACAGTTACATATTTTCACTCTTCCTCTAATGGACCCTTTGTTCATCATACATACTTGCAAAACAATAAATACAAAAATATTGAATAATTACTTCCCCTGTGAAGCCAAGCTATTCACTATGTACGGCAATCATTTATTCACTACACACTATTCACACCCTGCACAGAACAGAAATAACCTGGAGCACTTGATTTTGCAAAACTAATGTTCTTTAAGCCTTTGCACATAATTTTAGTCTCTATAAAGAATAAAGAACCAGATGATTTCATCACATGGAAAAACTGGTGAGCAAAATACAAAAAACAACACAGACTCCTTTTAGACAATCTTTCCAGAGCAAAGATTTGCCCCTGCAAAAACTGAAAGAAATTGCAGTGAATTATTTGCTAATAACCTAACAATGATATTTAATATAAGATGGATTAGGAAAAAAAAGTTAGAGTGAGTCAAGTTACTATTTCTAGCAAGTAATTTATATTTAATTTTTAAACTGTTTCCAGTTTGTTTTTTTAATAACTACAGTAGTGAAGGAAAAAAAATTCAATTGATGCAGGAATTTGTGTTGCACTTTTCTCTATAATGGAACAATATAAGACATCTATAAAAATAAATCCAAAACATATGAGAATGGATAGTTTTATTCTGAGCAGATCTTTTTCAATCTGATACACATCACAAATAAATCTGTTCACCCACACACTATCCTTTAACAAAGAGAAATTAATATCCATATCTATCCCTAAGGGCTTCCACAGAAGTACAGTAATTCATATTTTGTTTTAAAATTAAACCATTAAATCTGACTATATAAGCTACTATTTCTAAACATATTTCTTAAACAAAGTATCAGGTTTGGGTCTCCAATATCAGGGTAAATTTAAGCAAAACTTTATTTCCAATCATCCTACCTTCCGGGCCTTGTGACATAATGAGAATTGGTGAAATCTAGGTTTCAAACCAAGAAAACATTCTTTTTCCAGGCAGGAATAGAAAGAGTTTTATTTACCATTTATCATAACTTCTGCACTGCCAGGTTTTTTTCATAATACAGTGATTTGCTATTCTGTTTTTTTAAATGACAAGTAAGCACAGAAAATGAATGCATGTTGGAATTTCTCTCCCATCAACATGATCAATGGCCTCTTTTTGTAATATGCATTTCTGTTTAAAACAACAAATCTGTAACAAGAGATCTGTTTGCACTGCAATCTGAAACTGTGCTGTACCATCTACAGCAAGTCTTACCAAAGCAGACCAATAAAAATTACAAGAGACCTTAAAGTGTCTTGACTATTCACAACTGACTGGCAGCAGACAGCCCATGTTCACTGCTGAGTCCTCAACTCACCCAGGAAAAATAGCTTCTTCCAATGGGTTGTGAACAGTTTGACAGCCCACAGAGCATTTAAACAACAAAACGTGAACTAGCTTCATTTTTTGGTTTTGCTTTAGACCACTTCCAATGCTTTGTTCACTTCCATTTCTCCATTGCATAGACCGTAGCTCGGTGTTCCCAAAAAATTATCAGTAAATTTTGCTATGAAGTCAGAGATTGATTCAGTTTATTTTTTCTTTACCACTGACCATTCAATATCCTTTTTCTGTCTGGGAAGTAGCCCATTTACATTTACTGGCGAGTTCAGCTAATCATCTGGATTCTACTCTTACCACAGAACCATAATCCCCTACATTCAGTCACACTGCATGAGTGTCCCTGCTTGCCAGTCTTGGTCACATGAAATTATAGACAAGAACCATTACTGGTTCTTGTGCTCACCAATCTTATCAAGCTAGTCTTTGAATAAACTGATTTCAAAAGGCCTTGGGAGGTTGTTGACTCCTCCAGCCTACACTGGAAGCAATCCATTCCCCACAGCAGCTGTGCCCACTCTGCTGAGCTAAAATACACGTGCTTATTTATTTTGTTATTCCAGCTTACAGCACAGCTTCACGTCAGCAGGTAATAACCTTGGCCACTTAATCGTTCAGCACACAGGAACATTCCTACCATTCCATTAGGAATAGAATTCTAGCAGATAACACAATGCCAGTCAGTACAACTGCAGCATCAGAGGCCACTACCAAGAATGCAGCTAGGATACAGTGTTTAATTTTAGAGAATTTAATAAAGTGAATTCCAAGTTAAATGCAGTGTCAACAATGTCTTGTGACCTCCACTGGCAGCTATTTTTACTTGAGTTAGGATGATGACTGCAATATTATATGAGATGGTCTTAATACAGCACTTATTTTTAAACAACATTAAAAGTGCTTGAGTTTGCCTTAAAATAAAAATAGGAAAATAATCAAAACAAGTCCTGATTATTCAGGACCCAAGACACATATTCCTGAAATACTTTTCCCAATTAAAAAATAAACAAAAATCAAGCTTCCACCATAGAAAAAGGTACTATTAAGTCACTCCATTTTTAAATGTTCTATTGCCACATTAGTCTCAAGGCATATTAGTCTCACTTTCACACAAATAATGTGCAATTACTTAAGGAGAGCCCCAAAGAGCATTAATGAGCTTCAAAGCTTACACTACAAGACAGAGTAAGATCATTCTACAACCTGCTCCTTTCACCTCTCCATAATTTGGCAGATGTGTGTGTTCTCCAGTATTCACAAAGAATTAAAATACACATTCTTCTTAAAAGTCTTCAGCCATACCTCTTAGGGTCTAAGCATCATACCAGTCACTACAAAGATGGCAGGTAACAGAGTATTCTGCTTTGGGAAGATGCAGTTTTATTACTCCATTTGTTGTCAGAAATACAATTTACTAAAATAAAAGAAGCATGCCTGTATGCACACTATGCTTAATGACAACAACAAAATTACAATTACTTTCCTAAGTCATCGTAAGCACCTAAGAAACCTAACCAGCTAGGCTGGATTAAATACCATCAGAAGTCTGAGCCAGTCAGACCCAAATCTTATATAGCTCTGGATACATCACAGATAAAAACTGCAGAAAAAAAATATTTATTTTAACATTTTAGTGTCAGTGTCTTTAAAAAAAGACTTATGACAGAAAAATCACTAAACTCAAGCAGCAGTTTTTAATAGTTGCTTCTGAAGCAAAAGAAAAAAAAAAAAAGAAAAAAATTAAACATTAAGTGGAGGGATGAATGTAATGCCAGGAAAGAAAGAAATTAATTACTGAGACTTGCCAGGATATAGGTACATCCAAAATTGAAGATATTTATGCATGAATAAAAAGATAAAATAAACTTTTTGGCATCCTGTCTCACCAATGCAATCATGACTGGATGAAAAATATCCCTATACACATTTTTCATGCCATACCACTTAGACATTAGGTTTGGAAAAACAGTTGGGGGAAAAAAGTGAGCATCAGGGTGCTTCAGAAATTATTATCTTCTGCTGTCCCCTAGTGGCACTGTAACTTGTTTCACAAAATTCATCAAAGAACACTTTCAACTGTAGGCTTCATATTTTACAGAATAGAAGGCATCAATAGAAATTAAAAGCCAGAAGAAATTAGTTTTGCATGCAATTGCTACAAGCAGCTTTTATTTAGAGTTTTTGAAACTAAATCACACAGGAAACACTGTAATCTAGTGTTTTAAACCACTGACTTTTCTAAGAAATTGTATGGCAAAAATTACACCAAAGGTATTTATTGGACTGACCATGATATTGTCAGTATTTCAGAAATTCTGTCAGTGAACTATTTAAGTCTTTGAAAGTAACTGGAAGAAACAGCTTCCAGTCATTCCAATTGTAGCATACCTTTCAGGTTTATTAAAAAAAAAAAAAAACCACCACACTCAATAGATGTCAATTCTACTATAAAGTAAAAGCATTACTGGACTACACCCAGATTTTCTTGATCTTACTTTACCATAATTTAAAAACGCAGGAGCTGCAATTTATGTTCTTCAGCAGGGTAAAATGGAAATGAAATGTTTCTTAGGGAACACAGTGGCCTTATCCACCTAAAACTAAACTGTTACCTCTTGTTTTAGATCAAGCTTTGCAAAATTTTAAGACATGTGGTCATACATGACTGTTAGTCAAAAGTTTTCCAGCCCCTTTCCCAACATAATTTCTCTCCTTTCATATTTACTTTCGTATCACAAAATAATTTGACTTCAAAAGTAAACAGTATTTGGCATCCCAGTTTTAATTACAGTTTAACACAGCATCTTAATTAGATGAGATATTTAATTTAGTTTTCATTCTGTGCAATTATATTTTCATAACCCATGAAAATTTGTAATTATCTCTAACCTCATTAATGAGGACTACTAAATTGCAGTTCAGTTCATTTTCATCAAGTTTCTAGAAGAAATACAAGCTTCTCATACGAACTGTAGCTATTGAAAACAAGTGAAGCTTCCTACTCAACACTCAGATTTCAACGAGAAGTACATTCTAATTACCCACATCAAAAACTGCATTAGCATATTTACATATTGCACAGTATTTACTTTAAATTATTAGACATCTCCCTTGTTTCATTTATTTCAAATATTTATTTCACGCTTTTTAAGTTTCCTAAACAAACTTCCTTCCAGGACTGTTTTACCTTAAGGATGGAGACAGCCTGTATGTTTCTTCAAAATGAATGCCCAGTATAGGCAGAACCTACTGATCTTTGTATCAGATTAGGAAACAGAAAATACCCATGAAGCTTTTCCTACAGAAGGAATTTGCTTTCACTATCAGTCAACACCCTCCAGCTCACACAACTTGCACAGATGTACTTCTGATTTCTGTAAGGTTTCTTTCTACTGAAAAATTCACATAGAAGGAAATGTGATCTACATCCAGCAAGGCATCCAGCACAGCCCACAGCCTGTGAGACAGACACTCTGCCCCAATTTTCTGTCTAAGTCTGTCCCTGGAGCAATCACATAAGGCTGTACTTAAGAGGCCACTGAAGACAGACCCTTAAGGTTGCCAGGCTAAAGTCCTTTCAGTGTGACATTTGAATAAAAGCATTATGACAAAGGGGAGTTGTTAGTCTTTGCACCTCTTTAGAGCTGTTTCCCCATGCTAAACTTATTCACAATTGCTCTTCTCAGCTCCTAATGAGGACTGGGAAAAGGCCTGAGGATTACAACTCCAGGGAGTGCATTAACTGAGTGACAGGACTCAGAAAAAGCACCTTAACACTGTATCCTAAACATTGCCAATTACATTGTGCCAAATACATTGTTTTCCTTCCATCATGACTGTGTGCCATATAGGACAAGATTGCAAGCTGCCTGTGGAAGCCACACAGGACTGAAATAAAGACAAAAAAAGAAAATATTACAGAATTATAGGCAAGCCTATATGCTTTTCTCTCAATTGGTATGCATAAGATTACATCTAAATTTTGAATTAGCAAAACAGCTACATGTTTTATCTAATTATATACAGCATTCACTGGCTTTGTTCACTGACAGGTTTCTTTCAAAGTCATTTAAAAATTTATCATTCCTTTCTACTATAGAAAAATGGAGACCAGAGAGACAGAATGGGGCAGAAATGTTACCGATTACAATGAAAACATGGCTAAAACAACTACATTTTGAAAGAGTGCTGAAAGTGTACTCTCATTGTACAGTGACCAAAATTTACAGCCTTCTGATCCAGAAACACAGATCTCAAATTCTTATGGTATTGAAATCCTATTCTAAGCAACTGCTCTGTCATTAGGTTTGACAACTGCCTATATTGCAAGCTCTACTACAAACAAATTAAATTAGAGACAAGATATAATGCTAGGTCTTGCATTTCATCCTTCAGATAATTGCATGAGGTTTTTGATCTCCTGAATTATATGCAGTAACAGCTTCTGTTTCACTTAAAAACCTACTTCAGAGATGAAGGACCTGGTTTTCAACAGTGTATCTTCCATCATAAAGGCTTAGCCACAAATATTTTAACCAAAGCTATGCTTAAGAATGTAATTCCACAAAAGACTTAGAAAATTAAAAATTTAACCTGTAATTAACATTTGATTCCTTCCTCCCAAAGTAAAATAAGGAAGAAATATTTCCATTCTTTTGAAGAATCTTCAATGACACAAAGAAATTGGATCCACAGTCTGAAATCCTATTTATCTATAAATGTCAGTGGCAAAACAAGCTTTTCCACCCACAAATACACACAACTCATCCTTTGAGGTAATCCTGCCATGGGAAAAAGGTTTTCTATTTTCTCACTATTCATCTTCCTTAATCAGATGGAACCATCAGGAATATTGTCTGCTGTAACAAGTCTCTGAAGGTCTCTAAGAAATTCTGAAGTTAAATCATTACTCTTAACTAATCATAAGGGTCTTTTAGTGATAACAGCCTTTTTCTTTATAATTTATATATTAATTTTTTTCAAGTGTGTCTTTAGCCAATGATCTGTCCCTACAGTGATGTCATTTTAAACATTAAAATATTAATGAAAAGTGAAAACAAACCTGGCTGTTCTTCCCACTCTGTGGATATACGTGTTTGCATCTTCTGGACAATCAAACTGAATGACCCAATTCACTGCTGGAAAATCTGTGTAATGAACATATACATCAAATAAGTTCACTGGACTCAAAACCTTCCTATTCAAGAGCATTAATTCCTGTAAGAACCAACACTTGGACCCATTTACAGACATTAGGTGCAACTTCTGAAATAAAAATGAAATTAGTTGCATGCATTAGCATACATAATCATTCTCTTCATCAAAGAAAGTTAAATTAATTGTGTGTTCATTTCCTAAATTATGACAGTGCAATGAATTCAACATAATTTCACACTTGACAGGAATAGACATGCTTTGTGTCGCACAGATGATAAAACACCCTATGGTTAACAATTACATAACAATATCTGACCTACTTTTCACCCTCACTGTTAATATCCTCCATCACTGGGGTCTGAAGTTAGCTGTGGTGAGACTGCATCACTTCAGCTGTCACATACAGAAATACCACAGCCCCCTCAAAGATGGGAGGGGGTGACCAAACCTGACAAAAGTCAACCTTGACTGTGAATGGTATTAATAATAAGCATTTTCTAACTGCTGCACTTCACTCAGCAGCAGCATGCTTTGAACTGAAGTGCTACTTCCAAACCAAATCTGCAGCTATATTGTATTCCAGAATTATACCCACACTCTAATCCAAACTAACCATACCCAAATTAGATAGTCACTGGTAAGATTTCAGCAGTATATAAGGTATGAGAACTAGTTTTCATTCCTGACTTCGCTTTTGAGAGCACCTTCTCTCTTTTTGTAACATAGTGACAAAACCTCACATTTTGCACAATAGTTTTCTATCTCAAAGGATGACTGGACTCCTGAAAAGTCCTGTGCTGTACTTAAATGCCTCCAAGAACTAAAAGAAAACAAAATATCTTTTTACCCTCATTTATTTTTCTGTCTCCTTATCAATGCAGTCCTACAATGCCACTCATATAACAGACCTTAAAATTTCATGTTTCCATTTCCACATACCAGTAGGTTAGCATTTTTTCATATCCTTTGGATACTCACAGAATACAGGCACATCAGAAATACTTAAAACTGCTAGAATCTTGCCTTACAGCATATAGTAAACAAATACATCACTGTTACCACACCACACATGTTTCTCTGGGATAAAAAGAAAAGGTAAGAACACATGAAGCAGGCCTCTTCAGTAAAGAGACAGCAGAACACTAAGAAGCATCTCTATTTTGTGCTCCTAAGCAAACTACAGCTTCATTTTTCAAAAACTGGGTCGGTCTTCAGAGTATAAAGTCTGATAAAGCCTCAACAGGTTTAGGTGTTGCTTCTGTGGGTACCTACCCAGGCCACGAGCTGCAATATCTGTAGCGAAAAGCACTGCTGCCTTTTTCCGAACAAAACAAGTGTAGACTTCCATTCTCTTCATCTGCTGCTGCTTGCCATGGAGTGCCAGGACAGGAAGACCAGGCTGAAGCTTACAAAACACTCTGAACAGATACTGAACCTACCCAACAAATCAGGGGGGAAAATAATTACCATCCACTGTTAAACATGTTAACAACATATACATCGCAGATAGCAATTGACATGGCACATCAAATTAAAAATTTCTCCATATCAGAGAAAAGAGATGTTGAGACCTTGTTATACAACCAGGTACTAAAAGACGAAAGCAACTGTGGCAAAAGATGGTGATGCCTTTTGCTGGCATCTCCTAAAGGAAACCAGAGTAGGTAACAGCAAGAACTTGGGACATGAGTACTTAGGCTGTATGCGAAGGACCAAAGTATGAAGTCCATCAGAAGCACTTCTTTTACACAGTACTGGAGGTGTTTATACTTGCAATTCAAATCAGTCTACAGTTGAGGTTTACTATTTCAAGTTTCAACAGGTTCTCTTATAAAATAGCCTGTTTACTCTTACCTACAGTACCCATGATGCAGCATTTTTTTACAGCAGGCAGCTATCTAGCATCTTTTTGAGACAGTAGTTACATAAACTGTGTATACTGCAGGAACAGCTGCAGCTCTGAGAATATCTGTACAACTAAGCCAACCACTTCAGTGTACTCAAAAAAAAAATAACTTCTTGCACAAGTGAAAGAATTCCAATGATTATTTAGTAGGTCATTGTAAAATGGTCTAGTATTGTAGAATACTAGCAAGCAACACCTGCACTGTAAAATACTCAATACATGTAGTAGTTATAGGTACAAATACCTGTGTCAAACACATGCAAATAGCTTCAATAGAATGGTCCCAAGACACTGATACAAGCAGGTATTTGAAGGATTACTTGCTAAGTAAGAAAAACCTTGGCCTGTACTATTTCACAATCACACCTTCTCAAACATGTAGATTTAAAAGCTTGTAAGGAAAGCAAGTACAATTACTGAAATACTTTGTAAGCTAACTATGAAGCATATCAAAAGGGCCTTACTGACACCAACTTTTAGCATTCATTTTTAACAGCAGACCACAAAAATGGCTGAGAACCCTCAGGTCTCCAGAACCTTCTTGAATTGAGCCTGGGTAACTGAACTGCCTCGAAGCCAGGCCCTGAATGACATGTAGCAGTAGGTGATGTTTTGTTCCTCCAATTTCCTTTTGCAAATTAGTCCACAATCTCACCTCTATGATGCATTGACATCTATATGAATATCTTCATTCTATTATTAAAATTCTGGGGCAGAAGGAGAGACAAAAACATACCTCTTTACAGCTTGCAAAGAACACGATGCTCTTCTTTTTCAAATGAGTTCTCAGGAAAGAGTATAACATGTTTACTTTTTGCTGAAGCTCACAGACAACATAGTTCTGATCCAAAGTTGCTGGTGTACTAAAGAAGAAATAAAAACAACAAACAAAACCACATCAAAAAGGTACATTTAGATAAATCATAGAAATGTCTCACTTTTCTTTTAAGCCAAGAATGTCTAAGCCAAGAATACATACTCAGAAAAAGGAGAAAAGTAATCAGGCTGAAAAGCTCTCCCACTTTGAAAAACAAGTCTTAGCAGCTTCATTTGAAAGCTACATCAATTCCCTTATTAAAAGCCAGTGGGAAGGGACAGATAACTTTTGACGTTACTTCTAAATACATTTACTTCCAGCGAGGCAAACGCTTTCCATGTCTAAGCAGCGACATTCAAATTGCCTTGACTTAGAATGCAATTTTGTCTATTAGTCCTATTAAAGCATCAGTTGTGCTTAAGGCAATGTCAAAGCAGAGTCTAATCACGCACAAAAAGAGAGCACTGATGTACTTCTACTGATTATCCTGAGATGCAAAGTGACTTTCTAAAGCTCTGAATTGTCATCTGAACTCACGTTTCTGTTCTTAAAAGCAGAAATGAAACAAGAAAAAAAAATTCCTTGGGATATTTTCCCTTGAAACACATCTAAATGCTCATCTCTTACATCCCCTCTACTTCACCCTAAATAGACCGTGGGTATTCAGAATTACCTTTTTAAAGGTGGTCACTTGGGAGTATGAAATTACAGGAGACTCCTCCAGTTTTTATTCTGTTACTTAATTTGAATTACGCCACAGCACTTTTTGCTTTCTAAGTCTTTCAGAAGAAATTGCTTTTATAAGGCAACAACCTAAGGCAGTAAATTCTGAAATAAATTAATACTTCCCTTTTTTTAATTTGGTTTGTTATCTAATTGCATTCTCCCATATATTTTAAAAAATTAAATGCATTTCAAAATCGACTTCAGCTAACGTGGGAGATCTGTGAAATAGATAGCTGCCAGAATGAAGGCAACATATAAGGCATTCTCTTCTGCTCAGACGGTATTAACAACACTTCTTTCTGACAATCATGTTTAAGATGTCTTTGATAGTACTACTGATTAAAAAAAGGTATTTGCAGTACAGTACAGAGATAATCAAATCAAATAGTGAAAATTTCTTCAAGATACGATGTGGTTCTGCCATGCATTTTCCTGATGATTTCTTGTTTGCTCTCAGGAAAGCCATTTTTATCTCTGTGCTTCACCTTTCTCCTGCACTTTACATATGGAAATGTAATTTTCACAGAGGAGCAGAAAAAGAATCATCCATGCTCGTAAGTAATTTGACACTCAGATGAACGAACCCACAGAAATGCAAAATCTGGATTTTGCATTCTTCATTTGGATTTCAAAAGAAAATTATGCGCCAAAAAGCAATATTCATTTAATGATACATTAAACTTTTTGAGCATAGTACACCACATATTTCCCCTCCAGCAAGGGCAACCCATCCTACTTCAAACTGTAGGGCAGGACAAATTTATTTTATGCACACAGGGCCAGAGACCCAAACACACACACAAAATGCAACACATCAGGAAGCCATGTGAACTAACACCACATGCTTTCATTTGGGCACCTAATACTGAATACACAAGCAAGACTTTCATTCTACACTTTCCCAAGAGGAAAGCATGTCCTTGGAAAGCTGGATTTCTAAACTGCACACAGAAAACTGTATTTGTGGTGGTTTTGCACAGTAAGCACACACATGCAGGAGGCAAGGAACAACAAAAAAAAAGTTATTCAGAACCGAGTGCTGCTAGTCCCAGAATACTGGCATTAATCCACTCTGCAGCTTCCTCCTGAGGAAAAAAATTTCCACTCTGAGAAGCTGCCTGAGGAGTCAAGACAAACACAGGTTCAGCCTCCCTGTAGTGATTCAGTCAGAATTAGTTCCCTCTTATTTGGAAATTCCTTGCTTTCAGGAAGGCACACAGTAGGATCAGATACTGATCCAGTGACGGATGTACAACTCAATCTCTGATTCAGGGAACTGTCAGAAAAGCAGTTAAATGGGATCACTAACTACTCCCCAGAAAAAAAAAAAAATCCCTACATACCTGAATTTGGCTTTCTCATGAACCCAAACATATTCTGGATCTTTCAGACTCAGCCGTGCAAGATCCTTCACGGATTTTGTTTGTGTTGCAGAAAAAAGCAAGGTCTGGCGTTTCTTAGGCAGATTTTCTATGATTGCATTCATTGTATCAGCAAACCCCATGTCTAGAATTCTGTCAGCTTCATCAAGAACTGGATTGAAAGATAAATTTGAGAAAAAACTGGTTTTAGATTTAGTTATTAAAAAACTCTACATTAAATCCATATAGCACAAAGTTCTATCCGTACTTAAAATGCAGAGATTAAATTAACTACTGTACATGACAGGAATCTCTTTAGATATTTCTGTATTTCATAAAATATGTTTTTAAAAATACCTGCAACAGAAATTAGAGCATTTCCCATAATCTGTGCACTACAGCTGATTTTACCATTGAAATAAAGAGTATAAACCAAGTAGCACAGAGACAAAGCTTTAAAAAAGCCTATATTTAATGAAATTCTTGTCTAACTGCCATGAACTGCACTAAGTGTAGCAAGCATAATTTCACATTTTATCAGCTTCATTAGCTTCTTAATTGCTTCTAAGTTCCTCAAGCTATGCTAAAGATTACGCAGTTCTTAGCAGCAAGCAAACCTTTTCATTACAGTAAAAATCTTCATTCAGCTTGGAAGGATGAAAATAATGTTAACAATGCAAACAAAAGAACAAAAGGAGCAGAAATCTGTCTTAAAACACAAAGAAAAATGTTTTCTAGAATTGGTGCAAAATACACACACTGCAGTGTATATCCTATATAGCTAGTTGATTATCATGTCAGGAAAGGCACAAGAGCCATAGCCAGAAAGGTAAGCTTAAAATTAGTAAAGACAAATGTAAAAGATTATATGGGGCACTACACTGGGGTTTGGGTTCCTTACCAAATCCCCCACTTGCTCTTATCATCCTAAGGAAGGCATGCTCAGCAACTGCTTCAGAGAAAGTACACACAAGAAAGAGGTTTTGCTGTTTTTTAATTTAATTTGAACATATGCAAGTTTAAATGCCATTTCATCTACATACCATGACAAGAATAAACATTTATGCAAGGAAGTGCTGAACACAATTATGAGCTGCTACAATATATTGCCAAGTACTTTCAAGTACATAAGAAACTTACTCAACATTTGTAGATCAGATGCATAGAAATAGGAAGTTTCATCCATGTGTTGTAAAAGCCGTCCTGGAGTGCAAATTAGCATATTTATGTGATGGATTCTTTCAGACTCTTCTTTCAGATCCTGAAATGGAGTTAATCCAGCTTAGCTCTAGTTCTTCAGACTAGAAGTCCAATACCAGAGACAGTCAGGCCAGTTCAACATTAACAGCTTTTAGAAATAATAGTCAAGGAACAGCCTTTCCTCTTCCCACAGACATGTCACCTTTTCTTCAGCATGCTCACACCTATGGCTTGAGGAAAAAGTATTTCAGACTAATCTAAATTAACAGGATCATCCTGGAAGACTTGACAGGAAGGTCCATTCCATGGACACTGAAAAAATTTTAAATATGCTTCAAAAAGTTTCACAAGACACTGAATACACACAAGAAAATTATTGGGTCACTGATAGGTTCCCATTAACTACACTCCTCCTTGAATTTCTGAGCCCAGGAAAGCACTCAGCTATGCTTCCCCAGAGCAAACTGCAAGAGAGGACACACACCTTTCCTCCAATGATAAGGCCAGCTGAGAATTCATGATTCTTCCCCACTTTACGCAGAACCTTGAAGGTTTGATACGCAAGCTCCCGGGTAGGCGATATTATCAAAACCCCCAGGCCATCAGCTGAAGTCCACTGCTGGCGATACAGGAGCTCCAAAGCCTGAAGGAAATTACCATGTTATCACCACAAAAATCTCAGAAGGAAAATGTGCAATAAATTGGTAACAAAAAGTGTCATTTAAAAAAAAAAAAAAAGACAAAGCTACATTAATTAAAATAATGACATGAAGAAACATCAGTGCACATTTTACATGGTTTGATGATATATGAATTCTAACTAATGGCAACGATACTTGCTGTTAGCACAATTCTCCAGTACCAACCTATGACAGACAGTACTGGGAGGAAAATCAAACATTTCACTGCACTATTAATCCTACTCTACCAAATTCTGGAAATTAGGCCATTTATATGATAATAGGAATCAATGCAGAAAAATATGAGAAATTTCCCTGCTCAAAAGGTTTTGTGGGAACCAGGAACGGAACAAGCACCTGGGAGAACGTTAATTATTGAAGCTTTAATTCTGGCTTATAGACTTGAAGCAGCATTATCCACACATTACATACAGAGCATTCCAACTAAAGCTGCCATACAGTTCACACCAGGATTATTCCTCCTCTTATGAATTCATATTGCAGAAACATTGTATTAGTCAGCAAATCCTAACACAAGGGCTTTACAGGTATGAATATCTGAAGCCTTCTGAAATACTGACAGATAGTAAGCATACTTGCACAATTAATTTTTTTCCATTCCTCGGCTCTTCAGCATCTTTCATAGCCCTCTACTCTAAAACTGTTTTAAAATAAGGTTTGTAAAACAAAGTACTTCTGCTCTTAAATAGAGTAATCTCACTTATTTCTCAAATTCAGAAGACTTTTGAAGCAACCTACATTTTTTTTATTCTCTACTAATAAGATTTTTTTTTAAAGTAGCATAAAGCATAAATCTTCTTTACTAGAGAGGGTATTCAAAGAACCCACTACTGTGCTCACAGTTACTGACATAACAGACTCCAAAGAAATTTATGCTTATAAAAATGCAAGTAATGTTTAACACAGAGTAACTTCATAAAAAGAACATTTATCCCCTTTGGGGTTTGCATCCACTTATTTGTGCACTTTAAGCACATGTCTCAATTATACTTTCAAATTGAAGAACTGAAATGCAGATCATGATGTTTTGAGTAAAACTGTCAGACATGTACATCCATGACAGGGTTTTTCATCCCACTTTTCTGCTTGCACCTAGAAGTGTTTTCCAAGGAGCTCACAGGAAGTCCACAATCACTAAGGTTAACTTTGTTATATAAGGTATATAATATGTATATAATTGCAAAATTTTAAAGGCGTGAAGACCAGTCATCTAAAAAAATCTAAGGAACTGAAACTCCACCATCTAGTTTTCAAATGCTAGAAAAAATGGACAACTAGAGTTGCACCAGGAAAACATTCATGTCAGAAAAACAAAGCACTTCCTAAATCACGCAGGGTCCACTAATGTAAGGATCAAGATGAAACTTTTAAATTGCAGAATATTCCTAGCACAAAAACTACACTTCTTTCAGAAGCTCAAGCATCTTTATTCAATTCCCAAGTATCTTGGCTATCCTGAAACACTCAGATCAGTTGAATTTTTACTCAGGATCTACTAATGTAAGCTGACTGACATCAGTATTTCACAGATAACTTGGCTTGAGTAGAAAGTTGTATATACTTACTGGAACAATAAAAGCCAACGTTTTGCCCGATCCAGTCTTTGCAGCTCCAAGTACATCTTTACCTTGTAAAGCCAAACCTATGGTTTGCCTCTGTATCTCTGTTACCACACGATACTGAGCTTCCTGCAGTCCTAATATTTGCAGGGTGGGAAGAGAAGAGAAAGTGTGGAAGGGGAAGAGAACAAAAAAAAATAAGAAAGAGAAAAAAATATTCAATTTTGTCTGCCCATGACTGCATTGCTCTGTTTAGAAAATGCTGTACATGGCAATACTAACCTAAAACTTAGTTTAAAGGAAAAAAAAAGTTCACATGCAGATAAACAATGTATTCCCTTTTACTTATATTATTTTCCAAAGGAGAGTTCTATACTCACCTTTAAGGGTCTTCTTTGACAACGGAAAATCTGAAAATATTTGGATTTCACTTGCATTTATCTGAAACAAAAAAAAATTTAATCAATGCTTACAATCCAACCATAAGAGAGGAATGGAATAGCATTCTACAAGTTGGTGTTAACATAAACATGGAGCAGTTCAGTATGATTCAAATTAGCTAGTCTGGCAACCTGTACTAGTTTGACCTAATCTAAACCCCTGGTTTACCATAAACTATTCAGCAAGTAATGATATACTTGAACAATGCAGACAAATAGCACGATTTAAAGCTCAGACCATCATGAAAACAGAGAGAAATTCAAACTGAAGAGGACCTCAGAAGGCCCCTGGTCTCCACCTTGCTAGAGCCCTGATGTCCTCTTCAGATCTGTGTTTTCAGATCCCAGCAGGGATCTACTGGGAATATATGCTCATCCTCGCTGCAGGGTGTATTTGGGCACCCAGAGCTGCAGCAATATTACATCTATCTGACTGGGAAAAGAAGAGTTCACCTATGTCCTGAAGCTTACCAGATTCACCAACCTATAGCACTCAGTATATTTAATTTTTTAGAGTTGCCCTACAGGGTTAAAAAAAAAAATACTAAAAAAGTAGTTCATTGTCCTGACACCTACTAACTTAGCTTTCTGTATGCACCCAGATTTGAGAGTTGTTAATTACACACACACACACAGAGTCCCCAACAACATGTGTTTGAGTCCATGAGTTTGCTCAATGATTTACACAGATGAGGTGTCAAGTAGAGCTCTTGGGAAAAAATTAATTATTTTCAAGGCTGTTCTAGCAGATGTGAAGAGCTTTCACTGACAAAGTTCACAACTAATAGTAGCAAGACAAAAAACTCAAGAAAAAAAGAGACTACTGTATTTATAAAGCCTGAAAAAGAAGGTAGACTATACAGCTTTGAATGCATGCTGACTAAAATCCATAAACTGAGATTTCTAAACGTCAAACTTGGACCTTTCAACTCATGCCTTTCTAACGGACATTGTTTATCTCCCACAAACTGCTGAACAAAAATCTCCCAAATCAGGGACCAAGCAAAACAGTTTTGAGACCTTCCTGACATCTTGTGTTAAGAATTCCAGAGAAGGCTTCGGATAAAGAGCTACTGAGCTGTCAGATCAGCCTTGTATCTCCTTAAGTACCAAGCCTTTTACAGGCTCTGCCTCTTAGAGAAAACTGAGAGGTTATAGCTGATTAAAGCACCTAAATCACAACAGCACTCTCATCAAGACAAGTAACTTAATACATTAGTTTAACCTCTATAAATTAAAGGTAAAAACAGGTAAAACGCAATAATGCTCTTATTAAAACCTGGTTTTGATACATTTCAAGGCAAAGCTCTTGCAAGGCAGATTTCAAGTTTTCACTGTGTCCTAACAGAGCAATAAAACTTTCGCCAAACATTACTTTGGAGGAGGGAAAGAATCCTACCAGAATCACCATAAATAAAGATCTTTTTTTGACTTTCATAAATTGGAATTCTTGACAAGTACTTCCAAATTCAGTTGGTAATTCCCAGTTTTACTATTTTGCATGCTAAATATTTACAACTCATTGATGCATATGGTTTCTGGTTAATTTCAGCCAAGAGACTATCTGAACAGAAAAACAGTAGGCCTACAGGAGGGAAAAGTATTTTACTAACATCAAAAAAGAATTCATGCAATCGATTATGTGCAACCAAAGGGACAGACTTTAACAGATCAGTGATACATCAAATGGGCTATTGCAGCAATCTGAAATCGTTCTAAATAATTAAAGTATTTCAGTAGTCAACTTCTTTTTAACTCGAGATGACTCAGTAAGAACAGATGCATTAATCAAAATAGAAGACAAATATTGTTCCACTCTTCTACCTCAAACTTCTCTAAATCAATTTAAAAATTATTACATGCATAAGCCTAGCTCGTTCAAGGAACGTACAAGGAAAAAAGTGAAAACAGGACTAAAAGACAAAGGAATGTTGGGAAAGGACATGTCACAAAGCTTCATATATTACTTCTCCGCCCTACATACTTCCAGGAGCTTAGTACCCTTAAAGTTTGAAGGTATGGGTATATTTTTTAAGTTATGTCCAAATTGAAGGCATAGGAATGACTGATGTCTGAGGTCGATCTTCTGATAGTCCTGTTCCACATCTACATGCACCAGTGGAAAACACCAACAACTTCTACTTGGTTTGTTTCCCTGTCCAAAGTTACTACCTCTGCTCATCTGCTGGGAACCTGTAACTGTGATCTCTCTAATCACCTCCATGTGAGAGCAGCCAGCTCATTTCAAATACTTCAAATGCTATTCTGATCTAACTCAACTAATTTGACACTGAGCAGACTAGAAAGGATTTTTCACAAACAGCTCCCCAGCACATCAGTTAGGCTGTTAATGCTTTTCATCAGCACAACTGCTGGTAAAAGACCATGTCCATCAGTGGCCTGACAGGCAACAAAGTCACTGAAAGAACAGAAAACAGCTCAGCTATGAACATACAACACACAAAATGGTCCCATGATACGGACACAGTGAAACTAAATTTCACACTTTCCATCTATGCCGCCACACACTTGCCATCACATGTCAACAAATGGAAAAAAATAATCCAGTAGAAAAGTATAGTGGTTGAGTCTTAATTATTGATTTTGTCTTGTTTATCCACCACAGTCATTCTCACACACGAAATTATGGACAGGAGGCCAAGCTGGATCATCGTGCATCCATAAGCCATTCTACCACTGTTCCACGCACACTAAAACTAAATCTAACCCACACACAGCCTGTGTACCAGAGACCCCAGGCACTGCTCTTCAGAGAGAAGCTTACCTCCTTCCCTTTCTACTTCCCTTGTCCCTAAGGGAACTGCATCATGCAGAACTCACTGGAGGCCCCTGAAGATCCAAGCACATGGCACTTCTTCACAATTCCCACTCCCACTTTAACTAGATCCAGGGTAATACAGAAGAAACACTGGAGACCCAGTGGAAAACTCTGTCAGAGACCAGGAAAGAATATCTGAGGGACTGAAGACAAGAAGTTAGGTGGACATTCAACCCACCTGTATGCTCACAAGCAAGAGAATCCTGGAGCAAAAGGACAGCAAAACCCCAGCAGAGGTGAGACCAAAAGCACCCAGAACTATACTAATACAAGCATATGTTTACCCTTTCTTAATTCTGATGCAAACATGCCTGAACATAACAAGCCTCTTTTCTTCAACATCTAAAACCACACACAAACACAACCTTCCACTATCTGATCCCCACTATGCTGCCCCAAGCTGCACAGTAAAACAGAACTATCACCCATGCCCAGAAACAGATGCATGTTTTCATTTCACACAGTGAAATGGAAACATCCATAAACATTCACATAGCCAAGGCTAGGAGTAGAGGAACATGCGATTTGCTTTCAAGCAGCAAAGCAAATGATCCAGTAAAGCTGAAGAATACTAACTTGCTGAATCTTAACTAATGGAGCTAACACGACCTCTTTATGGTAACAGATGTGTTTCTTCTATACCTCTTGTCATTACTTTCTGCTCAATCAAATTGCAACCACCAAAAAATCATTACCACCAGCTGTGCCGAGTGCTGCATAACCAAGTACAACTGTCCTGAAAATTCAGCGAAAGTCGGCAGGAGGCAGAGCAGCACCACAGGCAGCACACATCTAACCCGTTATTCACAATTACAGTGCTTTCCACTGATCAGTGTCGTTCCAAAGCCGACCATCTCCCGCAGGAATTCAAGGGGATCTGAGTGACAAAACCAACAACACTCACTTCAGGTCTCGCACTCCAATACCTATTTCCTGACTTAAGGCTAAACACATTCATTCATACTGATGGTTCGCTTGTCGTGCGTTTTCTACGGAGACAAACGTGTTCTATCTCCACCTACATTGCCTGGTGAGAAGGGCCAAGTGCCCCTGGTTACAACCTTTCCCACCACCTGCTTCAGCCTCCTCCTCCTCCTCCTCGCTGCCCTCCTGACCACGAACTCCCCCGCCCGAGGGTCCCACTGCCCCCGGCTCCACAGCCTATCCAAAGTCACCTCCACCAAAGCAGCAACTGGCCCCTCCTCTTCTGCCTAGGGAAAAAGGACACAGCATCATCTCTACCTCGTGAAAGCCCTCTGCCCGCCACAGAGCAGTGCCACCCAACACACCTCCTGCCTACAGGCACCACCAGCAGCCCTGCCAAACGGGGGGGCTCCCCACTACTGCCCCGGACCCGCACACAGACACCATCCCTCCTCCTCCCAGTTCTATCCACACGCACGCCACATGAGGAGAGGAGCCGCTTGCTCCCAGACCGCCGTGCCCGCCCGCCCCGCACAGCCCCTCGCTCCCCGGCCCGGCCGCACCTCGGGGTAGCGCTGCACCAGGCGGCCGATGTTCTCCCGCTCCACCAGCCACTCGGGCCGCTTCCTCTCCTTGCGCTGCAGCCGCAGCCTCTTCGTCCGCCGGGTGTATTTCTTCTTCCACCGCTCGAAGCTGCGCACGGGGTCCATGGTGGCCTCCGTGGCCGCGCCGCCGCCGGGCCGGCCCATGCTGTCGGGCCCCGCGAGGCTGGCGCACGGCCGGGGAGGGCGCAGGCGGAGCGCGTCACTCGGGCCGCGCCGCCACCAGGCCCCGCCCGGCCCGGCCCGCGCTCCGCCGGAGCTGAAAGGTGGTGCGGGTGCTGGAGGGAAGTCGGGGTGTGTGGAGTACAGCCCAGGAAAATGAGTTCGTGCCGCAGCAAGGAAAATACGCTGTGATAGATTATAAAACGGAAAGGGAAAAAAAATATTAAGCCTTAATAGAAAAGGGGTATGTGGTTAGTGAGGGCATAAATTTTGTCTTCAGCAGTGGGGTGGTGTGGGGGAATCACAGAATGGATTCGGTTGGAAAGGGCCTTAAAGATTACCCAGTTCCAGCCCCTCTGCCGTGGGCAGGGGCACCGCTTGCTGCACCAGGTTGTTCAAAGCCCCATCCAGCCTGGCCTTGGACACTCCAGGGATGCCACATCCACAGCTTCTCTGGGCAACCTGTTCCCATGCCTCACCACGCTCACAGTGAAGAATTTCTTCCTAATATCTAATCTAAACCTGCCCTCTTTTAGTTTTAATCCAGTCCACCTTGTTTTGAGTTTTTTCCTTGTTTTTGTTCTTGCCCCGTGTAGAGCGCTACCTGCTCTTGTGGAAAGTCCCTCTCCAGCCTCCTTGTAGGCCCCCTACCAGTACTCAAAGGCTGCAATTAGGCCACCCCAAAGCCTTCTCTTTTCCAGGCTGAACAATCCCAGTTCTCTCAGCCTTTCTTCACAGGAGAGGTTCCCACTCCCTCTAAACACCTTGGTGTCCCCCACTCTGGATTTGCTCCCACAGGTCCCCATCCTCCCTGTGCTGGGACCCCAGAGCTGCTGCAGCCCTGCAGGTGGGGTCTGAGCAGAGCAGAGGGGCAGAATCCCCTCCCTGGCCCTGCTGCCCACGCTGCTCTGGATGCAGCCCAGGACACCTTTGGCTTTCTGGGCTGGGAGTGCACACTGACAGCTCATGGCCAGCCTCTCACCCACCAGCACCACCAAGTCCTTCTCTGCACGGCTGCTCTCCATTTGTTTGCCTGTGTTCATACCGGGAGCTTCCCAGACCCATGTGGAGCACCTTGCACTTGGTGCGCTTAATTCTCATGAAAGTCCCACAGGCCCAGTTCTCAAGCTTGTCCAGGTGCCTGTGGATGGCATCCCATCCCTGAAGTGTGTCAGCCACACCTCTCAGCTTGGTGTCATAAGCCCCTTTTAGATACTGGACTGCTGTTACAAGGTCTCCCTGGAGCCTTCTCCAGGCCAAACAGCTCTCTCAGCCTCTCTTCATAGAGGAGGTGCTCTACCACTCTTTCTTATCTTTCATGGCCTCCCCTGGACTCATTCCAACAGGTCCATGTCTTTCTTGTACTGAGGGCCGCAGGGCTAGAGTGAGTACTCTGGATCTGGAATCAGGAGGAAGAGTTCTGTGGCAAGACTGTAAATGCTTTATTTGCTCATTCATTACAGGGGGAAACTGACAAATTCGGAAAAATCAAAACTCAGTTGAAAGACATAAAGTGGGGCTCCTGTTTAAGGTGCTGGGTCTAAGCACCTTAGACATGACATGTGCTTTGACCTTTCATAATACAGCTGTAGTCAGTCTTAATGGCCTTGGCTCAGAGCCTTGAACTATGCAAAGGGTTGCCAGAAAGTCACAGGGAAAACTGCAAACACACAGAGTTGTTTTAATGTAAGGCTGGTGTCTATAAGAGGCAGATATCTCACAACAAACTAGATTTACCCAACCTGCAGATTTATATTACACTATCTTTATGTTCACCAATTTTTAACCCCTCCCAATGGGAAGGTCTGCATTGCTCTGCAGCTGTTCAGCGGTCAGAAACAATTTGCTGAGTCAGTTTTAGCACTTCATCAGCACACAGAATTAAAAACAGGCTGTGGAATTATTGTGCCACATCAGGAAGAGAAAATTACAAACATATTTATGCAATGGCATAAGACGGAAGTAAACACGTTGATGAGGGGAACAGTGAAAGACTCCCAAAATAATTGCTGTCTCTGATGAGGGTTTGGAATTCCAGAAAGCCAAGGGAAAAGGGAGTGTCTCTTAATTAGCTCCACTTTTGCCATACATATGTTGAGTGTATCACTGAAAGATGTTTTCCCTTCTCCCTGAGATCAGGGAAACCTATGATCATAGAAATGTTTGGTTTCCCTTTAAAATTCATGAAGTTACTAATTTCAGGAGGGAATGGAAAAATGTCCCTTAAATATGCCCCAGGGAGGTCTCTCCTCCCAGGTACAGCTTTGGATGCAATGGTTTTTTCCTAGGGGTTTATTGCTGTGCAGATGAATAAGTAAGTATACTGAAGGTTTTATTCTTGAAACAAAAATGGTTTTGTCCAAAGCTACGTGATAAAAAGTTGCTTGCAGGAGATGCTGATCCACCCCAGAGGATGTGCTTTGGGGGATGGCTCATGTTTCCCACAGTTACAGCACATTACTTTGCCATACAAAAACAAAGTCCCAGTCTAGCACAGCCTGTCACAGGGCTTAGCTGCCAGTTTAAGCATTTTATGTCTGGCTGTAATAGAAAAACAAACAGGCAAAAACCCTCCTGTGCAGAGCTCCTGCTGTAGCAGCAGTGGAGTAAGTTTACTCTTTTCCTAAGTAAATGTACAGTAAAAGTGATGTGTTTGAACATGCTGTCTTTGCTCACCTGGTCTGTGTTTTGCCTGTAGGGCTCATCTCTTTCATAGCAGAACAGCAGCAGTGGTCTGTGAGTCATGACAGACATAAATCCTCAATGGAAAAAAAAAAAAAAGGAAAAAGAAAAATAATATCTTGCTGTCCTGTTTCTAGAACAACTTTTTATGCTGCTGTCATGAATGCTTTGAAAAGCATCTGAAAAGCATGAAAGCATGCTGATGCTTTTTAATAATTAATTTGCTCATTAGCCAAGAAGTCCATATACCAGGAAAGGAAAACAGAAAGTCAAAAGGGCCTTGTCCTGTGTCCCCCAGTTAAAGGTAAAATGCTGGATGGAGCTCCAAGCTGGAGCTCCAAGTTGCTGGAGTTCCAAGCCCTCCTGCAAGGGCTCTGGAACCACTCTTCTAATTTCTCTGGTGTCCTCTCACCCTGAGGGGTTTGCTTGAGAAACAGCCAGGGGTTTGTAAAAGTTTCCCTTTTATACAAGAACAAATTCTACCTTGTAAAATTTATAATAAGACATTTAACATTTTAGTTGTCTTGTAATAATACTATCCATAAAACCGTGGCAAAACCAGAGGTCCTTCTGAGAGAGATTGAGAGAGAGAGATGATAAATTATTCAAATAAATTATTCAAGGCCAGTTGTTTTCTTGTAATTTGAAGAAATGGAGGGCGTATAGCTATAACAATAAAAGTAACAAGGCCCTATACATGACCACAAAGAAAGCAGCACTTTTTCACTTTAAACAAGACCTACTTCATTCTCCACAGATTTCGCTGTCATGCATACTCAATCTTTCCTACTTGTAAGTATGAACATCTGTGTGTTTCAAAAGAGTTATTTATGGTGAGGAGGACAAGGGGCACCAAGTATCAAGGTCAGAGCCCTGAGGGCACTCATAGACCTTAATGGCCCTGACCAGCCTCATCTCAGTCTCCTCCTACATCCTGGCACAGGTCCACCCTGCAGCTTCAGGCCCTCTCTGAGTTGTGTCATGTGTCATGTTGGTCCCCAGCTCACCTTGGCCATAGACCCCACTGGCTGGGACACAGAGCTGCAGAATGACTTCCTGGCTTGATCTCGGTCCTGCTTTGTCACTGTGGACATGCCCAGTCATGAATGACTGTATCTGACCCTGATTATGGCCACCAGACTTCATCCTAATCCTCATCCTCATCTTGTCCCTGACCAGGCAATTGATTTTCCAGCTTGACCTTGGACCTGCCTCAGATGTGTTTGATGAGTGGGACTCCTGGTTGACCACAGCTTCCACCTGTAGGCATGCCCTGCTCCCTCACTCTGGGGCTGTGTTAGCAGGCTGAGATCCTGGCTCTTACAGAGCAGCCAGTCCTTGCTGTGCCCTGACAATCGTCACTTTGTCTGGGGTCATCCTGAGTGGTGACAATGGTTCACAATCTGTGGTATCCTTCATATTCTCTCTTGAGAAAACCTCAGGGCCAAGCTGAGTTCTACCACACTGCTGTAGCTCCATGTTTCATTGGGCTTTCTTCTCGTCAAGGATTTAGAACTGTTGGCCCAACACCCAAATCTTGCCAATTCCCCATTCTTTCCGATATTCTTTCTTGCGTTTCATGGTTGGTTGTGATCTGTTGACTTGCTGCAAGTGCATCACTCCCTGCACTCCTGCTGTACCATTTCTCCTGGTGCCTCATGCAGACACATAGACTCTCATTCACATACCCCAGATAAACATTTCCTCTGCAAATCTCTACAGGAATTTAAGATAAGTAAATGTTGATTTTATTTGATAATATCTTTTTCAAATTACCACTTTATGTGTTTAAGTTAAACTTTGGCATTCACATTAAATCCTTGATCGTTTTATACTAACCTGCTTACTTTCCATTTTTCCACAATTTTGATCATGCACCTAAAGAAGTAGTCAGCAAACCAGAGGAAGTGACCCCAGAAAGACCATTTGTCGGTGAAATACCACTAAAGCCCTTCTCAATAAAACAACCACGTGCTAGAAGAATTTCTTCAATGGCTCTCAATACCCTTATCTTCCAAGGCTTACTTGCTGTGCTTCAGAAGATTTGAGAGAAAGCATGTGAGAATATTCTGACTGACTCTGAATGAGACACCCACAGTGAAAGGATGGATCTTCAATGTAATATTTGCACTACTATGATGTAGCTTCAGAACAAACCAGAAAAACTATGGAAATGGCAGTCAGATTTGTAAGTTCTCTTTAACAGAGGTAATGTTCCTATCAGACTGTCTTGGTTGGAAAGACAGATGTCTGCTAGGGAAGTCAGGAGCCTCCCTTGGAATGAAGAATGGAAACCCCCTCCCTCCAAATTATTATAATTTTGAAATTACTAAGCGGCTCTCAGGCAGAGATCTGGGGATAGGAATAACAGTTCTTTCCTAGTATTTATAACAAGGCAAACAAACAACAGTAACTACAGCGTTAGCAAGTAAACAGAACCAGGGGCCCCGTGACAGGTTTCTCGGCTGAGACGGGATGGAAGAGAGGCTTTGCTTCACAAACCCCCTCGGGCGGGCAGTCCCGGTGCTCCTGCAGGGCTCCGAGGAACCCTCGGCTGGAACAGCAGGGATGAGCTGAGATCCTGGGCCTGGTGGATGAGGTGGATCAGCAGCTCCGCGGCGGTGCCTGGCACTGCCACACGTCCCGGCAGGACAGGGGGTGCGAGCCTCACAGGAGAAGGAGAAGGAGAAGGAGAAGGAGAAGGAGAAGGAGAAGGAGAAGGAGAAGGAGAAGGAGAAGGAGAAGGAGAAGGAGAAGGAGAAGGAGAAGGAGAAGGAGAAGGAGAAGGAGAAGGAGAAGGAGAAGGAGAAGGAGAAGGAGAAGGAGAAGGAGAAGGAGAAGGAGAAGGAGAAGGAGAAGCTCTGTGTGGGTTATGGCGAATTCCTTTCGCCAAGCAACAGTGTGTCCTGCTCTGAAGCCGAAGAAACCACCAGCCCCCAGCTGCCCCCGGTCTCTCTTTTTCCAGCCCCCTTTCCCCGCTGGGCCCAGCCAAACTCTTTGTCTTCTCAAGCACCCACTAAGTACCAGCAGTCAGGTTTCCCCACAACTAATGGGGAAAATTCTATAGGTGAGAAGGAACAGAAGAAAGGACACCTAACCCCCAACGCAGACATTATTATGAAATGGTGTCTGTCCAAACGGTGTAGAATATGACATAGAAGAATTATAATCTGACTTGGAAAAAGAAAAATCACTTTAAAATGAGCATTATTAGGTGTGATGGACAGAATTGTTCAGAGAAAAAATGGGTGTTAGAGTAGTTGTCAGGGCCCTGAGGGCACTATTGGACCTTATTGTCCCTGCTAAGCCTCCACCAGGGTCTCTCCCAACTCCTGCCCATGGTTTCAGGACTCCACTTCAGCTTAGCTAAGAGGTATTAGTGTAAGTACTGCAGGCTGAGAAAAAAAATCAGTGCTCTCAGTTTAAAACAGAAATTTCAATACTCTCATGCAGATGCAGAGTTAGCAACTCTAAAAAGGAGTCACGGTAGGTGATTGGGATGGAGAGCAATGAATAGAGATGGGGTAGAGAAAAAAAAATTAAGAAAGCCCATAGAATTGTTTTTTCCTGTATTGGGTAGACCTATAATGAAACGCTAGCAAGAAATTATATTTTTGAAGTTGAAAGTTACACTGGATTTTCAAAAACACAGCAGAAACACTGTTTCAATAATTCCTGGTCTGAGCAAATGGATTGTGATGGATAAACAGTCAGTTATTACCAAGAATATTGTGTGGTGTAATTGAGAGTTTGTATTTTCCTCCTAGTAATGAACATCTGTTTCCCAACAATTAAACAAATACGAATTTTCAGATGCATTTCTTCTTTGGGAACTGATAAAACAAAAATGCTTTTACTAAGCATATAAATTGCAGGAATTTGGGTTTAGGTAGACACTCCAAAAGCTAAAGGTGCCATAACTAGAATGGCATAAGCACATTTCTCCTGGAATGCCAGAGGACTTTTTGTTTTCTAGAGGACTGCTGGTATTCATGGTTTAGTCTGCAGGGCCCATAGAATGAACTTTTTGCCAATGAAAGCCCATATGAACATTGGGAAAGCTGTGGTGTAAACTCTGACCAATAAGAACTATTCAATGGACAAGAAGAAAAGCTTTCACTCAGGTTGTCAGGCAAGATAACCTATAAAACAGAAAGTCATTTTAAAAATTACTTATTGTGTCATACTTTCAGTCTTTAAATTAAATAATCTGGCTTTTCAAAATGCTATGATACATAGATTGATTTTAATAAAGACACAAGATGAATGTTAAAACAAATACAAAACCAAAACATTTTTCATGTAAGTCAACAAAAATGTTTTTGTTGAAAATTATAAGCATGACCAATCTTGCAAGAAATATATGATGGGATTTGCTGGAACTTGTTTTGGCACACGGAGCTGTGTAACACGCCCAGGCTTCCCAGGCCCCATCACTTCACCCCTTCCCACAGTTTGCCCTGCAGCCCTTCACCCTTCTCTGGGCTGTTGGTGCCTGGCCCACGGTGGTGTCTGGGTGTCTCTGAGCCACTAGGGGCCGTGACACACCTAGAGAAATAAAAATGAGTAATAAACTGTGATCATAACAGACACACCGCCCTGAGAAGGACCATTAAATAATCAAGCCTGCCTTTTCGTGCCAGCTGGGATCTCTGTACAATCCCAGGGCACAGGCAGTTATTCCAATGCAGGGAACACCATAAATATGCATTTAATCTTGAACACGCTTGATAGTTCTTTCGCAACTGAGCTGGTTTCCTCACTGAGATACAGACTTGACAAATAAAATTTCAAAGGATGAGCTAACCTTTCAGATGATCACACATTTTGGAAGAATGCCATTCCCCAAACATAATAGTACACACTGTGGTGCTACTGAAGCTTAACGTGAAAAATGACATGCTTAAATGCTGTCCTTTAATTATAAAGGCACTCTGTAGAAAAAACCCCAACATTTTCATTTAGCACAGTTTTTGGCCTTTCTGTATGTCAGAATAATTTCAAGAGACAATTAATGTATTGTTTTTCCCAGATCATTAGCATAGTACAATATATTTCGTTTGTCAGATATGTAAAAAATGGCACAGCACCTTTATGCAACAGGCACTTATGCCTTATTATCCTTGCTTTTATGTTTTGATTATTCTTGCATTTGGAGAAAGAGTCATAGTTTATTATTTTGATCCTCTAGTTTATTCACCAGGTGTATTGCACAACTCTGAAGTGTACATTTCCTTCCTATTTATGATGATTTAATAACACCTCTTTTTATGGCTGGGAAATGTAAGCCACCCAGCCTACCCTATCTTTCTGCACATTTCTGGCTGTAGAAGTTAAATTTGTTCCAAATGTTTAGACTCATTAGACTTATATTCCATAGTAATGGGTGATGAGGCAAATTTGAGAGAAGAGACATAGGCTGGGAGTCAGTCACAGGGAGGCATTGTGGGAAGGCAGGAGGAAACTGAAGATAAGCTACCCTGGTAGTGCCTATTTATGCTGCCAGAGGTAAGACTTGACCCATGCCCATGTCACTACCATTCAACCATTCCTGCTGATAATCCTCATACTTGTAGGAGTCCTGTGTGGACCTGTATGAGCAACAGCTGCATGATCTGTAAAGAACTAAATTTATCCCTTAAATAACTGCAAAGTCACATAAAAAATAAATTTATCTTCATGCTTTATTATTTCAGTTGCATTAGATTTCTCAAGTAGAAGGTGCTGACAAGGCTTAAATGAAAATGATACTGTCACTTATAGCATAAGTAGCCATATGACCCCCAAATTCAAGAGTGATCACAGCATTCTAAAAACTGGAGACAGAAAAGCTGCTGTGCTAAATAAATCTCTTCATCTTCACAATCACAAATTCATGGAAAGGGTAAAAGGCTTTCTTTCAGAGTGTGGTGATGAAGTTGTGCAGATTTGTCTACAGTTCCCTACCAAAGGCCAGTTCATGACAATTGAGTAAATGTGATGATGGAGTAAATAGAGTATGTGTCTGAATAGCTGGATTTCTAAATCTTCCAATAACATTTCTGTAGTTCCTCTGGTTGTAAGAACATGAGAAAAAGCAAAACCAGAAACTATGTTAGGAAAAATTACATTTTTCATGGGAGATTCTGGCTACTTTTGTTTGACAAATGAACATAATGATTTAAAATTCCTCAGCAATCAAATCTCAGGTGTGGGATTCAGCTCCAGATCATATATACATATATATATATATATATATATATATATATATAGGCATCTAAATGGAGGGGCTTGGTTCAATTGCTTAGTTGCCATCTGAGGTGCTGTAAGGCATCCTGACTGAGCTCCAGCAGCTTCTCCAGAAGTGCACAGATCTCCCATATCTGGGAGATACAACATACGTTATATCTGCCAGCCTTGTGCTTCTATACCCTAGAACATTGAATGCTTATGTTCAATCCCACTGGAAACTATTTGACTCATTTTGAAAGAGACATCTGAATCCCCCTCCAGAGTCCATTAGCTTTATTGACTGGATTTCCACTCACTATAATGGGAACATGACATGTAGACAGGACATTAAAATGCCTACAAGCTGGAACTGACTGCCCCCTATTCCTCCCCAAAGAGTTTAATGTTCGTCAAATGTAAAGACTCAATAAGAGGCATGTGAAGACATGGACATAAAAAGCTTCACTGAGCTTCTCAGCAGTTTAGCATTCGAGTTTCACTTCATTTAGCAATGCTTTAAATCACTGTCAGTAATAACACTCAGGAAACAGGTTGTTTCAGCAAATGTGGTTGATTCACAGGCAGACAAAGCCTAAACAAATCTAACAGATCTTTCAGTGGCTACTTTTTGGATCCAGTTCAGAAAATGTTCAGTATTCTTTAATGAAATTAGCATCTCTGTTTCAGACTTAAATTAGACAGGTTCAACAACTCATAACACCAAACACAAAACCCATAAAATCTCTACACAGCTCTACAGAGGATTGGCTCCTGCCACATTCAGGAGCTTGACAGTCAACAGCCTAAGCTGTATCTAAGCTAACAGGCTCTGCCGCTCAATAGGATTTAGCAGAAAAACCTCCTACCACAGAGCTCAGATTCATGGCTTCCAGAGAGCCATGGCTTGGCCTTGGATCACCACAAACTTGTGTGTCTGGTGGTCACTGGCATGTGGCTGGGCTAGGTCACCACCACAGGACCTGCTCTGCTTGGCCCTGCTCAGGCACTGTGGGATTGTACCTTGCCAGAGAGGAGGACACAGTCCTTGCCTGCCTCATTCGTGCTCTGCACTCCTGACTCACTGTTCCACAGTATGTTCTAGTGTGTCAAAGGATTTTCTGTGAAGACTGTAGAATAACTAGCTAGGTAATAAAACAACAATTAAAATTCTATGTAATTAAAGGTGAAATTATACCTGAGGAAAACTGTTCCAATTTTATATGTACCAATGGTGGCTGCCTAGTTGATTTTTTACTACTCATAAAATTTGGGTGATACGATGAAACTGTTTCTATCATAAGATTCTTATTTAGGCATTCTTTATCTGTCTACTAGAAGCTATCCTGTGAGGCACAAATAGGAGTGACTGAAAGCAAAAGCAACAAAAGCCCCAATGCTACTGCTGTGTACCATTTTGTCCTCTGTGTGTGTGCGTTGTCCAGCTGCACGTAGAGATTTAATGGTAACAGTGTTCAACTTTCTGCCCCAGACTGTAAACAGGCTGTGAGGAATTTACACTGCTGTGTCACACACTCAGTAAATTCCAAAGTGAATACACCGTGCTCTGGGTTTCCTCATCGGACACAGAAGAAAACTGCAGGCATTTATTTACCTCACTCTCTATCGGTCAGTTTGGAGTTTCCAAAGCACCCAGCCTTTCGGCATCAGGGAAACAGTAACACTTTGCACAGGAAGGGTAGATGAAGCAGAGAACCTCTGAGTAGCTTAGCCTCTCTGAAGAGAAGCCTCAGAACACTTGCTTCCTTTTTAATACAGCAGTGCAAATACTGAGAACACTTGAACTCTAGTCCTCCTTGGAGTTTTGCTATAAATGTACACGAAGCTTAGGTTTTATTCTGATTGCAGTGCTCCAGACATGGGAAGAAGGTAGCTCCTTTTAGGGTGAAGTAAAACTGTAACGAGCACATCTAATCACATTGAGTGTTCACAGAAGCACATCCTGGCAAGAATGTTTTCTTTCACCTGGCATTGCCTCTCTGTTTGGGATAGTATAAACAGGTTCAGAAGAAAACTATGGATTCAAATTTGGATTGACAAAAAGATTCTGGTTTTTCCTACCATTTATTATTGTTATTATGTTTCACTGTAAATCTGTGTTTACTGCCTGTTGGGCCACAAAAATTGGTATAATATATATCAGCATAATATGGCATATTATGCTATTGAATGAGATACAAAGATAACAAAAGACACGCTTGAAAAGAAACCAGAGATCACAGGAGAAAAACCGGGATACACAGTGAGGGATTTCAGTTTAAATTTAGGAAAAAGGAAGAGGCATTTGAGTTATTACTTATGTTCTTACAGAAAATAATAAAAAGGTTTATTTTCCTTAGTGTTGGATTGTTTTAAACACTTCCGAGTGAGTGAATTTGGTGTACTAAGAACCCAGACCAATACCTTTAATTTACTGACAACAATTTATGTGTGTGTTTTGCTTTGTTTTCCCTTCAGTCACCTCTCAAAAGCCATAACAACCGAAACCACCCATTCATCACCTTCTCTTTGATCTTCACTCTTGATAACAACTATTTTGCATCTTCATTCAAATCACTCCACCCCATTCCTTGCAGTAACATTAAAGAGAAACTTCCTGTTCCTGAATGCCATTCGGCAATAAATCCAATTACTGCCGCTCCAGGAAGGGGTTCAATTGGCAGCAAATGCAGCAGGAAAAGCAGTTTGGTGTATAGATGGATTTTTAAAAGCTGTTCTGAGTCCTCAAAATTCTGAGGCAGGCAAGGCAACTGCTATATGTTGGAATATGCAGACAACTGTGTTTTCTAAGGTCCCCCAAGATTCTTCTACAGGATGAAAACATTCTGTGTCTGTTCTTAGACAATATGGATTGGAAAAATGTGCTTTGCAAAATAAAGACCTTGGAGATACATTGTAATTCATGAAGGGCATGAACATCAATTCAAATTTAAAAAAATGTAGTGAAAAATAAGCCACTGAAAAATATGCTCTTTCTAGACAGCCAGAAAACCCTTTGTAAATCACAGAATCACACAATCACATCATAAACTGAGTTGGAAAGGACCCAAAGCATCGAGTTCAACCTGGCACTGCACAGCACTATTCCCAAGAGTCACACCATGTGTCTCAGAACATTGTCCAAAAACTTCTTGAGCTCTGCCAGGCTGGTGCAGTGACCACTACCCTGGGGATCCTGTTCCAGTGCCCAAACACCCTCTGGGTGAAGAGCCTTTTCTAGTATCCAGCCTAAACCTCCCCTGACACAACCTGAGGCCGTTCCCTCAGGTCCTGTCACCACAGAGGAGAGATCAGTGCCTGCCCCTCCTCTTCCCCTCACAAGGAAGATGCAAACTGCAATGAGGTCTCCCCTCAGTCTCCTCCAGGCTGAACTGATCAAGTGACCTCAGCCACTCCTCACAGAGCTTCTCCAGTCCCTTCACCATCTTCATTGCCCTCCTTTGGACACTCTCCAATAGTTTAATGTCTTTTTTATACTGTGGCACCCAGAACTGGCCCCAGCACTGAGGTGAGGCCGCCCCAGCCCAGAGCAGAGCAGGACAATCCCCTCCCTTGCCCGGCTGTGATGCTGTGCCTGATGCCCCCCAGGACAGGGTTGGCCCTCCTGGCTGCCAGGGCACTGCTGCCTCATGTTCAACCTTCTGCCAGCCAGGACCCCCAGGTCCCTTTGTGCAGCGCTGCTCTCCTGCATCTCATCCCCCGGTACATCCAGGGCTGCCCCATCCCAGGTGCAGAATCCAGCACCTTCCCTTCTTGAACTTCATCTGGCTGGTGATTGCCCAGCCCTCTGATTTGCCCAGGTCTCTCTGCACGCAGCCTCCCTGCCTTGGAGGGAGTCAACAGCTCCTCCCAGTTAATCCTGTGAGAAACATAATAAATTGCATCTCTAAAAGGAATTACAGGCTAGCCTTATTGTGAACTATGAAATCATATTTCTACTGTACAAAGCATGTATCCAAAGAGTTCAGGCAAATAGTTCCTTGATATACCTGGTCTCAAACCCTACTTGCACACAAAATGACGGGATTCAATGCATTTCCCTGATTTTTGGCAGCCGGGCATCACACTACAAAGGAGTGTGGAGGAGCATGGGTTCACAGACATTCTTCTGCATTTCTGCCAGGAAGCAGCTGTACTCAGAGTATTAAAACTCTAGTGAACAGCTAAGTTTACTATGAGCTGCAGATTTTTAGAGGTCTCCACTGTATATTTATGACTATTTCTGTTGTTTCTAGCAGTTTAAATGTGCAAATAGCATTCACAGTGTACTACTTTTGAAGTATCTCAATAGACTCACTTGACATTCCTGTGTTGGGTTAACTTCCTTCTGTTAAAGCTGCCCTGGAAACCTTGAAGCTTGATCTCCTTGCACATTCTGAGGTCTAGAATTAACCATAACAAGGTGTAAATTTTGCTCCAATAATGGTCTAGATTTACTTCAAAATAAATTTCTTAGGTTTGCATCATTATTTTCTTCAGAAGCAGGAGACCATTATCTGAACATAAGTTCATGATCACTTAGCCACATCATTTTGCCTCTGTAGGATGTAAATACAGAAGCAAAAAAGAAAAATGAAAACAAAGTAAAAAGAAAAAAGAAAGAAAAAAGAAAGGAGGCAGAACAGATTATGACAGCAGTTTTTCAGTGCACAGTAAAGACATCAAACCTGTGTTTGTCATACACATCTGCATGCCTTTACAGACCTTTCTTCTGACTCAAGGAGTGATTCTGAGACTTATAAAAAGATGAGAGCTGGTAATATATACATCCCTCTCTTCTCCCGAGTTTCAAAATAAACAAAACCAAATTTTTCTTTCTTAATGGATCCTTCAAACGCAGTGGCATGTGCTGGTTTGTTCTTAAATAATTTTACAATTATTTATCCACTTATTTAGTAATTTGTCATTTTGGTATTCCAAGAGCTTCAGATTAGAGCAATAAAGTTGTTCTGTATACCACAGTAGTTTTTTATCTCATTTGCCACTTTTAATATACATAGTAGAGCTACATACTAGGATATGTAGATTGATATATTGAAGCTCTACATCTGTTGAAATGTCATCATTCACAAATGTTTAAATGGATACCTGCCTTGATGTCCCATTTAGTGAGATAAATTTATTTCATTAGTGTTCTGCAAAGGCTTCTATGTGTCAGAGTGACAGAGAAACAAGCTCTTCCTACAGATACAGATACGCATAAACATTATGGAAAAAAAGTCACTTGCAATTTTACTTGAAGAACACTTAATAAGGAGATTCAATTCAGCTAGAAACTCAGTAAACATATGCAGTTGCACTGGAAATAAGGGGTTTATCTCTTTATCAGGAAGACAGTTTAGGAGGAATGGGTGAAGCAGTAATATTCAGGGGACTAAGGACTAGACAGAAAAGAAATCCTCAGTGGCTCCATTGCCTTGTACTTTGAAGAATAGTTTAGGTTATCACCACATGAATATAATACACTGGTATTGTTATTAACAATGCTTGCAATTGACAGTCACTTTGCACTGGAACAAGATCTTCTTTCATGAAGTTACTAACAAATTATTGAGAGTAAGCGTATGGTTAAGTGGATCTCCATTTAACAAGCTACTCAGCCAGTTTGCAAATACCTCAGTATACATAAACTGCTTTTACTCTTAACTCAGGCAGTTAGAAAGTATTCAGGGTTATTTTGTTCAATCATTTTCACTGGAAGGAAAACACCTGCTTTATCTCTGCATATCCTGGTCGTGCAAATCATCTACCCAAATTCCTGTTTCTTAAATACAATAATAATACACAACAGCTGGAGGGTAACCTCCACATTCAGAAGACTAAGCTCTTTTTCCAGATAGGTCTGAGTTCAAAATTCCTGATCCATGTTGAATTACAAGTATAGAATTTATTGGTGTATTCTTGTAATGGAATATAGGCATTAAAACAATTTGATGTTTATTATTTTTTGTTAAATGAGAAGTACATCATTCTAAGAGAGCAATAACAAAAAATTATATGTCATTAAGTAATATGAATTAAAAATCCAGTAAAAGATTTGAAGTGGACTGTAAGCCAGTGACAAAGACTTGCTCTTTCTTTTGGGTTCCCCCTTCAGGTCACAGTTCTAGAGGTATCTCTCTTAGTGTTCTTTCTAATCTGATTGCTTTCGTACAACTACGCTGTGTGATTCTCATGCAACCAAATCAATTCCCTCTCCCTTTTCTGAGAGTCACTTTGGTCTGATCATCCACTAGAGTGAAGCTGAGGCCTCTCACAACTAGGTCAATGCTTTACTTTCATGACACAAATCGATGACCTAGTCAAAAGTATTCTCCCAGTTCAAAGTTATTCCAAGTACATTGCTGGGTCAACCACACACCAGTAGGCTTTGTCACATTAGGCATTGCCTCTCTGTGTGAGTGATATGTGCAGCTGTCTTATCCTTTTCATCAGTTTCTATGACTCTCCCTCCTAGTCACCAATGCTGGTGATTATTGGGTCTGGATGCTGCAAGTTCCAATTTAAAATTTTGCTTTAACATCAGACTACGCTTAGTTGGCATCTTCCTAATCTCTTACTCAATCTCTCCACACATTTGCCTTCCTCATAGCCTGCTTTGTTCCACCCTCGGCCCTCACTGTTGCTTCCACCCTCACCTTGCACCAGCAATGTTTCACCACAGCCCACACTGGAGCCATGATTAGGTTTCCCAGGCAAGAAGGTCATTTGGTAGGTCCTTTCCTGATTCTCTCTTTTGTCATTTTCTGGGCATGGAGCCAGGACCTGGGCCTTTTGCCAGCACACATGCTGCTCTTCCACCCCACCCTGGACCTCACGTGTTCCTGCCTACCTCAGCTCTGGAGCCACACCGGGGGCCGCACCCCTCTCTACACCCTGGCTGCAGAGCCACTCCTGGTCCTGGCCACAACTCCTCTGTCAGCCCTGCCTGGAAAGCCATGCCCAGGACACAGCTCCTCCACACAGCTTAGGCCCTGTACTTCCCTGCCAGCTTCCTCCATGCCTTTTCCCAGCAGTGGAACACAGCTTGGGTCCATAAAGGTATAGTGCTTGACGTGTTGAATTTTGAATGCAAACAAAACAGACACACAGATACATTTATAACTCACTCTGCTTGGGACAAAGAGAGAACATGGGCTGCATCAATCAGACATCAACAAGTTATGGATTTTTAATTAATTTGTAGGCTTATAGTGATACACCATCCCCAGACATATCAGGGTCCTCCATAGGTACATCCTCTGGCACGGTGGCTCCTCTCCTCTTGTAGCAGCAGAACATGATGGGCCCTTGCACTGGGTCTGGCTGGGATGGAGTTAACTTTCTTCATAGCCTACTGTGTTTCCTGTTTGGGACTGAGACAGTGTTAGTAACACATCAGAATTTAGGATGTTGCTGATCTGTGTTTGTACAGCCCCAATGTCACTTTTTTTTTTTTTTTTTCCTCTACTCTGCCCCACCAGCAAATAATTTGGGGTTTTACAGGAAGCTGGGAGGGGACACAACCAGTACAGATAACCCAGAATGAATGAAGAGATTGTCCATGCCATACAACATTGTGCTCAACTATGAACAAATGGGAAAGAGAGATGTTTGTGGTTAAAGCATTTATCATCACAACTGTTAAACGTGTGGTGAGGTCCTACTTCCCAGGAAGTAGCTGGACACTTTCTGCCAATGGAAAGTAGTGAATTCATTCTTTATTCTGCTTTGCTTCCACAAATAACTTTTCTTCACCTATTAAACTCAATCCAAGTTTTCAGCTTTTACCACTTCCAAGTCTCTCCCGCATTCCTTTTGGAAGAAGTGAGCAAGGGACTAGGTCTAGGCTCAAGGCCAGCCACTACAGCACACAAATGACTTTTGCCTTGGCTGACAAAGTCTTTTTGTTGTCCTGAATGAATACGGATCTGTTCTTTGTCGTCAGGGCTAATGGAAAACAGGTACACGTGTCCCCATCAGGACATGGAGGAAGAACAGGTTTTGCCTCTCACCTTGAATGAGGAGGTGTTTGAATGAAAAGGTATTTCTGGTACTCTGACTTAATCATGCATGACAAAGATTAATTGCAAAGGCAAAAATTATTTCTTCTTTCTTTCTGAGCATCTTCTACCAAGCATCACAGTGCCAAGGAAATTAAGCAGAGAGGAAAATTTTTTGCTGTTCTGGGTAGCAGGATTCAGCTCCTCCTTAGAAACTGTCTGCTTTCACATTACAATCTTCTCATCCCAATCCCCTGGACAGCATATCCAGCTCCTAACAAGATCATGAAATTTACGATCACACAAAATGTAGATACTATTACAGAGGCTGTCCACACAGGGGAGAGAAGTTAAATATGATAGGCAGCTCCTAACTGCCTCTATATTAATTATTTGTCCAGCTGCTGGCAGCTGCTGCTGTTGTTGAGTAATAGTGTGTCACCTAGGTAATGCAATGTGTCACTTTTCAATGTGCTACAGCACTTATGTAGTCCATTCTGCCAGTAGTCAGTTCTATAAGTGACATTTTCTATTTCTTGGGGCGGCAATTGATCCCCAAAACAAGCTGTCAGTGTTGCAAAATGTGGCATATACAAAATTTTCTTAAGAAAGTATGTTCTTCGATGTTTGATCTTTGTGTCATTTTAAGCCTAATCAACAAGAAAGGAAATTTAATCCATGAAACAGATAGCAGCTAACAAGTTCTAAGGGATGTCTGGATGTTAGAAGGATAAATTAGTTGTTGGTAGGATTGCACTGTTAAGGTTTAGGGGTTGACAAGCTTCAATGATTTCACATCCAGGGGGAGGTTACTAAAGCATGGGAAGAAGAGTGTACCACAGAGAGTGGATACAAAGAATGCAGAATCTGTGGGCCACCAGGAAATTTGGCAGAATGGACAAGATAAAATTAATAAAGCCAACTCAGCAACTGTGCTGAATCAGCCTCAGCTGGGGAAGGGTAATTCTGGTAGTGGGAAACTGACCGTGACTCAGGGCCCACTGACTCCCAGAACCCACAACTCAAGAGAAGAGAATGATTGAGAAAATTAACCAACAGAAGATTAGCACCACTATATAAGGATCTCTGTACTGCAATGGGTCTGGTATACAAGGGCCTGCAGTGTAAGCAAGTCATTGCAAATCAGCCCATGAGAGCAGATAGAATTTCCATTCTATATATGGCACAAAATCATTATTGTGCAATTCCAATGATTTGGTAATGTCTGTTGCCATGCTGATCCTGTGGAAACATTTCCACCATCAAACCCAGCCAAGTACATAAATGTGATTGTTTACTAAACATGTACATCCCATAAATTCCTTTGCCTTTAAAGCCAAGCCATTAGTAAAGCTGTGCCATCTTGGTTCTGTATTTTTCTTTTACTCTTAAGAAAGAAGCTTCTGTGTAGATCTTGTAAGCTTGTAAATAAAACAAGAAGTTAAAACTGATTAAGCTACTTCGACATCTCTTGTGCCATCAAAATTACTTTTACTAGCATTTTTTGGCTAGTAATTAAAGAAATCACACTCATCCTATCTTTATAGTGTTGTAAAACTTGGGTGTGATTCTTTCATCTGATGAAATAGACCAGTATAAGGCAAAATTTCTGGATGGTATTACAGGAAAATGAGAACATATATAAATTTTTCAGCATATCACTGGTCGCTGTACCAAAAAAGAACAGAAAATGCTGCACTTATATTAATATAACTTGACTATATACTATAATTTATGTGTGTGTGTGTGTGTAGCCTCTAATGCTTTCCCTGTGGAGTATTAATACAGTTTCTCAGTTTTTCTTTATTCCTCATGAAAAAATAAGTAATGGATTTCATACCACAGTCACTTTTTAACGCACACAAACTTCAGCATGAAATACAAAGTCTGTATCATCCATTAAAAAAGTGGCAATTTGCAAGAAAACTACCAGTGTAGTTATTTCAATAGGAACAGGAAAAACTTCTTAATTCTGCGTCCCTTCAGGACCCAGCATTTTACTTAGTCTGCACCAAATGTTTTTAAATACAGGTTGACACAATTAGAACAATTCAAGCACAGATTTACCCAGAAGGAGAGTACCAAAGGGGCTGAAGTTACACTGCTAATATTACAAGCTATCATCTCCAGTGCTCCCCACTAAAGGGCCCTGCAGAGCACACAGTTCTCCCTTGCAGGCTTACACAGACCAACTATTCATAAGGAGCTGGATTAGGCACCACAATAAAGGTAGCCAGGATGGTGTGTGGATAAAAGCTAGGAATGGAACAGAAGAGCTAGTTTACAGCAGAGCTGCTTGTTTAGCAGAAAATCTCCTACCACAAGAATGGAGTAGGCTAAATAAAAGAAAAAGCATTCAATTTTGCATCATTGTTTCTAACGTATTAAAGTTGCTTCTATTTCCCCACCTACTTAAATCCTCTTCGTTTACTGCCAGGTGCACTGGAGAGAGTCCTTTGCTTTCAGCCCCTCTGTACTGATCCATTTCTTTCAATTTAATCCTGTAATTAATATGCAGAGTTGTTATTTCAGTTTTTAATATGTTTAAAATCCTTCCAAGCTGACCTCTTTTGCCTCTGCATCAGGATTGTCAAACAAGGGCAACTGGGGAACTTGTAACACAGTTCTCAGCAAAGAGCCGGAGCAAGGCAGCCTCCTCTCCCTCCTGGTAATGTTCTGTCTTCTCAAACATGTGTTACTCTGAAGCAGATTTTCAGGTAGTGATAGAAACTGAGTTGGATAATTGACATGTAGCATTTAACTCCAGGGTTTGTAAATCTCACCCAGGTGCTAGCTCCTTCCTTTCACAGAGTTCACTCTCTCTCTTCCTCCAAGACCTCCATTAACACTTGCACATCAAATCAATGAACTGTGAAGCCAGTTAGGTATTTAGCATGAATTCATCAAGGAAAAAAGAGAACACAAATCTTCTGGCTTCACCTCTCCTAGCAAAGGCCCCAGTGTTACATGTCCTGGTCAGCCATCTAATGCACAGCCACCGTTTCCTCAGTTACCCACATTAAGACCAGGACTGGAACCACACCCTGGCTGCATAGTAAATTTTCAATGGTTTCATTTGGATAGCCATTCATTTCCATCTCTGATAGGAGGGCCTGAAAGTTTCTATCAGATTTTCCAACTACAGCTCCATTGCACTCTCTGTTATAAATAGTACAAAAAGCCTACTGTTATCAGGGGTCCAGCACTGAGGAGCTCTGCAAAAGCAACAGTGCAAAACAAGTTTCAGAGGTGTCACTTAAACAGAGCGGTAACATCCTGCTGGACTTTGTTTAATATATTCCAGGTATTAATTAAAGAGCTACTAATCCTGTGGAAAAGAAAAACATATGTATTTCCTGATGTTACTTGAATTAGAATTATTAAAGACAGTTATCACTAAGGATTTATCTATACTGCTCGCATATTTAATTTATAAGATGGAAGGGGAAAAAAACTAATTTACAAAAAAAAACTGTTCAAAATATAACCTGCATTTATAGAATATCATTTCTCACTAAGCATTGGGTATCTATTTCTCCTTGAATTTAATTAAGTATACTTGATTAGAGAGTGAACAGCAGTAATTGAAAAGACTCATTAAATTCCCTTTAAAACATACAGCTATGGACTTCAGTGGGAGTTAAATCAAACCCTAAATTAAGAGCCAGATTGCTTCGAGATTAAAACTTGTTTCAAAGCCTGGAGACAGTTTGTTCAATTTTATACTGTATTGGTATTCTTCTTTTATTAAGTGCACAAACAGGCGGGATGAGATTCCTCTCAGCTAACTTTAGACGTATACAGTTTACAATTTGGAGCTAGTCATGCCAGACTCCCTTTATACTCAATGGAGAGAAACAGCCTCTTTTAAGGCATGATTCATCTGACCTACTTGAATGCCTACTTTAGAATGAGATAAATTGTGTACTACAACCATTTGGTCTTCTTCATTGAAAATACAAGTAATTAGGCAAATTCATTTAAAGGGAACTGTCTGCTGCACAAGTGTTTACATTTAGTAAAATGATTACTTTCTTTGGCAGATGAAGGTATTTAGACTCATCATTGGTGCATGCAGATGAGGAGAAGCTAGGCAGTGGTACTGAAGCACAAATGTATATTTTACCTGATCTTTCAGATGGAACTTGATTGCTATGCACAAAACAAAGGCAAAATGTTTTTTTACTCAATAATACTCTTTGTTCTTCTGATCTACGGTAGATACTGTAAATTTGTAGCTGTCCAACACCAAAAGTAACTCTTACTTAAAAGAAGGATGTGAATGGGCTACTTCTTCCCCTCCACTGTTAGGGGTATTTATGCAAACAAAATAAAGGAAGGATTTTATTCTTGTGATATTCTTATTCTTGTGATTCTCTTGCAATAAAAGCTCTCTTGGAGTTAAGTGCTAAAAATGATCACAGAATTTTCTGTGATATAATTAAGTTCAAGACAATCTTTGCTTTGCTGGAATGAAAGGTATTTTCATGCCACAATTTATATTAATTTTCCCTGGCATATTCCCAGAGGCATTCTGACTTAGCTATATTATAGTTGCTGTACTTTGTTCTCCAAGACAGAGCATGTAAATAAAGCCAGTTTTCTCTGGGGTATTAATAATTGTACTTGTTTCAAATTTAAACTGAGTAAGATATGGTTTTATCTCAAAAATAATTTTACTAAAGATATCATTAAGATTTTCTGTTATGCAACTTTATTATAGATTGTGAGACTTTTTTACTGTGTTTCATTTAATTTTCTTAATGAAATGAAAATTGAAGTAATAATTTTTTGTAAAATTTATTCTATTTCTTTTCCACCTAACACTGGAAATCATTAAATTCTAAGGACACTAATCACAGTTGCTGGTAGTGACTCTCTCTGATAATCTGGTTATTCATGTCTAGTAAAAGATGACCTGATACATACAATGAAACAAACTCCCTCACAATGGGTTACATTTACATCTTGCAGTCAGTACACAGAAGCATTTTCTGTCTCTGATAATTTTTGTTTTGAAGATTTAAACATGACACATATGCTATAAAACACTTGGAATCACAGAATCATAAAGTAATCTAGATGGACTCTGGGACTTTGTCAGGTTGAATCCCCTCTCGAAGCAGGGCTAACTCTGATGTTAGATGCTCAGTGCCTTCCCCAGTTTTACACAACTGCAATTTTCATAGACAACCTGTTATAGTGTTGGATCAGCCAGGATTCCATCATTGGAAGTGTTCAGGGTCAGCCAGAGTGAGGTTTTGAGCAACTTGGTTTAGTGAATAATAATGTCCCTGCCCATGGCTGGGGGAGATCTTTAAAAGTCCTTTTTCAACCCAAATAAATCCAGGATTTTTTTTATGTCTCAAATAATGGTGAATCAGATTTTTTTTCATGGAATTTATGTGCCTTATTACTTGTCCTTTTGTTTTGGACCTCCAAGGATATCTGTAACTATCTGTTAAAAAGTTGTATGCAAGTAAAATTTCCTAACCTTTTCTTCAGACTGAACAAACCCATTTACCTCACCTTTACTCATGTGTCACAGGCTATAGCCCTCTGGTCAGCTTTATGCTCCTTTACTGGATCTGTCCTCAGATGCTAATGTTTCTTGTATTTGGGAGTCCAAAACTGTACACAACATTCCAGATGCAGCCTCTTGAGCTCACAAGGAAGTCACTTTCCCTGGCCTGCTGGCTACACTCTCAATAATGCAGCCCAGCATGCAGTTAGGCTTTGTTGCTGCAAGGGCACACTGCTGGCTTGTGTTTGGGTTGTTCACCATGACCCCCAGGTCCTTTCCTGAAAGACTCTGTTCTAACCTGTCAAATGGTACAGTGGCATCATATCATAGAGCTTTAGATGAGGCTTTACTTGCCTTTTTTAAGTGACTTGGTTGGTTGGTTGGTTGGTTGGTTGGTTGGTTTTCTTAATTCACCTTTTTGAACTTAGAGAAGTTTCTGTCAGGCTATTTCTCTAGCCTGTTGAGATCCCTGTGAATAACTAATCTGTCCTCCAGCATGCCATCTCTTCCCCACCATTTAATGTCACTGCTAATGAGGATGCATTCCATTTCATCATTCACATCATTAGTGAAGAAGTTAAATACCGCCAGGGTCACAATCTAATGCAGAAGTTTACCACTGCTAACTGGCTACCAGTTTCAGCTGCTAACCAGAACTCTTCGAGCCTGATGGTCCAGTCATTTGTTTTGTCAGCCTCATAGATAATCCATCCTGTCCATATCTCTCAAACATGGTTACAACATAAAACCAAACATGGTCTTGATAGTCTTGCTAAAATCGAAATAGCCAATATCAATTGCTTGCCTTTCATCCCCAAAGCAGTCGTCATCGAAGGCAGCCAGGTATCTGTGGTAAGCCATGCTGGCTGCTCTAAAATTGTATTAGGGTTTAGGGGTTTTTTTTGTGAAAAAACAAATTTATTTCCCTACACAACTATAGCAGTTCCAGGGACTATAGAAGGCAGGATGCTGTCCTGCTTTAACCCCATCCAACAAGTAAGCTGACTCCCAGAGGCACAGAATCAGAGGAGTAAAAGTGAGAAAACTTGTGGGTTGAGATAAAAACAGTTTAATGGGACAGAAGAGGAAGTAAATAACAATAGTGTTAATTACCATAATAATAGGAATTAGAATATACAAAACAAGTGTTACACAATGCAGCTGCTCACTGCTTGCCAAGTGATGCCCAGCTGTTTCCCAAAAGGAGCTCCTGGCCAGTTTTCACCCTAATTTATATACAGCATGGTGTCACATGGTACTGAATATCCCTTTGGTCTTTAGGGTCAGCTGCCCTGGTTCTGTCTCCTCCCATGTTCTTGTGTCCCTCCAGCTTTCTTGCTGGCAGGGCACAAGAAGCTGAAAAACTGAAAAGTCTTTGACTTGGTAGAAACACCACTTAGAAAACTAAAGATATCAATGTGTTATCATGCTAAATCCAAAGGACAACAAGATACCAGCTACTAAGAAGAAAATTATCTATCCCAGATAAAACCAGGTCAGATGCAGCAGTCATATTTGGGCTAGATTTTATGTAACAGCACATGCAGAGGGAAGCACAAGGACATTTGAGTATGTATTCACTGTCATATGACATTTGACTTGAATTTGCATGCCTTGCCTATGTTGCTGGTTCACATAAACCTGGATCTAGCATAAGCATGAAGCCTGGCTTGGTAAGAAATTAAGGTACAAGTAGAGAAGTTTTGAATTTAAATTTAATTCCTGAAAGCATTTTGGATACAAAAATGCACAGAAGATTTGAACTAGTCTACTCCCAATAGTCAACTCCTATAAAGTTGTCCCATCATCCAGAGCAGCCTCATCCATCTGTATGCCCTCATATCTTGACACCACTCTGCTTCAACTTTGACACCCCTCTTTTAGCTGCTGCTGGTGAACTGCAAATTTTTTTAAGACTCTGATGATTAAGAACAGTTTGGTATCAAGAGGGGATCTGTTGACTCCCAAGAGTACAACTTCTAGTAGTAAATAGCCAAAAACTATTTGAGGACAGCCACTCCAACAAAATCTCATGGCAGCTGGTCATGATCACATTAGCAGAACAGCTGACCAGAAGGCATAAAAGAGGAAGAATCCTCGGGAACTTCTTATCTAAGACAAGGAGTCCTCCACAGACACATGAAACACATATTCCTGATTACAGCCATGGGTCTAGAATCCAGAATGAAGGCCCCTCATTCTTGTACTTGAATAAATGCTGAAGTTAATTCCTTTCCACCATTTCTATAACATATAGAAATATAGACTATATAGAACTTCATATTCTAATTCCCTCATTTATATGGAGAATAGATATGAATTTATAATCAGAATATATGTGCAGAAATCTATGTTCATATGGTATAGGAATATGTAATATAATCTATGTTCCATACATAATTCCATATTCATATATAAACTGTAAGAAATCTATGGAGTTTTTTCCTTTTCTAATAAATTCCAATATTTGGGTTCCTTTTCTGATGTTTTCACAAGTTATGCATTTCATAAAGACCTTCAGTCCAAATGGTAATAGTCAGCTCAGAGTCCATTGCTTACTGGTGAAAGCTGCTTGTATGTGAAGCCAGGGTTTTTTCCCACCATCATTCTGTCCTAAGAAAGCCTCTTGTGGTCGCTCACAGAATGCCTTTGTCCTCATTACCCTGAATGTCTTCATATCACAAACTTTCCCACCACACCAGCAAACTTGCTCACCTAACTGCTCATTTCTTTTCCAGGTCACCTAAGAGCTTTGGGAAGATCAGTGGTTACCAGTGGTTGTGACCAGTTGTTACCACTGACCTTCCACTATAATAAGTAACCTGTCCTCTTACCCTCTATTTCCCAAGTTGTAACCTGTTATTGACCCATAAAATGACTTTTTATTTAATCTCATAACTACTAAGTTCCCTTGGAAGCTGTTGATGATGGTATTATGAAATATCTTCAAAACTACAAGCAGATTACAACAATTTGGCTTTGTCCAAATATTTGCTGCCATCTTTCAAATAGAGCACTGTCAAGTAGGAGTTTGTTTTTAGAAGTCATACTGAGTCTTCCATAGTGCTTCATTGTCATAGCAGTCATTGATCAGCCTTACAGCCTCTCTGATGAGCTTCTTGATGTGCTGAAGAAGGGTTTAGTCCTCATTTAGAGGTCTTCAGAAAGTTGTTCCTCCAGGTATATTTTTCCTTTTTGTTTTCTTTTTTTCTTTTTTATATCAGCCAGGATTTATGAATTTTTCTATTTTCCTCATTTGGCTATGACTACACTGTTTTAAAGGTTGCCTTCTTGCTCCTGATGATATCTCTTCCTTATTGTTTAGTCATGCCTGGTCCTTTGTACCTTTACTGAAACCTGTCTTAATAGGTTGCATGCACTGGCATATGACCTAAATATATTAAATATATAATTCTGCCGTGTCCCAGGTATTGGCCTCTGGTGGTTATGTTTATGTACATACTAGTTAAGGAGGAAGAGAAGGTTGCCTAGTTTCTGCCAAGAGAGCAGATGTTATATGTAATACTAGCCAGCCTATGGCTCTGACAGTCAAGACATCAGACTTATAATAAAGCAGAAACCCTTCATAATTTCAACCAAACATGTTTGCCCTCCCATTCCAAGCAGTGGTTTTATACTCCAGAGCTGTAAAGGTAACAATCTGCTTCATACAACTCTCGGGGCCACAGCCCTCTGCAGCAACACCCTACAAGCCAAATATATCTTGCCCTGTGAGGGATCCTACACACAATATTCTCTTCTCTCCAGTCCAGAGAAAGTGCAGTCCCACTGAGTATTACAAATGAAATTAGTGATTAACTGAATCCTAAAAATAAGAGAGGAAGAATGAGTCATAAGGAAAAAGCAAACCAAATGGGGTGTCGTGGATTTATTTTCCAAAGCAGCACCACATACAGAGAGGATAGTGTCATGAAGTGCCAGGGTCAGACTGCAGCCACCATTTCAGAGATCTCTCTCATGACCACCTTTCCTTGCTGCTATGCAATGCTAATATGCTTTTGGGACATCACTCTTACCTTCCATCTTTTCCGAAACCAGATCATATTTTGCTATGTCATCATTCTACAGGATCAACAAGTCTATTTCTGCAGAAACAACCCTGCACAGGAAACAAACTGAGGAGTCCACATTAGCAATGTATGGGGTAGGAAGCCCTTGGAGCAAGAGGCAGCAGCAGCAAAGCAGTACTTGTAAGGTGAGGAAATGTGCTGTGTGGGAAGAGCAGAGTCTAAAAGTTGGGCAAGGGAGCAGCCCACACTCCAGGGATGGGGAGGAAAACAGAAGCAGGTGAATGACAGACTCAGCAAGAGGAAGTGCTTGAGGAGACTGTGAAAAGGAGCAGTCTGCAGCCACCCATGCTGCAAGATGTGACTTGGGGACGCAGTGTACCCACTGCCGTACTGTCTGTCAGTGTGGATGTCCCTGTGGGAGCAGATCTGCTGCCTGTGGCATTTATAGGGTGGTCAGTGGTGGTCTGTGCCCCACAGCCTCCTCAGCCTGGTCTTGGCTCCCTCCTTGCCTCACAAGAGGCTGTGTAGCACACAAACAGCTACAAAAACACAAACAGCATTTGGATGTTGATGTCCAGGCAATCTTCAAAGTGCACCACTTCATAGCTGAAATGCCTAAATAAAAGCCCAAAGCTCTTTTGAAGTGAGAGTTGAGGACCCAGTGAAAGATGCTGGAGGACACCCACTGCTCAGTGGAGATGCTGACCTGTGGCAGTGGGAACCATAAACTGCAAGCCTCCTGAAACTCAGATGGATCTGCAGATGTTAACACAAATCAATAAATAATGACTATCAGAATAAACTAGGGTATAAACAATGGGCTTGTTAAACACAGGAAAGGCACTGTTTTGTCCTTACAAGTAGTATGGCCCAAGTATTTTTCACCTAGCCTAGTGTTAGAAATATTTATTTCAAAAACAATAAGCAGATTTAGTACATTTTAAATGAAAGATGCTTCATATTTATTCTTTGCCTTGTCATGAAGCCATTCTCACTTAACACAGGGAGTTAATTAAACCAGCCTTCACTAATCTGGCTGACAATTTAGACAGTAATTAGTGCAACAGGAACAGACAAGACCTTACAGTTCTTTCAAGCCTCAAGGCTGATACAAGCCTCAAGGGCAATTGCTACAAGATTTAACCAGACCTTCTGCACATTCTTCTCAATTCCCTAGGTACAGACAAATTTTAGAATCTGTCCTTCTGGCTTTCCAGAACCCTACACTTTGAATTCCTCTGCTGAGAATAAGTGGAGTTAGCAACACCCATTAGTAGTGCAGTATTTGTGAAATGCAATTTTTGAAAAATTTGCCCTCTAATTAAGGTATGTGTGTCAGCATCCTCTTTAGTGGCATCGGCAATTAACATTACTAATGATGTCTCATGTCTGCAGCCTCTCATATGCTATTTTGGCCCTCTGTTTCAGGTTTTTAAATTGGAAAACACTACTTACTTGCAAGAAACACTTCTGTATCTTCCTGGAACACCTGTTAGCTAAAAAACATGGAAAAAATTTAAAGCATGTATCTGATCTTAGGTTTATGGAGCAGAAATTAAAGCACGTAAGGTGCTAGAGACTCTACTGGAATACAGGCAGTGTTTTCTTGCCATCATGATCCATATTTGGAAAAGACATCAATTGTAAATGAGGTTGAGTAATGAAAAGACATTTGGAAAAGTGGTTATTTTTCACAAAATAAATTTCTGGTAAAAGACTCCATAGACAGGAGCTGTTTCTAGTCCTGGTTCAACACACAGTTTGTAATGCTTATGTGATGATCTAAAGATGCTGTGTAAAATGAAGGTCTTCTTATTCTACAAATGGCTATGCCCAAGTCTCTAAATATTCTGGATAAAAGACATTGAAATAATTATCATTGTGAAGTCTTGCAGCATCCCTCTAAAGCCACTAGTGTAGCGCTTGTTACTCTTCTAAACAATTCTATTGCTTTGTACACAACAAAAAAACATTTCTTTCTTATTACCTGAAAGACTATACATTGCTTATACATTAAATTAACATCTTTTCCCTGTTTCCCTCTGCACTAAAAATATGCCAACAAATATTTTAATGATGGAAAGAAAAATGCACCAATCAATCCAATTTCTAGAAATGAAGAAAGAGAATGACAGAAACTTAGAAATACAAGTCCATTCTTGACTTACATGCAGGATAGATACAATTATATAGTCACCAAATTTGTGGGGAAATGTCATCCTTTATTTGTAAGAACTGTAGTATATAACTTCCTTTGAAAAACCATAAGAAAATTCACAGCCTTCCTATATATTCTGTATGTGTGTATCTATTTTTCACCATAGAATCACAGAATGGTTTGGTTTGGAAGGGACTTTTAAAGGTCATCTAGTCCAATCTCCTGTAACTAGCAGGGACATCTTGTAAGTCTGCACAAGAAGTTAAAAGACCACAATTCACCAATAAGATTGTTTCTAAGGCAAGTGTGGGAATTGACAAGCTTCATTGCAATGGATGTTCAGAAAAATTGTTACCATGCTCTGGGAGCAGATCCAGCATGATGCAGAAGCACAGTGAGCAACTGTTTCCCATGTCCTGCAGGTGCCAGTCAGAAAGGGAGAGTGATGTCTAATTCACCGCCTGGGAGAGTCCCCAGGAGAACTCCATACACTCAGCTTCTGCTGGTGAAACAATCACTCTGGTATGCTCAATGCAACAGAATGGGAAGGACAGGACATTTACTCTTAGAGGGAAATTCTCCTAGTGCACCAGGGACCGCTGTGACTCTTGCACCTTTAGAAACAACTTAGAAATGCTTGGACTTTACTGGAGTGTCTCCCATACACTATTAAAAATTCACTGTCTTTTGTCTGTTGGAGACACACCCTCTCCACATCATAATTTTTCATAGTTTGCTTTTTTACATTTTCATCAATTGTCTCACAGCCTTGCTTTTGTTGTTTGGTTACCAGGAATCAGGTGAGTTCTCTTTGGGTCAGACAAATGATGCCAGAAGCTCTGCCAAAACAAGAAACCTCCTGCAACCTATTATTCCTGCTGTGCTCTAAGGCCCTTATTTCCACTTGCACCACTCAATTCCCTAGTGGGGAAACATTGTCCTGCAGCCCCACGTCAGCCTGCTGCAGGGTGGGAAGGTGGCTGCGTGTATCACAGCCCAGCTCCTGCATCACACTGCCCTACCTGTTTCCACTGACTCACTTTGCCATACTAAAACTTGTTTTCTTTTATAGAATCAGAGAATATTAAGGGTTCGGAAAGGACCTTAAAGGTCATCTAGTCTCAACCCCCTGGCCATGGGCAGGGACTCCTCCCACTAGACGAGGTTGCTCAAGGCCTTGTCCAACCTTGCCTTGAACACTGTCAGGACTGGGGTATCCACGGCCACTCCGAGTAACCTGTTCCACAACTTTAGCCACTCTCTTAGTAAAAAAAATATTCTTCCTAATATCTAACCTAAATTCCACCTCTTTCAGTTTGTACCCATTATGCCTTGTCCTACCACTACAGTTCCTAATAAAGAGTCTCCCCTCTCTGGCTTCCCTGTAGGCCCTCTTCGTATATTGAAAGGTTGTTACAAGTTCTCCACAACAAATCTTCTCCTCCAGGCTTATGAGCCCCAACTTCCTCAGCCTGAAATAATTCACCATAATTTTCCTTCTCCATCTGCAGTTCAACCCTAAATAAAGCTCTTCTTCGATGGAAAAATTTCAAAGGACATTTTACAAAGTTTTCTATTAATACGGTGAATTAGTCAGACACATACATTGGAGAGACAGCAATTCACGGTGCTCCCGCCAACACAGGGCAGAGCTGCATTAGAGCCTGCTGGAATGGAATCAGGACGAAATTACTTCCGAGATGTGATTATAACTTCCAGATCAAGAAAAATAATAATTCTCGACTATTTCTTCAGGAAAGCCTTAAAGGAGAATAAATAGGAAACACTGTCCCGTTGTTCCCTCGTGGAAAAGTTGCCGCTTTGCATCCACTCCGCGAACCTAGGGGCATGTGCTCCTGCAGCGGCGGGCGGCGGCGCGCTTCAAGGAGGGGCTGCCGGGGGCCGAGCGGCGCCCGGGCGGAGCGGCGGGGCCGCGCTCGGGTGCCGCGGGGCACCGGGCACAGACGTGGCGGGGCTTGCCCGGCGGGAACCGCGCCGTCAGCGCCGGGGGGGAACCGCAGCGGCCCCCCCGTGCGGGCGTGTGCTCCCCGGGCAGCGCCAAAGCAAACACCGCGCAGAGCGCTCAGAGCATCACCCGACTCAACCGCGGGCCGCGAGCGACGGGACACCAGCACGGGGCCGGCGGCCACTCCAACACCGACACCGACACCGACTCCGACTCCGACTCCGACTCCGACTCCGACTCCGACTCCGACTCCGGTTCCGGCTCCGGCTCCGGCCCCGACGGCGGTGCCGCCTCTCTGCTCCTCCCTGCCCTGCCTTGCCGTGCCCTGCCCTGCCCTGTCCCGCCCCGCCGGGCTGCGCTGCCATCGCTCCGGAGGGAGTTGCCAGCCCGCGGCAGGGCGGTTCCGAGCGGTCCCCGCTCCGGCTGTCGCCGTTCGGGGACACGCGCGTCCCGCGGTGCCGGCGTGCGCGCTCCGCCCGGCGCTCGGCCATGCCGGTGTGGCTGCACGCTCGGCGGGGCTCAGCGCTGCCCGCCCGCCTCCGCCCGCCCGCCCGCCGATAAGCCAAGCCATGACCGCAGCGCCCCAGGGGCCAGATCTCAGTTTTCTGAACGAGGAGGAAGCCAGGGCGATTTTCCAGGTGCTGCAGAGGGACGCGGAGCTCCGGCGGGCAGAGAAGGACAGAGTCAGGTATCGGCTTTCACCCCGGTCCTGTCGGTGCCCGTCGCGCCCGCGCGGAGGTGGAGGGCGCGGAGCGGGGTTTGCGGAGGGCGCTCGGCCCCAGCCCGGCGGCGCGGGGAGACAGAGGCTCATCCCGGCAGGGGGAGCGGGAAAGGGGGTGCAAAGCGGGAAAGGGGGTGCAAAGTGGGCTCCCCGCGGGGAAGGCTCTGCGCCGGCCAAGGCGGCGCGGGGCTGCGGGGCTGCGGGGCTGGGAGAGCCGAGCTCCCGGCGGGGCTGCCGGGGCATCGGGGAGCGCCGGTGCCTCCCGCCAGCGCCGGCTGCCGCCGGAGCCGTCCGGCCGGGCACCTGAAGCATCGGGACGTTTGGGAAATGCGTGTTGTGACAGAGACTGCTGTGAGTCACGGCTGCGGCTCCCCGTGGCACCTCTCCTTCCCCGGGGAGGAGGAGGAGGCTGCTGCGGTGCTTCCCCGTGCCGCTGGCATGGGGTGTGGGCTAAACACCGGTACCCGGGAGACCACGGCGACGGGGAAGTTGTGCCGGACTTTGCAGGGAAACGTGGCAGCTCTGCGGCTTTTGAGTCGATCCTGGCAGCTTTTGGAAACAAAGCCAGGCACTCACCCGCCTGAAAGATAGTTCACAAAACTCTTGAAAGTGACTTAATTGAATTCTCTCTGCCTTATCAAGATATAGGGCACCTCGACCTTGCTTCTAGCTCATATTTCCCCTTTGTGCTGCAATCATCAAAGCTATTTGTGTTGATAGTGAAAGCAAAAGTCGAGGAATTAATAGAAATTATGCTGGAAAATGAGCCGTTTATTACTGAAGGTTATAATTTCTTCCCGCAGGTATGGCTTTTGGTACATTGTGAAGTGTGAGGCAGTGTCCTCTCAGATTTGCAAGTGGGCACTTTTCACAAGTAACGCTTTCATGTAAGATATGGAGGGAATGTTAATGAGTAACATTTGCATCAAGTGGATTTTTGTACTGTGTATTTTTCATTTCAGTAAAGTGGATTTTATGATGAGCATGGTTAAATATTATGTGTCAACAATGACTTACATTTAAAACTTGTCTCGATCTTCTGTGCACATGAACCTGGACTGAGTTAAGTTTGGAAGTTTCTTTCTTCCGTAATGTGGTATTACTTTTCTCTTTCTGATTAATTTCTGTTCCATGTGTCTTATCATTAACCTCCCATAAAGGAGAAATATTTTGCTGGTTATAGGGAATTACATAGCTGAAGAGCTGTAAGTTTAAATCTCTAAAGTTTTTGGGACTAAAGCTGAACCAAATGCATTGAAACTTCTGATGCTATAGAGAGCCTTGTGAAGCAGTTGCCTGCTCTTCAGCTCAAGGCTTTCACCTGCCCCCCAAATTCGTATTTGTTTCTACATCTGTGCACTTAGGACTTTGTGAGTAGAAAATGTTCTCTATGTGAAAGCTGTCAAAATAAACGAGGTATAACAGGATGCTTTACTGAAATGTAGTCTGTTTAAATCTCATCTGAAGAGGCATTCACAGGTTGGCAGAAGGTAGGTGAAGTGTTTATGGCCAAGGCACCATACTGAAAATCTAGGTTAAACCCTGTATCTGTCAAAGGTATGTGTCCCTGGGCAAGTGTCCTAATCTCTCCCAGACCTAATAAAAGTACTTTCTTTCTCACTCCACTTGTCTACCTGGTCTTATTTAGACTGTAATCTCTTCAGGCCAGAAGACTCCCATCAGGAGCAGACAGGTTCCAGTCTGTGTGGTGTTGCCCTGTGCTACTATAATCAAAGTAATAACAGTGATCACCCTGGAGGGCCAAATCTTGCAGTTCCTATATGACCACAGTGAGCTTCAGAGGCTTAAACAAAATTGCATTTGTTCCCCTTTGTCCCATATGCCTCCCTCCTTGTCATTACTATTATTTTGATAATTAACTTCATAGACTTTTTTTTCAGTTTAAAAGTTTTAAAAGAATGCCTGAGAATTGTGGCAGCCTGCTCCTGGGATATTTTCAGAAGGTGATTTTGAAGCCATTTGACTGATGCTGTCAATCAGACAAGACATATAGGAGATGCTGTAGAATGGAAGGAACTATTTCATTAAGACATTTTTGTAATGCAAAGACTTTTTGCACAAAGTTAGTGAAGTGAGTTGCCGTTCAAACTGCTCTTGAGCATGGTTTTGGAAAGAGCTAGTTGGAGCTGGGTAGGGCCAGGGACCAAATCAATAACAACCAGCAATCAGTAACAAATTGGTAAAGTGTTTTCAGTGAACATTTGTATTTACAATATAGCATGTTCCTGTATAGACCAATCTAGACTGGGTTGAGAGAGGAGGGAATGAAGCATTTGTTGGCAGACCAAAGTCAGATTCTAATGACTGCACTGATCTTGTCCATACTGTTTGATGTCATACAAGCAAGCACATAGCTGTTTGCCAGTCTCTTAAAAGATCAATGAAAAATTGAAATTCATTCCCATATATGACTCTAGAATCCAAAAAGCAGGAACAAGCTACATTTGTTGTACTGAAAAATGTTAACACCAGTTAATTTTGAAAGATGAAATAAGAAATAAAATCAGAAGATGAATTCCGACATTCTCTGTGGTTTATTGTGACTTCCTCAAATGTGTTGAGCTTGCAATTGTTTCAATTCAATTGAATTTGCAATTCCCAAATACATTTTTCTTTTCTTGTTGCTTACCTACACTGGGTAGAACCGGATCTTTCTTCATCCAGTCAGCCCATGCCTTTGTTAAATGAAGTGTAAATGGGGTAAATGTTCTGATGCCCCAGCACATTTTCTGGGTACCGTTGGCCCTTTCTTGGCTCCCTTAGCAGCCTTCAGACCTCTAAGCCTTGCCTGGGACACCTCTCAGTGTAGCTTTTGCTTTTATACAGAAATGAACTCAATGTCCTGTTGGACCCTAATTTATTCTTGCTATGGGCAGGGAGCAGAGCTCTTGCTGTTTCCTGGCCTGCTGGTCCCAGGACTGCATTTTTTTTGGCCTGTTCTCTCCTTCCAGTGCCCTCTCGTGGCTCCTTTCAGCAGCACCTTTGAGCAGCCACCACAAACCAGCCGTACCTGCCTCCTCCCTGAAAAGTTCAGAGAAGCAGCAACTGTCGACTTTGGTATAATTCATATGGCTGCTCACTGCTATATACACCGAAAATACTTCAGAAGCTTATTAATCAAGTATTTGATAACTTAAAAGAAGAAATATGTATTAGGTTTGGACTTGGGTAACACTTGCCTTCAGATTTCTTTGTTCATTCAGTCCAGTTTCATTCATATCAATTCAAATAAAATTTAATCTATCATAAATGTTAGTGTGGAAGAGAGATGGAATTTAGGGGTTTTATATGCATGAATTGTTCCATAATAGTATTTGCAGTGTTAAGGCAGAAGTCCAATTCAGGTCATGAAATGCTATTTAATAAGCCTGATTAATGAAACTGGTGATTTTACAGATGCTTGTGGGAGAAAGTTCCCTGTCACAAATATTTCAGTTACAATTAGATGCCTAGGAGAAGCCAGGGAGGAATATAGCATGTTCACAGTGCAGTATCATGTCCAGATGGCTCCCCAACAATACAGTTTCTGTAAGAACGCAATGAATTCTTGCACAGTTATTAATACCACAGATCAACTTTCCTTATGTAATGAAATAGGCCTGAAAATCACAATGTAAACACATTCAAGATACTATTTGGCTTATGGATTCAAGAATTCAGAGTGTACCCGGCTCATCTTCTTAAGCTTTGTTCTGCAGCTGCTGGAGACAGAAATGAAAAAAAGAACTGACAGCTAATATTTGCCCAGAAAGCTCCAGGTCCCAAAGGCTAAACAAACCTGTAGGTGCTTCTCTTTTCTGTCCTTTATTGATGAAGCAAATGGGCAGGGTGAAGAGAGGCTGACTGCCTTCCATCTCTTCAGGACAGCACTTCAGAGCTTGGCAGGTAGCAAAGAACTGGCAGTCTCTGTAGGAAGTCTCAGCAGCATTAGGGCATGAGGCTATGGAATACAGAGGTGGAGCCAATTCCTTTTATCTCCAAGGCAGCTCCTCCCTCTGCAGAGTGTGGAGAGGCAGACAGTGCCCGAGCAGGTGTCATTCCAGTCAGCTTTGGGTCTCTGATGTCTCATAGTGTCTGAGCACTGGGTGTTGAGATGCATCTCCACCCCTGGAACTGCATCAAGGCCCAGAGAAAGCGGCTGAGATGAGAAGAGCCAGGAGACATGGAGCCATCTGTTTAAAAGAGGCAGCAGGTAGGGGGATGTGGTATGGGAACAGGTAGCTGGTACAGTTGCAGGTTGTCCAAAGAATGAACAGTTGGAAGATAGAGTGGGAAAGCTATGGATAAATAGAAAATGCATGTAAAAGGGCACAAAAGCTCTGTATTCTTTAATAATTTTATTTAGGAGACTTGGCTGTTTTATGTAATGCTCCTATTAGGACTTCATGCAGTAGTCTTGTGCTGCTTTTGTTTATTGATCCTTGAGAAAAAGGGAAATACTGTCATCTTCACTTTCAAATGAGATATTGAAAACAACTGAGAGACTGAGCCACAGAATGGGGAAATGAGCTTGCCTCCCCTAACAGCAATTTATTTTCTAGATCGTGTTTTGAGAACTAAATATGCATATATTATTTAAGGATTTTTTATTACATTTTTTTTTTCAGTAGGAAGAATAGCAAAAAATTAACTGCCAGCTCTAGAACATATCTGGCACATAAGCCACTGTCTGTGAATAGGAAATGAAAAAAAAGAGGAAAGAGAAAGGAGCTTTTGGGAGAGGAGAGCACTCATTCCATTTGGTTTAATTTGTTTTGCTCTTTTCCAGGTTGGTTTATATTTTTGGGTGGGGGTAGTAGATTTATTTTGCAGATGACAGTGAGAAGAGACAGCAGCAAAGCAAAGGTTTATTTTAATTTGCCCTCAAATTTGAAGATGAAAAGCATATGAAATTAATTGGGAGGTACAGTCAACATCACTCAGTGCTCCACTCTTGCTGACCCATTAACAACATTTGAGTGTTGTGGGAAAGATGAATCCCCTCGTTAGACTGTTGTAGACAGTCTCTACAATAAATCATTTGGACATAGTTACTTGTTACAGGCACACAGCTGTTCTTACTGCCTCACGGCAGATCATTTACTGAGTTCATTTGTTGCAAGTAATTCCTTACTCTATTCTCTTGACTGACATTTGCTCTCACAGGTCTGGCAATAGAAGGTGGGAATAAAATCCTATGTTGGAAATGCATTTTTTCACTTCTTCTCTTGAGAAGACATTTGTTGCAGAAGTGCAGACATACTTGGTTTTGTATTTGAGCATATCCATACTTGATGCTTCAATTATATTGTCTTGCTTTCAGTTTGAGGGGTCTGCCATTGCATGCTTTATTTTGTCATAATCACAAAAGTAGTCCTGTTTACTTTCTTGGAGACCAAGAGTAACTTCTTGGGTGTTAGACATCTAGATCTGGAGCTCAACTCCTCATAATTACAAAGAATTTTTAAAATCAGCTCCAAAATACATGAGCTGCATGGGTGAGGAGAGCAGACAGGATACCAGGACAGCACTACTTTGGTATAGTTGTTCCAGTGGAGCTCCCTCCCTGGACAAAGCATTAATAAAGAAATTCTTTCATAAGAGATACTCCACCCAGGAATGTTTCAGGGTGCAAGTGTTCTATTGTGTCTTGTTTGTGGAGGAGATACTATTATTACTTACCACTGATACTGTGGCACCAGCGTGTTTAGTGGTTTGTAAACACTAATGAAAATAGGTCCTTGAAGCCCTGAAGGGCTAATATGCTAAAGAAGTGCCAATAGAAGCAGAAATGGCAAGGAAGACTGGGATTTAAAAACCTTTACTTGGTTTGGTAAACAATTACTGTCATAAGAATCCCATTTTGGGACTTCCCTTGTTTGATTTGGGGTACTGTAACCAAATGCAATTGGTAAGTTGCATATCAGGTGTTTTCCTCATTGTGTTTTTTAATAGTCCTGTCTTATGGTGGGGTCTAGGCTCACGGACTGGGGCTTCACAGAGGGTGGGAAAGAGAAGTAGAAATGGCCAGGGCCAGGTAGACACTGTATGTGCCATTTTCTCTGTTGGTTTTTACTCTGTCCATCTGGGCTAACTAGACCAAAGTCTGTGATGTAGCTCCAGTTTTATATCTACAGAGTCTGGACCAGCATTGCTTCCAGCTCCTTTCATAGTGAACTAATTTTAGTGTCAGTCCTTTCCTCTGAAGATTTGCACTTGGTGTTTGAGGGCAGGGGGTTTCCTACGGTCTGTGTGGTGGCAGAAGGAAAAACCTTTTGCAGTGTGTAATATTTGGAAGAGCCTGTCTGTAGGGCACTGAATGTATTTCTTCTTTTGTCAGGTTACTGAGGCAGTGGTGGCTCCCCATGGTTGCTCCCCACCGGGCTGGCAGGGCAGGGCCTGGCCACCAGGGCCTGTCCCCGGTGACACAGACGGGCACCCCAGCGATGGCTGTGGTGGCGTGGCAGGGCAGGGCCAGGCTGTGGGACTGAGTCACACTCAGGGCCGGGTTCAGGCCTGCTGGGGACAGCTGGGTCCACCACGGTCTGGTGGTCATGAGGCAGGGCTAGAGTGATGGTGCAGGGCCACGGTCAAGCCGAGAAGCCGTGTCAGGGTCAGGCCTGGTGACAGTGCCCGGGGTCAGCCGTGGCCCTGTGATGGCCAGGCAGGCCAGGGGTGAGGTGGCCGGGCTTGAGACCACGTTTGTGTCAGCCAGGGCAGAGACCGGGCACAGACAGAGCTGGGGACGCATCTGGGGCTGGAACTGGAGCACGGCCCAGCGGGACAGCATGCGCTGAAACGCAGCTCCATGGGGAAGGAGGGCTCGCCCATGCTGAGGCCTGTGGCCCTTGTCTTCGCAACACCTTTCTTTAAGGACACCCAGCTCTGGGTCCAGGCCCAGGCAGCCAAACCTACAGGAGCAGGAAGGACATTCTCTGGGCACTTTCACCCATGCTCATTCGAACGCAGGCCTTATGCCAGGTCTTTCAGACTATTGAGACTAATGTTTGCATTTGCAAGTGACCAAACTGTAAAAGTGAAAATCACAAAGGCTATTATTGTTATTATTGAGCTCACTTTCTGATATCACTAGGGCTGCCTAAGGCAAGGTGTTGAAATTGATGAGATTTAAGCAAAGAGTTACTGTTAAGTCATAGGAAGACATTTTCCAAGTCCAAGCTTAATGGTAAAAGTAGAATTTCTTGAACTCTGTCTATATAAATAAATTGACCAGGCTGCAAGAATAAATAGACACAGCAGAGCAAATTAGCAAGACTAACTATGGAGTAGACAGTCAATATGGGAAGTTATTCCAGAATAGGTAATGCAGAACAGTCCAATTTTTTCAAGTTTTCCATAGACTTGTGACCCAATTACAGAGTTGTGCACCTTGTAGGAAGTCTGCACACTTCCCAGGTTTGACCTTTCCAATAGTGATGTCTCTATGTTCTCAACACCCTCTGTCTCCTCCACAATTCAAGCACAGAAGTTAAATTAATAATTGACATTAGTTGGAATTGGAAATTGCCATTAGGTAGAAGAAGACAGCTTTCCATACTAAGCAAGCAGAAAGTTATTGAGGTGCCTGTATGAGGAGAAGAGAATGATTTTGTCATGCTGACAGCTTCTACACATTGTGTCCCAACACTTTCAAGTCCTTGCATGTATTTCAGAAATCATAAATTGGTTATGCCAGTAATTCAAAAAAGTGTTTCTCAGAAACACACCTGATTCATATTCAGAGTGTCTGGCTATCTCCCCATGTGTACTGGCACAGCTGTGCTCCAGTGGTGTGCTCAGATTACGAGTGTCATGTACACCTGTCAAAGGCTGTAGCACCTGCTTTCTGTAGGGAAACCCAAGGTGCTGGAGTTTTGTTGGACTTGATCCCTGATGTACTTCAAACTCCTGGATCTGGATAGACATACAGCACTTGCACCTCCTGCAGACATGGCTCTCAGCCTGGCTAACAGCTGGGAGCAAAGCTGCTTGGGCTGTGTGTCAGGACTTCAGCTGATATTCACTGGTTTCTGTCAGATACTGTTCTGATGGCATTTGAAAATTGGTGTGTGTGTCCATCTCCTTTTCTTCTCTTAAATTTTGGTTTTCTCAATGGTTTGTGTATACTGAATTTAATCATCCTGTAAAATCTTTTTTCTCTCTGAATCTGGCTTTCAAATCAAGTGGAGTTTGGCCCACTGGAATTTTGAATTTTGGACACAGAGACCCCATTTTATTTTCTGTTCCAGAAATTTAATACAGGACTGTGTAAACTAAGGCCTAACCTCAGTTTGGTCTTTCCTGTACTTGTTTTAAATTGAAAAATTACTTATTTTCTTGGAGCTTACAATCTGAAAAAAATCTTAAGTATTTAATGCAAGAAATTCATTAAAGCAAGTAGGGAAAATGGGATTTGTTCTGAGGACATGTGCATCTAAAAGTTCACATGAAATTTATTTCTAATCCTTCTTTGCAGCTAAATTATTATGTTTACAGTGTTAACTACAATAAACTGTATTTAAATGTCTGTGTTTTAAACTCTTAACTGAAACAACCTTCTTATTCTCAGTCTTATCTCAGAAATAAATAAATCCATATAGTGGTACTGTATTAACTGTGAATAAACACATCAAAACCACAAAAGCTAAGAGTAAATGATGAAAATTACAGTATGTTTATACTTTACAGCATATAAATTACATAGAATTTATTTAGTTGTTGGAATAATCAAGGAATTGTAACACTCTGCTTGCCATGTCTTTGGACTTTTAGATCAGTCGGGATGTGAGTGCAGAAAGCTGCAGTCAGGAAAAGCTGCAGCAGCATGGCTGGGGTGCTCTGCAGTCTCTTTCTCCAGTATAGATTTGTGTGTTCTTAAATGCATATTTATATGTGTATATTTGTGTGTTCTTTAATATATGTAAAATTATACATATGTAAATATAATATTTTAAAGTATTATTACACTATAATATTTCAATTTCCAGTGGAAGAGTTGTTATAAATTATGAGAGTCTAAGGTACTATAGAAGAGGATCTCTGTGTAAGTATATATTACATACATGTATATGATCATTACACTTCCAGATGAAAAACACCCACTGTGTCTACTTTTAAAGCTTTCATTAATGCTTTTGACCTCTTTCCTTAATTTAAAGCAATGTAAATGAGGCTTTTGTAGTGTTACAGTAACACATAAACTGTGTGCAAGTTCACTGACCTGTCTTACTTCAGTTGTCCAGAACTGTAAACTCTGCTCGATGTGAGACTCTGCACAATTATCTGAGATTTCAAAGGTGTTTTTTGAGAGCCCTAGGCTTCAGGCTTAGCTCTGTACAATCCTGTTTGGAGCCTCTCAATTTCAGAACGCTGTCCAGACCCATGGGCCATCATACACAAACCTGCTTGTAGGGGTGAGGATATGCTTTTAATTTGAATCCAATTCCCCTCTTTCTCAGAGGTTCTCACCTGGCCCATGTTTTGTTTCTTGTTTTTTGTTTTTTGGGTTTTTTTTCTCACATTGTTTATTAGGAAAGGTTTTGCATTAAGAGAGCCAAACAATAACATGAGGAATAGCATCTGCATTGTATGTCTTTGTAAGGCAGTTAACTTTACAACACAAGACTGAGCTGTAAATTACTTGCAATAGATTGTCTCTTTGCATGCTATCAATATAAAAGTTGACTGTAATCAACTAGCAGCTCTACCCAGGCAGAGTAAATACGTCTGCTGTTAATCATTAGCTTCAGATTTATTGAGACCTGATCCTCAGCCTTTCAACCCATCATGTGGTATGCATGGTATACATCTTACATTTCCATGTAAGATTTCTGGGACAGAAATTCAGGAGCTCAAAACTCAAACCTGGCATAAAGCATTTTTGAACTGAGACTACATCTGTGACTGCAAATAAATCAGAATCTTTACATGGAGAATTATATCCATTGCCTCTATTAGCATGTATTAATATTAATAGAAATTCCTATTAATGAAGTAATCTCATTAGACACATTAATTTCTACCATTCAGAAGCTATGTGACACACTTGAAAGATGATAGGTGGCTTTTCTTTCCATTGCATCATGGGTTTGTTTTGTTATTACCATATAATATTGGTAGGTAGCTTGCAAGTATTAACAGCATAGTGAAATTATACCCCTTTCTAGACTGTCATTTGTAGCCTACAGAGACATTGTAACCAGTCGATAAAACAGTCACAGAATAGAGCTTTCCCCGGTTTTGTATGCATTGTGAAGGGGGTCAACCCAAGCTGGAAAGTCACCAGCAGCTGTGACATTCCTAGTGGTATTCCATCTCGTTCGCTCTTAGTGACCAGCTGCCCAAAGGACTAAAAGATTTCATTTTCTACGTATGTATAACCGCTACAAGATCTGTACTTACAGTCTTTTCTGTTTGTTCTAGCAGGGCTGAAATGATGTTTTCACTGTAAACGCAGGGTAGCTGTTAAAGAAATCGTTTCATGTTAAAAGTAATGTTTTGAGGCATTGTTACACCTTGAGATGCATGATTAATCATCCTCCGCTCCCGTGATCTCAGTTTTCAATGCTCTGTTTTGAAAACTTAACTTTTTGAAGACAGCCATTGAGCTTCTCATTTCAGAGCTTTAACTGAGAGCTTCTGATTCCTGAGCTGCCAGAACAGAGAGAAGTTATGTAGTCAGCTTGAGAATTAACCTTTGTTCTTGCCCTTACAACATTTCCTAGTTTTCCATTTCAAAGGAAAGTGTCTTTCCATGCTCTTGCTCAGGAAAGCAGACAAAAGCTTCAAGGGGAAAGGAGTGTTGGACTTGATGAAGGAAAACAGGAGCTAGTGTAAGTCAATGCTTTAATTCACACAGTTTAATGTGAGAAGTTAATGGATGCCATCGAATTAGGGTATCTCAAAGCAGGTGATCAGCTTTAATTTAAAAGAATAAATTTGTTGAATAGAAATAGTGTAATAATGTCAGATTTTGTGATTTATTCTACTTTTTAATTAAGAAGAGGAGAGGTGGAAATGGAAGGGGTTTCCACACGAGCAGACAAGGTAGAGCTTTAGTAAAGGCAAAAATATGTTTTGCCTTTAGCTCACATATTCCCTGACTGTATCCCAGACAATGTGCAGTCTGGGAGCAAAAACAAGAGAAGATTAATTCCCTTTTTACTTTCTTTTGCCTTCTGTCTCTTGGTTTTGCACATTACTGGAATCTAAATATTTAGGGGTAATTATGAGCTCATCATGTGACCATTAAAGTGGAATTGAAAACGTATGTCATACAGTTCAGTGCTGGGCACCCCTGTCCTTCAGGTGAATATTCCTTGGCACTTCCAGTTGCTCCTTTCCATTCAGGGGTGTCACCGCTAGGGGACTCTCCCTCCCGCAGCCTGGCCTGGTGCCTCTTCAGGAGAGTTAAAGTCCTTTTCCATTACATTCATTGATGTGTGGGGTCCTGGTCACTAAGAGACACTGAACCCACACACCCTTTATTCTGCATTGTTGTGCCACATCCTCTTTGCCCATGCACATCTTTAGTTCTATCGGTCACATACTCAGATAAATACATCCGAGGGCAACTAGGTGGGTTAATGGGCATTATAAAATGAAGACATAGTAGTGAAAATGACAGAAGAATAGAAAGGATGAACACTTAGATAGAAAACTATTATTTCAGAGGAAGAGAAAATTAAATTTGAGCCTTTGATTGGCAACGACCTAGCAGGTTAGATTAGAGCATTATTGGCAACACATTTTGTTCATCAAAATAGAGGAGACCTTGACTTTTCAGAGAATTACTGAAGAAATTCTTAATTTTACAAATATCAAATAAAAAAAAATGAGTGAATTCTTGGTTAGATCTTTTTACATGGTCTTGTAGTATGTGCAACCAAAACACAGGAGTCTTTTTTCCTCTGTGATTCATCCATGTGTGCATAGTGTCTTATATGTAATAATGAGGCTGACTTGGTTCATTTTTATTAGCCAAACAGACAACAGTAAGAAAGAAAAATAAACAAAACATGCTTTAACGTGAGTAAAAGTATACCAGCTCCCAGGAATAAAGACTGCCTTAGAAAAAAAACCTGTTTTGTGTCTTACGTGCTAGGAAAGAGTTTGTTGACTCATTGTTTTTCTTCCTGGTAGGATTGACCTGCCACAGGAGCTTTTCTGGCACCTTGGAAACCATAATGTTGTTGTTATTGTTATTATATGTTTCTAGGAAATGACAGATAACAATTTTTTTCAAATTACTTCAGCTGTGGCAGCCTTTGCCTTTGTCAGTAATATTTCTTTTCCCCCTTTTTTTTTTCTAAATAAGATGACAACTTGGAAGTATATCTTTAAATTATTTTCATAAAATCCAAAGGAGCTGTAAGTAAAAAAATAAACTTGCATATATGTTTGTCCTAGTTTGGGACAAATTTGGAAGGGAACTTTCAAAAGGATGTTCCCTAAAGGGCAAATTTCAGCGGCTCTTCCCCTCACCTGTTTGGAAAATAAACCTCTTTCAAGAAAAGTGGAAAAATCTTTATTTAAGAAGCAGAGCATTCACAGATACGAGGAAAATGAAAAGTATTAAGCAATGGAACCTCTCTTTGCTCTGAAGAGATGGCAAATTCAGAGAGAGTCCTTTTGTAGTTTAGAGTACTTTTTGTGGGTGTGTCCTCTGCTTTTTCACAGTATCTCCAGGGCTCGGGTCTCAGCGCAGCTTGGGGGGCCTCTGGACAATAGTCCTGGGATTCCCGGACTGAACAATAGCTGGACAGTTCCAAAAAAACTCTTCTGGCCTCAGCTAATGAGAGAAAAACCAGCGAAAACAGTAAGGGAAAACTCCCTGTGTGTCTGTGGAGCGGAGAACTCCGAGAGCACTGCTAATCTCTAGGTTTTGAATACAGCCGTGCAAAAAATCCCACCGCTTTTCCTTCTCCCCCACTTTGCTCTCAGACCTAGTTTTAAAGGTGCAGAACTTATTTCTGGGCTAAACAGATGAATGAGGATACAATCCAGCATTATAAAATCACCCCAGGGCAGTGTTTTAGAGCTACTTGTGGCTGTGAGAACAGCCAGAGTTTTCTAGAAAAATACCTGGTTATAGAAATGATGGAGTTGTACAGTTCACCAGTGCAGCACAATGTATAAAGCAGTGAGAAGGGGATAAGTTGAAGTAAAAAAAAAGAAAATAGGAAAGAATGGGTTCTTCAGGCATTGTTTTTTAACATCTCTAGCCTTTTCTTCCTGACAAAGCAAGGAATATGAACAGAATAAAAAGAAAAGCTTGGTTTAGGTTACTGCAAGTCATCTGCCCTGCTGCATTTTTCATCTAATGCTTTCAACACTATTTTTATCTGCAATTCTTTCAGTCTTTAGACACTGAGAGCTTTGATCCAATGGGCAAATTTGATCTGCTTATTCTTCACCTGGCGCAATTTCTCATTCTTTGTAGTTGCTGTTTATTTGTTCTCTTATGAGGTGTGTGTGGTAAGACTCCTTTAGGGCCAAATCCTTCTCTGCTAAATTCAATGTGAATAATAATTTCTGCTTTGACAAAAATGAGATTGAATCCTCTGTCCTCTGCAAAAAAAACAGCGTTGTCCCAAAATGTCCTATTTGGCAATTCAGTTTCTACTACTTCAAACACGTGTTCCTCTTTATATTCAGAATGAAGATGGTAAGGAGAATGCCTTCCCTCTTGCAGCAGCAATTAAAGTGTCTTATTATCCTAACAGAAAGTGGCAGGGGAGGCTACACATCTATTGACAGTATTTATGATAACCCACATGAAAGTCTAGAGCATACAAATATTTAGGTTAACTTTGCCCTGGAGATGTCTGTAAGAAATACTGGGACATCCTTCTGCCAGTAAGGAAGAGATGTTTTTAAAAACAGTGCAAAGAAGTTGCTCCTGAGTGATTCATTAGTTTAGATGCTGTGTAGAATAATAGATGGGAAAAGATAATGAGCGTGTGAGGTCATTTAGGGTTGCTGCCTGCACTGGTTTATGGAGTAGTCTCCTGAAGGTAATCCTGGGAATGGATTTGCCTTCAGTCCCACAATAGTTTATAGATACTTTTCCAATGATCAATGATCATTGTCACAATGATATTGTCTCCTCTCAAAAGGTAGTGGCTCTAAGTGCACAAAATAGTTGTAGGCAAATGAGGAGCAAGGACAGATGGAGCAGACTGGGAAGCAGGATTAGTACATTTGGTTTAGAGGGCAGTGTTTTGACACTCTTAAAGTGCAGTGTCTCAATCCGTCATGTGTAATCCGAGTAACAATAGTGCTGCCTCAGAGGCAGGTTCATTGCAATACTGATTGCAGATACCATCTCCTGCTGTAATTGTTTCTTGAGATGGGCTTTCCTTCTGGCTCACAACTCTCCTTCATTAGTATCGTGAGGGGGCACGTAAACTTGACAGAGCAGCTACGTAGGGAAATGATGTGGTTTGGCTGGAAGTCATCGCGAAGGAGAAATACTTAATAGTCCTGCAATATTGCAACTACATATCGTGTCTCATACTCGTTAACTCTTATTCGTTACTCCAATAACTACATAGATAGGGTTCAATATTCGGGCTTGTGTGTGTGCATAAATATGCACAAGCAGTTTAAAGGATTTATTTGATGAGTTGGGCATGACAGCACAATTCACAAGTGGCATATTCACAGATAACGATTACATACAATGCCACGCATGTACCAGTAAAGACTTTACAGTGTTTAAGCGTTGAAGTCAGTGTTGAAGTCAGTCCGTTTCTCAGTGCGAGGCATGTTCGTGCAGTGCCTGGTATGGGCGATGTCAGATGTCAGTGCGGGGTTTTTCTATTTCCCTTTGCTCTGGAATGTGTAAATGTGCAGCAAATTGCTGTTTCTCTGTCCGTCCTGTCGCTTCCGGGCGGCCGCAGGAGGGCGCCCGGCGCCGCCCGCCGCTGTCCCGGGAGCGGCGGTCCCGGAGCCTCGGCCGCGGGAGGAGCGGGCCCGGCTCGCAACAGGGGCTCTCCGCTTTCGGGACTTGAGCAGAACCGCCCGCCTTGTCTGCCGGGCAGTCGCTGTGGCTGCAGCCACTGCCCAAGCTGCTCATGCCTTTCTCTCTGTGCTTTACTCCGCCCAGTGTCTTGGATCCCCTTCGGTAAGGCCACAGGAGTGAGGTCATGGAGTTGGCTCTTGAGAGCACATTGTTCATCCCCTCCTGTTCCACATCAGTGTTAGGCTGCGTTCCAGGCTGCACAATGCATTTACGGTGTTTAGTCACTCCCATGGTACGGTATTATCTCTGACGATTAACATTTTTGCCTTTGTAATAAGTTTATTTGGAATGGCTAGTACTCGTGCATGTGGCTGTGTAATCTTCTTCAAGGGAAATACTCATTTCCCAAAAATGTCTCCCTCCAGCCTTCCTGTCCATCAGACGCCACCAGGTGCACGGTAGGGGCTAGTATGGACAGTGAACCCTATAAATTCCAGATCAAAATATATCCATTTCTAGACTAGATATTGAAGTTTGTTCTGTGAAGTCGTATTGTCTCCGATGAGTTTTTATTTAAATTGATAACTGAAGTAACTTATGTTCTCTGAGTGCATCTGTATTCCTAGACACAGATTTTTACCACTGATTAAGGAGGCAAATTTACATGAAAGCCTTGCTCAAACTTTAGTATTACATCTGCAGGCTGTGCATGAAGTCTTGTTTTGTTGCCATCAGAATCAGTTGGGGTGTGGATTTTCTGTATTTGCATCTATACTTTCGACACTAGTGTAATGTAATTTGAAAACAAGTTACTTTGCAAGTCCCTTGCACTCCTTTGCAACTGTACCTTGTTCTTTTCTGTCCAGCTAAACAATTCATTCCTATAACCTCTTGGTCTAAAACCTGAACCTTCTACTAAATACCTTCTTCAGTTGCAGCCACATGTGTGTAGCTTGCTCAGGCTGCACCTCAGTGTGTTAGAACATTCTTATTCATTATTAGTTGCCTCCATCCATGTTGAACACAGGCAAAATCACTATGCATCAAGGAAAGAGGAAAATGTGATAAACTTGTTGAACATGTTGCATGAATGTCTATGACCTGAATTCACAATTTACTGTTCTTTGCATGGAAAATGTGGACACCTCTCTGCCAGGGCATAGAAAAAAAAAAAATCTTGAAAATAAAATAATAAATAATAAATAAATAAAAATAATCTTGTTATTGCTTCTACTTAAATGAGTGAATACATATCTCAAAATTAGTTTAAATTTATTTAGAGTGTTATTTATTCTAATTTGATTATTGGATCAACTTAATCTTACTTTCAGTTAGTTTTAGAATACATATGGATTGCCTTATTCTTGCAAGGAAAAAAGATGCACTTCCTCAAGGAAGAGAATAATGCAAGCACCTACTTGATTCATCCACTTAACCTGGTACCATAATCTCATTTGTTAAACTGTAGAATGTTGCTGTCACTAAAACTTTTATGTAATTGCTGTAACATCGTCATCAAAGTCAGTCTCACTGACTTTGTAAAAGTCATTATATATAGAGATATACTGCAAATACTTAAATGAAGAACAGGGAGAGTTCCTAATGCTGGGCTGGTAATTTTTCCTTTTTTTTCCTTTTTAGCAAACTTCTGAAGAGAAAGAAGTCTGAAAAAGGTCTGCAGGGAGTGACTGGAGAATGGTTTGAAGAAATAAAAAGAAGAAAATTTCAAAATTACAGTGATGTCAATAGAATGTTAAAACCACCATTAGAGCATCAGCTAAGGAAGAGCAAAAACACCAGTAAGTTGCATTTGTCCATCTCCTTATCTGTATAATAATGGTCACGAAACCAATGTTTTACGGCATGTCAGAGTGTAATAGTTAAGGAGTTTTGCACTGAGCTTCTCATATCATAGCTTTACCAAAGTTGTATTTTCAAAATGGGTATGTTTCCTTAAGCAGATTCTGTTAAAAGCAGAGCTGGGATTCACAACAGACAATCCCTGATATTGTTATGCCATATGGAATCATAGCATGGCCCAGGTTGCGAGGAAATCGGAAGATCTTCAAGTCCAGATTTTCATAGGAAAGGGAACCTGGATGAGATTATTTAGCACTGTTCGTAGTCACATCTTGTAAACCTCTAGTGATGGGGTCTCTGCCATGTCCCTGAGGAGGCTGTTCCACTGATTAATTGTTCTCACTGTAAAAAAATGTCTTTATTAATTGAAATAAAATTGCTATAATTATAGTAAATATGGTGGTAGTTTCCCAGTCAAAGCAGTGATGTCTACGTTATACAAAAAGTTTGTGGTTTAACCTCAGCTGGCAGCAAAGCACTACACAGCCACTCATTCCCCCACCTAAGGGAGGGCTAAAAGTGAATTGAGGTAAAGACAGTTGATAAAGTAAAAGCCACGCACATAAGTGAGGAAAGCAAGGCATTCATTCAGCACTTCCCACAGGCAGGTGTTCAGCCATCTCCAGAGTTCCATCACATGTAATGTTGACTTGAGGAGACAAATGCCATCACTGTGAATGTCCCCCTCCCCTTCCCTCTTCTTCCCCTAGATTTTATACACTGAATATGATGCCATATGGTATGGGATATCCATCAGGTCACCTGGGGCCAGCTGCCCCAGCTGTGTCCCCTCCTGCCTCCTTGTGCAGCCCCACCATTCTCATTAGTGGGGGTGGGAGAGAGACAGAAAAGCCTTGGCTCTGTGTAAGCCCTGTTCAGCAGCAAGGAAAACATCCCTCAATTATCAACACTGTTCTCAGCACAAATCCAGAACATAGCCCCATATTAGCTACTATGGAAATAATTAACTATCACAGCCAAACCCAGCACATTCAAACTCCTTGTTCCATACCATTTATATCACACTCAGGTTCCACATTATTCACATTATCCCCATTAACCACCTCACTGCTTTCATCTTGCCTCTGTTCCAGCTTAGACTTAACCATCTCCTGCAGTGTAGTCTCAGGGGTATACCTGCTCCAAGTAGAGCCACAGTCTCTCCAGGGATATACTTGCTGTGGCATGGACTTATCCACAGCCCCAGTCCATCTGAGGTGCACCTTTTCCAGCATGGCCTCCTCCATGGGCCACAATGCCTTCAGAAATGCACCTACTCCAACATGGCTTTACCCGTGGCTGCAGTCCCTGCAGGGGAGTACTTGCTCTGTCGTGGTCTTACCCATGGCCACACACTTTGAGGTTCTCCAGCATGACCACATGCACAGCCACGGGTGCTTCAAGGTGTACCTTCTATGGACTTCTTCTTGGCCACAGTCCCTTCAGAGGTACACCATAACCATGGCACATAACATTCCACTCTAATAAGCACAGGAGCCTGTCAATCAATAGCTTAACAGCAAGAACAGTGATAAATTCAGTCTAGCACATTCCACTGAGATCTGTCATTATCTCAAACACTTCAAGCCCTACACTGGGCATCCTAAAGGACTCTTGTGGTTTAACCTCAGCCATCAACTAAGCACCACCCAGTGGCTCATTCAGGATGACCCTCATCAGGATGGGCAGGAGGCTAAAAGTGAGAGAACTTGTGAGTTGAGATAAAGACAGTTTAATAGGTAAAGGATAAGTCTTGCACATGAGGAAGCAAACTAAAGAATTAAGTTACCACTTTCTGTGGGCAGGCAGGTGTTCAGTTGTCCCCAGGAAAGATGCACTCCATCATGCACAATGGTTGCTTGGGAAGACAAACACAATCACTCTGAACATCCTCCCTTCTGTCTTTTCCCCTCAGCTCTATATTCTGAGCACAGTACTGTATGGTGTGGAATGTCCCTTGGGTCAGCTGGGGTCAGTTGTCCCAGCTGTGTCCCCTCCCAGCTCCCTGTGCACACTGAGGATGGGGTGAGAGGTGGAAAGGCCTTAACTGAGCAGTGTAAGTGCTGCTCAGCAGTGACTAAAACATCCCTGTGTTAACAACACTGCTTCCAGCACAAGTCCAGAACATAGCCCATGCAAGCAACCATGGAAAAAAGTAACTATGCCAGCCAAAACCAGCACAAAAAAAATTGTTTTTTCCTAGTTTTCTTAAAAAAGCACCAATGACATTTGGAATAAGTAGATGAGTTTGGGTGAGAAAGGTTAGAATACACCAGTGGAATTTTTTTTTTCTGGTAACAGTGGGCTAAAGGCATGCCAGTGCTTGTGGGAGAGTGTCAAAGCCTGAAAAGTTGGCCTGACCAGGAAGCAATTTCTTGAGATCTCATTTCACAGGTTCTGATGCCCATCCAAAATGAACATGCAGAAGAAACATGGTGTCTCTATAAACAGCATGGTATTCTGTACAGTCTTTCATCTTCTATCCAGATAGAAGATACTATCCAGCATGATACATGCTTTTATTCCATTCACACTTCCGCATGTTTTCATTGAGCTCTTCCTATTTGTGCTTCATAGCAATTGGAAGCAGAGTCATGAATTTCAAAGAAAAGTGAAACCTTAAACATTTTACTGATACTACAGACCTGCACAGAACAGATCTCAGTTTTTCCTGACCTTTTTTCCCCAACATCCCCTCTAGTCCTCAGCTACCTACTATTTTCTCTTTCAGAGAGAGTCTGGTTGACTAAACTCTGTGTAATTGTTCTCTGGTATTTAACTTTGAAAACACCTGTTTCTGTTTCAGATCTGAAGAAGGGCTTGTGTGCCTCAGAGGCTTGTCTGATATTTCCAACTGTATGAGTTGGCTAAATAAAAGGTACTATTTCTACCTGCAAGCCTTGCTGTGTCTACATCCCTAGACCATCCTGGCTATGGCAGAGTGCTATTAGGATTCTCTTGATGTCACCTGCTCTGTCAAGTCAATGCCACCAAGAGATTAGGCTCTGAAAGGAGTAAAGAATGTAGCATTTTAAAGCACACAGAGATTGTCACTGAAGGAAAGGCCATGTATTACACATAGGATTTAAATTACATGACATGAATAATTTTGGACAATGTCCATAATGCTGGTCCTTGCTATTGTTATAAATGACACTTTGCTCTAATTTCTGGGTTTGCTTTCTCCTACAGTCATTGGATAAGCCATTTTCAGGCTGTTGTATTGTTTCAGGCATGCGTTGCATTAAATGGAAAGAAAAAAGAAATGCCTTGTTCCTGAGTGATGTCTTGTTTTCTCATATCCTCCAGTTCACTGTGGTGTGGTGCAGGTCCTTCAGTTTCTTTCCCTTATCTATGAACAATACTAATCCTCATCTTCCCACCAAGTGCCAGCCACTTTTACAGGCAGACTGAGTTTATGCTCTATTTGAAGAAAACAAGTCATAACCTTCCTAAAGAAATCATTCACAATACCTTGCATTGAAAATACAGATGTGATATGCAGTTTGTAGCAGGAAAAAGAAGGTACCCAGTGGCCACAGGAATCCCATTGTAAGGAATTCTCTGATACAGAGAACACATTAGTCTGAGTTAGTGTTATGTAGTTACATTACAGTCAGGTCATTGTATATTCTGAGTTGTCACATTATATTTCTTACAAATGTAAAAAGAAAGTGAGACGTGATTGCGGGTGCCTCAATTTTCAAGTGTTTGATTTGCCTGTATTTTAAAGCAATTTAAAGCAATGATTTTCAAGTGATTGAGTGCTGATTATTTTGTGAAAATCAGCCTCATGTATCTCACATGCATCACCCAAAACCAATAATACCTCTTGAAACTTTGGACCTGTTTATCTTTCTCTGTCTTCTAGTTAGTCATTATAAACCAGTATGTCACACAGTCTGTCCAAAAATGTCAAAACTGGATTTTCCTGACATAAAAGGTAAGCAAAATAAATTTGTTTATGAAGACATAACATTTATGTATATTTTAATACTGTGTTTATTAAGAACTTGCAACAAATCTACTTTTTATCACATTTTTAGATCATAAAGAAATAAAAATGTCGTCCCGCACAAATCCTCAAGCACAAAAGAACACTTCAGCTTCCTTTCTGGGGTTCAGATCACCTTTTGCTTGGCTTTCCTCCTTTAGAAAATCAAGGAAAACTCAGACTCAGAAGCAAGCACGGTGAGCTATAATCAGAACATACATTATTTCCAGCTTTAAAAATACCTATGAATTGTTCTATGTTTTAGAACAAAGTTCTAAAGTTTTAGAAAACTCTGTTAAATTATTTTTCCAGTCTCTTGTTTTCCACCTCATTGGAAAGATTGGGCTTTTATTTGGTCCTGTAATGAAAGATTATCTGTATTGTGTCAGAAGAAAGAGGAGTAAGTCACAAGTAGTAGGTAGTCTCTTGGCTAAAGCTATTTTGTTCAGGTTTTGCATAAAGACTTTTAAATTACATGAGAGACTGTAGACTTAGGAGCAGTTGCATCCTATTTAATTCCCTCCCAAGAGGACACGTGGGGATCTGGTGCCCTATGGCTGTGATACAATAGGAAAGCACAGCTTTCCCAAGTCATGGCAGAGAGTACCAGCCCCAGGCAGCTCTGCTGCATCAGTTCCCACCATTTCTAGCCCAGAGGCAGTTTAGAAGCAGCCCTGCAGCTTTAGCTCCAGCCAGGCAAACCGGACGGCTCTTGGCACTTTTGTCTTCTGTGCTTTGTCAGTGCTTTGATTTCAGTACTTTGGTTTGCTTTGGTTTTTGGTTCTGAACCTAAGACGGTCTCACACGCAGCTCTGAAGCTGCTGTTTGAAGAGCATCCTTCTTCTTTGCCATTCCCAGGACTGAAGGAGCTGTTCAGAGGGAAAGGGGTGGGGGGAGGCTACAGTCAGGCTGGTTAGGCTATCTGTTCTCTCTTAACTTTTGTCCTGTATGGCTGTATGTCAGCAACATGTGTATGAAGTCTTACTATTCTTATGTGCATCTTAGGGTGATGCTTGGGACTGGCAATCACAGGTCGAGCTGCATTGTGCAGTGCTTTGAAATCTAAGTATAAGATCTTTGGTACAAAAAGCTGATTTTCGCTCAGTGAGATTGGTATTCTGGTCTCTGCCTGGGGCACCCTGCTGGCATGATGGTAAGACAAGGAACAGCTGTAATAAACAATGGAAGAGAATGAAAGCCTCTAAAGAAATTATGTTTAGTCTGATACATAGGTTTTGTAACACAGCAGCTTGCTATTGTACAGTGTTTGTATCAAAGCAGGAGATTTAAGGAGAGGTTTGAGTAGAGGCTGTGAGGTTAGCTTTGTGGAAGTTCACTGGTAACAATTCTCTTACGTAACAACACAACATAGAGAAAGAATATGCAGTGTTAACACTGCTCCATACCTGTCATCTTCTCGTTCCTCTTTCTTGTGACCTCAAGAAATATAATGCCTCTCATCCTGGAACACAGAAACGCTGGGCTGCCATCTTCCCTGAAGAATAAAGGGACACTTGTGTAACTGAGAATCAGATTTCAAGGGTGCTTTATCCCGGTGCACAGTGAGGTAGCCAAAGCACACGCGAAGGTCGAGGCTTTGCTGTAGAATCTAAGCACCGGAATGATTTCTTAATTTAAGAAGGCAAAGAACCCAAACAGTGCCCACTCATTGCATCAGCTTTTCTCATGTGTGTTTATCTGGCTTTTCCATGGAAAGTCTATCATATCTCAGGCTCAGATGCCTTTGATTTCTGACCGAGCACAGCTTGAAAAATAAACAAGTCAATCCTGACGTGTAACTGAGCTGATTGCTACATTTTGTAGTCACGCCTCTCTGTTGAAAACTTCCCCCACCCTCTTATAGGTGTTGCCGTGGCATGTGGTTTGCTTTATGCATAGGCAAAGCACTGAAATAATCTGCCTCTCACCAGGTAGAGTTATTTTGGAGAGCTAGTGAAACACTATAGGACGCAGCACTGTAAATCCTGTAAGTAAGCCTAACTGGCAGAAGGTTTTCCATGGCTAAACATTAATGGCTGGTTAGAGGGTCCTTTCATTTCTGGAGAGAGAGTTTCGTCAGCTGCAGTGGTATTTTACTGTGAGAATAAATGATGGATGCTGCAGGAAGGAGTGTGCTTACATGGAGTTACAGAAGATGCTAATAAAAGGTTTGTAACTGTAGTCTGAAGGCAGTGAAATGTTTGATCACTTTTGTTTCAAAGGTGTCAATGTTCTTGAATACATCTTTACTATTTTCTAATATTTTCTGGACAAAAATGCTGTTTAATTGTGTTTTCAGCATATGTGAGTTATGTGTTTGGTTTTTAGTTGGCTTCTTATGTAGTATTGATAAGAATAGTATTGAAGAAAATGGATTATACTGACATTAGACAGCATGGTGATAGCCTGCGGAAGACAGGTGCCTTGCCTCTGTGGAAATACTAATTTGCAGCAGATTTTAATTCATGTTTTTTTATTATTGTTACCAGTAGTGATAGTCATCTTTTACTTTTAATCTTACATTTGATTGTCATTAAAGAGATACATATGTAAGTGGAAAAGTATAAAATGGAATTTCTCATTTTCCATAGCGAGGAGTATTTTCCAGATGGCAAATATTTCTAAACTTGAACATCAATTTACCTTCTTTCCTGCTTATGAATAATAGACAATATTTACAAGTATGTGCATATACATTGTGTGCAAAACAATGTAAGCATTGCTCAGTGTTGTTAGCCAAAAAAGAAACTGAATTACTGTTTTCTAAAATTAAGCAGTATTTCTCTGAAATTAAGAAGAACTTTAATTTTGAAATGCTAGAAAATTTAAAACAGTTCATAGAAAATAATAAGGCAGTTTGGGAACTGCGGAGATTGGGATAGGGAAAAGATTAAAATAACCTCGTCAGTATAAGTTAGCAGGGAGAAAAATAAAGCAGGATGCAATGACCAGTTACTTCTGAGACAACAGTGACAGTAAAGACACAGATGAATTTAGAATAGTGCCAGAGGTGCAAATGAAAATTTAAATTTTGCCTAGACTATCAGAAGACATTTCTAACTGACATTTCTAACTAACGTGTCTACTTCACATAGGTTCATTGCAAGGAGCAATGAATACAACATCAAGTGGGGAAAGCTTTGTGCTCTTGTGCTTTGCCAAAGAGTGGCTTTGCACAGTAAAGCTGAAGAAGAAAGCTTCTAAAAATGCTTTTGCATTTTTGTTATGCATATAAGTAAAACTAAGGTAACTTGCTAAGCCACAGGATTTTACTGAATTTAATTTGCAGGAAGTCATTGTGAAAGCTCTAAAACTTAAGTTTCATTGTGTTTTAGAAGCATTTAAACACAACTTTTTTTAAGTTTAAAGGAAAAGCTACATACCGTTCTAAGCTCTGGTTCTGTAAACTTCATTCAAAGAGAGAGGTAACCCTCTGATTTAATGGTTTTTATTCAGAGCTACAAGGGAAAATTGGGAATTTCATTTTCAGACTGTCTAGCCAAATCCTAAGCCTGCTGAAGTCTACAGGCTTGTTTGGTTTCAGTTGGACCCCATGTCAGAGAGGAATCCTGGTTTTACAGTTCACAATTACAGAAGCAAAAACAAATTGCACCTTTCAACTGTTCTTCCCTGCCTGCAAGCACATTGCAAACAAATGACAAAGCACTTCAGGAGGAAAGGCTGGGCCACAAAGAACTTGCCAACAAGCCGGTTTATACTTGCTGTTGAAGCACAATAAAGTAGTCTACCTGAGCACAGGGAGGTTTTAAGAGCCTAAGAACAAGGTCATTCAAAAAGACTTTGAGACAAACAGGACTGAGCAGAACCATCTTTCCCTACTTCATTTTCTCCCAAGAATTAACTTCCTGGGAAAAAGGTTTCTGAGACAAGGAAGAACTGGCAATAAGCACAGGCTAATCAACATTTCCTTCAGGGCTTTTGAAGGGACTGGGTTTGCTTAGTTGTAAAACAAGGATCTGCAGACTCGAATAGACTCAGGGAAGTCTAGTCCTGTTCTTGTTTCTTTTGTTTATTTTGTGTTTGTCTGCAACTCACCCCATTGAGTACTTTTTATGTTCAGGTCTTCTTGGCTTGTTCTAACCACTGCATTACTCACGGACACTCAAGCCACTTCTCTGCCAAGCTCTTGCAGCCTTAAATAGCTTAGGAAAGTAGATGAGCTTTCTACCATGTCGTAAAAATTAGTAAATAAAGGCTGTTTTGGGTGAGTAGCAGCAAGTTCCAAAGTTCCCACCAAAACCAATCTGCTGTCTGTCTCTCCTCCTTTGCAGGGACAGAGCACAGGTGAAATGGAAGAGAAAAACAATAGAATTGCAGATGCAAACCACTCAGACATTAACAAGTATATAACTTAGGCTATGAATAGTACCTACTAATTTTTTTTTTTTGCTTGGTAAAAGAACAAATACCATCTTACCATAATGCTGGATTGAAACAACTACTTTATGGCTGTTGCAGACATTGAGATGTCAGTAGGTTGAGTTTACTTTTGGCTGTGCAGTTATGCAGTTTCTAAGCTGACAAGACCAAACTGAATGGTACATTTTCCCAGCACCTTATTTTTGCAGAATTTTGGTGGGGGGCGGGGGGGGTTTAAGGATGAATTCTTCATAAAGCAAGTTTTCTTAAGATGCTTCTCAACAGTTGTTAAAATGAGAAGCTGGATATTTACTACCTGATGAAATTACATCAAGTTCCTTTTCAAAGCCAACATTTAAATCCCTCTGCCAACAGATATGACAGTTCTGCTAGCCCACCCTCAAAAGTGGAAGAAATGGCAACGGTAAGCTTATCAATTTATTGTCCGCAATGTTTAAATACAGATTTTTCAAAACCTAGTCCCCTTGGTATAGGCTATTGCTTTAATATCTGTTTAAATAGTATTCTTGCAGTTTTTGTTTCAAATGCTAAGTAAAATATCTGTGTTGAGAACTTGTTGCATGTAGTAGACTGAGCTTGTCTGTTAAAGTCCAAAGCTTTCCTAGCTAGGCCCTACATCTAGCTCGGCCAGATTTCATTTCTCTCATAATGACAGAATCATTGCATGGATCTTTTCCTAGGTCAAGACCTTCACATATTTTGGCAACTGTAAACAACCTGTAAATAGATCAAAACACACACTAAACAATAATCTAGTGTATTTACTTTGTTTCATTTCATTTGTACAAGGATGAAAAAGAGTAGCTGGCTTGGGCAGGCAGTAAGCTAGAACCGTTTGTGCAACATTTCCATGCACAGAGTTACCACATAAATGTAAATTTTGAAGTAGAAATTTTTTTCTGTTTTTTTGATGGATGTATGTTCCATTTTATAAGCACATGCTCATTTTAAGGATAAAATAACAGATTTATTTCTGATGTAATTTAAGTGCATGCTGTTGAAATATCAGAATTTCTTCCAAGGATTATATTTTCTATCTTAATTACCTTATTACTCTGTTTTACTAACATGGTTTTCCTCATCTTCAATTGGGTGGTATAACCACAGAGGGGACTAAGAAGGTATACACTGTATAATCAAAGGTACAGAGGATGTAAACTGGCCACCTCCCTTCTCTCATATTTCAAAAACAAAGGGATAATCTATATTAATGTATGACTGAGCAAAGATCTTATCAGAGAATCCTGTCTGTTATATAAACATATTATATAAAGCTATATTATAACTAGACAAGTAAAATATTATGAATATGGCAAACAAAAAAGTAGTAGGGTAGGTTTTTTTGAAAAAAGGAGGAAGAGTTTCAGCTAAAATAATTTAGCAGTTAAACAGTTGTCTGCACTTCCACCATCTGAGACTGTGAGCTGAGAGAAATATGGGTGGGATAGAGCCTCTCAGTTTAACATGTAATCCAAACACAGATGGGGAATAGGATGACATTTTCCCCACTTTTACCCCTAAGCGCTGTCTTGCAATAAGCAAGTGGACTGTAGTGTAAAATTATTAAATCTCTGTTGGGAGGCCAGTGTGTGAATTTTAAAATACACTGGTCAAGGAAGAAGTGATTGTGGAAAACTAAACTGAGAGATACAATGCAATGAGGATACATTTGGATAAAATGAGTAAACCATGCCCTTATCCAAAACATGCTACAGGATGAGGGCAAGATGAGTAATTCTCCTTATTATATGTGTAGAAGTCTATAAAATGCATGCAATTTTACAACCTCAGTTGTGTATTTTAATAATACGTTATTTAATGGACTGAAAGAGTTAGCTCACCTCTGGGACTTGTGACACAATTTGTGATGTGACATGTGAAATGTGATTTGAACCCACGTGTAGAACTGAAACAAGGTTACCTTAAAATTTTTTTTGTTAATAGGCTGAAATGTGTAATTCCTCAATGTCAGCTGAAACAAGTGCTCATTCTTTTGATACAAACCAAAATGAAACAATGGAGAAAAGTACACTGGAATGGAATGAACAGCTAGAGAAGGAGATTTTCAGTGGTAAGTGTGTGTCCTTATTTTGGTTTTGTTTGATAGAATTGTTACCAGAAACAACTGTGGTTTGAGAGAATTTTTTGCAAAAGCACAGGCTGTAAAACATAGCTCATTTCTAGCAGAGTGGCTACTTTTTGTTATCTTTGTCTGACAGCAGAATGTCTGCTCCAACACTGACTTCAGGAGATGTCAGTGATCACTCTCAGAACGCATTTCATCTCACACTGATACAGTTCAGAAGAATCCCAGGAAACTGTGCACAGTTCTCTCTGCTGTTTCTGCCAGGAGCCTGTACAGCACCCTTTAGATGCAGACATATGGTTATGTGAGAATTCTATCCCAGTTTCCTGCATGCATAATTTTGGTAATGATGAATTATTTGGCCTGGTTTTATAAACTGTAAAGCCACAAACCACAGAAGCAAGAGGCATTATGACATCCAGTTAGCTTTCTGGGAGCCTTTTTATACCCCCAGTCAAGAGTTGCAGCTTGCAAGAGTTTTAGCTTGACTCATGTCCTCCCAATGGAAGACTCAGAAACAACTCATCTTTTTTCTTGTTCTAAGCTGAGTTTCTCAGGAATCTTCTCTTTTGTGTGATGAAGAGAAACTTAGGAAGAATGGAGAATTTTAGTACCTTTGGGTCACATTTCATTCCAACCATACATACTTATCAATGCTTTCTTAATGCTTTTGTAGTGTTAACGCTGGTCAGCAATGACTGATCACTCAGTCTTATGTATTTAAGTGGATTAGGAAATTCTGTAACAAAACAATCATATCCATTGTATATTATCTGTGGTATTTTCAAAATAGCAGAATACAATTAGCAAAGGCATAATTGGTTTTGACAATACATTTTTATATATATTTTATATATTTTTATATACAGTTTTAATACATTGCTGTCAGTCTTCTGACTATCTTGGTTAATTAAGCTATATAGTGTTTAATTCTAGTTCATAAGGTTGCCTAGATATATTTATATAAATACATATTTGTTGCTAGACTGAATCACAGCTTCCTAACTATTTAATTACCCTTTCTTATCCAGAAAATGCCATTTTCAGTGCTCATATAATTCAGAAGAGAACTTCTTTTATGAATGAAACAAACAGTAGACATGGCAGAATGTTGAATATGCTTGTTTGATGGTTTGCAGGATTCTGTTTTCTTATAGTTACATCATAACTCTGCTTTGTGAACACACAGAAAGTCCATGTTTGTCTAGTGAATGCTTTTCAGGGATTTTTTTGCTTACAGATTATATGTGGAACGTTCATGCATGCACACACACACACGTATACAATGTGTGAGTGAGAACTCATACTTCAAATTGTTTTGTTCTTCTTTTAAATAGCATAAAGACTAACATTTACATAAAGAGCAGTCATGGAGGAGAGCATTTTTTTTCTTGTAGTCATAATGGGTTACTGCTGAAAGGTCCTATGGAGGAAGAATGTGTGGTTTGGGAAGGGTTTTGAATGCTGAGAAGCTGACTCCTTTTAAAGCTAGTTCTGTTTATTAATGTAGTACATGAAACTTTTTAACATAAGCAGTCAGAAGATTATTAAAGAAAACAAAACCAAGTATCTTTTTTGTTTTTCCCTGTGCAGTTCTAAGTGATCTGGATGATCAGCTGGCCCAGGAACAAACCCAAGACCCTTTGGAAGGAACAGTTTCTACTAGCAGTGCATCAAATGTCCAAAGTAGCAGTGCATTCCCTATTTCAAAGAGGCAGACTGCTAGTAGAGGGCAACAGAGAAATGACTGGAGGGACATGCCTAGCACATTTTTCCCAGATGGACTGAGAACACTAAGGGCCAAAGATGAACACAAGATATTCATCAGACCAAGGAAGTTACACAGTGCATATATAAACTGGCACCAAACAGCCTTTCAAGAAGACTGCAGTTATGGAGATGCAGTCGACGGAAATCCTCGTCTGCACCGCAGGAGGCTGTCTGCGGTTTCTTTCGGACGCTCTTCAGAAGGGAGCTTATATCCCCCTTCTGTAACACAGAATAGTGGATTTAGGCACAAGGGTTGTATGAACAGGGATGCAGCTGGCAGAAGTTACTCCGTGTGTTCCCTTCGGAGATGTCCATCATTGGTATCTTCTGATCAACTATCAGCATCTAGTTTACAACATCCATTGGCAAGGGAGAGCAAGAGTGGTTTTGTACCCAGGCTTGGTCGACAGAACCCAAAGAGAATTCCTCTGTCTTCCATTGTTTGGAACAACACACCAGACTCTTCAGAACAAACTCCAGAAACAATGTTTAGAACTCAATCATTGATGGAGTTTCATGCTACAGACCATGGTAGATATCCCAGCTCTTTGCAAGAAACTAAGAAATACCCAAGTTACCACTCAAAACACCACTACAGAAGATCTATTTCAAGCAGTAATTGTTTTAGTAGAGTTAGTTGCCCTGACGAAGCTCCTTCTCCGTTGCCTTTTGATAACTGGGAAAACTATCCTTTATACAAATCAGAAAATAATCTCTCTAGATCCTACTATAGAGATACCTCTTCTCATGGCAAGTTGTATGCAAACCAAAAAAATTCTTATGGAAGAAAAGACAGCTATCCTTCTTGGGCTGATATTCCTCAGTGTTACAGTGATGAAGTGTTTATTTCCCCCGATGCCAGCTTTGAAGTGTTTATGGCTAATTTAAATGACCACCAGTGGACACATACAAAGAATGCCAAGTTTGGTTCACAGCGCCTGCAGAACAATTTTCATGTGTACTCTCCAGAAAATACAAGTATCAAAAGGATGACAAGAAGTCCAAATAGAAATTTTTCAGAATTCACTGAGGGCTGTCAGCCTTGGCTGAGTTCTAACTCTTCTGTTTCTTCATCTGGTATCAGAACTGATGAGTCAGTCTTTCCCAATTCAAAGGACCAACCAAAACATACAGGACTGAACAGGAATTCAGTAGTTGTTACCCGAAGGAGTACTAAGGCAGACTTTACACACCTGGAAAAGGGTGAAGGTGTGAAACAGCCAGATGAAGACACGCTGTTACAGTCAGCTCCTCAACAAGCAGATACAAGCTACATCAATGCACGGAATTTTACCTCTAACAGCCCTGCTTCTGCCATGTGGCAAAGAGATGTATCTCTCCTTAACACAGTGACATCAAAGAGACAAACCCAAGCTACTGCCAGAGGAGATGCTACAAAAATTTTTACATCAAATAGTGATAAAAGAAATGTAGAAATGAAGGAAAATGATTGCCCACCCAGCAGTGTGTTCAGTCAGCCTCCCTGTATTTTGCCAGCTGATGGGAGCAGGAAGGAACCTTTTCTTCCAAGTCAGAAAGAATGGGAACATAATCTGCATTATGCAGCACAAAGAGAGAGTATCAAACAGGATAATTGGAGTGTAGAAGCCCTTAACAAAGCTACTTCAAAGAGACATTCCTCACTGCTGAATGTTACTTCTGCTCTATCAACTGAAAAATTAGCAAACTGTCAAGGCCTGTTGTCCTGTCCTCCTGAGTGCTCATCTAGTTTCTCACAAAACTCTCCACAAGCCCTTTCTCATAAAGACAATGCTAAATGCTTAGGAACACGAACTAGCTCTTCAGTAAATTGCACTGCTACTGAATCTCAAGCAGAAGGGGGGAAAACAGCTGAAGTGAGTAGAACAGGTGTTAGCAAAGAGATTTCACAGAAAACACTGCAAAATGCAAGCACTTTAGTTACTAAGGACTGTAATGGAAAATTCACTACTAGTTCTCCACAAAATGGATATTCTGAAAATATTTATATGCATAGCTTTGATGGAGACCCCAATACCTCTGAAAATAGTTTAAGTTATTTTTGCCTTGAAAAAGGAACGGAAAAAATGAGGAGTACTTCACCTTGTATCAGAAGGTTTCACAAGCAAGACAGCTCACCGAGACATACCAGTAGCTGCAGCATTACTGGCTCCCCTGGCAGAAACAGCTCCAAGTCTTCTGACCCCCTTGTTATTTATTACACTTTGCCTAGAAAATCAGCTAGCATTGCTGGTAGTATTATGTCAGAGACGCCCATCTCTTTACCTAGAGAAAGTAGAACAACATACGATTGTTTAAGGTCTGAAGCTCTGCACAGAGCTGACACCTCTTATTCTAATCAAAGAGATGTGTCTTGTTTAGATCCAAAATGTTCCTTTTTAACATCAGCATCATTAAATGCTGCCACAAGTGACAAAGATTACTGCAGTCCTTTAACCAAACATATTAATGATTCAGTAAGTAGTAGTACATCAGTTGATTTGACAGACAGATGTAAACATCTAAGTAGAAGAGAATCCTCTGTGTTTCCAGATTATAAGGAGGGGGGAAATTTTTTGCAGAAATATAAAACCACAAGCACATTTACAGTTTGTGTTGATGAAGATCATGTCAAGTATCATGAACTAGTTTCAATTTATTACACACTACCACGGAGACATTCAAAAACATTTTGTAGCCTCTTTAGAGATAATTCAGAGGATGCAGATTTACCTTGTCCCAAAGAAAATGCTCAGTCACCAAGAATACAAAACAAGAAAAATGAAGGTCATGTGAGTTTAGAAAATGTTTTTTTCCCTACTACTTCAGAAAAAGAGGTGCCTTCATATTCTTCTGACCAAGTATCTTCAGTTCTGGTCACACCTCAGAATCTAAGAACTGCTGCTGATAGTGAAGAAGAGAATTCTCACTTATCCCCTAGCTCTGAGAAGTCGGTGAGTGTGGTACCTAACACGAAAGATAATTCAGCACATCTTTCATTAGCAGAAAATGTCCTTTCTGATGTGGCAACAAAAGAAATTTCTTTTGGTGGCCCACAATCTATGGCAGTAGTGGCTAAGTCAGGTAAGGCCATTTCTGATGCTTCAAGCAGCCAAAAGGCAGAAATACATATAAAAGAAAAGAAGGAAATTTTACAAAGAACCACACCACTAATGTCCACTTTATCAACCCCTCCCAAGCCAGGCAGACATTTAGAGAATCCTTTATATTCTAATTCAACAAATAAAAATACAGTACAGAAGGGAAGCTCTGAAAATTGCTCTCAGCCCCCAAGAGTGAACAAGAAAAATCTGAACAGTTTATTCCTCCGCTCCAGAGAGAAGAGTTCCCTTGGAAGGAGTGGTAACGCAGAGCATGCTGATGTGCCACTTACTCCCATGGAAGATGTGTACAGGGATAGTGCCCAAGTTAAACAGAGAGCAGGTGTCCTACACCGAACCACCCCTCTGTGTAATAATAAATTTAGTGGACTGCAATTAAGGGCTGACAGTTCAAGAAAAAAAGAGAATGGTTTAAACTTTAGTAGCAAAGTGCTTCCAGAGTCTCCAAGCAAAGCATCTCAGGTAAGCACAGCATCCAGTGCCAGTCCATTACTTCAGCTAGACAAAGTGGCTAGCACAGATACAGACGAAGTAAAGAATTCAAAAATTAAAAAAGAGCAAAACTCACCGAGTTCTCATATAGGTAAAGTTTACAGTGGTTTTCAGGAATCAGAGAGGCATAGTGAGGGCAACCTGAACATTAAAGATAAAGTCCCCAGGGTTACACAAGATCAGAACATAACACAGAGTCCAGAAGAGGAAAACAAGCTTCTCTCTGACTGCACAAGAGACAAAGTCAAAGATATAGAGAAAAGGAAAAACAGACCTTCAATTAAAAATAAATTGGCAGCTGTTTACAAAACAAGTCGTAAATTTTCAAGTAAAAATTTACCCCCCAAACCACACATAAGTAACATTTTTTCACAGAATGATGGAAGTGCTACTTCTTTAGAGGTCAACATGTCCCTTGACTCGTTGATTTCAATGGATTCCCAACAGTCATTCCTGGAGTTGGACAATGAAAATCAGAATCACAGTCTGAACTCTGACAAGAATACTCCAAGACCAAGAACAGCTGATAATAAGAAGCCTGGAAATCAGAATGATCCTTCTTTGCTTGTTAACACCAAAAGGAGGCCTTTTACAAGTTCATACACCCAGAGGGAAGCCATCAGTCCTCAAAAGACTGCAGTGAAAGTGGAAAATAGGCCAAGACTCACAACCTTGTTTCCAGATAAAGCAGTAACCGCAAGAAATAAGAATTCCCAAACACTTGATCTCGGGTTAGAAAGCAAAAGCCAGCCTATCTCTCCCAGTGCTACTACCTCATACCCACTGGATGAAGAGAAAGGAAGAGCTAGCAGTCATGTCTGCGCTCCTCCCTCGCCGCTTTTGACTGACAAAAACTCCAACACCTATATAAACAGCTGCCTGCAGGCAGACACATGTCCAGAGCAAAACTTGACTTCCCAGAGAGTGCTTGGTCAGCGTCAAAATACCTCTCAGCCTACCAGCTTAGAAAACGCTAACCTCAATAGCTATCAGTTACGCAAGAGCCACGTGAAAAGCCAGCGCGAGCGTCACCTCTCTGAGGGCGTTTGTGCCCAGGATTCCCTTGAGACCTCTGCCTCAGGAAGCAATATTCTACCCAAAGATGGCATACACGGGAAGAGATTTAAATCTTACTCAGAGCTGTTGTCTTGTGATGAGAATGAAAACTGGGCATCAGACGATGAAAAATGTTACAGCACTAGAAATTTAATGTATCCGTCTGTGGAATTTGGTATATTTGGCAAAGAGCAACAACTGGCTTTCCTGGAAAATATCAAGAGGTCACTCACAGAAGGGCGATTATGGAGACCATGTCTTCTTAATAACCCTGGTGCTTTCAGAGATACAGAGAGCTCTTCTATAAACAGGGCTGAGCTTCTGAGCTCGAGTTCTGCTGGGAGCAAAATGTCATCAGCTGCTTCATCCCCCCGAGAGCTGACTGATACCTACGTGGAAGACCCAGCCGCTTACTCGGACTCGGACAGTGATACCACCACCGATGATGAATATTACCTAGATGAGATAGACAAAGAATCAGAGCTATGAAGGGACTGTGGTACTAAGATGGCACAGTAGTAGTGTGGTAGTTTCTGGGCAGGCAAAAACATGTCAAATACGCTGGGCCCATAAATAAGAATTTATGCTGCTATGAATTGGTGCAGCTTCCTTAGTTTCAAGGGAGTTAGTATGTTATATTAGCTGAGCATTTGACTTTTGTATTAAATGTGTGGCTTCACCTTTCCTGTTTCTCTCAGCAGGGAAAAACAATGTTAAAAAAATCCCTTCCCCATATAATAGAAGGTAAACAGCTGTGGAGCTTTGGGCAGTGTAAGTCCAGGGATGGCTTTCCTCTGAGTCAGCAAGCAGTGGTTAGGTTCCTGCCAGCTACGCAGTGCTGGAATGGCTAAATTCTAGCTTGAGCTGCTTTTTCTTACAGAACTTAACAGAAAACCAAGAAGTTACTTTGCTGATAATTTGCTGTTTCTCCTAAACCAGGGCACAATCTTCCTCATTATCAAGCATGATAATGCTAATCCTTCCCATTGAACAAATATCCTCACAAAATGAAACCTCTTAAATCTTTACAGATTTGTAAAGTATGTATGAATGTTCTTTTTCTGCATTCCTGGGAAGCATAGCAGCAATATCCCTGGTGGCATTTGTTCTGCTGTGCTGTTGAGGCAGATTCCATACCGGGACTTTTCAGCATTGCAAGAGCAGTGAGCAATGTGAGTTGCAGAAGTACCCCTAGTGTGGGAGAAAAAGCTCAACACAGGGCACAGCACCGAGAAACTGACCAAAAGAAAGACAACTGGGCATGGAAATCTGCTTTCCAGACATGGAAGATTCATAACCAGCACATCTTTGGTTTCAGTTGACATGATTGGCCAGATTTCTGCCTTTGACTTAGAAACAAGTTAATTTGGATTAAAAGTCAGACACTTTTAACAATTCAAAATATAAAAAAGTTTAGCCTGTTAATTTCCTGTATTAACCTCACAGGTTAAACCTTTAGTTGTCCTAGTAGTGAGAAGATAACCAAAACAATTTGTGAGATCCCAGAGTTCTGCAGCTGCCTCTTCTTGGCTGGTCTCAGGATGAGGCACCTGTGGCCACTGGACTCCTTCAGGGCAGCAGCACCTGGGGCATCCTGAGAGGGAACTTGGCTCTAGCACCACTGCACCATACAGACTGGGAGTTTTTTACTTGCAGAGTAAATAAAACCAGTAAGAAAGTCTCTTTGCCCTTTGTTAAATTACTATCCCTTTTTGGTATTTTTCAACTGTTCCTGCTGTGACCACAGCACTCTTTGTCCTCTAAACTGAATGTGTGTAAATATTTTCCATTGGCTTTTCTTCAGCCACAAAAATAATGTAGTATTATTACTCAGTAGCCAAAACTTGTCCCTGGCCATTAAATTTCTAACTGAGCTTTGTTCTCTTTTTATGAAAAATCGGAATCTGGCTCACTGAGCCAGAAGGTGCATTTTAAATTAATTTTACATTTTCTTCTACTTTATTTCTGATTTCATATATGGTCTGAAATGATGGTCCATATTTTTATATGCTTTTTAATCCAATAAAATTTCTGTAGGACATAATTATATTTTTCTAACTTGAAGGACAGTATACCGGCATTTGAAAATAACATATTTTACACGAAACAAGCAATGCTTGTATCACTGATTACTCCACAAGAATCTAAAAGATGAAAATATTACAGTAGGTAAGAGGTATCCTTATTTTTTCACACTGTAAGCTTCGTTAAAGAAGTGGGTCTGTAGTTTAAATCTGTACTGATATATAATTATTATTGCTTTTCTCTGGGGTAATTTGTCTTTTGTTGTACATAGAAAGACTTAACTTAAACTGTATATTTATAGTCAGAATTGATCTCTACAACATGCCTGTTTCACAAGGATAAAAGAACATAGGCAATGCTGGAAGGAAATGACTACTGTATAATTGCAGTCTTGTAAAATGTGGTATTCAAAGAAGAAATTATGTTTTTCTGTAAATGTTTCTATTCTCTGTGTGTACAGGATTCTGTAGAGTAAGACAAAACCAGCTGAGTATCTGTGCTGAGTTTCTGCTGTTGTACATTTCTGCAAAATAAATTAATCCAAAAATTTGGGATACCAGCCTACATAAGGTAAAGAACAATAAAAGAAATGTGGAAAAAGGAAGTAAATGGTCATACAGTTTTTCTTGACTAGACATAGAATAGTTTAGAGCATTTTTATTTGTAAATAGTTTCTATCCATTCAACAGTAGTTGGATTAAGTGCTCACCTTCCAGGTGTAAGTTTTTTTTCATTTGCTATGCTGTGTATGACAAAATCAGGTGGCTTGATTTAATGTAAGCAAGTAAAAACTGCTTCTGATTGTAAATCAGTTGTGGAAGACTGCAGCCTGTTGAGGATCTGTAAACTAAAATTTACACTGAATAGTAGTATTCTAACAGTCAATTGCATGAAAGCACAGGGAGAAATATCTTTTGAATATCAGTTCCATTCAGTTTAGCAGAGCCAAATTTTGACACTTCCACTCTTCCAAGATTTTCTTTGGCAAAAATATATTCTATAAATATTGGTAATTTACAGGATTTTCACATTTAAAACTACTTGTTTGAAATAAATTCTGCATTTACATTAAAAAATGTATTGGTACTGTATTTGTTTTTCACATGCTGTGAATGCAGTAGACTATAAAAAAAACCCAAAAATCCAGCATCTTAATATGGTTGCCAAGATCATCAGGCTGCTGATGGCCAACAAAGCCATGGATTGAGCAGGGCAGGCAGCTTTGGTCCATCTTGTAGCTGTAGCCAGCAGTCACATCAGCTGCCAGGCTCAGGCCTGCCTCCTGCACAGGCAGGATGTGCTGCCTTCTCTTGTCCTGCCAGCCGATGAGTCTCCAGCACACAAATAATTCTCCATCCATGGTAGAATCTTTACAGTAGACATAATAAACCCTTAGGGAGCCGTATGCCTATAACTTGCCTTGAGGTGCCTATACTCCGTGTAGGGGCCCAGGGTAGTGTTTGATGAGTATTTTTACAAGGTGATGAGCTCCACGTGAAAATCCCTTCAGCTGCAATTAGGCCTGAGTGAAACCTGGCTGCCACGTGCCATGTCATAGTGTGAGACTCATCATAGTCTTTCAGCCTTAATTACTACAGCCAGTATTTGTGGTACCTGAGCTCAGTGATGCAGAGTCCTTCATCCTGCCTTCAGAAGGAAATATGGCTTATGAACTAAGGTGGTTTTTCTGTCTAGACTTCTGTCCACCCAATAGGTCGTGCATGTACCCAGATGATCTTTGGGCATTCCACCATCTTGATGACATTTGAAAGAAGGGACAGAAATTTCATGGATTCATCAAAGGATAAGTCAGGGTTGATGTGACTTCAGAAGGTCTCTGGTCCAGCCTCCTGCTCACAGCAGAATGGCTTCGAGGTCAGGGCCACCTTCTTAAGTCTTCATCCAGTTGAGGCTTGAAAATCTCTGAAGATGCAAGACTGGACAGTCTTTCTGGACAACCTGTGCCTCAGCCTAAAACATGGAGGTGTTACAGGGTGACCATCTCGTCTTCCAATTCATGCCAGTTGTCTTTCATCCTTCTGTCCTGCACCATCTCATCATCTTCCTGGGGGCTTCTGTGAGCTCCAGATACCTTATTGAAGGTATCTCTTAACAGGCTTAACAAGTCCAGCTGCCCCAGTTTCTCCTCAGAGGGCCGGTGCTCCAGCTCTGCCATCTCAGTGGCTTCCCCTGGATTTGATCCAGTTTATTGATGTCTTGTTCTGGGGAGTGCAAGGCTGGATGCAGGATTTAGATGTGGTCTAACAAGTACTGAGTGGAGGTGGATAATGACTCCCCTCGACCTCTGGCTTTACCCTTGTTCATTCAGCCCAGGCTGCTGTTGGCCACTGTTACTGCCAGGGTTCATCGGTGGCCCATGTCCCTCCATGCCCACCTGGACCCCCAGGGCCATTCCCTCAGAGCTGCTCCCAGCAGCTGGTCCCAGCCCATCCCAGAAACAGGGATGGCTCCTTGCCAGGAACAGGGCCTAAGAGCACCGTCAGGCCCTGATCCCCCCCACCTCCTCAGGGCTCCCCTTGCTCACCCTGCCCATGGCTCACACCACCATTTCAGCCCAGCCTGAGGCCATCAGTCCCTGGGCATCCCGCCCTGCTGAGTCTGGCCCTTTCTGCAGTCTGACAACCCCAGGACAGGCAGCTATCCCAGAGTGGTGTCTGAGCCCAATTCCCCTCACAGGGACCGATCCTGATCTGCAGATTGATGTCCCTGTCTGACCTCAGCCCTGCCCTGTACCCTGCAATACTACACAAGCTTTCTCTCACTGTTGGGAGTATCACACACGCTATGTCAGTGGAGTTCTGTGGTGATATGAAGTGAGGGAATTGCAGAGACTAAAGACAAAAGCAAGGAGGAAACCAGACTTGATAATTCCCCCTTCAAGGAACCTGTTTTTCATGGTCTGAATACACAGAGACTTGAAGTTCATGTTATTCAAAACCAGGCAGAATTAATTTGTGCTCTCATTGTTTTGCATGTGAAAATCCAGGCTTGCCCAGAAGCTCGATTTAATTCTCCTACAGCCTTGTAAGCCCTCCCATCTACTCATACCTTGAAATACTAGTAGTAGCAAATGGTAAAAATGATAAAACAACTTTAGGAGACAAACCATCAGAGTTTTACCCTCTTTACTTGAAGAGTCCCAACATTTTAAATCCATAAAATTACTTTGTTGTTACATTTTCTAGCGGATAATACTGTGATCCCTTTTCCCCCCCTCACCAAGCATCGCAGCACTGATGAGTGCCACCAGCAGCATCTCACCCACAGACCTCAGGAGCACCATAAATGCATCTGAGCCTCCTCTCCGGGACAGGGAACCCTGCATCAGTGTGTCCTAACAGGGTCCCTGCTCTGTCCTTCGCTAGTACAATTGCTATGGGAAATCCCAAAAATCAGTGAGGAATTTTAAATTATGTCAGGTGCTTGGGCCTTTTTACAGCAATCTCTGTACATAAGCTGACACAAGGCCGTACCAATAAGCTATAGATGATATTTTCCTCTTCAAATTCCAGGCCAGCTGTTCAGCTGCCTGGAATTTCATCCCAAACCACAGGTAACGTGTTATTGGGGGGTGGGGGGCACCCCCGATCATCCGCTCATCAGCGCGTCCCGCAAAGCGCCCACAGGCAGGGGAGATAAACCTCTCGGCACCGCCAGACCAGCGGGTCCGAGCCGCTCCCCGCTCCCACCGCGGCTGTGGGGAAGCGCCCGGCCCCGGACCCGCTGCTGTGCCAGGGCACGGTCCGGCGCACACGGGCTGGGCTGGGGCAGCCTCTCACCCCCGACCTCCCTGCGGACATCGCGGGACGGCCCGGAGGAGGAGAACGAGGAAAGGCGGCGCCGGATTCAGCCGCCCGGGGACAGCCCGGCCCTGCCCTCGCCTCCCTCCGGCTCTACCCGGCCCCGTCGGGCCGCCCCGCGGGGCGGGGAGCGGGCGGGGGCCGCGCAGGGCCGGAGGAGGCCCCGGACCCCGCTCCGAGAGGGTGAGGTGGGGGCCTGCGGGGCGATGTGGGGCCGCGGGCTGCTGCCGCTGCTGCTGCTGGGCGCTGCGGGGCCGCTGCTGCGGCCGGCGGGGTCGGCGGAGCCGGCGGATCCCGTCAGCGCCGAGCGGAGCCTGGCCTGGGGCCCCGGGCTGGACGCGGGGCTCACCGTGCCCGTGAGGCACTTCTACATCCAGGCGGTCAGCGAGGCCGGACGCAACTTCTCCCGCTCGCCGCCAGGTACCGTTCATGTGCTCCGGGACGGGCAGGGGCGCGGAATGCAGACCTGCCCCGGGCTGCGGTTTCGCCACAGAACCTGGCTGGAGGTGCCCACCCCTTCCCCTCTTCCCTCCTCCTTGCTTCCTTCCTTCCTTTCCCCGTTCCGTGCGGTGGCTGTGCCATCGCCGCTGCCGCGCCCGGGACACGCAGGACAAGCAAAGCACATGGTCCGACCCGCCTTCCTTCTGGTGCTGCCCAGTGCCTCCCCTGCTCCCACCAGTAGTCACTCCAAACAGTAGGGAATTTACAGCAAAGAAACAGTAAGCTCAGAAAGAACCAGTGCTCCTGGAGCTAGTGGATGTAAAATCCCAGTACACAGCTGGGAAGTGGTAACGTAATTAGTTTTAATGCCGCACACACACCAGTTGCTTAAAATTTCTGTCTCTGTCAGCAGAGCCCTCTGGGCTCTGTTATCCTACTGCTGCTCCGTTAAGGAGTAATTTTCATTTGTTGTTTACTCAGCACAAGGACAAACCATCCCATGACATTTCTCCTGAGGGTGGGAATTGTTCTTACAGACCGGTGGTATGATGCCAGTCAACTGTTTGCTGCTGCAAATTAACTCCTCACACTCTATTTGTAGTTTAAATATGGAATAAAAATTACTTTTATATCACAGATTCCATAATGAAGATAACCCTGGGATGGCCCCAGAGGAAATCTTGTGTTGCTAACTTTCATAGGGTAGAGGCTACTTAATTTGTTCACAGAGATGGTACTGAGAAGGCAACTACCACGTATGCACGGCCTCTTCGTGTGGTGTTAGTTAGAAAGCTGCTGCTTGCAGAATTAAAGAGTAGACATACATTGTGCCAAGGTTTTGGGTTTGATCCCATCCCTGTATGGGCCATTCACTTAAGAGCTGGACTCGATGATCCTTGTGGATCCCTTCTGACTTGGAATATTCGGTGAATCCGTGAATTATACAGGCTGTGTCTTCAGTCCAACAGAAGCATGGATACTTCAGATATTTCAGGTCTGGACTTTCCCCATCTGCTGTTGCACCTTGGTGCTGGATGTCAGTGCAGTTTTGTATTTGCAGTCCAGAATGCGACTGCACGCTCCCTGCCAGTGCAGTGGAGGTTGATGGCAGCTACACAGGAGAGCCTTGGGTTCAAACAACAGGTTGCTAAAGGTGGAAAGGTGTGAAGTTCAGGTGGGTTCTCATGCTAGTGCTAGTCCTCCAAAATAAACTTGTAGGACATGGGTACTGAGAACCTAGTTTTGATCACACTGTGTTTGTGTGTGTTCATATTTATGTTAATAAATTCAGTGTCCCAGGAAAGCTTCCAAGTCCCAGTGCCATCTGGCATGGAGTGATCTTCATTCATCCCATGACCTGCTGTGGCCTCCAGTCAAAGACAGAGCATGCGTGCTGCTGGCAGGGAAGAACTGTTGCCTCGGCATGTGCTAACTGCTGTCCCGTGCCAAGAATTGTTTAGGAGGGTGCCAAGGATTCTTAAAAAAATTAGTGGTAGAGTTGGTCATATTCTAGTGCATGAGCACTGTTTAAAGTATTCATAGAGACCCTGGCTATGAGCTTCTGTTCTTGAATGGTTTAAAATGTTCAAACCTGTAAAATGTCATTAAGAATTAAAATGGACAATATTTATTCAGGTACCACTCTCCAATATAACTTAAATACATCTCAAAATATATCTGTTGAGATAGCAAAAAATCCGAATTATCACCTACACTGCAAAACAGAAACACTGTGATCAGACCAGCAGAGCTATGGTTAAGGCATCACATTTGTGAAATTTGTCGAAATCTATTAAATTGGTTTTTATGTGCATTAGAATTTCAGTCAAGTGGTTCAGGGCTTACTGGGCTCCATTATAAAATTTGTATAGCATCATTAGTAGATTTTAAATCCAGATTTGTTTTCTGAATGTCAAGTCTGTTCACTAGAATTGATATATGCACCATTGCACATTGCACTGGAATTTCAACCAGAAGGTTGTAACTGACCTTTCTTTGTAGGAGTATGTCAAATGATGCAGAATTCATTCTTTCCCTAGAAAAATTATTTCAAAGATAAGAAAATCCCAGCTGAAAGAAACGAAGCTTTCTTTTGGTGTAAACAGCATAGATTTTTTCTTACTTCAGATACTTGGATACACCTTCCCCTTCTTTTCTGCTAGGTTTCAACAACTCCCAACCATGTCTTTATATGCTATTGACCATGATAAAATCAGCTGTTAACTGTTGTTCAGATGATCTACATACTCTGCTAACAAATATTTTTCAAGGCCTCCCAGGTATTCTTGCAGGTTTCACCAAATGCTTTCAAAGAGCAGGGCATGCTTCTTCCAGCTTTCGTTCCACTGCTGCCAAACAGAGTTGTGCATCTCAGATCACTCACCTCCATACCTGGGCACTGCAGGACCTCCCTTTGGGTCTTTGGTTAACCATGATCCCTGGGCTTTTGTGATGGTCACACACAAGACCTGTATTTATTTGTTACTGATATATGCTCTTGCAGCCAACTCTCTGAAAGCATAGGCTTATAATTCGTGTGTCTCTTTAGTGACTTCATCAGTTTTGTGTTTTCAATAAATTTCAGTAAAACAGTTGAATCAAAAAAATCTTCAGATCTTTTCATTTCTCTTCAGCATACATGTCAGAAATAGGGTGACTAGGTTTTTTATGTTCTTCTTTAGCAATTTGCCTATATAAGTATCTTGTTACCTTTTTCCTCTTTCCCTCCATTTCATCACTTGTTCCTCCATGCATGGTGTATCTCTTTTGCAAGCTGCACAGAAGAAAAAAATATGTAAAGCAGGTGTCATTATCCTGATTTCTTAATGCATCCCATTTTGACTGTGTCTATATTTTAGTCTCTCTTCATTACTGGGAAATTATTTTGTACTTAAAGTGCTGTCCCAAACATGTTTTCAGGGTAACAGAGAACTGCTAGCAGTGCTGATTCAACAAGGACACATTTTTCTTTTACAATTCCTTTGGATTGAGTGAAACAAAAAAACCACAAGTGAAAGTACCATGGTAACTTCTTCCAAATAAAAAATAAAAATCAGCAAGAAGTTGTTATGATTAAGTATGCATTAGAGGCCTTGGCCCCATTACACAATGAACGTTGCAAATTACAAACAAAAAGTCTGTTGCCTCCAATGAATTATTTGTATGCACATGAAATACTCAATCTTGGGTTTTTTCCCCTTCACTGTCAATGGAGTTAGCTTTTTCCCAGAGAGCTTTGTTATCAGTCACTTCCCTTATCAAATTATTCCTGTGTCTAAAGTGCCACCAACTAAAACTAACAGATCCTTTGGGTGGATCAAGGGCTTCTCATGTCTTGAGCAGGATGTACATAACAAGCAGGGAACAAGACCCACATAGTAATATCCTGTAGGTGAGGACAAGGATATGAAATTGAGTAATATTTGACTTGTGATTTCATTTTTATGACAACTGAAAACTTGCTTTTCTTCAGTTGGAAATCACGATACCCAGTAAAAATGAACTTTTCTTTGTGAACCTCATGACGCATTCTGGATTTGAATACTTCTTCATCCAAATAATACTGGGTGATAACCATAGGGAGAGGCTAGTTGGTTAAAGTCAACTGCTTTGAAGCAAGTTAAAAATGGTTGTTGTGATTTGCAGTGACCTTTGAGGCAGAGATGTTCATTTCTTTGGGAGTCATTTAACCTGAATATTCTTGCACGGTATTTGACTTGAATCCAATTTCAAGATCCAGTGATTTAAGAAAGACATGACTGATCATTAAAAGACTGGTGCTTATCACATCAGTGCATTTATCTGTGGATGCAGAGTATAGAGTTAGTTGTGACATCTCATGTTGGGACATATTCAGATTTTAGTAACATCTTGATTATTTCTGGATTTTTTTCAGTTTCATTTATTTCGTATACTACTTGTTGGTAGCATTCATTGTATTTGTTTGGTTCACAATGCTTAGACTGTCACACTTCATGAATAATTTGTCCCCCTCTTTTTTTTATTGATAAAGTTGACAAATGACCACTTGTGATAGAATTAAAGAATGTAACAGATTCATGTTTATACATACTCATATTTTCCATAAATTATACCATATCTTAGTGCATTAATGATGAAATGCTCGTGATCTTTAAGCACAGGTCAGACAGATGTCCAGGGAACATCTCTACTATCATTCTCTTATCCCTGCTTTTCAGTAGCTGGGACTTTAAATGTGCAAGACAGTCAGCAGCAGCCCAAAGCTGAAAAATTTGTATGTGACTCCTGCATGCTGCAACTGCCTTTCCACAAGCTGGCAAGTATTCTTTTCTCCTGTTACTTTAACTTGGTTTCCTGTCTTTCTTACTCTAGAGGAAATTAATTGTTCCTCAGAGCACTAATTTGAAAACTTAGAATAAAACCTAATCTTAGCTTCAAAATACTGTTAGTCTTCTTTCTTGTGATCAAATATTTAACTTTTTATCTACATCTGCAGGTTTTCCATTAGAGGTGTGCAATGACTAAGAATATTTGGTAGGATGATATTTCTTCACTGGAAACTAGTTTTACCAACTTGGTATAATTAAAAAATTTTAGTGAAAAATAAATTAAATTCCATGGTCTTAATTCAGTGGAGTTTGCTCCTTATTTTTATTTACTAGATGTGATTCCAATAGCTTAAAGTGATTTTGTCTGGTTTTATTTTCCTCTTGCCAGGGAAAACACAATTTAAAGTGGTAATTAAAGCACTTTCTCCAAAAGAAGTCACCAGAGTTTACACCCCTCGGCCTCTGGATAGAAATGATGGTACATTCCTTATGCGGTATCGGATGTATGGAAGTGTCACAAAAGGCTTAAAAATTGAGATACTTTATGGTGATCAGCATGTGGCTCAATCACCTTACATTTTGAAAGGTAAGGGTATTTTTTGATGTAATGTATCAAAGTTTGAATTAGGATGTATTTGAAACTGCAACACCTGGGCTGTGGTAGCTGTGGACAGCTCAGACAGTTCTGAGTCCCCCATGGGCTTGGCAGGTTCACAGAAATGCAGCTTCATTCAGCAGAATAATTTCACCCTCAGAAGTGAAACACAAGTCTTTTATTTCTGAAAAGAGAAGAATGTTGCTGTTTTCTCAGTTACACTTCAAAATTCCAGAAATTATAGGGAGGATGGTTTCCCAGGAAAACTGTAGAAAACATGGTATTTAAAAATGCAATTATGTGTGCTGTAGAATCACCAACTCTGGGTGCTTTGTTTTCCACAGGACCAGTTTATCATGAATACTGTGACTGTCCTGAAGAAGACGCTGAGGTCTGGCAGGACACGATGTCCTGTCCATCCCAAGAACCTCAGATTACCAAAGACTTCATTTCGTTTCCCACCATTGACCTGCAGCGAATGCTTAAGGAAATCCCAGCCAAGTTCAGCCAAACGAGAGGTGCTATTGTTCATTACACTATTCTGGATAATCACATCTACCGGCGCTCCTTAGGGAAGTACACAGACTTCAAAATGTTCTCCGATGAAATGCTCCTGTCACTGGCCAGGAAGGTATCGGTTTGGTTCATGTCAGACTACTTAGGCAATATCACAGAATCACGGATTGGTTGGGGTGGGAAGGGACCTCTGGAGAACATCTAGTCCAACTCCCCTGCCAAAGCAGGTTCACCCAGAACTGGTTGCACAGGATCACCTCTGGGGTGGGTTTTGAATATCCACAGCCTGTCTGGGCAGTCTGTTCATGGCTCTGTCACCCTCACAGCAAGGAAGTTTTCCCTCATATTCAGATGGCACTTCCTGTGTTTAAGTATGTGCCTGTTTCCCCTTGTTCTGTTGCTGAGCGCCATTAAAAAGAGTCTGGCCCCATCCTCTTGACACCTGCCCTTAAGATATTTGTAAGCATGGATAAGATCCTCTCTCAGTCGTCTCTTGTCCAGGTTAAACATATTTAAATATGGTAGTACAGCAATTGTTGCATCTTCAGATGTGTAACTGCTGAAGTAAGATTTGACATTTGTTTTTCCATCAAGGCAACACTGTGTGGGGGCTGGCCCTGCCAGTAATGAAAACATTTGGAAAGCTCCAAGGGCTAAGGCCCAACTGTGAGCTGTTTTGTGGCCTCTGGGTGTTCCTTTCATACTCATTTGCAGGGCAGAAGCTTGGAATTCATACATTAAGCACAGCTAAATCTATGAGCTATCTGGTAGGTGAACTGAGGAATAGATGTATGAGTGACAAACAGCTTCTCTGTGTTATTATCCTCTCTTGGGCACACGGTTAGGTTCGTCTTCCTGATGTGGAGTTTTATCTCAACGTTGGAGACTGGCCAGTTGAGCATCGGAAAGCTAATGATACACCTGGTCCTGTACCTGTCATCTCCTGGTGTGGCTCTGTGGATTCCAGAGATATCATCCTGCCAACGTATGATGTAACCCACTCAACTCTGGAAACCCTACGTGGAGTCACCAATGATCTCCTTTCCATTCAAGGAAATACAGGTGAATTAGAGACTGTGGATTTAAAAAGAATTGGTGATTTCCATCAAAGATGCAAGTTGCATTCAAATAATATGTTAAAGTCTTCAGTGCCCTAGGACATGTCTGAATACAAGCAGATTAGTTTTTACAGATTGCAAACACTTTTCAACGCTGCCACTAAGCAGGTGTGTCACTTAGAACCAAAATTTAAGAACTCCAGTTTGCAATAGACAATTTGAATTTGACACTAAAGGTATCCTGAAGATACCTATTGTGACCTGGCAAAGGAAACTAAATGTAACTAAAAAGCCCTTCTCCTCAGTAAAGGACTCAAATACATTTCTTCTAATCAAATAACAACCCTTTTCCTGACTATGTTACGGCCCACTATTCTGTTTACAAAAAATTAATTTCCATCCTGAAAGAAGTAAGCTTGATACTATGGTGCAGCCTTTTTCAAATGAGAAAACATTGTCTATATGAAAAAATACCTCAGAGTGAGATCTCCTGAATTTCTTTTCTGGCTTTGAAAGAAGAGTCAGCTTTACTGACAGGTGTCTTCCTCCCCCTCAGGAAATTAAAGAATACTTAGGAATCAAATAAATGGCATAGCAATATCTAAGAAGTAAAATGAGTGGAAAGTTACTTCTTTTTATTTAATTAGCTCTCAGTTCCTCATTTCTTTATTAGTTTTCAAATTAAATATTTCAATTAAATGATCAGTTGGAAGCATTGTGTGTTTAACTCATTTAGTAAAATTGCTTTTCCAATTAGGAGACAGTAAGAGACTACTCCATTTAATAGGTCCTTTAGGGAAATTTTCAGCAGAAAGGTGAGGAAGGGCACAGTTAATGTTTTTAAAAGCTGGCAATAAGCAGAGATGAAGTCTTTCAGACTCTAGCTAAGTGTTTAGAGGACACAACATAGCCATTTATTTTCTTTTTTAAGACATCATTAAGTGGTTCTTCAAGGACCTAACTAAATTGCTGGGTAACAGAAGTGGATTTTACTAAAGAAATTTGGTTAATGTGGCAGGCTTTATGGATGGAAAATTGCTTTAATTCTTAGTATTTTCCTTACATATTTTATTATAATCCCTTATGTAGCTTTCAAGATAGTTGAAGTTATTGAAATACACAATTGTTGAGTGGAAAAGCAATTCTCTAATTCTCCTTTTATGAGTTTCTCATCACAAAATTCAAGCCAGAATTGGGAATTTAACCCTGTGATTAATAAATGGTTATGGGAAACCGTGCCAGTCCTACCATGTGTCCAAGTGCAATGCCACTGTCAAACCAAGTTCTTATTTGCATTGAACAGATCCTGAGCCTGTCACTGCTGTTTGCTTTTGCCTTATCACTCACTGCTCATAGGCCCCTTCTGGGAAAACAAAACTGAGAGGGCTTTATTCAGAGGTCGAGACAGCCGAGAAGAACGTCTCCATCTTGTCAAATTATCCAAGGAAAATCCAGAGCTACTAGATGCTGGAATAACTGGATATTTCTTCTTCAGAGAAAAAGAAAAAGAGCTGGGAAAGGCTCAGCTGATGGGCTTCTTTGACTTCTTTAAGGTAGCAATCAAATTACAGTTTTGGATTAGTTTTATGTCAAGTTCTTACCAACTGAAAAGACAAGGCTTACTTTTGTTAATTCTTTTCAGTAAACAAAAAATTACATTGCTGTGGGAGCACGGGTCCATGCAGGGTAGATAAACCACCTGTAATCAATGTCCTAATGTGACACACTTGTAAAGAAAGGCCTTTAGAGAGACATTTTGGCTTATTTTTATTTTTTAAAAGTCTGAGAAATTTGATTTATCACCATCAGGGTTTCTTTTATTTGGGGTAAATATGAAAACAATGGACACAACTTATATCCATTGCAAGTACACTGTGGATGTCAGAATGAGTCTTTGTAGTAACAAATTAGAAAAATAGATAAGTGGTTTTGCTGTACTTTAACATACAAATTCTACTTCAAGAAAGATATAAAAAAAAAAGGGACAGAGTCCTGTATAAAGCCATTATAATATACAGCAATTGAAATTCTGTTCTGAAGATCGATATTTCAGAAATACTGTTAACAGCCAAGAACATCTGCCAAAGCAGTGCATGCATGGTTTTAGTATAATGTTTCATCTTATTTTATGTTTCAGATTATTCTACATAATAAGGTTAAGTCAGAATAAATTTATTTTGAATTGAAGTATAGATTAGTTTTAGTTCCTTCCCTGATGTAGCCTTTGCTCTATCACAGGACACTTCAATATGATACTCATCAGGGAGTTCATATGACACAAAGGTCATATGGACTGTCAGCCTCATGTTGAAAACAAATCCTTCTTCCATTATGTTATCCAGAAGACCATGAAACTATACATGCTTAATGCTAAAATGAGTTTGAAGATGAAAATTAATAAACATGGCTACTTCTTGCCTGTTAAAATAATACTTTATACAGTCAGTGTTCCCATTCCCATACAAAACATTTCACCTTTTTTTCCCCTCTTCACGCTGTAGTACAAATACCAAGTGAATGTAGATGGCACCGTAGCAGCTTACAGGTTTCCATACCTCTTGCTGGGTGACAGCCTGGTATTGAAGCAAGATTCCCAGTACTATGAACACTTCTATATTGGATTAAAACCTTGGAAACACTATGTTCCAGTTAAGAGAAACTTAGAGGACTTGCTAGAGAAAATAAAATGGGCTAAGGTAAGTTCCATTATTGATTCAAGTTCAAAGTGATAAACAAACATGTAAACAATTTCTCTTAATAGTCTCTTCATACATATTTTGCATGAGCTCTGTTGAGATCCTGGAATAAAGGAAGTACATTTTGTTGTTAGTATAAAATGGGAAGGCCTTATTTGAAGTAACCATCTCTATTTAGGGGAGTACTTAAGTGTTCATTTTAGGTATGGGCAGAAGAGTTCTTGAGTCAGAGCCTTGGTATACTGACTAAGGTAATTGTGAAAGAAACAACCAGATTCCTAGATATGACTTAATTAATGCTATAGCTTTTTTAGGCCCTGACTAGGGCAGAAGTTACTGCATGTTTTGTTTGAATGTACAAAAAATTGCTGCTCTCTGTAACATGCTCAGAGTGAGAGGCTGGGATCCTGTAATCAAACAGATACGATTGTGTGGTTGAAAACACCATTTGTGCTTTAAGTCAAAGTGCTGTTAAGGTTAAAAAAACACAGGAGAAGTTTCTCTTCTGAGAGTACTGTAGGTCTGCCTAAGGAATCAGAGGAGAATAGTAAAAACTTTGAAACATAGACCTAAAAAGTTTGAGAATAAGTCAATGAATTCATGCAGTTATTTTTAAAAAGAAGGTGTTGAATTCCATTGCACTGGACAGGACAACCGCTGTGGTTTTGTCCTCTGTAAAACTAAGTAGGTCTGAGAGATATCAGAACTGATTTTGAAAAGGCTTGAGGCTTGGACAAAACAGTAGAGCAGTAATCAACTGAATATTCAAAATTGTACAGTTAGTCATGAAAGTTGTTATTGATAGCCCTAAGGTAGCAGTAGCAACAATAAAACCAGTCCAGTATTTTTAAGCAAATCTGCAATTTTAATCATGCCTTTGCAATCTATCAGTAATTGCAGTTGAATTTGCAGATTTGAATAGCCCATTTAATAAAACTTCTAACGCTAGTCAGGCTTTGAGTAACTTACTGATTGCTCCATTATTCATTTATTTCTTCTGAATTTCCCAGGAAAATGATGAGGAAGCAAGAAAAATTGCTAAAGAAGGTCAACTAATGGCAAGAGAATTACTTCAGCCTCACAAGTTTTACTGCTACTATTATAAGGTGCTGCAGGTAAGTACAATAAATCACTTTATTACTCTTCCCACAGCTGCTACTGCTAGCAATGTTACAAATTTCATATTCAGTCCTTACTTAAATCAATAGCAGCCGTGGTACATATTATTCATAGGAGATGAGTGTGAAGAGCTTTGCTAAACCCTGCTTTGTCATTAAAAAAAGCTACCTGACATAATAGTTTTTTCACAGACTCAGGAATTTTTTCTTTGCCCCCATCCCAAATCAGCCCTGTTTCATTGTCACTTGGTATTTGATTTCCAATAGATCTCTGTAGGAGATAATCTGTATATCCAGTTTTCTTTCTTTTTACCTTCATACTTCTCACACATCATGAGCTACCCTACTACAAAGCAATGAATATATGGAAAAGAAGTTGACTAGTATAGTGTAGGGGGTGAAGCAGGCCTGGTAGTCATTTCTTCCTTTGAAAATGCAACTCTCTAGTGAGAGAAGTTCTCCTCTCTGAAAGTATGGATTTCTTTTTCCTTTACTGCTCTGCAGTTAGATGTCAGCTTCACCAGCCACAGGTCAACACAGAGTTTGGAAGTGTTCATTGTACAAAATTGACATTCAATTCATTGACATTTTTATGCATTATCTGCATAAAGGGTTAGGCACAAATGATGACAATATTCAAGTTTCCATAATAATAGGCAGAAACATGAAAGGAGGTTTTCAGAGGCAATGTAGCCTATTAGTAGGTGTGTTACAAAGACACCTATGCAGAGATTGTAAACAATGACATAAGGAGCCTGGATAAAGGTAGGCTTCTGAGTGGAAGGGAGGAGGAAAATTCTGCTTCATGAATTATATGTTGGTGCTTATAGCATTCTTAAGTGTTGTTTACATATTTCAGAAATATGCCGAACGCCAAGCCAGCAAACCTGAAATACGGGATGGAATGGAACTTGTACCTCAGCCTGATGACAGGGATTCAGTGTGCAGTTGCCACAGGAAAAAGCCTTTAAGGGAAGATCTATAACTGTACTGGATGGAGAAAATGACCCACTTAAAATGCGAGAATAGGAATTAAGCTGTGAAATCCAAGACTCTTATGCAGTAGCAGACGTTCTTAGTTGTGTATTATTCTTGTATTTTCATACCCTTTTTCACGCTCGTTCTGATCTACAATGTTGGTTCTCACAATTTTGGCTCCATGACCACCACCAGACAGACACTGAGCCTGCATTGGGGAATGTCTGGGGGATTTGTTTGGTGCACTGCACCAGCAGGAAGAAGACCACAGAGCTGCTCATGTTCCAGATGGGA